>NC_135316.1:19834794-20434794 GCF_048772815.1 Callospermophilus lateralis | reverse complement strand
TGGACTCTCCATTGTCTACTGTTACTTCTTCCTAAATATTTACCATGGAGCTCTCTTTCAATCCATCCAGAACATGGTCTGGAGTCACACTTCTCTTAGATGATTGAATTTCCCATCACCTTCTCATTATTGTCTGTGGATATTGCAGGGGATTCTTACCTTACTCTGCCTATGTGAAGACATTCCTTAATTCTACCATAAGGTCATCAAGGACTTGATGCTTCAGATGGATCCTTCCACTGTAGAGAGCTGACAGCAGAAAAAGAATACACTTAAAGAGCACGCTTCTCTAAGCAGGCATGTTGGTCCTGTGTACTTCTGCAGCAGAACCTGTAAAAGGATTTCCTTAGAACATCCTGGGATGCAGATGTAGATGCTTAAGTTTCCTTTGCAGTAGATGTTTGCCCTATATTGTGTTTGCCCTATAAGCAAGTAATATGCAACATAAATCTACTAAATATTGTGCTTGCCCTATAAGCAGTGCCAGCTCCTTGGGCACTCACAAGCAAGAGGAGATAATTTTGAAATAAATATAAAGATCATCAGGTATATTAATGTTGTGTATACAATTTGGTCATTAAACATAAGATGAGGTCTAAAAGGCTTGTAGAAAATGAATCTGTTTTGAGATTTGGTGAAGCAGGTGCATTTTAAAGAATTTTATTACAACATATCTTTACCATTTTTAGTCATTAATAAACAGAGGTCACCATTACTTTGCCAATAATATGCATAGATTTCTAAAATAGAATCAGAAAATTAAACAAGAAGAAGGAAGATTAAAATATTAGCTAGCAATATCATATTTTAATTATTTGAATAATGATAGTAGAAACAAAAGCAAATTTGCCATGAAAAAATGGTTCATTTTATTAATACAGATTTGTGATTAATCAATAATATGTATAAAAAGATTTACTGAGAACAGTATTAATACAAATGGATATTTGGAGGCTGCAATTTTGGCTCAGTGGTAGAGCACTTGCCTAGCACATGTGATGCACTGGGTTCAATCCTCAGCACCATATAAAAAATAAATAAATTAAATAATGTTATTAACCTTTTTAAAAATTTAAGTTAAAATGTATATTTGTTTAAATCAGTAAGTAAATAGCTAGAAAAATTGTGGTACATCATACCATAGAGTACAACTCAGTAGTAAAGAGGAATGGATTACTGGTATACACAATAACTGGGATGAAATAAGGACATTCTGTTAAAAAGTGACAGAAGCCAATCTCAAAAAGACATAGGGTTTGTGATTCCATTTATATGGCATTCCCAAAATAACCAAATTATGAGAATGGGAAGAATTTCATGTCTTTCATGAATTAGGTTTCATGGACTAGGAAAGTGGTTCTAACTATAAAGAGATTACGAATTATTAAAAAAATCTTATAAAGAAATTCTGCTCCATGAAGGGACAAATAGTCTTGATTTTTTAATGCATCTGATAAGATGCATTAAAATACTGTTACTGTTTGCTCTTTTTTAATTTAAAAATTAATACATGATCACTGAAAAAGTAATATAGTTAAGACATAAAGAAGGAATTATAAAGCAACCATAACCCCAGCACCAAGAAATAATAATTTCTTCTAGTATTTGTTGTTGTTGTTGTTGTTGTTGTTGTTATTGTTTTGCAGTACTGGGGGTTGAACCCAGAATCTGTTACCAATCAGCTCACCCCAAACCACCATTCCCCATTTTATAATTTGAGACAGGTTCTCACTATTTCCCAGGCTGGCATTGAAATTTGGATCCTTCTGCCTCAGACTCCCAAAAAGCTAGGTAGATTTTTGTTTTTACAACACTTATGCACACACATACATATGCACATAAACTCACACTGACATTAATTTATTATTATTTTCCTTTAAATGTACCATGAATATTGTTGTATATAAATATGGAGCTACAGTGAACATTGAAGATTACAAAATATGACAAAATTGTATGAGTGAACCATCATTTAATCAATGATAAATATTAGTTTATGAAAAGATGCATTAAAATTCTATAATAATTATAAATTTGTCAATTTGATATTATAATATTTTATTGCTAAATATACTTTAAACATCTGGCATTAATTAAAATCATTCATGATTTCTTTTATATTCTTGAAGTGCTATTTCTTTTATAACTACAAAGTATCTCACTTCATCCTCATTAATGATTTAAATTTTCTTTGGAGCGTGGTTAAGCAGTTTCTACAAATATTTGGAAATGCTATATTTTTTTACAATTCTATGAACATTTTAATTTTTCTTGCAAGATTTTAAACCCTAAAGCTCTTTAGTATAGGATATTTTGTTTCCAGGTATGTGGGATTTATATAACCTTTCTTTCCTTCTGGTAATTTTATCACATTTGGCCATAGAACATAGTTTATATGACATTAATTAATGCAACATATTCTCTTATGGCCTAGCATTGGGACAATCTTTCAAAAAAATTTCATGCAAATATTAAAACAAAAGGTCCTTATGGAGTTTTATGTCTACTAGGTTGATCATGTTCCTTGTATTTTTCAAATCTTCTGAATCATTGCTTTCTTTGTGTTTTCTCAATTTAGCTGCTTTAAGAAGTTTGTAGTAAATTATCCTATTATAATTATTGATTGTTTCTCTCCCCATTGAGGTTCAGCATTTGCATATATGTTCCTGGACTTCTCATGTTGGGTAGGATTTCCTCTTATCCCACTCTACAGTGAAAATATCCTGAAAATTCCTTTAATGCCCCTTACCTACCAAACAACTTAGCAGTACAGTTACTATTGGGTATCAGTTGTGGTGGTAGGCTGTTCACTGCTACAGCTCTGGGAATCACATCAGAGTATGGTACCACAAACTTCTAACCAATGAAAAGATCAAAATTCCAAGTTGCAACTTTGGATTCTACTTACAGAAAGTAAAAAAGTCATAAGTTTCACAAGCATCTTCTGTATATTTTATCAGGTTATATTTTTGATACATATGTTATTAAAACATTCTTGCTCTTCTATTACTTTTATAAGAATTGCCTCTTTTTTAAAATCTGTTTTTTATTTTTAAAAAATGGTGCTGTTTGGACTTGACAGTTTAATGTCACCTTGCTATCATTTAAAAGTCAACAAGTGGGGCTGGGGATGTGGCTCAAGTGGTGGCATGCTCGCCTGGCATGCGTGCGGCCTGGGTTTAATCCTCAGCACCACATACAAACAAAGATGTTGTGTCCGCCGAAAACTAAAAAATAAATATTAAAAATTCTCTCTCTCTCTCTCTCTCTCTCTCTCTTTCTTTAAAAAATAAAATAAAATAAAATAAAAGTCAACAAGTAGGCCTGGTGGAACCATCTGGAAATTTCTTTGGAATCCCCAATACTGGAGTGAAAAAGAGGCACAATGTCCCTCTCCTGTCAGAGATGACCCACTCTGTCCCTTGAGTATATCCCCTTTCTCTTCTCCCATTTTAATTACCTCTGAAAAAAAAAGATGCTGTCAGTCTCTTTATTATTCTATTTATCTCTTTTCTGTTATATAATTTTGAAAAATTTTACCTTTATTCTAGATAAGTGGATTTGTGTCTTTCTTTGTTGATTTCCAATATACTATTCCTCTTCTCTATCATTTATCTTTTCACTCTTATTTGGTTTCTCAAACTCAGAAGGGCACTCTACCATGCTTCTGAGCTGGAAGGAGAAGCCTGTGGAAATTCTGGGGTCCTCAGGCTTCATGTTTCAATGGTGAAGTGCCAAGGTCTAAGGAGAGACAATCAATCTCAGCTTAAGCCAGACTGATGGGAGACAGTCCTTGATGTAGTCTAGGTCTCTCCCCCTGCCAACCCCACAAGCACCTCCCAAGGATCAGGGACAAAAACAGGATCAAGCTGCCCAAGAGAGTGTCCCTGAGAATGTCTGTCAGGAACCATATGGTCTCATTTAGAAGCTTCAAAAACTCCCATTGTCAGCTTTTAACTTATTGGCATTTTTTGTTCTATTACCTTAGCTTTATAAGCTTATATTTTGTACTACATGAAAATATATTACCAGATTACATATAAAGTATTGCCTATTTTACTTATTGTCTTAACTCCTCAAAGTTTCTGGCTGTTGTTTCACAAGTGCATTCATTTTTAAATGCCTTGATTTATTTCCTACTATTGTTAAGAATTTTTTCTTTTTTTTTTTCTATCTTTGTCTTAACTTTTATCCTTAATCTTTTATTCATTTTAGTGTCACCTATAAATCACTTTGAATTCTTAAAGCAGCACCCTCTCCTTATCCACATTTTTTTGTTATCTATATTTTAATTTTCCCCTACCTTGGTATTTTTTTCATGCAAACAAATTACTTTATCTTGTAAAATATCCTTTGTATATCTTGTATTATTTAATCTCTTTTGTTGCTGTTGTTCCTTTTAATTTCTTAGTTTGGAGACATATCTGATTTATTTTTAAATTGTGGCTTCTAAATTACAGACATGATGTGTGTACCACTGTAAGAAAGCTGGGAAGGGGGTGCAGCCTTCAGATATGAAATCAAAGTCATTGGGGCTACCACAGTTTCAGTTGCTGGCTGTTCTCTGAAATCTTCCCTTATCTCTTCTTTGACAAAAAATCAGCCAAGGCTGAACTGTCTAGTAGAGTCTGTTTGGCCTGAAAAGTGGCTTGTCTCCTGCTTCCATCTGGTAGTGCATGGAGCCTGCAGGCAAACACCCATTAGATTCCAGGGGTGCTGAGGGGGCTGGGAAAGGTGTGGATTGTCAGAGAGAATTCAGGGAGAGGGGAAGGAGATTTGCAGGGTAGGGGTCAGAATGCTCCCATGCATAGCTGTGAGGAGGGCCCACAAGTGACTTGCAGAGGCCACACCAAACCTTTACAGGGCCCAGGATGGAATTGGTAAGAGGAGGCACTTGCAGCAGTGAATTCCATGAAATACTTCAGACTTACCTTTGGAAGGAAGTTGCCTTCTGAGAAGACACATGGAAAGGAGGCACACAGACAGTACAGAAGCAGGGCCCAGCAGCCTTTTCTACTGTCAATAGAAATTTCTCTATTCTCCTTGCAGAGCCAGTAGAGGATTCTCCTGGGAGGTGTCTTAGGAGAAGGGCAAGGGGAAGCTTCTTGTGGCTCTTCCTCTTTTTTGAGCATTCACACAAAAACCAGAGCCCCTTGAAAAAAAGGGTCCATTGCATCTCCATTGTTAAGTGTTGCTTCTTCTCTAGCGGTGCATTTAATTGTTTTTGTTAGGTCCCATCATACACATATTTAGCTTAAGTGAATTCAACTGTATGTGCTCAAAGACAACTTGAGATAAAAAAAATGTATACAAAGTGTGTGATTTTGCCAGTCATTCCACAGTAAACATATGCCCAGGGGGGTGAATCTGCCAACATTTGCACCCAGTTCTGAGCTCCTCCAAATGGGTAGCATCCTGCACACCAGTGTTTGAAACTACAATACATCTTCTTTGTACAATATGTCCTCAAAATGCAAGACAACCTGAGTGTTTTCTCTGGTGCTCAGGTACAGAGACAACCATTTGGTCCAAAGCTGCATTAAAACTAGCTGTGCTGTTCTGTGCTTATTGAGAAATGATATTCAGATGCCAGCTTCCCACCTCCATGAGGGATTCCCCCACCCCCCAAGGGTGACTTTGGTTGCACGTGGTTTTTCTCTTCAGTGTTGATGTAAGAATGTAATCACTTTGAGATATCACTCCACTCTGTGGCTCTCTTCCTACTAAGCTGTGGGCTCCCTGAAGGGTAAATCATGTCTACCTCATGTTTCTGTTCTCAGCACAAGCCTGTCACATCAGACATAGTGCCACCAATGAATGAAGAGTCCAGAGGGCATCTGAGGATGGGCTCCATATGGGTCTTTTTCATTCCCTGAAGTGTTGGCAAGTTGAGATCTCTGGGTGTTATTTGATTTTATTTCAAATACGGGATGATTTGGTCATTTTTCAGATCTGGGTGAGAGTGACACAGCTGCCATCTATGCATTTTTTGCTCACTGGGTCTTCTAATGTTTCTTTTGGAAGGTCTGACAATTTTCTTGTGTTGGTGAAACCTGAAGAGCTGACACCTCAGGGACTGTACTATGTTGTAAATGCTTAACTTTTGTAAAAAAAAAATACAGCTTGGCATATGGTAGGTGATCAGTAAATGTGTGCTGAATGTTGAGATGAGCAAATCCTCATTCCTTCTAAGCTGCCAGGTCATTTCTTCTCAAGTTCTTTCCTTTCTAATCTCAGGTCACTTCTCCCCAGCACCCTAGAATCAGTCTTTAGCTAAATATCTGAAGTACAATATGTGAAGTATTACATTTGAATCTATTCCTTCCTTTCCTGATTTGGATTGTTCTCATCAGGGTGAATGGTAACTCTTGGATAGCTACAATCCAAGATAATGTTTTCACTATTTTTCTACATATCCCATAATGAAGATGGCTACCTCCATAACTTCTGAAGGCTGAGATCATGACAGGCCCACTGGGGGTGCTGCCTGAGTTGATTTGGACTGGAGGGCTTTTCCCCCTCAAAGTCTTGTCTTCCTAAACTTGTTGTGTTACTTCAGTAGAAACAACTTTGTCAACATCAGATTTACTGTTTGGATGCATGACCCAGTACTGTATCACATTCCTCTATTCCAATGTTTCCTAAAGTTGGATGCCAATGAAAAGCCAAAAGAAAATATTTAAAAGTACTTGTTATGCTGGGTATGGTGGCACACACCTATAAGCCCAGTGACTTGGGAGGCAAAAGAATCATAATTTTGAGAACAACCCCATTAATTCACTGAGGCTCAAAGCAAGTTAATAAATCCCTGTCTCAAAATAAAAAAATAAAAAGAGCTGGAGATGTGTGTCAGTGCCTCTATTCCCCCACTTCCCATTCCAAATGCTCACTCATCAAGAAAATATGACCTTCTTCACAAGTTTAGAATGACAGAGCTTTGGAGAAAAAGCTTATTGTCACATCATCACTTGCACATGTGTTGTGTCCTAGCTTCTGTTGACAGTGCTGCATCCCACTTTGTTCCTGTTGAGATCAGGGCTGGATTCCCACAGTAGTTCCCTCTCATTTGGCTGCATCATTCTTTCTCCTTCTGTACCAAATCTCTCTCATGGGCATTCAAACAGTACATTAGGTTTCTTCCCCAAGGCACAATGTCCTAGTTCCCACTTCCTCTCTAGGCATGACAACTGGCTGTGCTCCCTTCTGTGTTGGTCTCCTCTCCTGTAATGTGTCATCTGTGTTCTTACTCTCCACTTCTTCACATTCCTTCCACTTATCAACATCTCATCTCAGTATTTCATTGAATTGTTCTTGTCAAGGTCACCATGACCTCTATTGGGCCAATTCCACAGATGTGTCCCAGTGATAAAGTTCCACTTCAAGAGAGATTCTAAAGAGATTCTAATTCAAGTTGACTGTGGCAGGGTCCAATCTTTGGTATGTTGTAAAAGCTTCCTTGGATGTTATAATTCTGCCCAGGATTGTAAGCCATTTCACTTGGTTTCTCAGTGCATGTTGTTGACCATTGGTAATATTTTTTCCTCTTGGCTTCAAGATTTTACTCTCATTTCTTATTTGCCTCATTGGATGGTTGATCTCAGGCTCTTAGCTTACTTACTCTGTGTGTGTGTGTGTGTGTGTGTGTGTGTGTGTGCGCGCGCGCGCGCGCGCACGTGTGCACGCATGCGTATGGACAAGTCTGAAATTGCAGGGCAAATAGAGAGACTGGAGGCCTAGGAAAGAGTTGCTACTGCAGCTCAACTTTGAAGACAGATTTCTAGAAAAATTTCTGCTTCCTGGAGGACCTCACTCTATTTTCTCTTAAGGTTTTCCACTGATTAGATGAGGCCCACCACCATGACAGAGAGTAATAAGGTGCATTCAAAATCTACGGATATAAATGTAAATTTCAACCTTAAAAATACCTTTTCATCATGTGTCCCAGAATCTCATTCCAAAATCCTCTACTTTCTTTTTAATATTCCTTTATAAGTTCATTTTTTTTTTGTTTTTATAACATAATTCCTGAAGCTGGGTGCTTTTTAAGGCTTATTCAGTGCAGTTTTTCAGACAGATCAGGCAGACCCATCAATCCAGGCTCTGATGAGGGTCTGATGGCCATGCCATGATGATGGTGAAGTGTGTGCAGAACAAATACATGGTGAGACAAGAAACATTAGATATTCATGGGCCATTTGCTTTTTGATGACAACTTGTTCTTGCAGGAAATAACAGGAGTCCCACAATGTCTACACTGATCTCTATGAGAGTAATACCCCCAATGACCTAACTACACTTCATTGGCTCCAACTCTTCAAGGTTCTACCACCTTAACACTGCCACACTGGGGACCAAGCCTCCAGTACATAAACCTTTGGAGAACAAAACATCCAAACCATTGCATGCCCCACTCACCAAGTTGCTCAGTCCCAACCCTAGGAATCACTCCTAACAACATCCTTCCTCCATCTCCCATATCAGCAAATTCTGTCAGGTCTACTCTTAAGTCAGATCATGATTCTGACAGCATCCAGCTGGTCCAGGCCTACCTCCTCCTCATCTCTTTTCTGTCAGTGACAGTGTTTAATCAGCTCCCTGCTTCCCCTTCTACCCTTCTTCAGCAAATCTCCACAGTAGTTAGGATCACCTTTTACAATTCAAACCTTATAATTTAACTCTATATCTTCAAACCCTCTTGGCTTGCTAACACATTTGGAATAAAATCATGAATCTTCATTGAGCCTCATGATATACAATGACCAGTCCTCAACAATTTCTCTGATCTCCTGACCTAACTCACTCACCTGATCAAACGGGCCTTCTCTGTTTCTGAGAAATTTTGAGCTCAATCCCATCTTAGGGCCTTTGCACATGTGGCCCACTTACTGGGAATGGCCATTTTCCCTGGTGCTCAGCCATCTTGCCATATTTATCCTACAGCACCCAGTTCTGCCCTTCCATCAAGAACCATTCCTTGAGCCAAAACATCACCTCTTTGAACCTCAGGGTGCTGATTAGGTTATATGAGACTTCCTGGGGCCTGTTCTCTGTCTTAGGGGTGTGCAGGGAGGTAGTCTCAGGAATAATATGCTGCCCACTATGTGCAAATCAGTGGTGGGGCTTTAACCTTCACTCAAATTCTCCCAGTCTCAGTCACTCATCAGAAAAGTAGCAATGACCAAATAGGTTTGTTCTTGGGATTAAGTAATATTCTTCAGAAAGTGCTGATTTGTAGTAAATCCAGTCAGCCCTCCATATCCATGGGTTCTACATCTGCATTTTCAAACAATTGTCCACCAAAAATATTTGAGAAAAAAACAAATGTATCTGATTTGAATATATACACTTTTTGTGTTATCAATATTTTCTAACAACTATTTACATCACACTTGTATTAGTTATTGTAAGACATGTAGAGACAATTGAAAGTATCTTGGAGAATGTTTGTAGGGTCTATGCAACGTACACCATATTATTTAAGGCACTTGAATATTTTTGAACTTTGGTGTAGTAGGAGTCTTGGCATTGATTCCTGGGCAGATATCAAGGGACAAATGTATTCAAGAAATGCTAGCATATATATTGGTGATTTTATTGGTGACAGATAAAGAACTAAGAGCAACTTCACAGGAGAGACACTGCCTGTGATCCTGTTTTGTGATTATTTGTACCAACTACCACTGACTTAGAGGCTACAGGACAGTAACTGCCACAGTCTGACTGGACACAAATCAGGAGCCACTGAATCAGAAACAAAATTTATTTGTGTACTCCACCAGCACACTTCACACACGCTCCCGGGAAAAATGCCGAAGGCCATGCCATGCAGCTTCTCCCACACTACTCCAACCAGAAATCGCTCTTCCGGAATTCCCTCCTACTGCACTTCCCCAACCAATGGGAACTCTCCAGGAGTCGCATGAGAGCTCCAAAGTAGCAGGCCAAGGCTGACAGCAGGGGTCTAATCTCCAATTGAATGCACATCTTAACATAATCATTATCATCTCAATGGCTTGCTGGTGTCACCTTTCAACCAAAAATGCCATGCATCATTCCTACTTGGCTATGGCTCTCAGCAAATAACTTGGAAGGAGGATATGCAATCCAGTTTATAAAACATAATCAAGTCACAATAAAAACAAAGTTATCAATGGCTTCCCAGAGAGGGTTTAATATTCTTTCCCTTTACACAGTGTTGGCTTTATTAAGTCTTCCCTCCCTTCCCAGTCAGCATGTTTGGCATTCTGATCCCAGTGAGTGACATGCTAATTTTAAGGTGAAACTTGTCATCCTGACAAGTTAAGAGTACATTTGGAGAACTTCTCACAGACACTGATACACAAAAGTCAACTGCAGCCCCAACTCTGTGAAAAGAGAAAGGAAACAACACACTTCTTTCAATGAGTAGATGTCAGGGGACTGAAATCACAGATAGCAAGTGGGATTGGGCCATATCATTTCAGATCTACTATCTTCAATCTTCAAGAAAAGCAAAATGGGAAAGATATTAAAGGGCCAGAGACATATCATGTAGGAATTTTTCAAATGTGGAAACAATAAGAGTATTTTGAACACTAGACTGAACATAACTCAATCTTTCTGTGATGATCTGGAGAGTGATTCAGAATTGTGAGTCCTTTCAGGGAAAATGGGTGGATATTTTCATTAGCACAAATAACTCTTAACAATTACTAGCTTCCTGGGCACAGGGCTTGAATGGTTAGTGATTGCCTCCATTTACTGGGTACTCCTGTGCCAGGAGCCATCCATGTTTTCCTGATATTTGCCTCTTTAATAGTTTCTGCCATCCAGTGAGGTTTGTACTGAGCAAGACCACTAAAGCTCACAGGGACAAACCACTTGTCCACTGCTACACAGGCAAAATGAAAAGATGTGAGACTCCAAAATGAATGTTTCTAATTTAAAAGTAGTGGTTTTAACCACCACTCTATCCTGCCTAGTAATTTCCAGAAAGTGTTTCAATGAGTAAAAGGCCAAGGAGAAGTCAATCCAGGAACAGAGAATAAACAATAGTAGGCACAATAAGCATGTGAGGCTTCTGTGGAACTCCTCACTCAGTTCACCTCTAAGGCAGCTCTCCATGTTATTCCTATAAGATAAATGCAGGTTCTTTGTGAAAGTGCCACAAGCTGCTGTAAATAAAGGATTCAAAAATTATGTCACATGAAGTGGATTTGATTTGATGAATGGGAGTCTACACCAGAGCCCTATTAATGTTGTCCTGAGGGTTTTCCATCCATATTACCAATATTCATCCTCTGAGACCAAAATAGCATTTATATTCTGTTCACATAAAACATCTTGCGACCTTTCAATGTTTTATTTTTAATTCTTTTATAAGTTGTGGGCCCTGGAAAGAAGCAAACTAAACTCTCATTAGATACTTGAGGAAGTTTCATGAAGGGACTATTCTTAAAGATACAGGGAGGGTTAAGTGAGACCAACAAGGTTATTGTAAAGATGCCAAGAGTCTGTCACTCAATGCCCCAGAAGGAACAAGAACAGGGGACATATTTCAGGACTTGTGTACAGTGACTCTAGGTAAGGCTTCCTGATCTGACGAGAAGCAGGAAATGGATCTGTGGGTATATGTATTCTGGTCTCACCTCCTTGTCACCTTGAATGATGTTAGGGCCTCCCAGTGCAAATTACAGAAAAAGAGAGTCTGTTTCAACTTCCTGGAGACAGAGCAAGGGAGAGGAAGACTAAAGGTGGACCTGTATTGGATGAAGAGAATACTTTGCATATTACCTCCCAAAAGAAACTGACATTAAAAGGAATAAAGGCAAAAAAAAAAAATCTGAGTAATGTAATGAAGTAATTTATTTTTTAAACAAAAGAAAAATCTAAACCAAAACACTATTAAGGAGTCACATACTAGCCGCCAAGACCATCAGATTTAGTGTGTTATAGGCCTAACAAACATTTTAATTTATTGCCATATTAAAACACTGGTAGATTTACATAGAAATCTGAATTTCCTATTTTGCTTGAATAATTCAAAGATGCTATGACAATGCCCCACAGCTGGAGTGAGGAGCTGCTGCCCCCTAAAGGGAAGACAGAGATGTTCAGGACACCTTGGTTCAGTTCTTCCAGTTGACTGACATCAACTCTATGGCCCCAGTAGAAAACTGATTCAAACCAACCAACAGAGAACAATGTTACTGAATAGAAATATTAACTCTTAGCTTTCTGGTCACCAAAGCAAGGAGGGAAACTGCATAGGGCTCTTTGCACTGTGAAATGAGTGTAGTGACATTTTTTTCCTATTTCCAATTTCTAAAATGTACCCATAAGGGAAGACACATCAAATTTTTTCTTCTATGACTTTTCTAGACAAATGCTCTACCTCTAAGATATACCCTAGTGTTGTGGCCTCACCTCTGCTTTCAGCCATAGTTATCAGTTTATTAAAACTGGAAAAGGGGTAATGGGAGATGAAGAAAAGACAGACACACATAGAGAAAAATAACTGGGGCCAGGTGAGCAGTCAAACTATCAGAGCTAGCTTGGCACATTTTTCATTATTTCTTTCATTCTTTTTTTTCTTTCTTTCTTTCATTGATTTTTTTTTAAAAAATGATAGCAGAATGCATTATAATTCTTATTACATATATAGAGCACAATTTTTCATATCTCTGGTTGTATATAAAGTATGTTAACGCCAATTTGTGTCTCATACATGTGCTTTGGATAATTATGTCTATCACATTCCACCAACCTTGCTAACCTGCCCTCTCCCTTTGTCTCCAATCCCTCTGCCCTATCTAGAGTTCACCAATTCCTTTCATGCTCCCTCTCCCTACCCAAGTATAAATCAGCCTCCTGATATCAGAGAAAACATTCAGCACTTTTTTTTTTTTGAATTGGCTAACTTCACTTAATATTATCTTCTCCAAAACCATCTATTTACCTGAAAATGCCATGATTTTATTCTTTTCTATTGTGTAGCTTGGCACATTTATTACAAAAGTTTTGTCATCAAAAGGTTATTTGTGAGAAAATATTAGCAAAGCAGGCAATCTGAAGGATGCAGGACAGGCAATACATTAGGGTTACCTTGTTATATTCAGAATTCTCTACCCTATAGACTTGGTGCCTGATCTCAAGTTTCCAATTGATACAGCTACATTCCTTTGCATGAAGGCCTCCTCTGGCTGGGCATCACCATAGCAACTGGGCCATCTTCACCTTCACGTTTGCACAGGAAATTCCCATCACAATTGCACAGCTATAAGGGAATCAGAAATCCTATTTCAAGTCACTACTCTCCACATCCTGGTCCTTTTTATTTTTCATGACGAGGCAAAGCCTCACCAACTTGTCCAGACTGGATTGGAACTTGAGATCCTTCTACCTCAGCCTCCCAAGTAGATAAAATTATAGATCTCATGTGTCCAACTTCTGAAAAGCTTCTCATGCTTGCAAGATACTCAGTCCAAACAAGGTGAAAGATAGGGAATGTGGCACAGGAATTTAGCCTTCTGATTTTTCTGCAACCAGGTCTCTGGTACTGCTCAAAACTCTTTTTTTTCCCTTTATTTTATTTAGTTATTTCTATGTGGTGGTGAGGAATGAACCCAGTGCTTCACACATGTGAGGCAAGTGCTCTACCACTGAGCTACAATTCCAGTTCTGCCCAAAACTCTTTAGTGACTCCCTATTGCTCTTGGAATAGTGGTTTTTAATAAGGAATGATTTCATCCCACAGAAGATATTTGGCAATGTCTGGAAATTTTTGTGATTACCATGACTGAAAAGTGTTACTAGTACATTGTGAGCATAAGCCTGGGATGTTGCTGAACATCCTACACTGTTGAGGACAGATTCCTACCCTGATCCAAGGCAGGAATTATCTAGCTGCAGATTTCAGGAAAGCACAAAATTTTATTTGTGGATAAAATCCAGATCCTTTCATCTCACTTTCAAGAGTGGAGTAAATCTAAGAGAGTATAAACTGTGTCTGCCTTGACTATTGTATCCCCATTCCCTGGACATAGCAGGCACTCTATACTTTCAGGTTTATAGCAGAATACCCCCATCTTGTTCCTCTAATAGTTTTCAAAGTTCTACAATTCAAATCTGGCAAGTAGCAGGATATAAGATTAATATCTATAAATCAAATGTATTCCTGTAAATCAGTGATGAATCCACTGAAAGAAAAATTAGGAAAACTACCCCATTCTCAATATCCTGGAAAAGTAAAATTAAATTTTGGGAATCAATCTAACAAAAGAGGTGAAAGACCTCTGCAATGAAAATTATAGAACACTAAAGAAAGAAATTGACGAAGACCTTTGAAGATGGAAAAATATTCCATGCTTGTGGATAGGCAGAATTAACATTGTCAAAATGGTCATAATACCAAAAGTGTTATATAGATTTAATGCAGCTCCTACTAAAATCCCAGTGCAACCTTTATAGAAATAGAAAAAGAAATCATAAAAATTCATTTGGAAAAATAAGAATTCCAGAATAGCCAAAGCAATCCTTAGCTAGAATATTGAAGCAGGAGGCATCACAATACCAGACCTTAAAATATGCAATGGAGCTATGGTATAAACAATGGGATAATATTGGCAAGTAAACAGACATGTGGACCAAAGGTAAAAAATAAAAGACACAGAGATAAATACAATAATCTCATACTAGTCAAAGCTCCAAAAACATACATTGAAGGGGGCTGGGGATATAGCTCCTTTGTTAGAGTGCTTGCCTCAAATGCACAAGGCCCTAGGTTCAATCCCTGGCACCACAATTGCCTCTTCAACAGATGGTAAAAGGAAAACTGAAAACCCATAAGTAGCAAAATGAAATTAAACCCCTATCTGTCACCTGAATAAAACTCAAATCAAAGTAGATCTGGGACTTAGGCATTATAACAGAATCCCTGCATCTAATAAAAAAAAAAAGTAGGCCCAAATCTCCATCATGCCAGCTTAGGAACTGAATTCTTTAACAAGACTCCTAAAGTACAAGAAGTAAACTCAAGAATCAATAAATGCGAGACTGGGGTTGTAGCTCAGTGGTAAAGCACTTGCCTGGTACTTGTGAGTCCCTGGGTTTGAACCTGAGCACCACATAAAAGTAAATAAATAAAATAAAGGTATTGTGTCCATGTACAACTGACCAATAAATGTTAAGTAAAAAAATCAATAATTTGTATGGGATCAAACTAAAAAGCTTTTTAACAAAAAAGGAAATAATCAAGAACATGAAGAAAGAGCCTACAAATGGGAGAAAATCATTACCATCTGAACGTGAGATACAGCACTAATCTACAGGCTATATAAAAAATTCAAAAAACTTAACATCAGAAAAAACAAATAACACAATCAATAAGTATACTAAGGAAGGAAACAGACACTACACAGAAGAAGAAATATAATTGATCAACAAATATATGAAAAAATATTCAACATCTCTAGCAATTAGAGAATTAAAAATTAAAACTACACTGAAATATCATCTCACTTTGGTCAGATTAGCAATTATCAAGAATACAAGAAATATATGTTGGTGAGGATGTGGGGGAAAACATACATTCATACATTGTTGGTGGGACTGCAAATTGGTACAAGCACTCTGGAAAGCAGTATGGGGATTCCTCAGCAAACTTGAATTAGGCTCTCAGGAGAAGAGAGAACCCATCTGTCTGCCCAGCATGGCCTCACTGTAATGTGTCCAGCAAGGAACCTGTGTATCCTTTCTGTTGGGAATTTGCAATCTGTGTTGAATGCAACAGAATCTCAGAAGCATTGAGCCTCAGGGAAAGAGAAGGCCTCAAGTTACAAATGGAACAACCATTTGACCCAGTTATCTCAGTCCTTTGATTTATACCGAAAGAACTTAAAATCATCATACTACAGTGTTACAGACCCATCAATGTTTACAGCAGCTCAATTCACAATAGATAAACTATGCAACCAAACTAGGCACCCATCAATGGATGAATGAATACATTAAAAAGTGGCATACATACACAATGAAATATTACTCAGCCATAAAGAAGAAAGAAATTATGGTACTTTCTGATAAATGAATAGGGCTGGAGAATATCACACTAAGTAGAATAAGCCAATCCCAAAGAACTTGGGGCCAAATGTTCTCTCTGATATGCAGAAGCTAATTCATGATAAAGGGCAGGAGTGGGGAAGAATAGAGGTACTTTGAATTAGACAGAGGGAATAAAGGGAGGGGAAGGGACATGGAGGTAGGAATAGTAGAAGGAATCAGACATTATTACCGTATGTGCATATATGATTACAAAATCAGTATATTTCTACATGATCTACAATCAGAAGAATGAGAAGTTACACTGTTTATGTATGATGTGTCAAAAATGCATTGGCTGTCATGTATAACTAATTAGAACAAAACAAAAAGTAAAGTAAAAAAAAATTTCTACAAGTAGCTTTTGTTTTGCCTTCAAGATAATCAGTATGAACCAAGTGGCTCCTGGGAACCAGTGAATGAGTTTGAGAGCTCCAACAGTTCACTTTCCAGCAAGAGTTGGCTTCAGGAAGTCCTTGCAATACTATCTTTTGTGATAAAACATTTGGCTTATACATTATTCTGAATTGGCTTTGGAAAGCCACGAACACATTCAATTTAAATACCACACAACCTCAGCCAATATGGATCCACAGAAGTCCTCACTCTCTATACTTATTAAGAAATCGATTGGCCCTCATTTTTCTACACAGGGAAATTTCAGACACTTCCTGTCTCCAAGAAGTCATTCCTAATATTGAATTCCAATAGTATGTGAAACTGAGGCTGGCAGCTAATGAAAGATGTTTTAAACTCCAAACCTCCCTTTATAGACAGGCGATTTGTGAATAACCTCACAGTTAGCAGAATTCATTGAACTCTGAAGGCCAAGCCTTTCCCCTTTGGTGGTCAGAGCTGAGTGAGTACTGATAGCCCCAAAGGAGCCACTTTGGGAATCAAAGTTGTATACATCCACTCACCTGTGTCCACCATAGAACATTATTTTTCCAGAAGGCTTATAAATGTACCCTGGAAGGAGATGCTGGAACAAATTTGCTTTCCTCATCTGGAAGGTAGGTGTCATTTCTCAACCTGGCCACAATAAGGCTGGGGTGGCATGGGGCTGACACCAGCAAGCTTGGGCCCCTCCCTGGTGCCAGAACTCAGGCTCTTGGGAGAAGAGAGAGCCCATCTGTCTGCCCATCTTGGCCTCACTGTAATGTGTCCAGCAAGGACCTTGTGCTTCCTCTCTGCTGGGAATTTGCAAACTGTGTTGAATGCAACAGAATCTCAGAAGCATTGAGCCTCAGGGAAAGAGAAGGCCTCAAGTCACAAATAACAGCCAAATGAACGCTGTGGTTTTTGTGGATAGGTGTTCTCTGTAGAAGAACAACTCCCATACCCCAGAGTAATTACACCACCAGTCTTTCAGCACCCCTGATGGTAAAATGCAGCAGTCCACACAGGGGTGGAAGTGACTAATTTTCTATTATAATGAGATTAAGTGTAACTCATTGTGAGCAGAAGAGCGCACAGCACCAATGTTCTTTTTGTGGGAAATGGTCTGAGCTGCAGGATGGAGCATGGTCTCATGAAATTAGCCCATTGTGCTGTTAACAGTTCATTTTACAGAATCAAAGGATGTTATACCCAATAGGAACTTTGATGCCACATAAACCAATGCTCCATGAAATGTGCTTCACAGACAACACACCCCAAACACAGAGGGCCCAGTTGACTTTCCCAAGGTCACACGGGGGATTAAAAGCAGAGACTCAATATCCTAGTCCAACCTGTTACCCTCAGTACTATGCCACATTCAAACACTGTCAGAAGAACATAGCCTGGCACACTCAGTGTGGTGCCTGAGCAACAAGACCTGGATCTCAGTGGCTAAAGACCTGGCTGGAATCTGGGCTTAAGTACTAACCAGCTGTATGATATTCGGCCAATAATTCACCTCATCACATCTTCACCTTTAAAGCAGAGATACTCATGTCCAATCATTGGCCTTAGTGAGACCAAATAAGATAACATGCATGAGGGTACATGGCACATGATAATCACTCCATAGCTATTGGTTAAACCTGAGATTACATGCACATTTAGTGCCAATTAAATTGAAATCAAGGATGTAAAATAACATGTCTACATTATTTCTCAAACTGTCTTATTGTGATTTGCACCCCAATTTTATCGTAAGAAAATGCAGCAAAGATGATGACTTTTTTGCTGCAAGGCACATGGTATCCTACCAAGGGAGTTCAGTGGCCATTTGGCAAAGAAACTTGCCTGTCTTTCCCATACTCTATATTATGTTTCCCTGCATCAGGCATGTTCCTGCTCATCAAAAGTGAAACCCACACCCCTTAGGGACATCTTGTCACAGCTGATGCTTTGAATCCAGAGAAGTGACTGTAGGCAGGTGGGATGGCAGGTCTGAATCCAAGGTAGGTGTCACATGAAGACTCCTCCCCTGAGGTCAGGGCTCATTCCAGCCTTGTGGTACCTCTGAGACATTTTGGTGACTGGGAACCCCATCCCTTTGGGAAAGATAACCAAACATATGCCTCAGTGTGGGCTGATGTTTGGCATCTGAAATGTGGATCCAGAATTGCAGGCATGGCCATGTGGGGCAGCTGCTCACCAAAAGAAGAGAAGCCACTTATCTAGTTATAAGGAGCCCTGGGCAAGGAGGATCCTGGACAGGATCAGTAGGGTCCTTCTCAGTGCAAAACAATACCTCCTAATCCTCTTGTTTGGGGGATAGGGAGAAGGAGTAGGAAATACCTATGTGCTGCACACAGGTGCCCTTGCAGGGGGAATTATGCACTTTATGGTGGCTATGACTCTTGTCTATCTTTATTTTTGCCTAAATCAAGAGACAGGAAACTTAAAGGATAGAAAGATTTCCAAAATTGCAGCTAGCACTGTACATGGTCTCCAAGTCAGGAGGTGGCTTTGGGTTTTCGGGTGACCCATGTAGAGTCAAGACTTCCAGCCTCTTGGAGCTTTCTAAGCACAGGGAGGCAGGCATTTTCTCTTGTTAAAACAAATACCTATAAGGGAACAACACCAAGGAACATAAGAAGATGAGGGGGGAGTGTCTAACACCTCCAGATGAATGGCCAGATTGGATGAATGGGCAGGTGGGTTTCCATACTTAGAAGATTAAATTGCCTGAGTCTGGTTCCCAGCTTGGATCATGGAGCATCTATTTCCATAGTCATATAGTTCAAGAATTCCCCAGTAATTATAAGACATCTCTGATGCTGGAATTAGGGGATGAGAATTTGTCCATCTGTTTCCACTCAAAGCTTCAGGGGTAGCTAATGAGCTTCTTGCTACCTGACCTGCTTGAAGATTTGGGAGGACTATGCCAGGAGTTAAAGGATATTCTTCAGGCCTTTAATGTATCTGCTAATAAAACACCAGCATCCACCCAGTTTTCCTTCATTGATTTTGCTTAAAATCATTAAAATGGGCTTTCTATAATAAAGTAGGGGAGGGCTAAGTAGGGAGCTGGGCCTATAGATCTATCAATTTGATGTAAAATACAAATTAAAACTATTTGAATATCGAGAGAGAAAAAGGCAGGGGAGAGACAGAAACTTGCTCAAACAAAAAGCCAAAAGCTTCGCTTTCAAATTTGTTGAATTTGGCCTGATCATTAGCTTCCTTTGGATTGTATGCTTTTATAAATATTTTAAAATAATAAGAAGTATTTGGGGGTTTGCTTAAAAGTGAGTAAACTGATTTTCTTGATAAACAGCTAAGTCTGTTGGTCCCTAGAAAAAATGGTCAATCTCCTCCTCCAATGTTTAGGTAATTTTGCCTCTGGGAATTTACTGAAGTAACTGATGGAAAGTTTACATTCATGACTATATGTATTATAATTACTACTCTGAATGTGAAAGAAGAGCAAATACTTTCAACATTTATGATCAGATAATGGTTTAGTAAACCATGTAAGCCCCCTCTAAGGAATCTTATTTATAATTACAAATGATGGGAAAATGCAAATTCACTGAGAAAAAATCAGGACAAAAAAAAATTAAATGTTATTAGTGCACGTCTAGAGACATGGGGAAAATTTGCCACAAAATTTGCTAAAACATTAGCGGTGGTGGCATAAGAGTGATAGAATCATAAATGAGTTCTTTATTTTCTAAACTATCAGTTACATAATTATATTTTATAATAAAAATATGAATATAATTGTCCAAAAAAATAATTCCACTTATGCACTAACACACTTATCCCATCTGGACCTGGAGGCAGCTATCTGACATTATCTATCTACCTGTAGAGGATTTGGTAGTTTAGTTGACTCAGTGGAAATCATTCATGAGCAACTCAGTATGAATGGTCTGAAGTAGTTGCTATAACATCTACTGCATGCTAGGAGGTATTAATGAAAGTGTGGTTTCTAGAACTCCTGCTGTACCGTGCATTGAATGAGAAGCATGCCAAATTTCCTACCGAGAACTGTGTATTAAGACAACCAGATGATGCCTAGGGTTGGGACAGCAGGTCAGTGGGTAATCTGAAGGGGATGGCACGCATACACTGGGGAAAGAAGATGTAGCAATGGCATAGTAGTAGTCCTCGAATTTTTGGGAAACTGTTTTGTTTCATCCCTCACTAGAAAGTTTGTATCTTTATTCAAGAATGTCTAACAAAAGGGTGTTTACCTGATTTTCTTTAATGGTTGTTTTGGAACTGTTTTGTTTTATTTTATATTATTTTTTAGTTGTAGTTGGAAACAATACCTTTATTTTAATTATTTTTATGTGGTGATGAGTATCAAACCCAGCATCTCGCACGTGCTAGGTGCGCACTCAACCCCTGAGTCACAACCCGAGCCCCTGTTTTGTTTTTATTTTATTTTATTGGTACTGTGGATTGAACTCAGGAGGCCTTTATCATCGAGCTACACCTTCACTCTTTTTATTTTGAGATAGGGTCTCCTGAAGTTGCATAGGGCCTCACAATTACCATCCTCCTGCCTCAGCCTCCTGAGTCACTATCATGACAGGTGTGTGTGTGTAGCACCACACCTGGCTTGGCTTGCCTTTGTTCTGATTATCTTATGTATTGTATGCTTTGCCAAATTCCGTGACTGCAGGCAATGGAATTCTAAGTCCTTCATTTCAGGGTTTGTGTATCAATAATAGAATTCTTTCTTAGTAAAAGAGAATTTTTCCTTTGTAATTGTGTAAACTTAGACATTAACTATGATTTTCTTATCATTGTTTATATAGAGCCATTGCTGATCCTTTATACTACTGTGAAGATCCATTTGATGCTAGAATTTTTCATTAATTCATGCTATGAATATTTTTTTGAGCTTCCCTATGTGCCCTTTCTGGTGTAGGCACTAGGGTACTATGGTTACATAGAACACACAAAATCTTGGCCTTCTGGAAGCTTGTAGTCCAACTCTTTCTATCAAGAGTTGATGCTTATTGGACATTTTCAAGGATTAATTTATTTAACACTCCAACCCTCTTGGGTAAATACTGTACTATTTCAATTTTAGAGTTGAGGAAATGGAGACAAAAATGATGTTAAGTACCTTGTCCAAAGGGACAGATTAGGGAGTCCTCCTCTTACTCACTATGCTAGAATGGTCTTATGTGCTTGAATTTGTAGAGGCCCATGCTCCTCAGAGACAGCCTGTACCATTCTGTAGTGGCTATCTATAACCAGGAAATTACTTATCTCACTGTGGGAGGTATTAGGATTGGGGTGTGAAAGAATGACTTCAAAGTTGAGTACGTAGGAAAATTTATTACTTCTAAATTCTTTCTGTGTCACATTATCCTACAAACTCTCACAATATGACATCTTCAGGCTTCTTGGGCAAGCTCTTTATAAAACCAGTTACATTTTTAGACTACACAAAAATGAATATTTATTTTTAAAGTAAAAAATTTTATTGTATATGTCACACTTTGGGAAATACTGTTCTTGTCAACTGAGATAAATGCTAAATACAGGTAAAGAATCAAGCAGTGTAATAAAAGTACATCCATCTACAAACCACAGGAATAGCTGCCTGCAGAGGTTGGAGGGAATTTTAACACCCTGATTCAGAATGCTGAATTTTCAAAGGTAGTCTAATGATATAATTTCATGATAACTGATACATTTATTAGTTTAATGTCTGACTTTTTGAAGGCATAAATCTAATTGACAATGTTGGATGCTTTGTTACTATTAGGTGACCTACAAGCATTTTTATTGTTTTCTTGAAACACAAAGATTTTGGAAAACATCATTAATGAGAAAGATAATATTTTCTCCATCTTCTGGTGTCAAATTAAGTGAGAAGATATTCTATCTAGGGCACTCTGATTATGCTTTCTTTCTTCAGGCTTAAACCCATTCTCTTAATTTTAAAATAAATTTTATTTGCATTTATTATTCTATTAACCTAATGGTTTTAGAGTGGGTACTATTTATAAGGCATTTTTATCTGTGCACTAGAAATCAGAGATAAATAAAGAAGGAAAATTCCTTGAGTTTATTTGGTGGGGGAGGCAGTTCCTCTAAAAAGAACACAAATAAAGGCATATTATGTTAATTGGTAATAATCAATATGGAGGAAAATGAGACTGACTAAGAGAAGAGTAAAGGAAAAGAGAGAGTTTTAGATGAGCTGAGAGTCAAGGTGTCCCTGAGGAAATGACAGGTGCCACAACTGGAATAATAACAATAACATGGTGCTCTCTACAGGAAGGTCACTTCGCAGCTACAGGCTAGCTAGCCCTGCCTTTGGTCTCTTTTTACATGACCTCTGCTGTAGGTCATGGGCACAGCAGATATCTCAGAACACACACACACACACACACACACACACACACACACACACACAGTCAAGATGCATATATCAGTTGAAAAGTTCAGTATAAAGTCTTGAGCACTTAATGACATAAATTGCAGAAACAACATTCCATCAGCTTAAAGGGCAATGAAACAAAAAAGATTTAAATTACTGCATTATATTTACACATATTAGTAGGGTTCATTATGAAATATACATATATGCGCATAATATAATTTGTTCCATTTCCTTCAAAAGTGCACTTCATTCCCCCTGACCCTTTTCTTCTACTCTACTGGCCTTCCTTCTATTACTTCTTGGCTGTTTTGATAACAAATTAATAGCACATTAGAGGCATTTTTCTTTAAAAATAAATCCTTATAATATTTCTAAAAGTGGTTTTCAAGAGATGTAGATAGATAGAAATATTGTATTAGTACAGTGATAAGATTTTATTTTAGATATTAAATAAATGTGAACTAAATGATGAATCATTTTAATATCCAAATGATAAAAAAATTTTCCAGAGAGAGTCTTTACGTTCTCTTGGTTATATTTTTGTTAGGGCCTAATTGAAATAAGAATGTGATAGAAAATTATATAGAAATATCTCAAAAATTACTTCACATGTACTTCAAAGGACTATAAAATATGCAATAAGGTTTGGTTTCTGTTTCTGTATTATTTCAACAGTTCTCAGCTGCACAGTGGAAGAGATTTGATTGCAATGCAATATATTGTGGAAACATAAAACCAAACAGACTAAATGTGAAACACACAAACACATATATACACACACTCAGCAAGAATTTTCTAATATTGGTTAATTCTTCAAGTCATAAAAGTGATATTTGTCAACTAAATAATCATTGAACTCTAATCACCTTGATGTTCATTTTAGATTTTTTTCACCTCTATATCATATTTATACCAATAACTTGGGAAATATTTTTATTTACTAGTAACATATAACCTAGAAATAGTATCCATTTTCACGCTTCTCTAAGTTAGTATCAAGTACTTTTCCTTTGCCCAAGAACAAAACCAAGGAAACAACAGTTAAAAAGAAACATTATTTATAAAAACTATGAACATTTATGGGAATTTTTAGGGCATGAGACTATTCTATATGACACTAAAATAATAATGTATGTCATTCATTTGGCAAAATCCATAGACTGTATAGCACCCCAAAATAACCCCCATGTAAATTATTGACTGGGTGGTGATATGTCAGAATATATCTGTCTATTGTGCTAAGTGGATCACTGTTGTGACAGATGTGAATTGGAACAGTGGGGGAGGGGGTGAGCACAGGAGCACTGAGGAACTCTCTTCATATTTTACTCAAACACATTACATTAAAAACTACCAAAGAATTAGTTTGTTAGTTCTAAAAGGATAAAATTAATAGTGGAAGTCAAAGTCAGATTAGCAAACTAGAGTCCATGCCAGAAGGTATCAAAAGGTCTTCAAGCAAGAGTCAACTACAAAAAAACAAAGCCCAAGACACTTCTAGTTCTGTCCTCCAATTCTATATGTATCATCTGTAATCTTAAATCAAGAAATTTACATGGAAACTGATCCAGTAGCAGAGCTATCCTTATGAGCAGAGTGGCACATTAGGGCACTCTTCTTAGAAACTCTGCAATAGAAAGCAAAATGAACCCACCCTGCACAGGAGGAAAGCAACCTTCAACAAGAACACATCATAAGAGGGAAGAACACTTAGGGGTTTAATTAGAAGATGTAACAAAGTATTTTGTAGTCCCACAGTGATAGTAATGAAATCATCACAAGGAGAATATGAAAGAAATTTAAAGTTACTTAAGTGATCAAAGAAAAGGTTTGTAGCCACACTTGATGGAACTAAATGGTCATGGAAGTAAGTGCCAAGAACAGAGAGACCATCATTATTTCCCCATTATGTTATCTCCCCTGCTTCATCCTAACACCTGAATCTCCAGACAATTTCTAGAGCACGAGTGGGTGTAAAAGGTGACCTGATCACAGAAAGCACAGCATTTTAGAACAGGTCTCCAGGGCACAAGGAGAAGAGGGCTGGTCAAGCTGCACTGAACATGGAAAGGGGGCTTAGCTGCAGAGACAGCAGTGTCCATCGCAGGGCTGCTGAGGAGCTTCCTCTTCCTTTTGCCTCTCCTTATATCCACATCAGCCATGCTGGGGAAATACTGTCTCTTCATGCAAGTCTGTTTTCTTTACTGGTGTTGCTGAATTGACCTCATTGACAATTTAGGAAATGTTTATTTGGGGCCACGGTTTCAGAGGTTCAGTCCAACCTCAGCTGACTCCATGGCTCTGGTCCTGAGGTGAGGGAGAACACCAAGGCAGAAGGACCATGGCTGAGGAAAGCAGTTCAGAAAGTGGCAACCAAGAAGCAGAGAGACCTCTGCTCACTGAGGACAAAATATGAACCCCAAAGGCATGGTATCAGTGAACCACCCCCTCCAGCCATAACCTATTTGCCTATAATTACCACTCAGTTAATCCATTTGAGTGGGTTAATCCACTGATCCTGTTACAGTTCTCAAGATCTAATGTTTTCACCTCTGGGCATTCTTGCTTTAATTCACAGGTACATTTTTGGGGCATATCTCATGTACAAACCATAACAATCTCCCTCATCTTTCTCTTTTCCTTCTGATGCTGCATAGGAAGAAATGAAAATGACTTTACAGGAGAAAAAGTAGTTGGATGGACCCTTCATTTTATAACCTGATTTATTCTGTGACTTCACCTGCTTTGTTTAATTCCTGATGAAAAATATTCAGCAGTCATTAATTATGTTTTTGAGTCTCTGTTATGTGCAAGTCACTTTCTGAGGCACTGGAAAGAAGAGTGGGTGAACAAATCAGATGAATTCCTGCTCTGCTGGACTCAAAATTCTGATGAGTGATGACTAATAATTAACATTTGTCATTATA
Source organism: Callospermophilus lateralis (assembly GCF_048772815.1). Taxonomy (NCBI): domain Eukaryota; kingdom Metazoa; phylum Chordata; class Mammalia; order Rodentia; family Sciuridae; genus Callospermophilus; species Callospermophilus lateralis. The sequence continues at coordinate 20,409,003 of NC_135316.1, read as the reverse complement.
GACAGGTATTAATGTTAGAAAGAAAAGCACTTCTATCAGCTTGGGAAAGCAAGTCTGCATAAATACGCCTCAGGTGTAAAATATAATCTGGTGATACATAATACAGACATTCTTTTCAACATACTTCTAAGCTTTATTTCTCAGTTGTAAAGATGTCTATTACAACTTCAATACTTTTCTTTTTAGACAGGAAGATGTCAAGTGTAGGAGACCTCCTGCCTGGTAAAGGACTGGGCAGCCCTAAGAATGGAAATATCTCCAGACCCTGGTAACTGAAGTAGTTTTTATTGTGTCTTGTGGATAATTTGTTAGAGTAGTAATTATGAGTCATATAATTTTATAGTGCTCTGTAACTATTTACAAAGTATTTAGAGGCTTAGAACAACACGTGTGTCATTCCAGGGATTTTGTGAGTCAGGAGTCTGGACCTGTGTGAGTTGCATGAACTGCTCACAAAGTCTTGGTCAAAGTGCTAATCAGACCACATTCTTACCTGGCATTGGGGGTTTTCTTTCAAGCAACAGACATTTTTTTTTTGGCAAGATCCAATTCCCTGCAGCATCTAGAGAGTTGAGGCCCTGACCTTCCTTAGCTTCCACATGCACTTACTTCTTAGAAGTAAAGTTTTTCCTGTGGCCTTAAATCCAGAGTCTAACATAATTTAGGGAATCACATAAGTGACTTTTCCACTTGCTGTGACCTATCATGGAAGTAACATTCCACACCCTTTTCATATTTTCATAGTCAGAAATAAATGAGAGCTCTTGCCTACAGTCAAGAGGAGGGAATGATACAACTTATGATCTCAAGGGGCCGGGAATCATCAGAATCATGCTAGGTTAGGTCTACTACATGGAGAACCTGCAAAACATAAAGCAAAACAACTTTCTTTTTCAGCAATAATTCAGTGGAACTCACGTCAGGAAATAAATGCTGCTATTCTTTAGTTGTCATCAAATTGTTCAGGAACAAACATCAAAAATGAAAAAAAAAAATATACAATTCAAAATAACTAATTCAGCACCTGAGCATTGTATTCTTTCCTTCCCAAAATCCCAATAAAATCTTTCAATAAATGGTCAGAGCAGTTGAGAAGAAAGGAAAGGACTCTTTAATGGGAAAGAGAATTCAACCGTACTGCAAAAACCTGCTGACAGGTGACAAAGATCATGGAGTTGAGGCTCAGAATAGTTTAAAGGACAAAGGTGTGCACCCCAGGGCTCCACAGGGCTGCTGGGCTGCCAGGTCAGAGGTGACAAGCAAGCCTACCAACAACAGGAAGGGGGCTGCAATCAGTGGGAAGTTTGCCTCTCGAGAGGCCATGCACCATCTCATCCTGCTGTTCTCAATCCCTGCTGTATTCCTATTAAGATAATCTATTATTTCTTCCATTTTAAGATAAACAAAGATGTAGAATTAAAGAAAATATGCAAAGAATCTGTCAGCTTCCAATAATACATCTATGAGACTCATTAAAAAAAATTGAGCTATAATCTGCTTCCAAGAATAGTCTGTTTTAATTGTTAGTTATGTTAGTAAACCACAAACTGAGGAAGAATACTTGCTTTTTAATCTTACTCTAAGTGGAATTTCTCAAACAACACATTTCTTTACATATTAGCTGTCAAAGTAATACCTATTAACTAGTGAAAAACTGAAAAAAAATAAATATAAAAACAAAGTAGGGGCTGGGGTTGTGGCTCAGTGACTGAACAGTTGCCTAGCATATGTAAGGCACTCAGTTCCATTCTCGGCACCACATAAAAATACATAAATAAAATGAAGGTTTGTGTCCATCTACAACTAAAAAAGCAAAACAAACAAGCAAACAAAAACAAATTAGCAGCTATAGACCTTTCATTTAAAAAAAAAATTAACATTTTTATTGCTTCAGTTGAGAGTTCTTTAATCTACTTAATCCTTATATATCTTGTATTCATAGTGCAAATTAAATTGAATTTATTTTTAATTTACAGCATTGAGAACTGTGTTCTGTTTAACCAAATATTAATTTTACAGTTATTTAATATTCTCGTGTGCATGTGCTTGATATTTAAGTTTTTTCTGTTATGCATATTTAAAGTTGTTTCCAGGTTTACATTTTCCTTGCACATCAGTGCATTCTGACTTCACAGTGAACTGTGATGATAGATCATAGAATGTAAAAGCAGCCTCAAGTTTTTGTTTAATATCCTTAAATTATTTTCCAGCAATCTCACAGAATTTACATGTCTCCACTAAATGTGAGACGTGTCTTTTTGTTGTGACTTCACCAGAATCTAGTGTTACTGAGAAGTGAAAAATAGCATATATTGTGATAAAATGTATTTTTTAGATTACCAATTAATATTAATCTTTATCATTCTGAGTTTAACAAGTTGTACTTGTCAGGAAGAAATTTCACCATTTGGTGCCAATCAATGCTTCTAGAAATCGGCCTGTGTTACAACATTTCCTGATGTAGCCAGCCAGTATAGAAGACTAGTCACTCCAGCTATGTGTGTATTCATGTGTGTGTGTATGTGTGTGTGTGTGTGTGTGTGTGTGAGAGAGAGAGAGAGAGAGAGAGAGAGAGAGAGAGAGAGAGAGAGAATATGAATAAGATATACCTGAATCAAGAATTATTCTTTACAGATTTCCCTGACTAAAATATTCAGTCACAACAACAGAAAAGGGACTAAGAACCTGAATTGCCCATTTCATTACAATTCTTATGAACTTGCTTATGGCAGCATTTCTTTCTGGATGTCATGTCTTTGCTGGTTTGTAATTTCCTCCATCATATAGAGTGAATTTCCTCTGGGAAAACTAGAGATCCATATGTAGCAAGATGAAATTAAACCTATATCTCTCATCTTGCACAAAAATAAACTCAAAATAGATTAAAGACTTAGGTACTTGAACAGAGACCTTGCACCTAATAGAAGAAAAATATAGGACCAAATTTCCACCATGTTGGCTTATAAATTGACTTCCTTAACCAGACTCCTAAAGCTCAAGAAGTAAAATCAATAATCAATAAATGAGATGCACTGAAACTTAAAAGCTTTTTCTCAGCAAAGAAAATAGTAAACAATGTGAAGAGAGAGCCTACAAAATGGGAGAAAGTCTTTACCACAAAGGCCTCAGAGCACTAATCTCCAGGATATATTAAGAACTCAAAAATTATAACACCAAAACAAACAAACAAATAAATTAATTAATTAATTAATAAATAACCCAATCAATAAATGGGCTAAGGAAAGGGACAGACACTTTACAGAAGAAGAAATACAATCAACAAACATATGAAAAAATGTTCACCATTTCTAGTGATTTTAGAAATTTAATATCATTGGTAATCTAAAAAATACATTTTATCACAATATATCCTATTTTTTACTTCTCAGTAACACTAGATTCTGGTGAAGTCACAACTATGGCAATTACCAAGAATTCAAGCAACAATAAGTGTTTTCAAGGAAGTAAGGGGAAATGTGCACTCATACATTGCTGGTGGGACTGCAAATTGGAAGTTTCACTATGGCAATGGAAAGCAGTACGAAGATTTCTCAGAAAACTTGGAATGGAATTACCATTTGACCCAGCTATTCCACTCTCCCAAAGGATTTAAAATCAATCTGATACAGGGAGGCAGCCACATCAATGTTCATATCAGCTCAATTCACAATAGCTAAACTATGGAACAAATCTAGATGCCCTTCAACACATCAATGTATAAAGAAATGTGGTAAATACACACGATGGGATATTACTCAGTCTTTAAGAATGAATCATCAAGAATACAGGCAACAATAAATGTTGGTGAGGATGTGGGGAAATGAGTACACTCATACATTGGTGGTGGGACTGCAAATTGGTGTAACCACTATGGAAAGCAGTATGCAGATTCCTCAGAATACTTGGAATGGAATCACCATTTGTCCCAGCTATACCACTCCTCATTTTATACCCCAAAGACTTAAAATCAGCATACCACAAAAATTCAGCCACATCAATGTTCATAGCAGCTAAATTAACAGGAGCTCAACTATAGAACCAATATAGGTGTTCTCCAATAGATAAATGGATAAAGAAAATATGTGTTCAATGGAATATTACTCAGCTTTAGAGTAGAATGAAATTATGGCATTTTCTTGTAAATGGATGGAGTTGAAGAATATCATGCTAAGCAAAATAAGCCAATCCCAACAAAACCAAAGGCCAGATGTTTTCTCTACTACGTGAATGCTAATTCAAAATAGAGGGAAAGGGCACTACAGAAGAATAGTGTTACCACAGATTAGGTAGATGGAAGTGAAGGGAGGGGAGAGGAAGTGGTGTGGGGATAGTAGAACAAAACAGACATTTTTACTCTATGCATATATGTGACTGCATGACCAATGTGATTCTACCATATGTACACTCATAAAAAATGAGAAATTATATTTCATCTATATATGTTATATCAAAGTGCATAAATGCATTCTAGTGTCATGTATAACTAAATTAAAACAAATTAAATAATATTTTGAAAAAGAATGAAATTATATCTTTTTCAGGTAAATGGATAGATCTGGAGAATATCATGCTAAGTGAAGTAAGCCAACACCCCCCCCAAACAAAACAAAACAAAACAAAAAAGCCAAATTTTTCTCTGATAAGCAGATGCTGATCCACAATGGGGGTGGGCGAAGAGAATGAAGGGACTTTGGATTGTGAAGAGGGGAGTGAGAGAAGAGGAGGGGGTGTGGAGATGGGTAGGACAGTGGAATGAGATGGACATTGGATGTTGTTACACTATATATATATGTATGATTACACTACCGGTGTGACTCTGCACCATGTTCAGACCAAGGAAAAAGAAGTTGGGCTCCATTGGTGTACAATGCATCAAAATGTATTATATTCTAGTATATAACTAATTAGAACAAATTAATAAATAAAAATAAAAATTAAAAGATTTTTTTAAAAAGCTAATTGGTTCTTACAGTGTTACTTTTGGAATACATAATGGTGTAATATAAATTCTTACTTTAATTGTAGTATGTGATAATAAATTATTTATTATCAATGCTATAAGTCTGAAGAGACATATTTACTAAATAAGGCAGCAGAAAGCTATTTGATTCTGTTTTAAGACTTAATATTATCATATAATTGACAGTATTTAAATCAATTACAACCCCATCATGCACTAATGATTTCTGTATTGTATACACTGTTTCATGGTATCTAATTTTCATTTTCCTACATATAAGTTATAGTACTTTGGAAAGCATTATAATGTTTACTCCAGTATGAGTTCTAAAGAGATTATCTTATAATTAGTTGGATCATACTAATATTTCTCTTGTAGATAAATTAGCAGTTTGCAATTAACTTTTCTATTTTTAAGTAGTTCTACTCATGTTTCATTTTGAATTAGTGATTCAACATGGAAATAGAGTAAAATTTTGTGATAGTAATTCTTCCTAGACTGAAGTACAATATGATGAAGCCAGTCTTTTGAAATGAGCCATCTCTTCATGATATCAATAGGAGACAGCTTTGAAATTGCAATAGTAATTTCAATGCAGTTGGGAATATATTTCTTGTTGTTATATTAAAAAGAACAATAATTAGGCATGGATAGTTAAGCTATTAGATCAATATTCTTTTCAAATATTTTAATTGATGTATTATGCAATCATTGACCTACATAATACAACTCACATAATTGAGAAAACCAATGCAGATTCCTTTATCAGATGTGAGGAATCAGCACATATTTTAAAATGATGCCAAAGTATTATCAAATAAGATCCAAAGTAATATAAAATCTGAAGACAAATTTCTTCAGTAATGTTCTTTACTTAAAGAATTTGTTTCCATTGATATTAAAAGTAATGTTTTACATTTGTGCACCATAAAAAGCCTAGGCTGCATATTTGTAAAATCATTGCCAAAGGCCAGGCATGGTGGTGTACGCCTGTAATTCCAGAAGCTCAGGTGTCTGAAGCAGGAGGTTTGCAAGTCTGAGGCCAATGTCAGTAAGTTTGGCAGACCTCTGAGCAACTTAGCAAATCCCTGTCTCAGAATAAAAAATAAAAAGGACTGGAGATGTGGTTCAGTAGTACAGTGCCTCTTGGTTCTATTCCCAGTATTAAAAATAAATAAATAAAATCATTGCCTATGGAACAGCATGTGCATTGACAAAATATTGAATACCTGGTAAGTTGAGTCTTCTTTTATATAAATAATATACAGGAAGAGTTACTCTCCTCTGCCTTGATTTCCATTTTAGGTGAAAATCTAATAGGGTGTTTTCCTTCTGCCCCTTCTCATGTGCTCCAGAAGCAGATGTTAATATTTTATATATAATGTTCCATAACCAATCATTTTTGGCAACAACAAAAAAATAATTTACTGTTTCAAGATTCCTCAGTCTTAACTAATTAAACAAATAGCAGGCCTGAAGCACAGAACAATGGCAAACTTTCAGATGAATTAAACTTTTTGAAAACTAGCTGAGTAATTGGACTTCAATTGCAGGCAGTTTAGCTCCATCATCACCTTCATATAAAACTTCATATACAACTTATATTTTTATGAGGGCATGTACCAGATTTTGAACCCCACTGTGAGTTTCCATTCAGGCCAATCAATTAGTCATGTTTTCTTCAAGTGGAAAATGCTCTGGATTGATCCAATCTTTCATAATTCTCACACTTCAAATATGTCTATAAGTTGTGGTGGATTTAAATGTCTGTCTTCTGGGAAATGTCAGTAGGCACTTGACTTCTTGCAGGGTAGCATAAACTGAGGTAGGCTGAGGAAGTTTTTGCCCTCAAAAATAAAAAGGGCAGAGTAAAATGGAAAGGCAGAGGAACTGTTCAGCCAGTTTTCACAGGACCTGGATCTCTTTTATTCTGAAGTGAGCACAAATAAATCTGATTAAAAAGTCAAACATCTGTGGTGTGTGCACATTTAGTTCTCTATGTATAATGTAGTTTGTATTGCCTGATTTAGCTCTCCCATGTGCTATACTCTTAATTGCCTGGCACACAGCAATCAGTGCAAAGGTTACTGGCACATTGGGAATAGAAAAGACAGAATCATTAATAATCATTAATAATCATTCTGTTAACTGTGGATTCTAAAAATTTGCAGGGCAGGCTTTGTGACTGTGCAGTGGAGAAAAAATATGCATTACAAATGTATTCAGTCGATCTTGTACACTCATCCATTTCTAGCTATTAGTAAAACAATATTGAAACATGTCACAATAATTTAATAAAGTTGATAGGTCACAGTCCCATCAACCCTTTCTGCAATGGCAGAGGATCATAGACATGGGTTTCAATTTAGTTTATTCAGCCCATTGCAGTATAGTTTACATGTGAAAACTCTTATCTGTGCTAATATAGCAGTGGTATTCTTTACTAAAAAACAGTTTGCTCAATTTGGGGTCTGCACACATGAAAACTGAATATACTCAGTGTTCACATATCAAGAACGCCAGTTTGCTGTTTTCTTTATTTGTGAATATAATTAGCACTTTAAAGTCTTAAAAGAAAAGGCTGGTATGTTAATTTTGTTCTTACTGTGATGGCAGAGTGTTTCTCTTACAATTAGGATTTAAAAAAGGTGGGAGAGAACATTGCTTTTATTGAAAGAAAATAAAAAAAGCTAGATGATCCTCAAAGTAATAATTTTTCCTAAATCTCCAGAAATGACAACCCCTCCTGAGGAGATATAATACATCTGGCTATTTCACTGAATAACAGAGCACAAGAGAAACATGTGACTAACATAGAAATGAGTAAGAAAGTATCAGTTGAAATTTTAGTGAAATAAAGAATTCTTACAGGTTGAATGAATGTTGGCTTATACTCAGTTTAGAGTAAGTGGGAACTACAGATACAAGGGCAATTTGCATCTACAGGATCTTTTCTAAAGGCCTACATTGGGCAGCATATTTATAGGAAAGATTAGGGGCAAGCTTGGACAGAATGGCCATGATGGTTCAGCTCTGCAGAGGGTAATCAGCTGCCATTGTGGTCAGACATGATGTAAAGTCTGCTTCATAAGAGGCTTATCTTCTGTGACATAAAAGTTTCTGGGAGCAGAAAAACCTTGTAGCCCATAAGACCCAACAACAGTCTACTGTTTTGAGATAAAACAAATAATAAGAAGCAGACTCAGAAATGCCTTAGATATGGAAAAAATCAGACGTAAACTTTAAAATCACTGATTGGTATGTTAAAGAATGTAATGGGAAAAGTGAACAACATGCATGAACTTATGGAAAATATCAACAGATAGATGAAAACCAAAAATTCTTTTTAAAATTTGGATGAAGCCAGGCAGGGTGGTGTGCGCCTGTAATCCCAGTGACTTGGGAGGCTGAGGCAGGAGGATTGCAAGTTTGAGGCAAGTCTCAGCAATTTAATGAGGCCCTAGGCAACTTAGTTGCCTACAAAAAGGGTTGGGGAGTTAGCTCAGTGGTAAAGTACCTTTTGGTTCAGTCACCATTCCCCTCCTCTCCAGAAATGTTAAATGGAAACTACTGCATTGGATTTATCAACAAACTTAGATGTAGCTGTGAAAGACCCCCAGCCCAGCAACCTTAGGCTTAGTTACAAAATTATTAGGGCACGTCACAAACCTGCAGACAATGTGTTTTTCAGATAATCAGTTAAGTGTGACCGATTGAAAAGGGAAAAACAGGATGGTTGGGAAAGAGCAGAAAAACAGATTCCAGGGCATGCCTGAATAAACAGGGGCTAATAAGCAGGAACAGAAAAATCAGAGTGCTCATATGTAACTGTCATGTGGTGTAATTCCAGGAACATAAAATGAAAAATAACTTTACCATTTAGGTAGCCTATATGCTGGGTTCAAAATAGCCAATAAGAAACCTGTTGCTTACCGCGCACGCGAAACCTGCCCCTTGACCCTATAAAAGACCTGTACCCCAAAGCCCGGTGTGCCAGCTCACCAAAGCTCCGGCTGAGGTTTCGCTGAGCACCCGCAGGCGTCTGTGTCTGAGTAAACATCATGCGTTTGCAGCCAGTGCCTCGTGCGTCTTTCCTGGACAGGGAATCGGTGGGTCTTTCATTTGGCGAGCCAGCCAGGAGAACTCCTGTAACCCCGTCCGGATCCCTGCCCGAGGAACACCCGATAACCACTGGGAGGTAAGCTGGCCAGTTTGTGTCATTTTGTGTCTCTGTCTATGTCTGATTGTTATCTGTTCATGCGCAGCGTCTGTACGATTACGCGTAATTGCTCTGTATTCTGGGCAGCTTGAGAAGGAGTTGACGAACTCAGACTTCTCCCCTGCCACCCTGGGAGACGTCCCAGGGGCTCAGGGAGGCCCATCTTGGGGGGCCTCCAATGTTCTGTAGAGTACACTGTACTCGTGGGTGACGGAGGTGACGGTATCCCTCCTCTCCCTAATCCGTTCGGTTTGTGCTCGAGCCGCGCAGCGTTCTCTGTGTCCAGTCTGATATTTGTGTCTGTCTTCTTGCCTTTGTACTTTCTCATTCCATCTAAGACTAACATGGGACCTTAAAACCAGTAGATATCCCTTAACACTTAGGTGGCTTCTTTAGTCTACAGATCCACCATGAGGAGAAAAAGAGTCAAGAGAGAAATTTGAGCCTATCAAAGTACATACCCTTTTCCCCCTTTAAGACCTAAGACAGATAAAAACTGACTCTACTGGAAAGTTAGGAGATATGCCAGATTGCCTGAAATTGGGTCTATCCAAAGAAGTTAATCCTGTAAGTAAAGGAGAGACTGAGAAACTCCCAGCAGCTGCCAGAGCCATCTTCGCTCTGGGGAATTTCCTCATTCTTTCCCTGCACTGCAAGGATTACTCCACCTGAATGCAGTAAAGTAAGTGACACTGAGACCCTTGATTTTACACCTACAGTTGCCCCTATGTAAAAACATCTGGTCCACTCATGGGAAAATCTATGGTGCCACTGATAGGAGTCATAATTAAATGAAAGTTCAAAACCTGGAGAGATATTTTCTTATCTAGTTGTCTGATTGTTTCTTGGGGATAATCTAGGTTAAATGTGTGTCTAAAAGATAATTTTTTTGTAACAATCTGGTACCTAAATAAGTTTGAAGCATTGCATAATCCTACAGTTAAAAATTGGGGTTAGGTAATTGTTTAGTTTGTGATTTCAGATAATTCATGCCAGAAAACTTAAATACTTAGGATAAAAAAAATTAAAAGAACTCTACTTCCAAGTTGGCAAGTAACTCCCAATCATTCAGTGTTATTTTTTCCATCAATTTTGAACTGGGTAGCCTAAAAAGATTTCACTAGGTATACCAGTGCATTAATTTGGGCAAGGATAGTAAATTATGATTTGGTATCTGTTCCCCTTAGTGTGTAAGATTCAAAAAAAATGTTAAATTAAAATGTTGGTCTGGCTTATTAAAATAACATTAAATAGCAACAGTCTTGAAAATATTTAAAGCTTAATTTTGGATGTATATTGTAGTGTGTGGTTCTCTTTTAAGATTTTTTTTCCAGGTGATTTAATGTAACTTAGTACTACTCTAAAAACTTCAGAACAAAGAAAGTGACTTAATGGTCCTGAAGGGATCTCTTCTGATGGTAGCTTTATATTATTAAGTAAATTTCTATTTTCAGTTTTGTGTGAGCAAGTTTTTCTAGTATAAAAAAAATAGTAAAAGTGTCTTTTTATGGGAACTCAAACTAGATTAAACCAGAGGGTAAATTGTATGGCATTTACTAATTACTGGCCAATTTTTTCTAGGATTTTTGCTTTTTCCTTAGATTTTGTATTTTTTTGAGCTCATGATTTTGATCCTACAGACAAGTTAATGTTTTTCTGATAAGTTCTATTTTTGATCAACTATGGAGTTTTTAAACATTACAATGAGATATCACCTGAGAAAGCAACAAGGCCTTTGCTATTGTATTGTGTTACACTTGTTACGTGTTATATGTCAGTATGTCTGCATGTGTGTATGTCCGTGTATCATGTAGTGATATGACAATTGACAGATGAGGAGCGCTCATAAAATATTTCAAAAATGGATCCAAATATCTTTGACTCACGTGATTCAAATGGTTCAATTTAAATTGGGTAAACATATAAAAGTAAAGATGTCTTTAAAATTAAGCTTATAGGTTTTTCTAGGTGTTAAGAAAAACTCTAATAAAATGTTCATGTCTATAAAATAATCTGCCTAAATTCAAAATTTACAAATATTGTTTCAAAATGTGAACAGAGGAGGTTAAGAGATAAAAAAAAAAAAACTAAAAGGTTCTAGATATAAATTTAATAAAAAATATATTTCTGGATAAAAGTCTATATGATTAAATAATTAAAAAGTTTAAGTAAATGATATAAAAAAGGTCTGTATAAGTTGCTTATAAGTGTAAGTTTTTGAACAAGAAATTTTAAAAAATAATTAATTAAACAGCTGGTTAAACAAGTGCTGTTGTTTTAAAAAAAATTGTGCTATGTTATCTCTTTAAAAAGCTAAACTTGGTTAATATAAAAACATCAATGTAATTGTGGTGCCATTAATATGTTTATATCTTCCAGGTATACAAGTCTGTAAGGTAAAAGCTTCAAAAGAACATTATATCAAACTGGTGTCCTAAAGTTGTATGGTAATTTTAGGCTTAAAAAAAAAACAACATGTTAAAGATTTATTTATATCATTTGTGTTCTATAACTGGACTTGTTATCAATAAGATATGTAAAGTTCTATGTTACTTTTTACACTGAGATACAATTTAAATATATTTTTAAGTTAATGAGAGCCTAATCTGTGTAAAGGTTTTATTGCAAAACACAAAAGTACTTTGCCACTTTTCTACAAAGGTTAAAAGCTTTCAGCCTTTCTTTAATTCATGTTTTAGATGTGATATTATGTTATGTTTGCTCAAGTTCACAACAATTTATGTAAACTTTGTAAAATGATGTCTAAAAAGTAAAGATCAGTCTCAGAACTGCAGTACTTAAGATTTATAAAGAGCCCCGCCTTACTTGAGATAAAGCTCTATGTCCCATCCCACTATATGTAAAAGTGACTATAAAAAAAGGTAGGCTAGATTTCAGTACATTTAAAGTTGTGTCCAAAAGTTAGTTTTTGTTAAGATTACTAAGATCTCAAACAGGGAATTATAATGTATAACTCTGCCAAAATTCAAGGTAGCTATTATATGAACTAAATATGTTTTTACTCTTTGATAATTTTATCTTGTAGTTTTCAAAATGGCTGAAAAACTGCCTGTTAATATTTTGCAGAGGTACTGATTTAAGAACTCACAACCTGGGTTAATGTAAGATAAAAAGTTATCACCTACAGCATAGAGAGATAGACATTAAAGCCCAGTGCTCTTAATATAAGGCTGTTGACTTATTTGCTAGATGTTTAAGATCAAGTTTTAAAATTAAAAATTTGGCTTTTGCCCTCTGAGTCAGTCTGAGTCAGGGGATAGGGGACTTTTCCAAAGGGCTCTGCAACTCTAGGCCACATAACCTCCTGAACAGGGAGATTAATGAGACCAGTGGAGGACAGAAAGCCAATCAGTACATTTGCTGTAAAGAGGAGGGTCATCAGAAAAGGGAGACATCCCTGATGCTTCCGAGGGAAGCCACATGGTCAAGCAAGGCCTGGACCCATCCTAGCGCAAATGGCACTAGCAGATCTGAAAAGCTGCTATAAAGTTCCGAGGACTCCCAAGAAAACTCAGCTGACTGTTAACAATAGATAAAAACAAAAGTCAGTTTGACTTGCTTCATCTTAAACACTTAGCAAAGACAGTCAAAGCCAAAACACAGTTATTCCTGGACATTTTAAATAAAATAATAGTTAAATGTAACTTCCATAAATAAATAAACTGGAGACTTCAAAAGAGATTCTTATGTAGAAATGCCTGATAACCATCAAAAGGGAACTGCCAGAGTAATTTTAGCTTAAGGTTAAGGCCTTTATTTCTAACCTATACAGGTGGGCTTAGTTTTTGCTGGTATGGTTATTCAGCCCTAATAACAGAATTAAAGATTTTACAAGATCAGATGACATTAAATTATTAAACTGTGTCTTAAAAAAAGGACATCTGTAACCCTAAAAGTTAAATGTTATGTTTACATTCCTAGTAACTGGGGATGTTAAAGCCTGGTGAGAAAACTTATGTACAGTGACATGTTCCAGCTGCTGCAACACTTATTCAGTACTCATGGTTTTTGTTTCTCTCATAGAAGCACCCATCCCCAGATGACAGCCTGTTTTTCCCCAACCAGACCTCAAATGGAACTGACTTCTAAAAGGAAACTCACATCCCCCACGTCGCCGCTCCCCAACGTCTTCAAGCCCCCTCATGTTCGACACCCCTTTTTCAGCTCTGAAGCAGCCAGAACGAGTCATCGCCCCTTCTCCACACAGCAATAAAGTTTCTAAAATTAGGGGGGGAACAAAGCCAAAATTAGATAGATAGTGTAGATAGGTAAATCGAGTCAGGTTGGATCTAGGAGGTCAATTTTAAGTAAGTCTGGGAAGTTAAAGACTGTCCCCTGAGGATTACTGTTTACCAAGATGTAGAGCCAGACAAAATAGGCCCCCAACTGAGGGAACCATGATTGGTTCCCAAGTTTCCAGACAAAGGGGGGAATGAAAGACCCCCAGCCCAGCAACCTTAGGCTTAGTTACAAAATTATTAGGGCACGTCACAAACCTGCAGACAATGTGTTTTTCAGATAATCAGTTAAGTGTGACCGATTGAAAAGGGTAAAACAGGATGGTTGGGAAAGAGCAGAAAAACAGATTCCAGGGCATGCCTGAATAAACAGGGGCTAATAAGCAGGAACAGAAAAATCAGAGTGCTCATATGTAACTGTCATGTGGTGTAATTCCAGGAACATAAAATGAAAAATAACTTTACCACTTAGGTAGCCTATATGCTGGGTTCAAAATAGCCAATAAGAAACCTGTTGCTTACCGCGCAAGCGAAACCTGCCCCTTGACCCTATAAAAGACCTGTACCCCAAAGCCCGGTGTGCCAGCTCACCAAAGCTCCGGCTGAGGTTTCGCTGAGCACCCGCAGGCGTCTGTGTCTGAGTAAACCTCATGCGTTTGCAGCCAGTGCCTCGTGCGTCTTTCCTGGACAGGGAATCGGTGGGTCTTTCAGCTGAAGGAGGAATCAACTTACTAAAGCTAAATCAACAGAACATAAAAAGAAATAAAGAATTAAAAGAAGTGAGAGAAAAGTTAAAAAAACAAGGGAGAAAAAAGAGGGAAGACAGAATAGAGCCTCTTAGAGCTGTGGAGCTGTATCAGCACTCTAATATGGATATAATTTGAAACCTAGAAGTAAAAGAGAATTGTCCAGAAGAATTACCTGAGGGGACAGTTGCTGCAAATTATCCAAAAATTAATAAAATACAGTAAGCAACTAATAAAAGACAAATAGATCCATGTATGTCAGAGAATCTGAGTGGGATTAACAACAACAAAAATGAACATCCCTAATTCTAGAAACACCAGAGTCAAGCTGCAGAAATACTAGAGATATAGGAGTCTTTATGGCAGGTGCTAGCTGTAATTTAAGCCAACAACATTACAGAGGAACAGATACAAGAAAAGAGCAGACTTCTTTTCAGAGATTATGAAGTCATGTAACAGCGGAACAACATCTTTACCAAAAGACTAAGGGGTGTGGGGGAGAGATGATAAACTCAATGCAAAGTTTCATACCTATCAAAGTATCCTTCAAAAACAGCACAAAATAAAGAACTTTTCAGGCAATAAATAACTGAGGGAATTTACTGTCAGGAAATCTACACTTTAAGAAATGTTAAAAAATGCTTTTTAGACAAAGGATTATGAAATGGCAGTTTGGATCCACACAAAGAAATGAGGGAACTATGAAATGGTGAAACTTAAGTTAAATGCAAGTCATATTGAAGCAAACCAGAATTGTAATACAAGCTTCTTCAGGAACCTCTACCATAATTAAACTTCTTGTCAGCAAGATCTTATAAAGTGTATCAGTGGGATTTCACAGGAGTTCTGTGGAGAGCTCAATATGGTTTGAAGCTTTCTCTTTTGTATAAATGCCAGGTTTGTAGACAAAAGGTATGTAGATTCTGTCTCAAAGAGAGTTTATTATAAAAATAAATACTATCTCTATTTTTTAAAAGATTTTGTAGTTGTTGTTGGACAGAATGCCTTTATTTTATTTGTTTATTTTTATATGGTGCTGAGGATCAAACCCAGTGCCTTATGGATGCCAGGCAAGTGCTCTGCCACTAAACTATAGACCCAGCCCCCTATCTCTGTTTTCATTGGCAAAAACGTGTGAAACCTCTGTCTTACCTTAAATATGGGACAAAGAGTAACTGTAATGTACCCACCCACTGTCATGTAACTAATCCATAGAGTATAAATCTAAAAGAATTTCCAGACCTGGGGTGCAGAGGATTTTAGGCCTTACCACCTCTGGACTGCTACAGTGTAATTAAAACTGCTTCCTGAAAATTCCTCTGATATTCAGCCTTA
Source organism: Callospermophilus lateralis (assembly GCF_048772815.1). Taxonomy (NCBI): domain Eukaryota; kingdom Metazoa; phylum Chordata; class Mammalia; order Rodentia; family Sciuridae; genus Callospermophilus; species Callospermophilus lateralis. Next base: position 20,393,484 of record NC_135316.1, on the reverse strand, counting down.
TCTGTCCTACATCAATAATTTCACTTATTTTTAATTAATTCAAATGGTAATTAATTGTTCAAAAACAGTAACTATTTATTATGGGTTTATAATATAAGAAGTAAAACATAATACCAAACATGGAGGGAGAAAATAGAAATATAATGTGTGTATTTGGAACAAAGAACAGATGGCCTTAATAAAAAACCAACAGCAAAATGAAAGGTTCAAATTAAGTTGCATTAGCACGTACATTGAATGTTAATGATAAAAGTACTTCAGATAAAAGTAAAAAATTAGACTATTGGATTCTATCTCAATTAAACTTAATTGAAGTATAAGATTAAAATAAAGAAAAAGTTATACACACCAATCAAAAGGACTGACTATATTAATATCAAAGTAGACTTCAGGATAGGAGTTACTACCAGAGTAAATGGGACACCACCTCATTATAGTGGGGATTTTTCATATAATTTTAAGTGTGTGGATACTTCAAAAACAGAGACTTAGAATACATAAACAGAAATTGCTAGAACTCAGAGAAGTTGATGAATACACAATTATTATTGACATCTTCATGTATTCTCTTAATGATTCATAGAATATGCACACTGAAGATGAACTAAGGACCTTGAAGATATCAACAATAGAATGTATATTCTCTTGAAAGGCATGTGGAATTCATCAAGATTTTCTGGGCCATAAAGCAAATCTCAGTAGATTTAAGAGAATTTAAATCATACAAAGCATGTTCTTTTAACACAATGAAATTAAAATAATAGTCAGCAACAGAAATATATTTGTAAAAAATCAATGGTTATTTGGGTTACCAAGATGAACAGTATATCAGAGGATCTTCTGGATGGTTCATTGTGGACAAGAGTAGACATGGAAAAGGACATTTAGAAAAATTCATACTGTTATAAACATGTTGGATACATGTTGGATTTTTTTAACTTTTTCAGGGGAAAACAATTGTAATTAAATCATGCTATTACAGAGTTGAAAAGTTTCACTACTGGGATTTAAAAAAAAGGATAAATAGCCAGGTACAGTGTCACTTGCCTATAATCCCAGTGGCTCAAGAGGCTGAGGCAGGAAGATAGCAAATTCAAGATAGCCTCAGCAAATTATTGAGGCCCTGAGCAACTCAGTAAGACCCTATCTCTAAATAAAATACAAAAAAATGACTGGAGATGTAGCTCAATTAAGTGCCCCTGGGTTCAATATCTGGTACCAAAAGAAAAAAAAGGATAAATAAATTATTGGGAGATAGGATAGTCGACTTAGAAGTAGAAAGCACATTGATATTATTTTCATATTCTGTAATCACTTGACTTTAATTGTAAGAGTATCACTTGGAGAAGTGAAATGCCAATCTTTAGGCAGTTAGTTGCATAACACATAACACTGGAGGAAAAATTTGGGTTTAATTGTGCAATAATAATTAGAGGGAAATTATTAGTATTTTGTTATAGTAATGAATAATATTAATTAAATTAGTAACATCAGTGTCTTTTAAAATTTTGTTTGATTTTTTAGTTGTAAATGGACACAATACCTTTATTTAGTATTTTTTATGAGGTTCTGGGATGGAATCCAGTGCCGCATGAATGCTCTACCACTGAGCCACAACCCCAGCCCAATATCAGTGTCTTATAATGAACATTTTTCTTGACCCAGCACACATATTCTTTTGTGGGAGAGCAGGGAAAATACTGGAGATCGAACCCAGAGGCACTCTACCATTGAGCTACATTGCCACTTCTTTTTGCGTTTTATTTTGAGACTGAGTATCGTGGCTTCAGACTTGAGATCTTTGTGCTTCAGCTTCCTGAGTAGCTGGCATTACAAGCATGCACTATGATGCTGAGCCTACACCCATTTTCATATGAGTGTCTCCATAACCTATAAAGAAGATAGATGTGTAAGTGATATTACTCAGAGGGATTTTTTGGGGGTATTTTGAGTACACATTTTCTGATTTATATTCAACACTGTCTACCACATTTTCTGTGACTAATATCCTCAATATCTTTCTCATTCTCTGTTCATTACCTTTTCTTCATTTAGGTTTTTTTTTTTTGCTTATACTGGGTCAACTATTGATATGTTTCACTATTTCTTCATTCAGAATACATTTCATGAGACTGTAACTTGTGGTGGTTGTTCCAGTAAGGAAGAGATGGCAAGAACCAAAGCTAGAAATTCTTCAGATTCATCCCAAGTAACAATAAAAATTAGATAATCAAGTTACTATAAACACATGAATATTGGATAAAGTATATCAAAATGTATGTGTGTGTCTGAGTATATTTTAAAACATTGCCATTCTCAAAATAAAAATCAGGATGCTCATACATAATATGCTGGGGAGTGGAGATAGGAGGATTAAATGAACTCTAGATAGGGCAAAGGGGAAAAGGGGAGGGAGGGGAAAGTAGGGGGATTAGGGGTTGGAAAGATGGTGGAATGTGATGCTTATCATTACCCTGAGTACATGTAAGATACAAAGGATGTGACTCTACGTTGTGTACAACCAGAGATATGAAAAAGTGTGCTCTATATGGGTAATATAAGTTGTAATGCATTCTGTTGTCATATACAACAAATCAAAATTTAAAAATTAATTAATTAATTAAGAAAAAATCATCAATCTGTCCATAGGTTTTAGGAGCTAAAGGAGTAGAAGGGATGCATATTAAACTGGGTCTGGAAAGCAGGGTCGTTCAGAAATGAATGTTGGAGCAACCTAAGGTAGTGAGTTAGTACTGAGTCCTCAGAATAAATGCTGGGAATTTTAAAGGAAAAGTTGAAAAGGAAAAAAAATGTGCTCAGCAACCTAGAGAAATAACTTGGCCATTTGCTGCCTGGGGAACCACATAGTAAGAAACAAACAAGCCCCCCCCCCAACCAAAAAAAAAAAAGAGAATTTTTAAAGGAGAAATGAGAAACTCAACTCAACTCTGTGCCAGAATCTCTGCAGAAGAAAACAAAAATTTTCTGTGAGGAAGCCTTCATTAAAAAGATACAGAGAACATGAGAAAGGGTTTATTATTTATTAGGTACTTATTATTTATTAGGTACTTTAGGAAGTATCAGCAAATGCAGTCCCTACCTCATATGCCCACATGTGCAATACACACACACACACACACACACACACACACACACACACACACACACATACCACAGTAAGTACTGGAGTAAGCTATCTGAGTCCTCTCAGGAGATGACTCCAAGGTGTGTAAGAGTAGCCAAACATCGGTGTTCCTCCCTGCTGCTTCTTACCCCTTTGTGTAATTGCAGCCCTGACTCCTCTTGCTGGTCAGAGTCAGTTTCCTCTGCAATTATTGGACACATTTTCATTTTCTGTCCCTTGGTAAAATGAGTCCAAGTGTCATGGCATCATTCAGAATTCACAGTTCAGTGGGACCCTTTTGCTTTTTTCCCTGACAAGAATGAGCCATGATTGTGAACCCCCATTCTGCAAAGTCCAGTAATGCTGGATTGGGAACCACAGAGTACCCTGGTGGGCTGTTGGCAGTAATGGTAAGTGGGATCATTCCTGTTTCCACCCCTCAGCTCCTAAATCCATCTACACTTCTTGGGGACACAGTGCCATATTACTGCATCCATCCTTTCAGAGTGCCTTTTAGCTGGTGTTTAGTGTGTCTTGAGGCAGCCCCAGCTTTTATTGATCCAGTTTGCTTCTGGATGGTCTTAGGCCTTATATGGACATTGGCTCATACCATGATGGTTTGTGTCAGCTTTCCATCACTGTAACAAATACCTGAGATAATCCACTTGAAAAAGGAGAAAAAGTTTATTTTGGCTTATGGTTTTCTGGTTTTAGTCCATGGTTGGCTTTCCCATTGCTTTGGGGCCTACTGTGAGGCAGCACATCATGGCAAGAGCATGTATTGGAAGAAATTGTTCACTTCATGACAGCCAGGAAACAAAAAGAAATGGTTAGGTCCCAATATTCTCTTCAAAGGCATGCCCTTAGTTATCAGACTTCTTCCACTAAGCCCTACTTCCTAAAGGTTTCACCACTACTCAATAGGTCTTCAGCATATGGGCCTTTTGGGCACACCTACCAAACCATAGCACTATCCCAAGCCTTTTCTTTTATAATGTGGGTCAGATGTGATATGTGTGAATCCATCAGGTCAGTTCTGAGGACACCTGTGAAACTCAGGTTGGAAATTTTATTTACTTTTTGTTTAGTGGGGATTAATTTGTCCTGTAGAAGTCTTTACACTAGTCAGACTCTCAAATTTTGACCCACCTGCCTTTTATGAAGTTTTCTATCTCCTACCTGATAGTCCCCTGGCCATAGAACTAGGCTATTGGTCACTGCTCAGGCATCTATACATGTTTTCAGTTCCAGATACTTCTCTGTATGCACAAAGTGGATAAATTAGTTACTCTCTATAGCACCCTACCTATTGTAAAGATTTTCCCTTATTGTCTCCAAGAATCTTCTGAATGCTGCCATCCCTGTTGTTTTTGGTAAGCACCTACATGCCAGTCTCACTCATCTGAAAACCAAGCTTGGAATTTTCTTCCTTTTCTAACTAGATGTGTGGGGCCTACACCACCCAGAGACAAGGTAGTAGAGGGGCACAGTAGATGCACTTATGAGATTTACTTGTAGTCTCCATTTCTATTCTGTTTTGATCACAGATGTTCCATTTTCATGTCATGATAGATTACTGCTGGTTCAAATTAATAACTTGACAGGTAGAATGCACTTAATTGTGGAGAGCCTTGGATGCCTGTGTCCTTTGTATTTTTTGGTCTCTTGGGTCCCAGTAATACAACTGTTTTTGTTTTCCAGTGGCCTGTAATTCTCTGAGAGGGTGGCAGAATCCCAGTGGCATCATGATTCTCCTGGTGGAGTTCACCACAAGTTCCTTGCTGTGTCTATTCTCTCCTTTACACCATACAGAATCTGCTGGATCATATAGCCCCCACCTGTCTGCCTGAACCTGCTATAGAGGCCACTCTCCAAGTCCCACTAAAAGCTGACAGTTGTTATGTTGTCCAATGTGTGGGCCAGGGCAGTAATGCCAGATGTGTTGTCCCCAGAATAGATAATGGGCTTTCTTCTTAGTAGTAGAGAGTAAATGATGCAGCAATTTGTTTTTGTTTAATAGGAGGTATCCCAATGTGCTTCTGAGTACTTAGTCCCTCAAAACTTTACTATAGTTGCCAGATTCTGAATCTTCATAGTGTTATTTGCCAACATCTTGAGCCATATACCATCAAGGCTTCAGCATACCAGCCACCATGGCCTTGTCTCATTAATATGATGTTGATAAATATCTTTCTTTCTTAAATAACCCATCATTTCACAAGCTGAGTTATGCTGACATTTGTCCCTTGGTTATGAACATGATATACAGGAAGAAGAGATGTGAGTAGTGCCTGCAGGGGGCACCTGTTGCCTTGTAGGGGAGAAGCTTCTGCTGCATCTTGTAGCTCATTCAAGAGCAAGCCAAGAAAGTCCTGGAGGGGGTTGTAGGCAGGTGTTTGGATTTACTAGTGTCATGGGCAACCTTCTGGACATGCTCATATTAGTCTCCAGGCTGCCAGTTTTTCTCTACCAGGGCTGAGCCAGCATACACCTGCTTTGGCTTAACATGCAGAATTTCCATCTTACTCTCACAGTTCATCTCTTTCTTCAACCCACAGTGCCATATTGTATCTGCCCTTCCAGTACAGGTCCATAATAGGACTACTTTGTACCCACCAGGAATGCCCTATGGTTCTTACATTTACCTTACAGTCTCTCATTATCCTTATGCTGGGTATCAGTACAGTTTTTCAGTTACTACTCAACCTTGCTGTATTTTAGGTCAAAACTCTGAAACTTCTGCAAACAAGTGTCTGCACTGTTGTACCTGCTAATGGTACATACTCTTTCCAGGTCACCAACAGTGCACTCTTCAGCAATTGATAGCAATTGAACCATGAGGTGTGCCATGGTTTTTTGTCCCCCATTCTTCAGTCAGGATAGAATCTTCTTACTTACAGTAATATGTGGGCAAGTCTTAAGTCCCCATCTCACCACCTACTTCCTCAGATCATTTCTTGGATCATTTGTGTTTGGGTCAGAGAAACAAATGCCAAGTTTGAATCACAGGTGAAAGGATTGGGTTCTTCTTAATCAAAAGAAAGAATATAGAGTGGGAGCTGAGGAAGCTTAAGAGAAAGGAAACACAATGCAAGCCTGGTCCCCTGAAGGAAGAGGGGAGAACACTGAGTGGACCATTCTCTGCTAGTTTGCATTGAGATCTAAAAGGAGACTCCACAAAGCCATGGGAGTCCTTGTCTTTTGTATTTGTCATTTGCTCAGTTATTTCATTCTAATTTCTTACAGCAGACTAACTTTATCAATCAATTTCATGTGGCCATAGAGATGTGTAACATCACTTTTAAAGAAAGCAGCCAGACCACGCTGAACATTGTGGTTCCACTTCTAAATTCCCAGAAAAAGACCCTGGCTCAGTTTCAGATGTGTCTGGAATCTAGTTCACTGTTTTGTGAACCACATTGTTTCTCACTAAATTGAGACATTTCCCAGAAAAGTGGGACAAACTTCAGACCTAATACTAATACCTTATGCAGACTTTAATAATCCTTCATCCTTATTTTTAGAAATCTTTGTTTCATTTTTATAGACTGACTTTGAATAATGATTTTGATGGGTCATAGTTCTTATAATAAATGAATGGAGAGGCATGCTCAAGTGTTCGTTGGTGAAAATTAGCATAGTTTATTGCATGTTTATGTTTGTCATTGCAAAGTATTTTCAAGAGCAATGACTGACCCAACATTTTTTCCTTTACCTTGTTCTTGCTCTTCAATTCACTTAAAACTGAATTAGTGTCAGATTAAATTAAGGCTGTCTGGGAAAAAATACTTCTGTGTATGTAAAATACTCCAAGAGTATTTTTCACACTGAATGGGTGTGAAAATAAAATAAAATAGAAAGCATTGCTAGGTGATTGGTGAAAGAACGATCAAGACTTTCTGTCAGAGAAAGTCCCTGTTTATTGAGGCTGCTCTGTATATTTATAGAGCTGGGGATTGTCTGATAGTTGAAACAGATTAACAGTTTAATGTTTTTGGTAGCTGCCCTGGGGTGCTTTCTGATTGGTGGGTAAGGATCATGTGAGTCAGCAGGACTCACCATTGGAGGCTCTTCTCAGGGCAATGGGGGGGTTAGTCTTTGGAGCTGGGGCAACTCCCAAGAATTGGAACTTTAAAAAGGAGCTGCAAAATGCATTTTCTAAAATTATAGTCAGGTGGCATGTCCCTTCTCTGTTGTCATTTGTATTTAGACATGTATGGGAATTCCAAATAAAGATATAATAAGAAATGAAGGCTGGGTATTATTCAAGACTGAAATAGTGAACAACAATAGGCAGAGTGCCCCAAGGGAAGGCCAAAAAGAAATATATATGTGTGTGTACTCATTGGTACTCCTGTACCAATGTCTGCTGTTGGGCCAGTTATTTACTGTTTCTAGGAGTTGGTAACTCTGGGAGGGGCAGGCTGTCTCTTCACTGTCAGCCAGACTGAGATATAAAAGTATCAGAAAAAAGAAAATAAAAGACATAGTTACTACAAATATTAAGGGACTGAACTTTATTATTTGTGCCCCAATAATATCTTGAGCAAGTGTTTAGGTCAGCACTCATAGCAGCTCTACTAAGCATACTGTGAACCTGCCAGTACTGCCATATTGTTTAGTGAGCAGTCCAGTGGAATAGAGAAAGGCATGTCTTACATGCACAATCAAAAGCCTTTAGAAGTGGTGAGGTGAGTATCACAGGACATGGACTTGTAGAGATGAATGACAGGAACAGATATTCCCTATTTGGGAATTAGCTTGAGCTAGTTCCCAAGTATGCCAAAATGACTGGCATATTTGCTACTGGGGAGCTACTCAGCTCAGGAGAAAATGGAGGAGAGTATTTATCTTGCTTTGGGGATAAGTTCTAGACATGTCAGTAGGACATCAGTATGATTAGTGTGTAAATCTCCAAATAGTTATAGGTCTAAAAAAATAGGAGTGGTAATTGGGGAGAAGCTGTACTGATACATTTTGGGTCAGTGCAGAGATTTAAAAATAGGAGGAGGCAGCAGACATGTAATCCTGAATAAAGGCAGAATAAATGTTGAGAGGAGAATATTATAAACCAAACTCTCATGAACCCTTTTTGAGAAATTGTTTACAAGATAAAGAACACCTGGGCCAGTCTCATAAACCAGCACTATAAGCAGACTGTGACCAAGTTCATACTCTTGTCAGGCATCTGGTTCATTAGCTCATCTGCTTTGTTTTTAGAAGGTTTATGCTACCTTCTTCTCTGCTTTGATTGCTCTGTGCTTCTTTATGGACATTGTTATGGTTTCAATGTGAGTTGTCCCTAAAAAGCTCACATGGGAGAGAATGTAAGATGATTCACAGGAAAAATGATTGGGTTGTAAGAGTCTTAACCTAATCAGTGAATTCATCCCCTGTCAGGGATTAACTGAGTGGTAACTGAGTTGTAGCATGGGCTGGTGGAGGTGGGAATTAGTGCATGGTTTTGGTGTGTATATTTTGTATCTAGAGAGTGGAATTTCTCTCTTTCTACTTCCTGATCACAGTGATGTGAGATGCTTCTTCTGTCACCCTCTCCAGCCATGATGTTCAGCCTCACCTTGAGCTCTGAGAAATAGAGCCAGCCTTCTATGGACTATGACCTCTGAAACTGTGAGCCCTCAAATAAACTCTTCCTCCTCTACAGTTGTCCTGGTCAGATCCTTTAGTCACAGCTATGAAAAAGCTGACTGAAAGAAAAATCACCTTTTTGTTTCTTGATTTCCTTCTAGTTCTCATGCACTAGGTCCCTATTGATCTGTTCATTATTTTTCTTTCCTGCGCTTTATATTTTATTAAGCTTATAATAATCAGTCTTCTCTTTCATCTTTTATCAGGAATCCTAGTTTTCTGGGTTTTTTTTACACTTTTACTTAGAAACCTCCATATCTAGAATTTTCATAGCACCATTCCGTTAATGATTTTTGTGTTACTGTCTTACAGGTTAGACTTTACCCTCAAACCACAAATGACAAACTGTTCTTGTTTTATTATTTCATATGGAATCATTAGAATTATAGAATCAACATATAAGATAAATACAACAGGCTAGGGGATGTATGTAGCTCAGTGGTAGAGTGCTTGCCTAGCATGCATGAGGCCCTTGGTTCAATCTCCCCCACCCTGCAAAAAGACAATTACTATATAAAAAAGATACAATTACTATAATTAGTCACTTTTTAAAGTGTTACTGTATATCAGGCCCTATTCTAAGTAACTTATGTATATAGTAGCTGAGAGGTTTGTACCTCCCCATTTTCAATGGGGGAAATTTTATTATTCCCCATTTTATAGGGAGGCAGCTGAGGCACACAAAGGTAAAGTGATGAGCCATGGTGATGCACCTCTCAATGGATGAGCCAGTGGTGTGGGAATTTGAAAATGTGTTCATTGTGTTCAAACACCATTCAGCAAATATAAAAAAAATTAGCAAATAAAGAATTGGGATTCAACAGAACTTTTCCTTTATAAATCTGCTGTTTTTGCCATTTTCCATTTTATGCCCCATATTCCCTCTGCCACAGACCCTTTTGTGAACTGACCCATGTGTGTCCCTGAGGTTTCAGTTCAGTTAATTCTAAGAGAGTCTGCCCCTGACAACTGAGACAGATCAGCACCCTACCCCTACATGGTTTCAGAATCCCCAAGTTACTCTTCATAGCACTGATCAAGTGGAAGGTGAGTGAACCTCAGTGACTTGCTCAAAGTTCTTCTTTCTGCTAGAGTACAGTGCTTTGTGGTAGATGTCTTATCCACATTCGTTTACCATTGCATCCACATCACTTTCCACAGCACTGGCTATGAAGTAGGTGCTCAGTATGTAATTCATTTATTGAATGAATGAAGCAAAGGTTAAGAAGAAAGAAGGAAGAAAAGCAAAGTTTATATTCTTACTGCATTCCAGGTACTCTTAAATGCAGTTTGTCATTCAGTAATTGTACTAGCTGGAAATAGGTTATATTTCACACAAGAGAAAACCAGCTATGGTCACTTAAACAAATAGGATATTAATTTATTTATAACAAGAATTATGGTATTTTAGTGCTACTTTGTTTACTAACATGTGTCATTCAGGTACTAGGCTTTTCTTCTGTGTTTCTGTTGCTACAAGTTGGGTGGTGGGATAAGCTTGGCAAAATAAAAGGTACATCCCAGTCAGATATTCTGGCGTTACATGAGGAGTGGGTTTGTTGTTTGAGTAGAGGGCTTGAAATTCCACATACCTCCTTAAATAAAAGTTGAGGTTTTATTTTATTTACAACATACTTTTTGAGGAGAGAGGTGAAAAGGAATCTTGTCATGTTGGACCTTTTTTTTTTTTGTGTGTGTGTGTGTGTGTTGTTGTTGTTGGTGGTGGTGGTGGTGGTTTTTGTGATTCAAAAGCACTAAAAGCTGATGCCAGCAATTACAGTAGGGAGAAGTCACTTCTCCAATGCCCATGTTTGCAGACCTTTTCTCTTCAAACATTCCCCAGGGAGGAATGTTCTAGTAAGATTTTGAGTAGAGAGTAAAATCCTGGCTGCTTCTGATCTGGGAACCAGTGGAGGAGGGAGCTGAGCTCTGTGTGTATGTGTTTGTGTGTGTGTGCGCTTGCGCACATGTGTGTGCGTGTGGGGGTAATGAGGGCTGTCTATCTCTCCAGTCAGTGTTGGACTTCTATTTAAGAGCTCTGCCAGAAGGAATTACCAGTGAACTTGAATGTGTAACCAACAGTACTCATGCTGCAATCATACACCAGCTAAGCAGTCTGAGTAAGTCTTTTTTTTTTTTTCTGGTTACTGATGACATGTTATTAACTTTACATTATCAAATTAATTTCAATTCAATTGTTATGCTATTAGAGATATAAAGGAAAGAACCCTTCTCCCTTCACATTTGCCAGTGTGCAACTAATTGTTTTGCCCACTGGGCTTGTGATATCCATCACTATACAGTGAAGATTACCAGCTCACAAATTATTAGGTAAGACCAAACATGTAGACTCAAAATAGTGTTAACTTATTAAAACATTTTAAAATAGTGTTAATTTTTTCAACTTTAGTAAGTTATTTTGTTGAACTTGAGTGGGAACAATTTTTTTAAAATGTAATAGATTGAAAACTAATTAATACTGGTAATATTTCTGGTATATATGAGGTGCTCAAAAAATATTTTTGATTGACTAATGTTCCAAATGAGTCACAGAATAAAATCCAAAGCAGTAATATTTGCTGGTTTTAACCTACTTAAAATTAAAATGCAGGCACTGGCTTACATATTAATAAGTTAACTATACATGTACCATATTTATTTTCGTATGTGTAGATTTATGGCAAATTCAAGCATAAGGAAGAAAAGACTTTTTTATTATTCTAGTTTTGACTTTTAATTTTTAAAACCCAATAAGGATTCTATTTTCTCAAATATGCATAAAAATGCTTTTCCCTCAAAGCTTTTTGAAGTTGAACTATTTTTGCCTAATTTACATTTATATTGTGATCTTGTTTTCTCACTTCATTCCTCTCCTTTTTGGTTGAGATGGTTGAGGTGGCATTTCTGGTGACAGGTTTTCACATTAAATTTTTCAGAAACTCTACTAATGACCAGAAAGTCCTTCATGAAATTCCACATACTGTTAGTCTCAAGCATAGGAAGATTTTTTAAAATTTATTTTGAAGAAAAAATGCTGCAGATAATAAAAAAGTCTTTTCTTCCTTATGCTTGAATTTGCCATAAATCTACACATACGAAAATAAATATGGTACATGTATAGTTAACTTATTAATATGTAAGCCAGCTGAGCCATTTCTCACAGCACACACTTGGATACTGATTCTTCTATCACTTTGGTCTACATTTAAAGAAGCCCTATTCCAATTGGCCCAAACAGATAATCCAATGTAATCCTTCTCTCCTAAAGTTAGCTGCCTAAGCTAATCCACCCTTGCACAGAACATAACACACCCACAGGTTCCACAGTTAAGGACACTGACATATTTGAATGGACTCTTTGCCCATTATGAAGTCCATGTACAACAAACACACTGGGTGGTCAGATTTGCTTATAAGAAGTTATGGCCAAGCAGGCACTATAAACAACCAATACAAAACTATGCTGAATATTTTTAGCATGACCTGTAGATTACTCAAATTTTAAAGGTTTGTTTATTTTAATCACTTTCACTTTGTCCACAGACATTTAAGCCATAAAAATAAAAGACTAAAGAATTCCTGCAAAAATATATGAATGTAAACAGAAACATTTCTACCCTTCAATAATGTACAAGGAATTTTCCTGCAATTAATTATATTAATTTGTACATTTTATCAATAACTACTACTAAAATCAATTATAATTAGATTAGTCTCCAGAAGAAATTTACTTTAAAGTACATTTTAAGTAATTTCCAAGTTACTTTTTCCTTGGTCAATGAGTGCAGATCTACTAAAAATACACCAATAAGAGAAATGGCTCAGCTGGCTTTTGCTGACTTTGAAAATGAAGGAAAGGGCCACAAGCCAATGAATGCAGACAGTTTCTAGAAGATGCTGAAAACCAAGAGATGGATTCTCTCTCTCAGCCCCTAAATGGAACACAGCTTCACCAATATCTTGTTGTTTTTTTTTAATTTTTTTCTTTTTATTATTGGCTGTTCAAAACATTGCATAGCTCTTGATATATCATATTTCATACATTTGATTCAAGTGGGTTATGAACTCCCATTTTTTCCCCATATACAGATTGCAGAATCACATCAGTTACACATTCACGTTTTTACATACTGCCATATTAGTGTCTGTTGTATTCTGCTGTCTTTCCTATCCTATATTATCCCCCCTCCCTTCCCCTCCCTTCCCATCTTCACTCTCTACCGCATCTACTGTAACTCATTTCTCTCCCTTGTTTTTTTCCCCTTTCCCCTCACTTCCTCTTATATGTAATTTTGTATAACAATAAGGGTCTCCTTCCATTTCCATGCAATTTCCCTTCTCTCTCCTTTTACCTCCCACCTCTTGTCCCTGTTTAATGTTAATCTTCTTCTCATGCTCTTCCTCCCTGCTCTGTTCTTAGTTGCTCTCCTTATATCAAATAAGACATTTGGCATTTGTTTTTTAGGGATTGGCTATCTTCACTTAGTATAATCTGCTCTAGTGCCATCCATTTCCCTGAAAATGCCATGATTTTGTTATTTTTTAGTGCTGCATAATATTCCATTGTGTATAGATGCCAGAATTTTTTTTTTATCCATTCATCTATTGAAGGGCATCTGGGTTGGTTCCACAGACTAGCTATTATGAATTGTGCTGCTATTGTGAGTTGTGCTTGGTTTTAATACCATGAAATCCATTTTAGATGAAAGACCTCCAGAAATATGAGATTAGAATGTGTGCTCTTTTAAGCCACTCTGTGGTAATTTATTATAGCAGCAATAGAAAACCCATATACCACTTACCCTCATTATGTTGCATTCCATACAATCCTCAGTACCTTAGGGTTGGATCAATGAGAAACATTTACCTCAAGGACAGTCAGTACCTAGTGAGAGACTCTCAGTGGCCCCAACTCTGCCTCTCTACCAGGATCACTAGGGGAACATTAAAACAAGATGCTAGGAATCCCCCCCAATGGTGGTGATTGAAGTATACATAAGAGATGCTATCCACCAAATTAGTTACCTGTGTGTCTGGATTGAAAAGGTGAGCTAGGTTGGTCAGATCCTTTTAGGACATTTGAACTAGGAAGAAGCACATGAATTTGCTAGTTTATTATAGGTCCTACTGCTAAAATGTAATATAGGGTTAAAGAAGCCATGACCATCTATAAGCCAAAGTTGTACAGGCCTGAGCCTAGGAGAAAGCAGAGGAAGTCAGTGGCAGAAAAAGGCAAAAGGAAGGACAGGGAGAGAGAACTGCACATGAGAGAGAACATGAGCCCCATAAGGCAGAGAGAGCAGCTGGTCCCTAGACTTTCCCAGGATGGCCTCTCACTGCTATTCAAGGTGCAGTTTTTTGGTGTCCTCAAGGTGAATGTTCCCTTCAAGTTCCCTGCCTGCAACTGGGGTGTGCAAACCAAAAAGCCTTTATAGAAAGAGTATGTGCCAGGGGTAAATTCTAGAAAAGTAAGAAAAACTGAGTGTACTGGACTGAATGTTTATGTCTTCACAAAATTCATATATTGAAATTTTATTTTCAGGTTGTCTTATTTAGAAATAGAGTCTTTGTGGGAAGATGATAGATCCTAAGATGGAATCCTTATGAGATTAGTGCCCTGACTTAAAAGACCTGAGAGAGACCCCATGTCCCCTCCATGTGAGGACTCAGGATCAGGGTGCACCCTTGAAGCAGAAAGAATAGCACCCAACAGATATTGAATCCTCCAGAAGCCTGATCTTGCACTTTTCAGCCCTAGAACTATTTAAAAGTCACCCAGTCTGAGGTGTTGTTACCATAGCCTGAACTGACTGAGATGCTAAGATATTAATTGGTCATAGAATAGCAAATTAGATTTACCATTTGTTTATTTGTTTATTGGTTGTAGATGGACACAATACCTTTATTTTATTTTATTTATTTTTATGCGATGCTGAGAATTGAACCCAATGCCTCACATGTGCTAGACAGGTGCTCTACCACTGGGCCACAACTTCAACTTCATCCCTTACACAAGTACTTTATTTATTATTGTTAATTCACTTAGTACCGCTGTTTGTAGGTGCAACATACAGGAAGTAATTGTTCCCTGTCAAGAAGTTAAACACACTTTTAATGTGTTTATACTTTATAAATAAAGTATATTTTCAATATGGTTTTAAAATAGGAAACAGATATGCAATCATTATAACCTGTAAGAAAACACAAAAAACATAATAAATAATATCTACATAGATGAATCTTAGTTTTTGTGATTTCTCACTGAACAAAGATGCTACTGGATATATAGAAAGTTATATAAAAATTTTTATGATCTAAGTTTGTTAGGAAGAATAAGAAAATTTTTAAAAGAGAATGTTTTGGGGCTGAGGTTGTGGCTCAGTTATAGAGTGCTCACCTAGCATGTGTGAGGCCCTGGGTTCGACCCTCAGCACCACATAAAAATAAATAAATAAATAAATAAATACAGATATTGTGCCCAACTACAGCTAAAAATAAATATTAAAAAAGAATGTTACTTTCTATTTTCATAATCACTAAGGTATTTTAAGTTTTAAGAATGCAAGAATCTGGCATATTAAAAGTCTTTTTTTTTGCTGACTATTCATTTCTATGATAAAGTAAAAACAGAATCTTTAAATTTTCTTGTGCACCTGACCGTTATTCAGTTGGTTCAGATTAAAATGGACTATGTTAAGTCTCACTTCTGTGCCACAAAACACCTCACCCCATCTTTCAGCATCTACACTCACACATCAGAGACTCATTTTCAGGTGTGGTGATAGGTGATAGAGAGTTACCTGGATTTCTTGCAAGCAATATACAGAGGTTGGACCTTGTCCTTCTGTGCCATCTTAGGGGCCAAGTTTATGGGAACTTAAGGACCTTCCTTGAGCCTGAATGGTTTTTCCCACCTGAGAATGGCTTGCTTCAAGGAACCCATGGTGACAAATTGTCTGACAGTTCTAGGGAAGACAAAACAAATCAGGACTCCAGAATGAATTTCTTTGTTCTTTTCCAATAAGGAAGACTAGCAGTTGATATCCTCATTCATCAGGTTATTTTGCTTCTCATCACATTTATTAGGAAAGTTCAGAGACATGAAGATTTGAATGACTTTGCATAAGGCAAGAAAAGAATCTGGTTCTGGATGCTAATTGGTCCTCTGTAAGTTCTGTAACTAACTACACACCTGTTGGTAAAACTGGGTTTTTAAAAAACATATTGCCATGTTACCATTACATCCAAATCAAACACCTGACTTCAAGGCTCAGTAATTTGGCAGCATTGGATTCTTAACAGGTTTTGTAGAAAATTGAAATCTTTTTAATGGGAATATACTGATTATTGTTATTGAGTTTAGGGATAGTTATAGAAATGAAAGAGAGGAAATTTGTAACCTGAGCAGCCTTATCGTTAAAGGATCATAGGCTTTCAGAGCTTCATCCAGTAAAATAAAAAAAAATAATAATCTTTATTGGCTTTCAGATTTTTCTCATTATTTCAAACTATCAAATATGAAAGATCAGAGATATGGCATGATTGAGAAAATCCACTTGCTTTTTATTTTGAATTATATTTTTGGTAATTTTGATTAATAATATGTCACTTGGTTTCCATCTAAGGGACATTGATATTTTTTCTTCAAGTAATGACAGTTTAGTGCAGCAATTAACACTAAATCAAGATTGCTTTTTCATCATTTCCTTGATTAATAATCTGAGTGCTCTTACTCCTGTCAACTAGTTGCTCAATTAAAACTATAGTATATTGCAATCAAATTCTTACAGATATTCTAATGTAATTTTAATACACTTTACATTGAAAAGGTGATCAGAAGATATGACATTTGTGCCAAGGATGACAGAAATTATTTCTATGCCTCATAAGTTGGTTTTTATTACTTTTCTTTGTTCTTGAGATAATAGCTATCTTCCCCTTTCTCCTCTTAATATGATATCACAAAGAAAGCAGTAAGAGCCACACATGCCTGTAAATCCCATCGGCTCCTCCCTCCTGCTCCTCTGAGGCAAAAGAATCAAATGTTCAAAGCCAGCTTCAGCAATTTAGCAAGGCCCTAAGCAAGTTAATGAGGTCCTGTCTCAAAATAAAATATATAAGAAAGGGCTGGGCTATGGCTCATTGGTAAAGTACCTCTGGATACAGTTCCTGGTACCAAAAACAAAACAAGAAAGGAGTAAGAATTAGCATGTCCCTTCTCCACACAAAGTGATTGGTTATATTTGATGATATTATTAAGGTGATATAGAATATTTAACATAAAAATATGCAAAGGAAAATGATGAAGGTGATTCCCCACTCACTGTCTTGATAGGGTCACAGTGAGAAAAAGTGTTGGCAAAGCTGCTCTCCCACTGTCTTGACAGGGTCACAGTGAGGATGAATGCTGGCAAAGCCACGCTGGTTGGTGGGAAACTGAAACCATGAGACCCTTTTTTATGTAATTGGGACTTTGCATTTTCATGCTTATGTTTCTGACAGGAGGCATGAGTATGTTAAATGCCAAACAAATTAAATTTCAGATGGCTAGAACATAACAGGTAGTTCATGCCTTGGAGGCTGTTCTACTACCCCTCAGCATATCAAGGACAAAGTAGAAGGCTGTTCTTCTATCTCAGTACATTGTGGACAAACCTGACAACAGACAACAATCATCCATTGAAAGGTCATGAGAATTTTAGGCACCACATTGATTATATCAACTAGAACCCAAGCCCATATTTCCGGCCTCTTAGAAAACCTAATCAGTATGCTTATTTCACAAAGTTCACCACATGCAATTTCATTTTTGATTAAGGAAAGTTATATTATACACTTAGGAAAGTTAAAACATATAAAGATATATTCTTCTCTTTTTATAAATCCTTTCTTACTTTACATAGGTATACATGATGAGCATAGTTAATATTGGTGGAAAGTGGATTGATTTTTAGAACTTACTTTCCATTGAGAAAGATTATAAAGATATGAGAACTAGTGCACCTTGACTGAGAAACAAAGAAACTCTTTGAGAAAGCAGCTCAACCAGTTTTATGAGAATAAATTTAGGAATTAATTTAAACAGCTTTATAAGACACAGTTTTATAATAATATTTAAAATATTATTTTATTTAGATTCTTAAGTTTAGAAATTCTTAAGTTTTTAGTTGTATAGGTTTCTGATATGTTTTAAGAATGATTTATAAACTTTAGGATATTTTAAATATAAGATTTAAAGGGACTTTTTGAGATGGGCATTTTAGATTAGAAATAAAGTACAAGTGTACTTTAGGTTAATGATTGGTTAGGAGACTTAAAGTCTGGTTACATAGTTTGGCATTAGTTAATAAGAAAATAGCATATCTTGGGAAAAACAGTAAATCTTGGGAAAATCTGAAAAATGTAAATTAGTGAAATATTTTATTAATGATTCTGTACTTTTAATAATTACATAACTGAAGATCAC
Organism: Callospermophilus lateralis; assembly: GCF_048772815.1. Taxonomy (NCBI): domain Eukaryota; kingdom Metazoa; phylum Chordata; class Mammalia; order Rodentia; family Sciuridae; genus Callospermophilus; species Callospermophilus lateralis. The sequence continues at coordinate 20,375,245 of NC_135316.1, read as the reverse complement.
ATCCTGGAAAAATGTAAATTAATGTTACATTTTTTGTACCCCCAATCATGGTTAAGGAAATGTCATGTTTTGGCAAAGCTTTAAATTATATAATCAATGACGTATTCTGAATCTATAATGATGAGAAAAATTATAATAAAAGATGACCCAGAGAAAGCTGCATTAGCTCTCTCTCTGGAGATTGCTCCAATGGAACGACTCCTGTCTCATCTTTTCGCTGATGCCACTCATCCTTCAGGACTCCCTGGACCCCGCTAGGGCAGGACTCCAGCAGGAAAAGATGAATAAATTGCATTAATCATAGAAAAGTATCGATAATATTTTATCTGTGTGCATTATATATCCACACACTCATACATTTATCTTTATAAAAATGGTATCACGGAAGAAATGGCATTGTAGCCCATAATTACTAAATGGTATATATATTTTTATTGATTCTTATAAGACACAGTTTTTAATAACTGGAGATTATTATATTGATATGCCATATTATTTAGACATTTTTGTCTGTTTTTCTTGTTTACAAATTAAGTGTATTTCAGTCATTTTATAAACCAAATGCATGATGTTGTTATTGTTTGTTTAAGATATAAAATCACAGAGAACAAACAGAAAAGCCTACTAATAGTTCATAATCACTTTAGCCTAAAATCCCTATTGCTGATATTTTGGGTTTTTTAAATTTGTTTGTTTCTGAAAACAATTTTATGAGAATATTTATTTTGCATTTGTATCATATCATTAGTATAGTATTCTGCTTTTGTCACTTGTGGGTTTTTACTTGGTTCAATTTTTTAATAGAATAGGAATTTGATGTAACTTTGTGGAATCTAATTTTTTTTTTTGGTAATTTGTGTATAGTGGATGTATATGCTGGTGAGATTCATTGCAGTATACTCAAATATATAAATAGGAATGTTAGGTCAGATTCATTTCAGGGTCTTTCCCTGTCCATCCCTCCTCCCTTTCCTTCATTCCCTTCGTCTGATCAACTGGTATCCTCTTCTCTTTTTTATGCCTCCCTTTTTATGTTGGATTAACTCCTGCTTATCACAGAAAACATTTGACCTATGACTTTTGGGACTAGTTTATTTCACTTGGCATGAAAATCTCCAGTTTCATCTATTTACTAACAAATGCCATGAAGTCATTCTTTATGATTTAATCTTTTTTTTCTATTCTTGAACATAAAAGTTATTTCTTTGTCAGGGGCAGGGGCACTTATAAATTATTGTACAAAATAGCTACATATGTATTGGTTGTTTATGATGTTTAAATATACTTGTCTTGTATCTTAAAAATCCAGACTTCTTATAATAAACAAAAAGAGTCTCCAAAAATTGCCTAAAGTTCTATAAGTCTATTAATTTTAAATTTGCCTCTATTTTTTGTAATCATTACAAAATCAATTTTTCCCTATTTTCCATATTTTGTGTAATTATATAAATGAGAAAGGAGTCTATTTTCTTCTCATATACTTTAAAAAGTGATTGTTTTTATTAATTCTCCTGGAGGTACACAATGTATTTCATATCAAACTGAATGCTGAATTGACATAAATATTCTTTGATTTCATAGGCTTGCACTCTCACGCATTTGACCTGTTTTTGGATCTGAAATTTGAAACTGTGCTAATTCCTCTAAGTGCAGTACTACTGAGAATAGAGGTTTAAATATTTTGAAGCATTCAATTTATAGATTTCTTAGATGTTTTTGTCCAAACAGGATTTTTGTGGGGGGAGGAAAAAGATAAAACACACTTTATAAAGGTTAAAGATCACAAGTGGTTTTTTGTGTAGGTTAAAGCTAAGGATAAGGGTAAGTTAAGATATTGATATATCGGCACAGAAGTTGATGTAAGAAGCATAACAAGATTTTATGAAGGATTTTTTAAAATTCTTCTAATTACTTATATATGACAGTAGAATGCACTTTGACACATTGTACACAAATGGAACACAACTTCCCATTCCTCTGGCTGTACATGGTGCAGAGTCACACCAGTCCTATAATCATACCTGTATATAGGGTAATAATGTCCATCACACTTCACTATTTTTTCCCACCCACAGGCATCCTACCCTCTGCTCACTCCCCTCTGCCCTATCCAGAGTTCCTCCATTCTTCCCTACCTGCTCCATCCTCATTATGGTTCAGTATCCACTTATCAGAGAAAACATTCAGCCTTTGTTTTGGGGGGTTCGGCTTATTTTGCTTACCATGATATTCTCCAGCTCCATACATTTACCTGCAAATGCCATAATTTCAGTAGTCTTTAAGGCTGAGTAATATTTCATTGTGTACCACAGTTGCTTTATCTATTCATCTATTGAAGGGCATCTAGGTTAGTTCCACAGTTTAGGTATTATGAATTGAGCTGCTATGAACATTGATGTGGCCACATTACTGAAGTATGCTGATTTTAAGTCATTTGGGTAAAGACCAAAGGCTGGGATAGCTTGGTCAAATGGTGGTTCCATTATAAGTTTTCTAAGGAATTTCTATACTGCTTTCCAGAGTGGTTGTACCAATTTGTAGTCCCAACATCAATGTATAAGTGTACCTTTTCCCCCACATCCTCCCCAAGACTTATTATTGCTTGTATTCTTGATAATTGCCATTCTGACAGGAGTGAGTTGAAATCTTTGAGAAGTTTTGATTTTCATTTTTCTGATTGCTAGATAAATTGAACATTTTTCATATATTTGTTGATCAATTGTATATCTTCTTCTGAGAAGTGTGTATTCAGTTCTTTAGCCCATTTATTGATTGGGTTATTTACTTTTTGATGTTAAATTTTTTGAGTTCTTTATATATTCTGTAAATTAGTGCTCTATCTGATGTGCATGTAGTAAAGATTTTCTCCCACTCTGAGGGCTGTCTCTTCACATTATTCATAGTTTCTTTTGCTGATTCATTAATGCTTGATTTTATTTCTTGTGCTTTAGGATTCTGGTTAAGGAAATCAGGACCCAATCCGACATTATGAAGATTTGGGCCTACTTTTTCTTGTATTAGGCGCAGGGGTCTCTGGTCTCATTCCTAGGTCCTTGATCCACTTTGAGTTGAGTATTGTGCAGGGTAAGAGATAATGATATAATTTTATTTTGCTGAGTATGGGATTCCAGTTTTCCCAGCACCATTTGTGGCAGAGGTGATATTTTTGCCAAGGTATGTTTTCAGCACCTTTTTTCTAGTACGAGATAATGGTATTTATGTGGGCTTGTCTCTGTGTTGTCTATTCTGTACCATTGGTCTATATGTCTATTTTGGTGCCAATACCATGTCATTTTTATTACTATATCTCTATAGTTTAGTTTAAGGTCTGGTATTCTGATGCCTCCTGCTTCACTCTTCTTGCCAGGGATTACTTTGCCTATTCTGGGTCTCTTATTTTTTCAAATTAATTTCATGATTGCTTTTTCTATTTCTATGAGGAATGTTATTGGGATTTTAATTGTAATTGCAGTAAATCTGTATAATTTTGTGGTAGTATGGTCATTTTGACAATATTAATTCTTCCTAGTCAAGAAGATGGGAGATCTTTCCATTTTCTAAGGTTTTCTTCAATTTCTTTCTTTAGTATTTTGTAGTTTTCATTTTAAGGTCTTTCACCTCTTGCTACATTTCTTCCCAAGTATTTTTTAAGGCTATTGTGAGTAGGGTAGTTTTCCAAATTTTTCATTTAGTGATAAAACCACTGATGTATAGAAATGCACTTTGGGTATTCATTTTATATTCTGATACTTTGCTGAATTCATTTATTTGTTTTAGAAGTTTCCTGGTGGAATTTTTTGGATCTTCTAAATATAGAATTGTCATTAGCAAATAGTGATAGTTTGAATTCTTCTTTTCCTATTTGTATCCCTTTTAATTTTTTTCATCTGTCTAATTGCTCTGACTAGAATTTAAAAGACTATATTGATTAAAAATGGTGAAAGTTGGCATCCCTATCTTGTACCAGTTTTTAGAGGGAATGCTTTCAGTTTTTCTCCATGTGGAATGATGTTCACTTTGAGCTTAGTATACATAGCTTTTACAATGTTGACATGTGTTCCTACTATCCCGAGTCTTTCTAGTGTTTTGAACATGAAGGGGTGCTGTATTTTGTCAAATGCTTTCTCTGAATCTATTGAGATATATTTTTTTTCTGTAAGTCTATAGATGTGATAAATTATGTTAATGATTTTCATATGTTGAACCAAGCTTCCATCCCTGGGATGAACCCCACTTGATTGTGGTACACTATTTTTTGAATGTTTTTGAATACAATTTTCCAGAATTTTATTGAGATTCTGTGCATTTATATACATCAGAAACATTGGTCTGAAGTTTTGTTTCCTTGACACCGTTTGTCTGGTTTTGGTATCAGGGTGATACTAGCCTAATGGAATGAGTTTGAAAGAGTTCCCTAATTTTCTATTTCATGAAATGATTTGAGGAGCATTGGTGTTAATTCTTCTTTGAAGGTCTTATAGAACTCAGCTGTGAATCCATCTGGTCCTGGGCTTTTCTTTGTTGGTAGGCTTTTGATGGCATCTTCAATCTCATTGCTTGAAATTGATCTGTTTAATTTGTATATGCCCTCCTGATTCAGTTATCATTAAATTGTGTCTTGGTGTGGATCTGCTATAATTTTGTACATTTGAGGTCGTAAGCCTCTTGTGGTTGATTTTCCATTTCATTATTCAGATTTGGGAAATTTTCTGATTTTTTTTTATTCGTTGTTCAAAACATTACAAAGCTCTTGACATATCATATTTCATACATTAGATTCAAGTGGGTTATGAACTCCCATTTTTAGCCCGTATACAGATTGCAGAATCATATCAATGATACATCCACCTTTTTTACATAATGCCATATTAGTAACTGTTGTATTCTGCTACCTTTCCTATCCTCTACTATCCCCCCTCCCCTCCCCTCTCATCTCCTCTCTCTACCCCATCTACTGTAATTCATTTCTCTTCTTTTTTTTCCATTCACCTCACAACCTCATACATGTAATTTTGTATAACAATGAGGGTCTTCTTCCATTTCCATGCAATTTCCCTTTTCTCTCCCTTTCCCTCCCACCTCATGTCTCTGTTTAATGTTAATCCTTTCCTCCTGTTCTTCCTCCTTGCTCTGTTCTTAGTTGCTCTCATTATATCAAAGAAGACATTTGGCATTTGTTTTTAAGGGATTGGCTAGCTTCACTTAACATAATCTGCTCTAGTGCCATCCATTTCCCTGCAAATTCCATGATTTTGTCATTATTTAGTGTTGTGTAATACTCCATGGTGTATAAATGCCACTTTTTTTTTTATCCATTCGTCTATTGAAGGGCATCTGGGTTGGTTCCACAGTCTAGCTATTGTGAATTGTGCTGCTATGAACATCGATGTGGAAGTATCCCTGTAGTACTCTCTTTTAAGGTCTTCAGGGAATAGTCCGAGAAGGGCAATAGCTGGGTCAAATGGTGGTTCCATTCCCAGCTTTCCCAGGAAACTCCATACTGCTTTCCAAATTAGCCTCACCAATTTGCAGTCCCACCAGCAATGTACAAGAGTACCCTTTTCCCCACATACTCGCCAGCACTTGTTGTTGTTTGACTTCATAATGGCTGCCAATCTTACTGGAATGAGATGATATCTTAGGGTGGTTTTGATTTACATTTCTCTGACTGCTAGAGATGGTGAGCATTTTTTCATGTACTTGTTGATTGATTGTATGTCCTCCTTTGAGAAGTGTCTGTTCAGGTCTTTGGCCCATTTATTGATTGGGTTCTTTGTTATCTTATTGTTTAATTTTTTGAGTACTTTGTATACTCTGGATATTAGGGCTCTATCTGAAGTGTGAGGAGTAAAAATTTGTTCCCATGATGTAGGCTCCCTATTCACATCTCTTATTGTTTCTCTTGCTAAGAAAAAACTTTTAGTTTAAGTATGTCCCATTTGTTGATTCTTGTTATTAACTCTTGTGCTATGGGTGTCCTATTAAGGAATTTGGAGCACAACCCCACCTTTCTTAGATCATCAGAGAACTATGGTCGATGCCCCAAATCAGCCAGATGCAGATACAGAGAATCAGGCAGAAACTCACACACAGAAGCAAAGGAGGACCATTCCAGGCAGAAAAGCCTGTGATGTTATTGCTGAGTTGTTGGAGACATAGGACAAGTGTGAGATTTAAAAAATCCCAAGGTGCCCAGTCTTTTTTTAATTATTAATTTTTTAAATTTATAGATGACCGTGGGATGGATTACAATTTATATTACACATATAGAGCACAATTTTTTATATCTCTGGTTGTATACAAAGTATATTAACACCAATTCATGTCTTCATACATGTACTTTGGATAATGATGACCATCACATACCACCATCATTTCTAACCCTATGCCTCCTTCTTTCCCCACTCACCCCTCTGCCCTATCTGGAGTTTGTCTATTCCACCCATGTTCACCCTCCCTACCCAACTATGAATCAGTCTCCTTATATCAGAGAAAACATTTGGCATTTGTTTTTTTTTAGGATTAGCCAACTTCACTTAGCATTATCTCCTCGAACTCCATCCATTTACCTGCAAATGCCACGATTTTATTCTCTTTTATTGCTGAGTAATATTTCATTGTGTATAAATACCAACATTTTTATTCATTCATCCATTGAAGGGCTTCTTACTTGGTTCCACATTTTAGCTATTGTGAATTGTCCTGCTATAAACATTGATGTGGCTGTGTCCCTGTAATATACTGTTTTTAAAAATATTTTTTTAGTTGTTGATAGACCACATAAAAATAAATAAATAAAATATGCTGTTTTTAAGTCTTTTGTGTATATACTGAGTAGAGGGACATCTGGGTTAGTGATTCAATTTCCAATTTTCTAAGGAATTTCATTGCTGATTTCCATAATGACTGTACCAATTTGTAATCCCACCAGCAGTGTATGAATGTATCTTTTTCCCCCACATCCTCGCCAACACTTATTGTTGTTTGTATTCATAATAGCTGCCATTCTGACTGGAGTGAAATGAAATTTTAAAGTAGTTTTGATTTGCATTTCTCTAATTGCTAGCAATGATGAACATTTTTTATATATTTGTTGATTGTGTATGATCTGAGAAATCTTTCTTCAGATCCTTGGCCCATTTATTGATTTTTTTTTTGGTGTTTAGCTTTTTGAGTTCTTTATATACCATAGAGATTAGTGCTCTATCTGATGTGTGAGGGGTAAAAATTTGTTCCCAGGATGTAGGCTCTTTATTCACCTCACTGATTGTTTCTTTTGCTAAGAAGAAACTTTTTAGTTTGAGTCAATCCCATTTAATGATTCTTGGTTTTAGTTCTTGCACTATAGGATTCTATTAAGGAAATTGGGGCCTAATCCCACATGATAGAGATTATGGCCTACTTCTTCTTCCAATAGACGCAGAGTCTCTGGTTTGATTCCTAGGTCCTTGAAAATATTGAGTTGAGTTTTGTGCATGGTGAGAGATAGGGGTTTAATTTCATTGTGTTGCATACAGATTTCCAGTTTTCCCAGAACAATTTCTTAAAGAGGCTCTTTTCTCCAATTGGCACCTTTGTCAATTATTGTAGTTTTGTGGGTTAGTCTCTGTGTCCTCTATTCTGTTCCATTGATCTATCAGTCTGTTTTGGTGCCAATAAAATGCTGTTTTTGTTACTATTGCTCTGGTAGTATTGTTTGAGGTCTGGTATAGTGATGCCACCTGCTTCAATCTTCCTATTCTGGGTCTTATTTTTCCAGATGAATTTCAGACTGCATTTTTTATTTATTTCTGTGAGAAATGCCATAGGTTTTTGATTGGAATTGTATTAAATCTGTACAGTGCTTTTGGTAGTATGGTCATTTTGATAATATTAATGTATCCTATCCAAGAGCAAGGGAAATCTTTCCATATTTTAAGGTCTTTTTTAATTTCTTTTTTTAGGGTTCTGTAGTTTTCATTGTATAGGTCTTTCTTTAGTTGATTCCCAAGTATTTTATTTCTTTTAAGGCTATTGTAAATGAGACATTTTTCCTCATTTCTCTTCTGAGGATTTGTCACTGATATACAGAAATGCCTTTGACTTATGATGTTGATTTTATATCTTGCTAATTTGCTGAATTCATTGAATTCATTTACTAGTTTTAGAAGTTTGCTGGTAGAATTTTGGGGGGTCTTCTAGGTATAGAATCATATCATCAGCAAATAGTGCTAATTTCAGTTCTTCTTTTTTGATGTGTATTGCTTTAATGTCTTTCATCTGTCTAATTGCTCTGGCCAGTGTTTCAAGACCTATATTAAATAAAAGTGGTGAAAGAGGGCATCCCTGTCTTGTTCTAGTTTTTAGAGGGAATACCTTCAATTTTTCTTCACTTAGAATTATATTGGCCTGTGGCTTAGCATAGGTAGTTTTTATGATGTCGAAATATGTTTCTGTTATCCCTAATTTTTCTAGTTTTTTGAACATGTTTATTGATTTCCACATGTTGAACCACACTTGCAACCCTGGGATGAATCCCACTTGATCGTGGTGCACTATCTCTTTGATATGTTTTGTATTCAAATTTTATTGAGAATTTTTGAATCTATGTTCAATAGAGCTATTGGTCAGAAGTTTCTTTTTTTGATGTATCTTTGCCTGGTTTTGAAAACAGGGTAATATTGGCCTTATAGAATGAGTTTGGAAGTGCTGCCTCATTTTCTATTTCCTGAAATAAATTGAAAAGCATTGGTATTAGTTCTTCTTTAAAGGTCTTGTAGAACTTGGCTGTGTATCCACTGGGTCCTGGGCTTTTCTTGGTTGGTACACTTCTGGGATGGCATCTTCTATTTCCTTGCTTGAAATTGATCTGTTTAAATTGTGTGTATCATCCTGATTCAAATTGTGCAAAATATTTGTGTCTAGAAATTTGTTGATGCCTTCAATATTTTCTATTTTATTTTAGTACAAGTTTTCAAAATAATTTCTAATTATCTTCTGAATTTCTGTAGTGTCTTTTGTGATATATCCTTTTTGCATTACATATGTTAGTAATTTGAGTTTTCTCTCTCCTTCTCTTCATAAGCATGGCTAAGGGTCTGTCAGTTTTAGTTATTTTTCAAATAACTAACTTTTGTTCTGTCAATTTTTTTAGTTTTTTTTGTTTGATTTTTTAAATTTTATTGATTTCAGCTTTGATTTTAATTATTTCCTCTCTTCTACTGCTTGTGGTGTTGATTTGTTTTTCTTTTTCTAGGGCTTTGAAATGTAATGTTAAGTCATTTATTCATTGACTTTTTTTTCATCTTTTAAACTATGAATTCCATGCATGAATGAATAATGTAGAAGGTTTGAATACTACCAACCAATGTAACTTAGTTGATGTGTATATACTGAACTCCCAAACTGTGAAATGCACATTCTTTTAATTTCCCATGGAACTTCACTGATATGGAACATATGCTAGGCTGTAAAAGAATAAGTTTAAAAAAGATCACTATATAGAATGTGATGATAATAAAATAATAATAATAGTATTAGATAATTCTCAATTATTGGAAAGTCAAGCAGTATCTTTTTACTCACTGGGTCAACGAAGAATTCAAAACAGAAATTAGATATTATTTCTAGTGGTCATTAAACACAAAATATCAGTGTATTTGTGAGATTTAGTTAAATGTTTAGAGGGAAATTTGTAGCTTTAAATGCTTATATTTGAAAATAAAGACCTAAAATCATATGCACTTTGTTCATGTGAACTCTTAGTGTTGCTGAACAATATTGTTATAATTCCTTAATTTTGGTATTCTTATCAGAGTGCTTATTTCATATCTTCTCCTTAATACTGTACTACCCCACTCTGATGACCACTGTGCTTATTTTATTGGTAAAATAAAAGCAATCAGGAAATCTTGACATCTGTGTTCTGACATATCAACCCACTATGAGGGCTGTGTACTGGTGTATCCTGCTCACCCTCCTTTAAAATGATAACTTGTCCCTACTCCTCTCCAAACCTTCTCTTCCACTTGAGCACTGGATCCCACCCCCTTGTGCTTACTCTAGGACTACATTTACCTTCCTTCTTCTCTGCATCTTCCCCCAACACCCACTTATATATATATCATTCCTACTAAATATAACATTTAGGGGAATCTCCCAGCTTAAACTGCAGATTGTCCTCTCCCTGTTGTCCTATTTCTTGCTTTCTTTCACAGCAATAGTCCTTCAAAGAACTATTTATTTCTCCGATATCTCTGCTTTTGTTGTTGTCTTTGTCCCAGTTAAAGTTTTATCCTTCCCACTCTTATGAAACTGTGCTGGTCAACATTATCAGTGCCTTCCAAGTTGCTGACTCTAGCGATCAATTGCAGTCCTATGACTTAATCTGTTAGTAGCAATGGACTATTGATAACTTCCTGCCTTTGAAGAGACTTTTTTTTTTTTGAGATCTAATTGACTTTTCTTATTCTAACTTGTTATGTATGAGATGAAGAGACTTTTTCATCTGGTTTCTGGACTACCTCACTTTGGTGTTTATTGTGCCTTACAACTATTTGTTATTACTTTCTTTTGTTGGTCTTCCCAACCCCTGTAAGTTGGTGTGCTCCAGAGGTCAGTCTTTAAAATTCCTCTCTGCCTGTTCCCATTCAACTAGGCAAGCTCTTCCAGTGTCATGGCTTAAATACCATCTTTATGCTATGACTTCCAAATGTACATGTTCATTTATGATCTCTCCCCTAGACTTCAAACTCACATATACAGCTACCCATTTGATAGCATCTTGGATTTCTAATTGGCATCTCAGATTCAACTTGTCTAAAACTATATTTATCATTCTTTTCCTTTCCTTTTCCCCAACCCCTCTGTCTTAGCAAATAAGCACTCTACTCTACCAGTTGCTTTTGGATTGTCTCTTCTGTCTCTTATAACAGATATCTAATCCAATGGCAAATGAGGTCAGTTATATTCAAAATATTTGCCAATCTGTACACCTGCTGCCTGTCTCACTGCTACTATTCTAGACTAAGTCACCATCACCTCTCACCTGCTAGTCAAGATCCTCCCAGATGGTCTCTTTACTCCCACTGTAGTCACCCACCCCTCAAAGGGGAGGGCATTTATTTTTCTTCTCCACCACTCACTGGCTTTCAGCCACATTGGCCTCCTTGATATTGCTCACACATACCAAGCATGTTTCTGTCTTCTGCCTGGAAGATTCTTCCCCTGTATACTCCTATAGAATATACCACTCTCTAATCTCCTACTGTTTTCTTCAGGGTTTTAGTTATCAGCTGTCACATTATCTGTTTCCCCCAACTGTAATATGTGCTTCATGAGACTTTGACTGTGTTCACTGCTGTGTTTCTTCACTCCACTGAGATAATGCCTCTCACATAGTGTGTGCTTGATGAATGTTTGATGAATAACTGAGTAAGCTTAATAACCAGTGTTCATTACCTTCTTATAAAATGCTTAGAATAAATATTGTTGAAATCCATGCAACATTTTTATGTGGGGGTAATTTGAACATAGATTTCTCAAGCTGAAAACAAGTTCATATGGTATGAATAAGTCCAGAATTGTAACCTTTGCCAGTAATGAATGAGTAAGTTACATTTCCCTCAGTATGGTTGCTAATTCAATCCAGAATTACTTTAATTTAACTATTAATGGACTTGCCATTGAAAGAATGAGTTAGGATTCTGCTTTTAAAATCTGTCGCTGTTTGCAAAACTGAAGACTATAATTGCAACACTTTATTCTTGTTCATCAAAAAATGCAACTCCTTCCATTTCCTTCCTCTTAGTCACTTGTCAGCTTTCTGCAGCTGGCAAAATATTAATTATACAAGTGTTTAATTTCTGTGTTTCTCTATAAAGCAAGAGTTTCCAAGTGGAACTATAGTATCAATTGCTTGCTTTTCAAATACAGCTATGCATTGATAGCAGAGGGCACATGTTACTTATCCTTTTCTGCTTATATAGCATCTAGCAGAGAGTACAAAGGGTTTTTCTCAAAAATAGTCACAATGCTTTGCAAATGCTGCTATAACTTTTGCAAGAAGCTGTGGCATACATCCCATATTTTTTGAGATCTATGTTCTCCATCTAAATTAGTCTTCTGTGTAGCTAAAGGGGAAAGGATAGGAGATTGTGAGATTGCACTGGAATATATATGTATATATTTATATAAAATATGTAATGAATTATGAATTGTCAAGTAGGAAAACAAAAATTAGTTTCACCTGACTATGTCACATATTTAGAAATAAAGAACTAACCTTTGGATATGAAAGCATTTGGAACATGTGCTCATCTGCAAGGCACCCAGAATTTACCAAGAGAGTGTTATAAAACAGCAGTTCTGAAAGATGTGACTAGGTGTTTCTAAGCCAAGTCACTTTGAAAGCATTATATGCTAGAATCATCTTGCAGATTCCCAGCACATACACATATTAACATGTTAAAGATTTTGAGATGCCCTAAGGGATAGGAACATGATTAATCTGTTTAGCTCAGCATTTTCCAAACTTCAAGCAGAGAACATTAGCTGGCAGTGTACTTGTTAACAAGAAGACATTGGTTTAGATCACTGTTTTTGCTCAGTGACAGACAGTTTTTGCTCAGCGAAAGCAATATAGAGGTCAAAAGCTTAACTAATGCCCTCAAAGAGCTTAGGGAAATAAAGACTAGAGTTATGAGAGTCATGGGATTGAGGTAGGATTAGGGTATTGTGGGAGCACAGAGAGGACATCTATTCTTACTGACCCTAGTCTGCATCCTGAAGGGTCGGTTTTAAATTAACCAGGTGATGACTCAGTCAATGCATTTTTATTCATATATTCCAAAATATTTTCTGAAAACCTATAATCACGGTGTGCTGTAGCCACAGGGGATTGATAGAGCAGTGCACAAAACTGAGGAGAATTCTTGTCTTCATGGATCAAATGTTTTAGTGGGAAAGACAGATGATAAATTGTGAGAACACATAAAATACCATACTTGACTGAATGGTAATAAGCACTAACGAGAAAACTCCAGCAGTGAGGAGATGAGGGAGTCTGTGTGATGATGTATGTGATGAGGTGATACAGTTAGCTAGGGTTGCTAAAAAGTCTCACTTAGAAGGTGACATTTGAACATAGAGCTGGATGAAGTGAGAGAGCTAAACAGAAATGACCTGAGCAGAAGGAATAGGAAATGCAAAAAACTGGGGAGAAGGAGTACACTGGCATGTCTGAGAAGCAGCGAGGAAGCCAGTGTTTGGGAATGGAATGTGCGTGCAAAGGGGTATGTGACATGAGGCCAGGAGATTAAGTGGAGCCAGATTATGGAGAACTGTATGCCATTTCCTGGTCTTTGGCTTCTAGTCTAAGTGAGATGGCAAGGAACAGAAGGGACTTAAGAATGCAGAAAAGAACCGGGATCTAACTTAAGGTTGATAAGATGACTCTGCTGCTCTATAGAAAGTGATCTGAAGGGGGCATGTGTCTGGGTGAATAATGGGAAGTGAATTCCTTGGCAGTAAGGGATATCCAGGGGAAAAGTGAGTGTGACTTGGATCAGGGTGGGATTCAGGGAGGTGGTGCAGGATGGTCAGGTTCTGGGTCTTTTCTGCAAAAGTATGCTTGGAGAGGGTTTGCTGGAGAGTCAACAGATGGGAGAGAACAAGATGAGTCAAGGATGACCCCTAGGGCTGTGTCATGAGTAACAAGAAGGATGCAGTTGTCACTCTTCAAGCATAGAAGATGATGAAAGGAGCAGGCTTGGGAAGGAAAATGAGAAATTCTGTTCTGGAACATGAGTTTGGATTGTTCATTAGACATCCAGGTGATGTTTTTCAGAAGAAGTGTAATACATGAGTGTGTCTTTCAGGTGGAGGGCACCCTGAAATAAAAGTGAGGAGTTGTAAGAACTGAGAGAGTATTTGAAGCCATTAGACTGGATTAGATGCCCAAGCGAATGTTGACAGGAAAGGGAGGAGATTGAAATATTTGACATGGAGATCTATTTTTGTCAGTAGTTTTTTTCCATATTTTTTGGTATTTGTAGATGGACATAATGCCTTTATTTAATTGTTTATTTTTATGTGGTGCTGAGGATCAAACCTAGTGCCTCATGCATGCTAGTCAAGCACTCTGCCAATGAGCTATAAGCCAGCACCTGTCAGTAGTTTTTAAGAGCAAAGTTCTTGGAAATATTGAAACACTAGGCTTAAGCACAAATAGCTTTTTTTTCTTTTGCCAAATAGCAAAAAGAACTTCAATTAAATAAAAGTAAAACCCCAAGACCCCGAGCTCTGGGTTTATATGAAGAAGTTTCTAGTCTGGGCACGGGAGGAAGCTGAGGAGGAGCCAACAGATAGGATTTAGGTGTGAGGCAGGCAAGTGAGCAGACTTGTCAAAAGGGGACATGGCAACCATGAACCAGATAAGGCCCAGAGTTTGCCCTTGACTTAAAATGGAAGTGGTCTTCTGAGGCAGGAGAACTGTTTTATAGAGTGGTAGGGCAAAAATGCCAGGAAGAATGGGGAAAGGGACTTGGATAAAACATAAACCACTCAGTATCATCTGGCAAGTCCTATGACCAAATTTCTGCTTGATATTTGTTCTATCAGTGCAACATTGTTCTTGCAGTCCCTAAACCCATTTGCTTCCTCCCACCATATCTGTGCCTTTTGTGCAAGCCCCCTTGTCAACTGCTTTCACTCTCTTTCTTAAACTAATCACTAACATTACAATGCACGTAGTGTCAGCCAAAAATCTAAGCAATTTACCTGCTTTTTTTTATCTTACAAATCTGCTGTGATTTTAGTCATCTTAAAAATAACTGAAATCTTTCTCACCACCTTATCCCCTACTATCAAACTAAATAAACAAGAGCTGGGATTGTAGCTCATTGGTGAAGTGCTTGCCTAGCACGTGAGAGGCATTGTCTTTGATCCTCAGCACCACATGAAAAAAAAAAAGAAATAAAAACCATAATGTTTGGGTTGTTATTTGGAATCTATACTGCAGAAGAAATAGAGAAAGAGGCTGTTAACAGTTCAGAGTAAAGAGGGGAAGAGAGGTTTGTTTCAGTGTAGAATCCTTAATTTTTATGATTTTTTTTCTGAAACTTTTAAAATTTTCATCTAAAAAATTCTTTTAGTTGTCAATGGACCTTTATTTTATTCATTTATATGCAGTGCTGAGAATCAAACCCAGGACCTCACACATGCTAGGCAAGCGCTCTACCACTGAGCCACAACCCCAGTCCAAATTTTCATTTTTAATAGTGATAAAATATGCATAACTCAAAATTTACCATCTTAATCATTTTTAGGTGTACACTTCAATACTTTGGGAATGTTCAAATTGTGCAGTAGTTCCTGAGAACTTTTTTATCTTGTGAAAGAACTGAACTCTGTACCCATTAAACAACTCCTGTTCCCTTCTTCCCCCAACCCCTAGCAAGTACCATTCTACTTTCTGTTTGTAAGAATTTTTAACTTCTCTAAATACTTCATCTGAGTAAAATCACTGTATTCATATTTTTGTGACTATTTCCCTTGTTATCAAGGCTCATCCATGTTGTATCTTGTCAGAAATTCTACCTTTGAATGCTGAATATTTTATTTGTTTATCCTTTCACCTTTGATGGTCATATGGGTTGCTTCCACCTCTTGGTTGTTGTGACTAACACTTCAATAAACCGAAGTGTATAAGTATTTCTCAAGTCCCTGTTTTCACTTGTTTTGGACATGTACCCAGAATTGAAATTGCTGGATCATACTGTTATTCTATGTTTAATGTTTTGAGGATCTGCCATATTCTTCTGTATTTTGTGGCCAAGGAGATTCAGTGAAGTAAATGATAAAAGCATAGATCTAAAAGTTAGTAGACCATGATTTTGTTTCATCTGCTTTTACCACTTGCCAGCCAGGAGATTTTTAAAGATTACTTTTCTGATCCTCAGTTTAATTACCTGGAAAATGAAAAACAGAAATTCCCTGATAGCCTCTGGGCCTCACTCATTTACTTGTTGAAGGAGTATGTGTGTGGAAAAGCCTTGCTCTAGGACTGGGGCTGCAACATTGAGCAGACAGACAAGGTTCTTGCTCTTCAGAAGTTCACAGTCTGATGGATTTTAGCACTGAGAACAGAAATTGGCTATGAGAGTGCTCAGTAAACAGTAAATCACCAAGAAAATATTAGTGTTATGCTTGCTCCAATGAAGTTTTCTTCTGGAATGTTTGGGTTGTTATTTGAGCAATAAATTGATGGAAAAAAAAATAAAAAGAAATGATAGGTATCTATGTCATAGAAGTTAAGTCCTTACATGAAATGAGCAAATATTAAATATTTGTTGAATGTGTAAAGGAAGGTATTGGGATTTGGAAATTCAGTGTAAGTAGATCTAACTTTTATGTCTCTTTGTTAAGTCTTCAGAAATATTAAATCCATTTTAAGAAAAGTTGGGAGTTATATCTAGCACTCAAAGGAACATAGAGTTGACCATAAAGAAAAAAAAATAACTCAAAATTAAAAATACTGATTTTTAGAGAGTGTAAAATCACACATCACTGTCTCTAGATTTCCAAATATAAATTAGAAGTACTTAATGCTATTGTAAAGAGCCAAGCAGGGCTGGGGTTATAGCTTAGTAGTGCAACGCTGCCTAGCATGTGAGAGGCACTGAGTTTGGTCCCAGCAAGCACCACATAAAAAATAAAATAAAGGCATTGTGTCCATCTAAAACTATAAATATTTTTTTAAAAAAACACAACAGGACCAAATATCTAATGTTTCTCATTGTGAATGAGGTAAATTTAAGGTCAAATATGATTTATTGAATTATTTTGAGTGGCAAAAGGAAAGTTTAGTTCCTGAAATTGTATTTATACTTAAAACACACAAAATGAGAATTTTTTTCTTTCTTAAAGAAGTCACATTTAGCAGGACACAACTTGAGTGATCACTCATGCAGTATTATCTATTTTAGAATTCTGCCACTTTTCATCAACTTTTCAATTATATAAATATCTAATAAATTCCAAAAGTTCTAAGGCCGTGGACTGTCATACTTCATTTTTACACTAATTTGCACAGGACCCTGGGAGTTGACACTAATAAGCACTGGTGTGGCTGTGTGGGGGCAGCTCAACAGCTCCTTAGCAGATGGCTTTCTCCATTTCTTCTTCTCTACAGGCAAGCATGCTGAAGACATATTTGGTGAGTTGTTTAATGAAGCTAACAACTTCTACATCAGAGCAAATTCTCTTCAAGACAGAATTAATCGCCTTGCTGTCAAAGTTACCCAGTTGGATTCCACAGTCGAAGAGGGTAGGTAATTGCATGAAAGTAGTGAGCTAGAAGTGATGTTGACAAGATGGTAGAAATTAATTGCAGTGTAATTACTGCTTTTTCCTTGAGGTAGTGTGTTGACATTTCATCTCATCGTTTCCTAGAAGAATAGTGAGAAAAACCCTACAACATTGGGTTAATTAGTGATGAAAAGATTTATATCTTGTTTATCTCATACACCATGCATTTGCTATTATATATATATATATATATATATATATATATATATATTACAATTAGATATAAACATAGTATTTGTTCTAAAAGCTTCTTCAAATATATTCAGTAGTAGAAGTCCTAATATAGGTTAATGGTAGTTATTTTGAAAATACATTCTTGCCTAAAACAGAACCATTTAAAGAGATAGTCCAACCAAGAGGGAGAGTCATAGGTGTATCATGCCAAAGAACAAAACATTTTGCCTAATTGTTAGGGTTGATGCTTATGAATAATCTTGGTGATTCTGCCAATTTAAAAAAATGTTATTAATCTCAGAAATAGCAGTTACCAAAGGCCTTTAAGCTCAGGTTTTAAAATAACATTAACCAAACACTATGTAAGTTAACTGAAAATCATTTGATTATATTTCCTAAAATTGTGGCAGTTGCAATAAAATTTAGGGCATCAGTAATTCCATTTTAAAAATTTCATTTTCAGTATTTTTTTGAATGAAAGACTGAGATTAGACTGGAATAAATTTGCTAAAGAATTGCAAGATACACCATTCATATTTGCTTTGAGAAAAACATTCAAGTTATGAATTATTTTTAGAATTTCTCTCATTGTTTTAAAATGATACCAGCATTTGATTTTTGAATTAAACCTATTTATAGTAGTATCAATAAAAATAAGCTGTAAATTTTTAAAAAAACATAGTTTATTTGTGAAATTTATCCCTCATTATTTTAAAAAGTATATTTGTTCATGCTCAAAGGTAAAATTAAATTAGTATCAATATCCATTATGAATGTTCTGACTTTTCCAACAATAGGAAGCTGAAAACATGCTCTTTTAAATCAGATTTTTAAATTTTATTTTCTATTTAAAAATAAAAATTTAGGGCTGGAATTATGGCTCAGTGGTAGAGTGCTTGCCTAGAATGTGTGAGGTACTGGGTTTGATTCTCAGCACTTCATATAAATAAGTAAATAAAATAAAGGTCTATCAACAACTAATAAAATATTTTAAAAAAATAAAAGTTTTTTAAATGGCAATTTTTTCAGTTGAGATAAGATTCATAACATCTTAAATCTATTATTCAGTTTAAAAATTGATAGCAAAGGTGATTGTTTTTTTAAAAAAAATTAGCTTTAGGCGGACACAATACCTTTATTTCATTTATTAATATTTATGTGGTGCTGAGAATTGAACCCAGTGCCTAACACATGCCAGGCAGTATTCTACCACTGAGCTCTAGCCCAGATAGGTGATTTTTAATATTCAACTTTATTAGATTTTTTATGTTGTCTTTTTGAATTGAAATTATTATGATAAACTTTATGCTGGAAAAGGTTAATCTCTAGATGAAATTTTATGACATTTTTTAGTATGTGTCAGGTCTTTACAATCCCTGTTCAATTAAGATTTTACCTTATTATTTTTCTTGATATGGATAGGAGAGTGGAAGAGATATTTGAAAGAAATATAGGAAATATAGCTCACCTTTTTTTTTTCTTGCGGGGGGAGGGTGAAGGCTGGAAGATGTTGTGTCACATAACAACCTGAATTAGTTTCAGTGGCCATGCTGGTGTGTTAATACGACCAGTGTACTCTCCACAAAAAGTTTATATCAAGGTCAGATGAGTGAACAAATAAAATGTAAATGCTGTACAGACACAAGAAAGAAATATATCTAGCACTGATATTTTGGCTCCTTTGTATAGTTTTGTTTCATAAGTCAAGCTACTCAATTTCTAGGACTTTATGTTAAGAAACTTTTGTTGTCTTTCCTTAATGTCATTGTTGTAAAAGATTAATGTGTGATTTACACTTGTGTGATTTTTGCACAAGTATAAGGTGTTATACTGAAACTACTATTAACTGAGGTTTTCCCCTAGGATGCCGAAATCTATGTATTTACATGCCTTTTTATACTCATAACTATATTCCCATGTGGTTTCTGAGAAGGACTGGTTAAAGAATCTGAAGCTCTACTACTTAGGTCCAGTGAAAAATTTGATCTCTACAGAGGAAGAAAAGCCATAATTTGACCATATTTTAGAGAAAACTGTTACCTCTAAGTGAGGAGGGATGGTCATTTTCTTTAAGCATGGTTTTAGATGAACAATTTCAAAAACCATCATTTGGTTATTACAGGAGATGTTTACTATAGTGGGTCAATTGATACTCATTCCTAAATGGTTAAAAATTTTATATATATATATTCGTATTCATATATAATTTAACTTGGGGGACTTTTCCCTAAACAGTGTCACTACAGAACATCAACATGTAAAAAGCTTTCAAAGGTCCTACAGTTCAAGGTCAGCAGGTGGTTTCAAAGAACAGCATTCCTAATCCTGTTGCTGACATTTACAACCAGAGTGATAAACCTCCACCTCTGAACATCCTGACACCTTACAGGTATGGCTTCCCACATCCTCAAAGTGTTTTTAGTCACAGTGTTGGAAACCCACTTATGTACTGAATGTATCCTGGATAGCTCATTTAGGTTAAAAGAATTCTTTCAAACTTTGAAAACAATAATGCTGTTGAAATTAGTCCCTGGTGCTGGATTACTAAAGTTCTGGTATTTCAGGATACATATCACTTACCAGGAGAAGTTTGAACTCTGATTTTAACTCTTAGGCTTGGATCTTTTAAGTGGAAGTGGGCATTTTATATAAAGGCTTTATGTGTGATTATCTTGTTGTTACTTATGTTCAAAGCCAGTTAAAAAGGAGCAGCACAATTTATTTATAATGCAGCAAAATATCTGTCTCAGCATTTTAGCACTGCAGAGACATTTATTATTAATTCAGAAAAATGTATGCTACAGTGTTAGGGGTTTTTAAGTGTGAAAATAGAGTCACAAAATTAACTTTCTGTTATTGTTAAAATGGTAAAATACATTATAAGGACCAAATTTCTAAGAAAAAGGACAGAAAAATTTTAAAGGCTTCTTCCTCTGTCCATCTTTGTTCCCTGTGTTATTCAGCTTTTTGTTATAGTGACCAGAATACTTGATAAGAACAAGTCAGAGGAGGAAAGATTTATTTCAGCTCATGGCTTCAGAGGTTTGAGTCCATGATCAGCCTTCCATTTCCTTGGACTTGAAGTGAGGCAGAGGATTGTGGTGGAAAGGCATGGCAGAGGAATGCTGCTCAGTTCATGGATACCAGGAAGCAAAGAGAGAAAGGGAGGGATTGGGGGGAAGATAAAACCTTTTAGGGCACACCCACAATGACCTGCTGACTCCAACTAGGTACCTCCTCCCAAAAGTTCTTTTAACCATCAGTGGATTAGTCCACCTATGTGGTCAGACCCCTCATGATCCAGTCACTTCTCAAAAACCCCACTTCTGAATACTGCTATATTGGAAACACAAGACACTGGGGGACATTCTGGATTCAAACTACAACACTCTCCTCTTTGGAGGCCACTTATTTCACCTCTGCCAAGCACAGATTGTGGAAATCAGTGGCCCTAGAGTCAGTGCTGCCAGCTGATGCTCCCACAAGGGCCTTGGAGAATACTGTGTGTTCTTTGTATGTGTCACTGCCTTGACATTCCTGCCTGCAGGGACCACCTCAGGGAGAGCTTAGAGTTTCCCCAGTCTCATTTTCCATCCTTTCTGGGATCAACAAGACTTGGAGATACCTTTTATCACAGCTCTATCAGGATAGAGCAGTTGAAACTGAATCCCTTTTTTTCTGCATAGACAGAAAAGATTCTCTCAAAACAAATGTTAAGACCTCCCTATAAACTGATGGGAGATGAGCAGGATTCCCCCATAAGAAGTTTGTATAAAAATGGAACAAGTATGCTTGCTGGAGGTTATAGGGCACAAATTTTAAAAATATATGATACATATGAATAAAAGCATGGTAATCCTGATGTATTGGTCAACTTTAACATTCCTGTGACCAAAAGACTGGACAGGAAAAACTTAAGTGGAGGAAATGTTTACTTTGGCTCATGATTTCTGAGGTTTAATCCATTATCAGCAAACTGCATAGCTCTGGGCCCAAGATGAAGCAGAACATCATGGCATAATAGCATGGTGGAGGGACATGGAAACCAGGAAAGAGAGAGAACTGTACTCACCAAGGACAAAATATAAACCCCAAAGGTACACTCCCAGTGACCTACGTCTTCCAGTCACACCCTACTTGCCTACAGTTACTGCCTAGTTAATCCATGCCAATGGATTAATCCACGATTAGGTTATGTCTCCCATAACCCTAAATGTTATTGCATTGTTTCACACATGAGCTTTTGGGGGACACCTGATATATAAACCATCACACCTAGTATTTTTGTGACTGCTTTCATTTTTTAAATTATTTTTGTAGTTAAGATGGGCAGAATGCCTTTATTTCTTTATTTTTATGTGGTGCTAAGTATCAAATTCAGGCCTCACACAGGCCAGGCAAGTCCTCTTCCACTGGCTATAACCCCAGCCCCATGTGACTGCTTTCATTTGATAAATGTTTTTCCAGGACAATTTCAGTTTTATTTAGCACTGGCAGCCCCACTTATAAACACTGTAGTGTGAGGGCTTGCTGATTAGAATTATCTTGCCTGATATTATTAAGGAAGCTCACTAAAAATTCTGTGTTAAATGAAATAATCCAGAATATCCAATGAACCACATGTATTTGACTAATCAAGCTCATGATTACATATTTGTAGTGATTTAAATTTTAATTGCATAAAATGATTTTATATATTATTATAATGTACATAATATATATAATGTGTACATATTCAGTCTTTTGGAAAATAAAGCATATCTTTGGTTTTTTAATAATGTGTTTTAAGATTAGCAGTGACAGCCCAAATCAACTTTTCATTCATAAAACAATAATTGAGATACATAAAACATAAAATTATGCATTTGAACTTTAATGTATCACTGTGACATGATGAAATGTGGTTAGATGATGATAAACATTAGACATATCTGCTTTTAGTCTTAAGTCAGGATTGGCATTTGTTTACTTCATTGAGCTTCTATCTTCATTAGAGTATTAACTGATTTTTTCAAAGCAAGAATGTGCATTTTAGACATCTTTAACTTTTCAGCAAGTTCCTCAGTTTTTCTATAATTCTATATTAAAGGCCTTAGTGTCTTAGGGAACCAAATTTGCTTTTTCACAATTATGTTACTAATAAAATCTCTATCATGCAAACTTCTTACAAATTGGGAAACTAGAAGAAAGGAGGGATGTTAAATAATCCAAGGGTAAAGTATATATAGAAAGAGTTGCACTGGTTTGTTAGTGATCTTCAGACATAGTGACTAGAATAGCCATGGTAGGAATATGGGTCTTAGCATTTTAGAGTGAGAAGCCTGCAAGAGATGACATAGCAGGAACTTTAAAGATAGACCTTTTCCATTTTTTCTTCCTGTGTTAGCTTTCTTTTCTTGGGCATAAGCTGTTTCCTGTCTATACTCATTTAACTGATTTTGCATCTCAGTACCTTAAATGACTTGCTGAAATATTAGTATGAAGTATGAATGTACTGCTTCCTCTTGGGAAGTCTGCAGACCACATGCTTTTTAAAAAATGTTAGTATTATAAAGAGTTTACTAACATTCCTATTGATTTATATTTCACTTTGGATTCATATTGGCTACATTATCCTTGGTTGCATGATAAATGAGTAATTTTTTATGAGGCCTTTGAAATATTCCTAAGACCACAGTATTTGAAAAAGTACTTGACACTAAAATGAAAACAAGTGAATGAACTTGCTGTGAAAATATATAGTTTATTGCTTTTTTTCCTGGTTACAATTCTATCCCATGAAAATTTTGTTTGCTGATTGAATTTACAGATATTGGGCAACCTGGTTGAGAAGAAGAGACAGCACTTTATAGTTTTTATTCTAATAATATTGAAGCTCAGAGTAGAAGTAAATGTATATGTATAAGAGTCCATTCATTCCTGTGTATACCTCCCTGTTGGAATAAACAAAATATTTCCTGAAATATTAACACTCAGTATTCATGAGCTTCATTGCAATTTTTACAGAGCAATTTTCTATTCTTAATTCTGAGTGTGCAAGAATACTTTCATTATTCTGGAACAAGTTGCTGTTTGTACATTTTTCCATGTTTTTTCAAAAGGAAATTTAGATAATTAATAAAGTATAGGATAGTTATGATGTCCTCTGCAAATGTTACAATGTCATGAGTTAAAATTAAATTCACATCAAAATGTTCTCTGCAAATGTTACAATGCCATGAGTTAAAATTAAATTCACATGAAAATGCATATGAAAGTATCTAATAATCTTTTCCCCCTTACTTACAATACATTGATTCGTAGAGATGATACTAAGGATGGGCTGAAGTTCTATACTGATCCTTCCTATTTCTTTGGCCTATGGAAAGAAAAAATGCTACAGGATACAGAAGACAAAAGGAAAGAGAAACAGCGTCAAAAGGTAAGTAATCCCACTATGGGAAAGCTGCATATCACTGTGGATTTGGGATTCTTGTTTAGAAGTAAGTAAATCACTAAGTGCTTTTTTTAAATGGTTGAGTTATTTGATTTAGTACTCAAGGTTTTTATAGAGGGTAAAAAAGATCCTGACAATTCAATGTAACACAGTCATACTATTTTTCAATAACTGCTGATTTATTCTCCAGCACTGGCTTTGCTTTAATAATAGTAGTGACTAAAATTTCAGTTTTCTTGGTGACCATGTTTTATAGCTTCTCTCCTTCTGATCCCTCAATTTTTCATAGAGCAGTCAGCCTTCCATATTAGATACAAGGATGTACTTCTGTCTATTTAAATTTTTTGGTGTCATAATTGACACCTTGGTGAAATGTGCATAGTGGATTGGGCAACATGTGTAATCTGGGTTCAGGGATGCCATTTACTGAAAACGAGCTTATGTTTATGGGGTAGCCATAGGCAAGAGAATTGCAAGTCAGAATGTTGAGAAACACCTGCCTTACAGGCAGTCATGCAAGCATAATTCTGCTTGCTCAAGTTAAGGAACTTCTGCTTTGAAAATTACCCCTTTGGGACCCAGAACTCAGACTAAGCCACCTAGAAGAGTACTTCTTTGAGAACAAGATTTTGCTAATATTTTTATATGTAACCTGTGTTTAACAGTGATGTATAATAAGAATTGTAAAGCATTTCACTGTCATTTATTTTTTTAAAAAATCAATTAAAAAAGTGACCACCCAGTTTTGTCGACAAATATTACAGTGCATTATTTAGGAGAAACATTTAGCATTCTGTGGATTGGCCTTTAGGTTTTGGCGCATTTAGGTATATTTGTTCAGCTGGAGAAAGAAGAATTTGAGGTTTTAAAACAGAATTTTAAAAAGAGAAGATATGGAGCTGAGGATGTAGTTCATTGGTAGAGTGCTTGCCTAGCATGTGGAGGTCTTGGGTACCAGCCCCAGTGCTCCAAAGAACAGAGGGAGATAGCAGGGGGAAAAGGAGGAAAGAAAAGAAACTGGACTCTGGAAAAATATTTAAAAGCTGTGGATTATTTGAATACTCAATTTCAGTAAATTTTGCTCATGGCTTAGAAAGATTTAATTGGGAATTTTGAAAGAACTGCTGAAGTTCTTCAAAGTATTCAACCAAAGAATAAATGTAAAAGAAACAAGTATTTGTTTATCTCAATTCCTATACTTTTTGACAGTAACTTGGCAAAACCCTAGGACTTTTGAGAGTACCTTCTTTTAAAACTTTCTGTCCTTTTAAAAGGCAGTTTACCTTCTCAATGATTCTTTGTAGAAGAATATTTAATTTTGTGACCTTTTTATTTTGAAGGGAAAATCATCTTTTATGTATGATTATTGTGTCTTCAAAATTATTTGTCATTTCATAAGTTATTTTTTCTCATTTTATATTCCTCAAACACATACAAGTCTGATAAAAATTCCTGATTCATTTATTTATGTAATCATTTTTGTTAAATGCTGGGTAAGCAGTGATGGAGAAAACAAGACTGTCACACACCTGGTTTACAACACAGTGAGGATCCCTGGCCTTATGCTGTCATGAGCCTGGAGCTCATACAGAGAGAGAAGTTCAACAGTGTCAATGCCGAAGTGCTTCACAGTGGAATAAAAAGAAAATGAAGCATGGTAGCCTTCATTTCCAAGGACTTTAGACACCAAGTCATGTTCTATTTTCTTTTGACAAACTTGAAGGAAGAAACTAATTTAGAAAATTTGGGAATAAAACAATCCATTGTTTCTGTATTTCAAGTTTCCTGTATTTTTTGATACTTTTAAACCCTAAAAAATTCTGTAAATAAATATGAAGTGTTTTGTTTTGTTTTGTTTTGAGGGTACTGGGGATTAAATCCAGAGGGGCATTAATACACCCCCAGCCCCCTTTTTAATTTTTTTTAAAATTTTTGTTTTGAGACAGATTCTTGTTAAATTGTTGAAGCTGTCTTTGAACTTGTGATCCTCCTGTCTCAGCTTCTCAGATTGTTGGGATTACAGGCATGCACCACCATTCCTGGCCAAATATGAAGTTGTTTTATTTGTTTGTTTGTTTCTTTATACCAGGGATTGAACTCAGGGGTGCTTAACCACCAAGCCACATCCCCAGCCCTTTTTTGTTGTTGTTGTTGTGAGTGAGGGTCTCACTAAGTTGCTGAGTCTGGCTGTGTATTTTGGATCCTCCTGCCTCAGACTTCAGAGCTACTGGGATTACAAGTATGGGCCACCATATCTGTACATAGTTACACTGCTGCCATTAAGTATTATAAAGTACAGAGTTTTGTGGGTGAGATGACAAGTAAGGTGGGAGCATACATGCAGAGGAGTGACAAGGAAGACCTTTGTAGGGAAGTGTTACTCAAGCTGAGGTCTAAATGATAGATAGCTTTGCAGAGTAAGGATATGGGTGAGGCATAGATAGTATGGAGGGGCAGAGGGCAGATGAGGCCAGTGTATTTTAGAATCAAGGGACCTGCTTGGCAGAAATAAGAGTATCCTGGGGTAGGAAACAGGATTTTATTGAAGGCCATTGTTTTTAATATTTGTGGTTAATTCTTGTGCGTGTGTGTATGTTTGTGTGTGTCTATCTTGCATGCATCTTAGGTAGAATTTAAGACAGAACATATTTGAAGAAAGTAACACACTTAATTCCTGAATATGTCAGCATACATCTCTTAGAAAATAAGAGCAATAGTTATTAATTATTTTAACACAGTGGTCCCTCATTGGAATAACATTGAAACTCCCACACACACATACTTTTTTTTTAATATGTAGACAATATATGCTGGCTATAAAATGCTCCACTAGCACTGAAGGAAATAAAGGCATGCCCTTCCCTGAGAGGAGATAACTACTGTTTACAGTTTGGTGTGCATTTTTCAAATCTTGTAAGTACATATAAATACATGCATACACATTTAATAGTATTCTGTATACATAAAATTGTGCTACATAATTTGTACACACCACTGACATTGTTAAAAATGTACTTTATTCTCAATAGTTGTGTAGTATTCTGAAATATAAATGCTCTATCAGTTATTGACTCATTACTATATTAACAAATATAAAAAGTTTCTAAATTGTTGCTTTAATTTAAAAATACTGCAGTGAGTAATCCAGTATCCATGTACAGGTATTTCCTTAAATTTGTAAAAGTCAAATTGATGTTAATGAAAAGAATGTTAGTTTTGACATTTGAAAGATGCTATCATATTGCCCCTGACCCATAAAAGACAGAAGAACTAGTTTGTACTAACAGGTCCCCAGCCCCAAATACTATTTTGTTGAATGAGCGCCCATTCCCTATCACCTATAGTATACATCTTTTCAAATTATTTGCCATTTCTGTATCTTCTGTGAAATTCATGTGTATGTCCTATGCCACTATATTGCCAAAGTTTTTTGGTCCCCCCATCCCCCTCCCAGGGATTGAACTCAGGGGTGCTCAACCACTGAGCCACACCTCTAGCCCTTTTTACTTTTTGTTTTGAGACAGGGTCTCACTAAGTTGCGGAGGCTGGCTTTGATCTTAGGATCCTTGAATAACACTAAAAATAATCCAGTTTTCTAACTTGAGCCACCTGCCATCATCTAACTTCAGCCACCTTAGTAGCTTTCTAACCCTCCTGTATTTCTTTTTAATCTTTTCTCCACAATATAGAGGTCTTTTCCAATGCCTCCTCAAGTCAACCCCTGCGGTCTCGTTTTTTGGAGATTTCAGTTTAGCTTTTTTTTTTTTTTCCTAAGGCAGTGCTCTCGCTCCTCCTCAGTGGCCTCTTTTGCTGTGCAGTGACCCATGATGTCTGTAGAATTAATGTCTACTCATGCTGCAAATCTGATCCCTAAGTCCCAGCAGGACACCTCCTGTCTTTCAGACTAGAAGGTGTTAGAGATATATGTACATATATTTAAACACATAAATACCTGTATATATCAAAATATAAGTATGCAAATATAAAATATGTACATGTAATATGCATTTTATATAAAATACGTTTCAAAAAGTATACATACAATTTTATTTTATTGTATTTTATAATGATACATTTATTTGTGTCATCTTGTAGGCTTTCTTGCTGGACTGCAAGCTCCTTGAGAGTGGAGACACTTATTGTTCTTTCTTTCTTTGACATTTGTGTCAGTCAAGCCTTGCACAGTGCCTGGGATGCAGTAAGCTCTAGAAGCTCATTCTTAAAGCATGGATTTTATCATTTAGCCAGTATTTATTGAGTGTGTACTCATATGTTGAGGTCCCTAAGAGGGAAGCATAGGAGGTAAGAGCACATAGTTCTTGTCCTTAAAGATCATATAATCTTATGAGGGAAGCAGCAGGACTCATAGATATATACATAGAAGCAACTGTCCTCGCCACTTAAAGAAGGACCTGCATAGGACTTAAGTGTTTATTCAGTACATTTTGCTGTCAGGTAGGGATTGAGCAAGAATGACTCTATGGGCAGGTAAATTTTTATTTTGTTTTGTGTTAAGCTAGTTTCAGTGTTAAATATTCTACATTAATCTTTTAGGAATTGGGAATAGAAAATTCTGAATTGTTTTCTTTGAAATATAATTGCATGTTAACAATCTAACCAAACTTGTTTAGTTGTGGGAAGTGATTTTTCTGAAGGCTGTTGCCAGTATTTTATGTGTGTGGTACATTTAAAACAGGCTACCAGCCTAGTGAAGTGGACATTCTTTACCAAAAATCATGGTCAGCAACTCTAGCAGTTGTAGCACAGTAACATTTTTTTTTTAAATTTAGATTAAAGAACTAAGTCTCAGTTACTTTCTGTTGAGTCTGTTGGGAACAAGTATGATGCTTTAGAATTTTCTTAACAGTAGGGTAATCAAGATGTGAATGTCTCTTGTATGTGCACCAAGCTTTTTTCCTATGCATTGTAGCTACATTTAACCTGCTGTTTTCCTTTCCCTTCTATCTTGGCATGCTTTCTTTCTTTTCCTGGATGTCAGGAGCAAAAGCATATAGATGGCACCATCCATGAGGTGAAAAAGGTTAAAAAAGCCAGAAACAGGCCCCAGGAGTGGAATATGATGGCATATGACAAAGAGCTTAGACCCTACAACAGGTTATCTCAGAGTGTGCACCACAGAGCATCTTCTGAGGGATCTCTGTCCCCAGACATTAGGTGTGTGTGTGTCACAGCCCCCTATCCCATGCTTGGGGCCACTGTATGCTACCTGGTTTTGTTACAATTGGAAATATACCAGGAGTTTGGGGTTTATATGACCCACAATATGTTTCAAAACTCTCCTTAAAACTTACTTATGTATATTTTGATTATTATTACCTTAAGGCAGTATTAATTTAAATTGGGTTGCTTTATCTGATTTTTTTAAAAAGCTCTTTGATTTAAACTTACTCTTCAGTTAATCTGGAGATAGTTAACATTAATTCAAAATTTGGAGTAACTGCCAATGACTTCAATTTTACTTTAATAATTACTTAGTCCTTTATTTTTGTCTTGAGTCTTGAATTTCCTTTGGTAACTTGTTATATAAAACTGATCAGCAAGTGGTAGTTACTATGACTCAGGAATACCTTCTTGAGCATTTTGATAATCCTCTGGAAGAATGATGAAGAAAAAATGATTTCTTACTTTGGATAACTAATTTTGTCTACTCTAATTTCAAGAGAAAATTTCTGGTGGAGTTTATTTTAAAATTTTAGTGATTAAGAAAAAATGTTTCTTTCAGGTGTGAGTTAGTAGGTCACATTTGTCATAAAAAGGGAGTCATTGGAAGAGATGATAAAAACTGGCCAATTTTAACCTTCTGACTTAATTTCCTCCTTCTGGTTTTGTTAAGTTGTAGTTTTCCATTTGCATAGACTCTCAAAGTCATCAACATTTAAAGTTTTGAATAGTGAATTCTTATGTGATTCAAGAATATATCGAAAACAGAAGTAACCTGGATCTTGTGTTTTATCTCTGTCCTTTTTCTTCTTCTTTTTACCTTTGTGGCTTTTCTTAGCAGACTTTAACATGTAGAAGGTGCTAACTGAATATTTGCTGCTGAGATTTATTTGGTAGATAGAGTGGCGTAAATATTCCTACTAAAGTAGATCTGTGTTTCATTGGTAGGATGTGAGGAAAGATTGAGGTTCTCCCCCTTTTCTCCCCCTCCCCCTCCCTCTCCCTCCCTCTCTTTCTCTCTCCCCTGTTTTTGGTCCTGGGAATTAAACCTAGTACCAAATCATTTAGACCAGCCCTTTTTTATATATTTTATTTTGAGACGTGAAGTTGCTTAAGCCCACACTAAGTTGCTGACTCTGGCTTTGAACTTGAGATCCTCCTGCCTCAGCTTCCTAAGTCTTCGGGGATTATAGGCAAGTAGCTTTTACAGTTGGCATCTATTAAATATTAGAGAATTGTTGGAGCTTTCATGACTTCTAGCCCTATATTTAAATATTTATGTATTTATTTCTGTAAAAAGTTAAATGATGCTATAGTTCTGCTTCTAGTTATTTGGGGTAGGGAAGAATATGTGTATTTAATATCTCCCATTGATGTCAGTTTTCATTTTTCATTTCCCAAATAATACAGTTGTTATTATTTATTCATGAACAATTTATACTTTGTTTTCCCACATATAATCTTTTTTAAGAGATGCAAATAGAAAAATGATGAATTTTTTAAATCCTCAGTTGAATGATTGATACTCATTCTAGCATCTGAGATGAGATTATTCCAAAGATTATTATTCTTTGTTGGGCACAAAGCTGATGATTATTTGAATTATTTAGTATCTGCCTTTGTATTTGTGTTGCTTAGATAAGTCTTCATTTCTCTTATTTTTCAAAAAGCAAATAGAATTGTTCATTTTGTTTCTTCAGAATTTTGTTTTGCCTCATACTATTTCCCATGGCCTCTCACTTTTTGTATACATTATTTACTAAGAGATAAATAAGTTATATAATTCATCATTGAACTTGGAATATATCTCTTAAATTAATTTTAAAAGTTTTATATTTTCATTTTACTGAGTGTTAAACTTTTTCCTTATTATGAAATGAGATACACTAATTATACCTGGAAATTATGGAAAAGATATTAAAATTATAAATAACCATAATTCCCTCAGCCATAAAAAAACAGTGTTTCCATTTTGGTGTGTCTCTCCTTAGTCTTCTTTTGTCCTGGTGCATATTTTTTTTCTTTTACAAAATTGGAATCACCATTTTTTAACTTTTAAAAAATGATATTTTATGTCTTAAGTGTTATTTAGAAACATGACTTTTTAATGGTTGTATCCTCATCAATGTATTTAAGATATTGAAGAAAATTTAATATCAATTTTCATGATGTGTATGAGCCAATAATGTAACTCAAATACTTTAGCATAGTTCACATAAGCTGATCTTAAGTTTTTGCCCTCTCTCTGAACAATGTCAAACATGTTTTATTTCTAAGTATGAATTTAAGATCTGATCATTGACGAAATGCTTGCACTCCTGATAACCAGCTTTCTTTCCTTTCTTGCAGTGTAATCAGGAAGCATTACACCTCCATGTGTAACATCCTTGTTTTCTCTCATCAATTCTGGGCCCTGTTATTGGTGTTCTGACCCTGTGTACCTTAAAAACCCTAGAAATTTATTGGATATTTCCACCATGCTGGACTGACTTCTTCCTGTTTCTTTATTGTCTTCACCCATCTGTTTTCTTTTCTGCAGAAGATGGTTACTGATGATCAGAGAGCTTCAGGACCACCGGACTCACCTCCACATTGACATCATAGTGCCTAGCTGACTTTTGCCTTCCCATCTCAGTTAGTCTCCTATTCCTCCAGGTTACTATCATCTCCTTGTTCCCTGATCTTTCACTATTCAGCTGACCAATCCCTTCTGCTCCTCTCATCCTGTCCTTGCAGTGGCCATTCTTCACCAAAGTCCTGTCCTGTAGAAATCTTCTGCTCTCATTTCTCCTTCAAATATTTGATTCTTCTGCTTTTATGTCTGTCCATCTGGTTAACCCCTTTTTCTTGGCTTCATTTGGCTCTACATTGAAAAACAACTTTACCAGAATAGCACTTTCAATTATGCCACAACATTTACAATTTCTTGCCATGCATCTCATAAGAAGCACTTACATTCCATGTTTTGTTTGTTTGTCTTTTGCTGGATGACTATTTCCTTTAAAAAAAATGATGCACATAGTCACTGACACAGTTCCTTAGGATGAATCATCAATAACCCCAGAATTTTAGGTATTTATGGTTTTTAAATGTACTAAGTCTAAATATAGGCCAGATTCCTCTCCCATTAAAATATAGGCCAGATTCCTCTC
The DNA here is from genome assembly GCF_048772815.1 of Callospermophilus lateralis. NCBI lineage: Eukaryota > Metazoa > Chordata > Mammalia > Rodentia > Sciuridae > Callospermophilus > Callospermophilus lateralis. The sequence goes on along the minus strand of NC_135316.1, from coordinate 20,342,956 downwards.
CCATTAAAAATATTTTTAATGCATTTGCTTGAAGTTTGCAGAGTTCAGAAGACATCTTCATGTGCTCACCATAATCTAGAATTCATACTGCAATTAAGAAAAGAAAATGAGTTGTTGGTTATTATTATACTGCAATTAGGGAAGGAATGCTGGGACAGACTTTTTGATTTAGCAAGTTTTTCTATGCCACACAGAATTCCAGTTAGCAGAAGCTTCTGTGTAAAATCTTAGAGATGGAAACTCAGCTTGTATCATCTTCCCTTTTTCCTTCACATTCCCAGTATGTTTGCCTGTTTCCTTCAGTGAGAGAAACACAAGCTGAATCCTAACATGAACCAGCAAGTACATGTGAGAAAAGTCAGAACAAGAAAAGAAGAGTGGGAGAGAAGGAAAATGGGCATTGAATTTTTGAGTGATGCAAGGAAACTGGAACAGGCAGGGAGCACGAAAGAGGACAGGATGCCCAGAGGGTTTGTCATTTTCTTTCTTTGGATTCCCAGTTCCACGCCATCCCCTGCTTCAGTGTCATGAGAGGATGTGCAGTCACTACTCACACGTATCCAGTAACCCAAGCCACGAGTGTGTGACTGTTACTAATGCCTTTGGGCAAGCTGCTGCCATACATGCAAGTCTATCCTCTCCTTCTGGGGCTTAGCCAGCGTCCAGCACCTGGCATCTTTCTGAACACTTCTCACTAATATGTGATTTCCATTTTCAGAGTTTTACACTTGACTATGTGTTCAAAGAAAGCAAGAAGGCCTTTCCATAGTGTACCACATTGCTTCTTTCTCTTTCAGTTAAATAATTGCTTCTGTTATGAAAAACATGCTTCACTCCATTACATTCTGCATTTCTCTTTCTGTTCTTATTGTTAATATTTACCCATGTCACCTGCCATTTTGTATTTTCTAATTATATACTGTCAGTTTCATTGCCACTGAAATCCTGTCTGAGATGCTGTTTCTAAATAAAATGAGATTCATCTTGTAGTCTTGTCTCTTAGAAAAGAAGTACATAAAATATTGTGAAAATGAGGCTCTGCTGGTTCCTGCTTGCTGGTCTGTCTGACTTATTCACTTCAAAGCTGTGAATCTGAATCCATGTAACACTGGGGCTTGCCGCTAAGATAGTAATTATGTTGTTGCTTGGAAGCTCTCATGGGACTAGACCTAGTTGATAGTTAAAGAAATAGATTTCTGTGCCTTGGCAATGTTGTTATTCATATATATGCCTCTGCCTGATAAGGGAAATTTTTTAAACAATTTAAATTTCTTTCATTTCTTTTTCTCCAACGTCAGATCCCATGCATCAGATGTTACAGATTACTCTTATCCGGCTACATCCAACCATTCTCTGCATCCCCAGCTGGTCACCCCTTCCTACACTGCCGGTGAAGCACTACCACCTGGGGCTGCAAACAAGGCCCCTGAACACGAGTACTAGCCCCCCTCTGCCTTGGTGAGGCACATGGTCCTAAACAGACCTCAGCAGTCACCACCACCACCACCCCCCCAGGCCCCAGAGGGGTCCCAATCCTCTGCACCAATGGCTCCAGCAGATTATGGGTAAATCAGTATTCCTTGTACTTTAGTTGCTACTTGTTTTTGCATTTGAATCTTAATGTATTGTGGAAGAATTTTAACCTCGATATTTTAGATATCAGAATATAGTCAAGACTAATTAGATGTAGACACTTCAGTGGTATCCTACTCTATGTTAAATAAAATAGGTGTGCTACTGACCCTACCTTATTACAGCTAAATTCCAGGTTGACAGCTGTGTTCCTGTATATGTGTTCTCTTTGCATACATACTTACATGTATTTGAAAGGATCTTTAAATCAGGCATTGATAAAGGATGACATGCTGTTTTGTGAAACTGTTCAAATTCTCAAATTTCTCTACATGTCCTGGGTGAACCATAGAGAATGCTTATCACAGATGACTGAATCCTGTAACATCACTTCTCACACTTGGCTCTATAAACTTTCTTGACCTCTGGGCCCTTAGATTGTACTTCCTCCAGGCCCTCAGATTGTTCTTCCTCCAGGCCCTCTCCTTTTCTGTCTGGGTTAGAATTCTAATACCTCTTTTAAAAGACCTTCCTTTTCACATGTTCATCAAATCAAGTGCCCTCCTTGACATTAATAGGGTTTCTATAGCTCTGTTTTTGTCTTAACCCTCAGAGTCAGTACCCAGAGAAGTTGAATATATGCTTCTGTAATGTGTATTCTTTATCTAGAGCACTGGTGTCACTTTCTAAATGTATGTTCTCAGCCCTCAAAGGGGAGACCACACAGACTTGGCTATTCTTTTTGTGCCCTGGTGGAACCAGGATTCCCAGAGTGCTTTCTTTCAGGCACAGAGAGGGCCTGTGGTCTAATTGACTGTTAAAACCCTTGACTGAGCAGAAATCAGCTGATTTCTTGGCTTAGAACTTTTCAAAGCCTTTGACACACAACTGGGTGCTGTGGTCCCAGGGCTTCCATGGAACTGGGCTAGAGAATATAGGATTTTCCTCATCTGGTTGGCGACACAGACCTCAGGAGACAAGTTTCTAAGCCCTTTGAGATGTCCAGGATGAAGGATGCCATTGCTCTTCTGCAGCAACTACATTATTTTAGTATTCACAGAAGGTGCTTTCCTCTTCAATGATTGTGTGTTTGTGTGTGTATGTGTGTGTGTTTCAATAAGTCTTGCATTCATCATAATGAATAATGTAGGACTGTAAAATGACAGAACCACATAGTGGGCATGTGCATCCTGCAGTGACTGAAGTCTGGATGGTAGGGGGCATTGTGTCTGGGGGAACTTCTTTGAATAGGCATATTAGAACTCGGGGACATGGCCCTTTATTGTTACATTGGTGACTCTGTTTCATCTCTTTATTAGGATGCTCCCGGCACAGATAATTGAGTATTACAACCCTTCAGGACTACCTCCTCCTCCACCTCCACCCATGATTCCTTCAGCACAAACTGCTTTTGTCAGCCCTCTCCAGATCCCCATGCAGCCCCCCTTTCCTGCATCAGCTGGTTCCACATATGCAGCTCCTCCTCATCCATCTTCAGCTGAGCTCCTCTTCACAGCACCACCACCTCCAGGTCCACCACCTCCCCCACAAGGCCCTCCTGGCCCCGGCTCTTCTCTTTCATCCTCCCCAATGCATGGCCCCCCTGTAGCTGAGGCAAAGTGTCCTGAGCCTGCACAGCCCCCGATAAGTGATGCTCGAAGTGACCTCCTTGCTGCCATCAGGATGGGTAAGTGGAGCATCCCACATATACACAGCCTTCCTTATAGAGAGATTTCTTTAGATCTCTAGCAAACTTCAACCTTGTTGCCTTCAAATGATAGCTCTACACATTAAATGATTTTTTGCAGTCATGGATGCTTGTTTGATTTTTTTTAATATTAGGAGTTTTTTTGCAGCTGTCAGGTATGCATATCATGATAAAGAATTGAGAAGAGATTAGCGGCAGGCATATGGAACAGTGTGGCTCTAGAACTTTCCATTGAGGTGTTCATGTGCACTTTAGTCACAACTAATCTTCTTAAAATGGAGTTTGCACATCCTTTTCTCTCCTCAAATTTCTAAAACCTTTTGTCCTTAAACTTAGAAAAACCAAGTCCAGTAGTCCTGTTCAGTCTTCTTTCCTTCTGGAGCAATCAGAACATTTTAATTCTCACCCCTATGTCGTGTCTCTGGGAAAAAGGTGCAGGAGCAACATGAGCAAGAGGCCAAGCCAGAACCTATCCAGATGAATTGCTGTAGAGTACAGCGACTCCAATGATGACTCTGAGTTTGACGAGAACCACTGGTCTGACTAAGGTCATTTAGGAACGGTGGCAGGTGGACCACCAGTAAAGTGTGTGTGGAAGTTCACTGGGGATTTCAGATGGTTTCAGTGTCCAAATAGTTGTATTATAATCCTGTAGCTTAGCACTGTTTGTATTAATAATGTGATATTGCTTCTGCACATCCAAAATTTCTGGTTTTTTTCAGTATTTACTGTGTAATACTTAAATGCCACTAAATATAGCACATCGTGCTGCACACAAGGAGATATGCTGTAACTATTACATTGTTCTGAAAACAGCATCTTGCTTCCCTCTTGGCCATGAAAGCATTTACTTTACCCTTATTGATCATTAAGATTCTGTAGACTTGCTGTGTGTCTGTGAGCTGCCTGGTGTTTGGTCTTGGCAAGATTAATGACTGTGTCAAGAGTGATGTCTTCCAATCAGTAAGTGACACTGTTTTGCCTTTTTTTTTTTTCATTTTTACTATGAGTTTCAGAAGAAGTTGGTTGTAGAGGGAAAGGTCTAACAACAGGAGAATCAAATGTTTCTGCATTCAGTTTCTTGATTTGATAGCTACTGAGTGAATTCAAATGTTCTACTGAATAATTTCATTGCCTTTTCATGCACTTGTCAAATGTGAAATTGGAAGGACCCTTTTTAGGCAGGTTTCCTGTGGATATTCACTTAATAAATGCTTGTTGGTGATTTTTGTATGAAGTTTCAGCGGCTCAGTAGTAATGCAAATGAACACAAGGTCCTTTTCCCTTTTAGGGATCGTTGGGTTCACACTTAAAATATTGGCTAGCCCTGATGGCTTGGGCACCAGGCAGCCAGAACAGCTGTGAGCCATCTAGGTGTATAGCCCCCAGCTAGACAGAGCTACCACATATGGCCCTGTGTGCAAAGGCAACCCACTCCATTTGGTCAGAATTTTAAAAGTTTACATTTAAGTGAAAAATAGAGACAGCTATTTACTTCTAAAGGTGCTGTGGCAGATTGGGGGTTAGCCCCATGCAGGGCCTTTGTCCTGTCCTAGAAGCACACAGTTCTCTTCTTTCATATTGTTGTTAGCACATTAAATTTTTAAAAATGTACCTCACAAGATTACCTTGATTTAATCCCCAGTGGTGGCAAAGCACCTTGCTTTCACCTCCACTCACCCTATTCCCCTTTTCACATGGTGATCCCATAGACCTGGCTCAGGCATACTACCGGGGAGACTCAAGAATGACAGCTTCTACTTTGTAATTCTAGATAAGGACAAATGCTTGTTACGAATAAATAATTGTCCCAGGCTTGGATTGTAGATAGAAAAAATATGCTAAGGTCCTTCACTTGCTGTGGAGTTGTGCCTATCTGCAGTACTTCCAATAGGTTGCAGGTGCTAGGAACTCTCAGCTCCAACAAAGGAAAGAATCTTGAGCTGCAGCTGATATGTGTGAGTTGATGGGAGAATGTTGTAACAAATGATTTTTGTTCATGAATCCTGGGGAAATCAGCCAGCTGCCCACATCACCCTGTGTCTCTGTGTGGATACCTCTTAACTTGGGGCAGCTGTTGTATGATGCCTGCCTGCACACTGGGTTTTGGTCACATAGATTTTGAAACTGCAAAGTCTCGTGTCTATACCCACTTTCCAAGGCCCTCCTTTGGCTGTGCATTCAAGTCCTCTCTGCTGCACAGCTGCTTGGGGTGTGCCTCCTGAGCAGGCCCTACTTGGCTGTCACTATGATTTTTTTTTTAATATTAGTAACTATTAGTGAATTTCTAAATTTCTCTTTTTTCCAATGCAGAGACCTACTGTGTTGGCATTACTCTTGGTACTTTTACCAGTTTTAGTCTTATTCTGTGTTTATTGTAATAGTTTGCCTTCATTGTTCCTGTTGGGTTAGGGGTATTCTGTATAATCAGAAACCTGAATTTAACAATGCTTCTTTGTTTTCTGGCCGTTCTCTTCTCTGGATGGAGGGAGCACCGTCAGCTACTATTCACTTCAGAATTTCTTCTATTTATATCCTACTACAATAAAATTAGTGGCACTTTATTCATTAATATTCATGAGCCTATTAATTACTAGTTGTCTTCCTGTAGGTTAAATAAAAAAGTTATTTTTAATTTGTTTTTATGACTAGTGAGAAAGTTTTTGCCCTCTTGTGTTCTATTATCTATAAGAGAATGGAAAATGACTAAAATCCAGTCTAGATTATTTTAGAATATCTTCAACAAATCTGGTTTGGTCTAAATTTAAATCTTCTAATATGGTATTCCCTATAAAGAACAAAGTGAAGAGTTTGAATTTTCCGTTTCCATTTTTAAAAAGTATTTACCAAAACAAATGGAGAAAAGCATTTAACAGTGTATTTTATTTCTATAAATTTTACATTTTAAATTATAGTTATAATTTTAAGATTATTTTAAATTCTCCCCAGTTGTATTGCTCCATGTGTGTTAAGTTGAATATCTCATAAGCATTTTCCTCATGGCACAGACTCAGGCAGACAGGCTGGAAAGATGCCCGAATCCACATGTCACTGCACAAGCATGATGTGGCTGAACAGCAGGCAAATGATTTTTGCATGCTTAGCCCCAAACCTTAAGATTTGGTACACTTCTGATTTTCTTTACATAGGATCCTATTAGAAAATTAATGTTTTCATTTCAGTAAATTTTTAGCACATCGAAATCTTTTATGAGTACCAAGTGGCTAGTTTGTAAAAGTTTTGTAATGATTTGCAACTAAAATATATGATACATTTTAATCCATTACAGACTAGTGGGAATGTATCAGCCAGAGTAGCAAGTAATTTTTGTTTTATGAAGCAGAGTATCTGTCATCTTGCAGTATTACCAATGCTGTTGTAAATTGAATTCAAAGTGGTATTAAAAAGATCCTGTCAAACAATTTTTATCTGTTTGTATATCTTACTATAGATTATGTACAAGTAACATCTAAATAAAATTATACTTTTAACCCTACAAGGTTCTGTTGTATGTTTGACTCTTAGGAGGAAGTTGGAAATTGTATAAGATATTTATGTAGCATGTTCATTATCAGATAACAGACGATTTTACAATGATTCCACTTAAATTTCTGCATAATGTTTGTGTGCCTGTAAGTCCAGATTGAATTCTGTGAGTGCCACAAGGGAGCACTAGTATAGTTAGGAGAAGCCATTCTGGGAACAGAAGCAACATGTTCAGAAGTTAAAGGCTGGGGAAACGAGGGTCTTGGCCACATTTGGTCTGATAATAATAATGACTAGTACTCTGTAGTATCCATTGCTTGTGAATATTCATTGCTTACCCCTTAAAATCTTTTAAGATGGGCATTCTATTTCACATATGGAAAAACTAGGAGACCATGCATGATATGAAACTCAACCTGGGGAAGGAATTTCATGTTGGGAGTAATGAGAATCCAGATTGGGTAGGTATGTTTGGTCTTGTTAGGAAAGACAGACTGGAACTTAATTCTTTGTAACAACTGCCTTGGACTGCTGATGCAAGCAGTAGATATGTTTGCCCTAACACACATCACATGACATTGTTAGTTCTTTGTGTAACCTACCACCAGACTGTGTGCTTTGTGTCATCCTTATTTGTCTTGCATCTGAGTGCCCCAGCACAGTGCCCAGTTAACTAGGCAATGAGCAACTCCTTGTTAAGTGATAAGATAATGGATGGATTTCCAAGTTACTTTTTAACCAAAAGGTAAATTGTGTGCAAATTTTAAGAACATGGAGTATTTTACCACATACCTCGAATATCCTCTCTGTATTGGGACTTGTTATTTGACATGATTTTCTCTTTATTTGGGTGTTTGACCCATCAGACTGAACTCAGTGAAGAAGGCAGAGAACTCCTATTTACTCTGTTTATTGCATGCAATGCCTGGCATTCAATATTAACAAATATTTTTTGAGTAATTGTCATTTCTAGAACAAAATCAAAGGCTTCAACAAATATTTGAGGGACTGATAGGAGTTGAAATGCATGAATCTGTAAAAGCACTCAGAAGAGTGCCTGACATCTAGCACACTCAGTGAGTATGAGCTGTTACTATCATCTGCAGGTCCCTTGCTGGGGAAAAGTGAGCAGGCCAGTACCTGCCTTTGTGGAGCTTCTTGTCTCATGAGAAGCATAGTCACACAATTGTGAATGCTCCCTGACTTACAGTGAGGTTATATGCCAGTAAACCCATCATAAATTGAAAATGTCTTAAGTTGAAAATGCATTAATATATCCAAACTACTGCACATCCCAGTTTAGCAACACAGCATACTATAGGCTATCAGTTCTTATCTGCTGTGATTGCAAGGCAGGCCAGAAGCTGCAGTCACTGCCATAGCCAGCATCAAGAGAGGGAATTGGACTACATATTACTAGCCTGGGAAAAGATCCAAATACAAATTTTGAATGATGATTTCTACTTAATGAGGATTGTTTTTGCACCAACATAAGGTTAAATAAAAAAAATCTTAAGTTGAAGTATATCATAAGGACATTCCATATTGCCAAATAAATAATGTAGATCACTTTACATTTACTCTAATTGGGAGTGAGGTAGAAAGTGGATGAAGTCTAGTCTGTGGAACAATGGAAGCTAAGATTTAAGAATTAGTAGAAGTTTGGGGCCAAGAGAAGGGAAAGGAGTTTCTCAATAGAGGGATGGCATTTATTTTCCTAAAGGAGGAAAGGACAATGTATAGTGATCATGCAAATATATTAAAATATGAGTGAGATGGAAGAACCCAGAGGAAGAAGGTACCACAAGAGGGACAGAAACGAGATGGTGGGAACCTCTCTTGCCCCTTAGTTAAGCCAATGAATCCTGCCACAATAATATGTCTACCATAACTGAAATGTACAGAAAATCTATTTGTAGCCTGTTGACTTTTTATTAATCTCAATATCTTGATGCTTTAGACTATATTCATATATTTGAAGGATCTTAGGTATATTGTGTTCATATATTTAGAAGACATCTTAGTACTAGTCCAGCTGCCTCATATTAAAGATGGGAAACAGCCATTGCTTGCGTTGCTAGTTGCTCAAAGCTCTTCAGTCTCTTAACTCTTATATTTTCAAACTGGTCCTCCTGTTTCACAGTGGGCCTTCAAGAATTACTTAACATTCTTCTTTACCCAACATTTTATTGTGCAAAAATTGAAACCTACAAGAAAGTTGTTCAATAAACTTCCATCTGTTCATATCTATTTATCTCATGTGTTTTGGGGCGGGTGCTTGGGATTGAACTCAGGACCTTGTGCATGTGAGGCAAGCACTCTACCAACTGAGCTATATCCCCAGCCCTATTCATCTCATTTTTTATGCATTTTCAGGTAACTTACAGTTTGCTCCTGAACACTTCAGTGTACATATCATTATATTAAGGTTTAATGTTTTTATTTAATATGTTTTAGTGAAACATACTTCAGAGTAAAATGAACACATCTTCATATATAACATTCAGTGAATGTTAGCAGTGCATAGTTACATAATGCAAATCGAGATGCACAGTATTACTGTGGCCTCAGCAAACTCCTTCATACCCTTTTGAAGCTGGTTCTCCATCTCCGATGTCAGGACAACTGACTGAATTATTTTACTGTAGATTAATTTAGCCTGCTTTAGATTTTTATATAGAGAAAACAGTGGCATGTACTCTTTTGCATTTGGATGCTTTGAATGATAATGTTTTTGATATTCATGTTTTACTTGTATAAATAGTTATAATTTTTATCACTTAGTCATGTTCTAGTGTAGGAACACAATGGGTTTATCAGTTCTCTTGGGTAAGATTTATATAAGTCTTTTCTGGACCTCACCATCATATATCTTGCATAAATATATTATACCATGTAATTGTCACTTTTTTTTTCAAAAAAGTGAAATATGACCATTATGTGAAGCTTTCAAAAATGTTTAAAATGATTAGTTTAAAATGATTTATTACTTCACAATTTTTGGTGCAAGATTAGGATACAAAGAATACTTATAAATACATGTTAATGCAGTGGTAATGATTATGATGTGAAATACAGTACTAACAGTGAAATTGCTTGTTGTGTTGGGTGTTATGTTGAGTTTTATAACAACTAAATTTTTCCCTCTGCTATATACTAGCAGTGTTGCTCCACATCTATAAATGTGGTTTGTGTGTTTAGGGGGAGAGGGGGCGGGTCTGCTTGAGGTTCACTGAACTGTAATCTGTAAATCAGTGTGTCTTAAATAAAATTTAGGAAATATTTGGACATTTTTAATTCAAATTTGTGTCCCATTCTTTCTGTCCTCTTCTTATATACCTGTTTCATGTTTGTTAAATCTTTTGATATTGGCTCAAGTACTTGAGGCTCATTCAATGTAATTGTTTTCTCTCTGTTCTGCAGATTGGGTAATTTTTATTAATATTTCTTTAGGCTCACTGACTATTATCTACAATTTAGTCCTTTTTTAAATGGTGCTGAGGATTGAACCCAGGGCCTTGTGCATACAGGGCAAGCACTCCACCAACTGAACTATATCTCTAGCCCTACAATTTGATCTTAAGCACATCTGTAGATTTGTTATTTCAAACATTGTTCTTTTTCTACTCTAGGATTTCTTATTGGTTCTTCTTTGTTTTTAATAGTTCTCTGCTGAGATTTCCTACTTGCTCTTTTATTATAAACTTATTTTCCTTTACATCTTTCAGCACAGGCTAGCTCTTTTAAAATTATTGCCTGATAATTCCAACATTTGGTCATTTTTAGGTTCAATATGTTTATTGGTTCTTCTCTTGAGTGCATGCCTAGTAGTTTGGGTTATATTTAGAATTTAGATGCATTTTAGAGACTCTGGATTCTGTTATATTTCTTTGAGACATGCTCATTTTTCTTTAAGGAAGTCAGTTAACATGGCCAGAATTAAGCACTGACCTCTTTGTTCTTATACACCCTGCTAGGGATAGCAGCAGAAAGTTTTCAAGTACTTTTAGTCTTAAGCTGCTAGGATTTGGCCTTGGAAGAATTATACACAGAACTTTTGGATCCCCCCTTATGGTTTTCTTTTCTGAGGTCCTTTATCACTTTATATCTGCTCTAGTCTCTCCAAACTTGGTCCTGTTTATTTTTGGTTGTTTGTTTTGTTCTTAGTTTTTAAGCCAGCAAATTGTGGATTAAGCCAGAAAGACTGAAGATTTTCTATTCAAGTTTAGCCATCTTGCTTGGCAGAATGAGATTTGCCTTCAGTCAAAAAGCAACCCAAATCTGGAAACACACCCAAAGATTTTCCTTCTTCCAAGCATCAACTCCCCTCTAGTGTCTATTTTTACTTCTATTTAATACCACCAATAGTTATGAAGTATATTTTGTTCAGTTTATAACTGTAGAGAGTTGGTTTGGAATAGATTAGACCTCAGTCCCAGAAAGCTCATTTCATATATACTGTATGCAATGTTTACTTTTAAATGTAAATTTGAAAAAGTAGACTGGTGTTGAATACAAATCATAAAAGACAACTAGCAGTTTAATTTTTCTGCCAGGTGATCTTGTTTCTACAAGGACCCCAAATAAAGCTTATAAGGTCTTTATTAATTGGTATCCAAGGGTAGCATGGTGTACTGTGAAACACTTGCTGTTTGCATCTCCTTATTTCTGTGAATCAGAATGTTTTCTGATACATGCAAGTAAAACCATGTATGTCAATACTTAGAGAGTTGAGGGCTGGGGATGTGGCTCAAGCGGTAGCACACTTGCCTGGCATGCACTTGCCTGGTTGGATCCTCAACACCACATACAGACAAAGATGTTGTGTCTGCCAAATACTAAAAAATAAATATTAAAAATTCTCTCTCTCTCTCCCTCTTTCTCACTCTCTCTCACTCTTTCTTTAAAAAAATAATTAGAGAGTTGAGACATTTTTAAAAAGTGTCAGCTTTATCTCCAGTCTCAATTTTAATGTTCACTGAATAATCATTAATATTTTCACTGAGTGCTATAAATTTAGATTCAGGAACATAAGTTATACAAATAAAGTTATACAAATAAGTTATACAAATAAACTTGATAAATAAAGTTATACAAATAAGCTATACAAATAAGCTTGAGATGCTATATTTAATTCAGAGCGTATGGGTAACTTGTAGAGGGATCCCAATAGGGACTTCAGTGCTAAAGAGATTTTCTTTCAAAGCATACTCTTCCCCCACTCCCTCCACCTCACAGCTGACACCTGTAACATATATTTGCCAAACACAATAAGGCTGTCCTGTGAATATTTGCATATGTAGCCTTTTAAGTTCCCCACTGCATTTACCCTTTGCACATGGGATTTGAATAATTAGCTTCAAATACAGCACTATGATTAGCTAGGGGTGGTAGGTTGATAGATGATTTACCATGAGGAAAAATTAAGAAACTATTCCAGTTGAGAGTGGTACTTACCACAAAGTGACATTTAAAGTATTTAATATTCTAAGATGTGCTTCAGTTGTGCTGGCCTAAAACCAATTCAAATAGAAGCCAAATAGTTTAAGCATATGTTGCATACATGTCCTAAAAGTGTGAATGCCTTTGGCATTACAGGACAGTGCCATTTGTGATGTATGTGACAGTGGCTCAAAATGCACCTTCAACCCTTTGAAAATCCAGATACCAGGATCCTGATCATTCACCCTCAGCTCATTTCAAAGACTTGGGCATTGATTGGGTCTATCTAGGTCAGAAAGTAGCACAGTGAATCACCCTGGACAATTTGCCATCAAGGGCCCCTGGATTGTTCCCCATCTGGGGGCACCCATGTTGTTGGCAACCATTCTGTATCAATGCAGTTCACTGTGTTGCATTTGAATAAGGTCACAGCTCTAGCAACCCTGTGTCCCTCTTTTCCCCATTTCTGAGTGGCTCACCATGTCACTCTATAAGCCTCCCTCCACCTGCACATCGCTCATTATACAGGCTCCATCCTCACTCTGGCCAGTGGTCCTTATGGTCTCTGCACATCACCATAGCTCCTGCCATCCTTTAACTCTCCTGAATTATCAGTGTGTGGCTCCATATTCTCTCCTCCCAAGCCTCCCAATTCTATTCTGGTGAAACTTTGGGGGTATAGAAACCTTAGAAAATCACTAAAGGACCAAACATTCCCTGAAGTGGTTATAATGTTGTGTTTGAGCTGAGATGCTGCTGAATACCAGGGAAGGAGCCAGGTCCTCTTTGATGCTAAGCTGAAACTTGAGTTTTCTCCAAGGCTGTTTTCCACAACCCCTACATAAAAATTACCTGGGATATGGGTTAAAATGCAGAATTCTGAGCCCCATCTCAAAATTATTAGTCAAAACCTTGCATATGGGACCCTGGCAGTCACAGTGTATCCAGTAACCCAGAGTGATACTTATTAGGTGATCTGAAGTTCAAGAGACTCTGCTGTTCAATAATAGGAGCCCAAGGGTGCCACCAGTGGTGACCTGAGATGTGGATCAGATGACTGATGGTGCCACATGGACTTGGGGCTGGTCCAGCATCCCCACTCCCCCTGGGTCCATCAGACTGTCCAGAGCTAGGCTTCCTGCTTGGTGGAAGACAGGGCCTTCCCCACATGGTTGAGCTAATGACTTGTTTATTTTCACCTTCAGACCTCAGGTGCAGGGGTGCAGGACTGCCATTCTAATGCCACATCTGGTTTTCTAATTTAATACTTTTTCAAAACAACTCATGCTTCTCATATGTTTTTGGATTTTTTTTTATTTTGGGTTTTTGTTGTTGTTGTTTGTTTGTTTTGTTTTTGATGAGTCTTGGCTTTACAAAACACATGGGAGAGTCCATGGTCCTTTTCTTAATTAATTTTGTGCAGCTATTACAAGATACCCGAGATGAGGTATTTATCACGAACAGAAAACGTACTGGCTTACAGTTTTAGGGGCCACAAAGTTTAACGTCAGAGTGCAGACATTTGGTGAAGACCTACTTGTTGCATCATCCCATGGTGGAAGGCAGAAGGACAAAGGAATGATGAGAGATTTAAAAAGGGCCTGAACTTTTTGTTTATTATCTTTTGTAATAAACCAGCTCCTACAATAATGATATCACTGCCATTATGGATAACATGGATAACAGCGATAATCCATTCATTCTGCCCTCATAGCTTACTCACCTCTCAATACTATTCTTTCGGAGATTACTTTTCCAACACAAGCTCTTTGGGGAATACATTTCAAACCATAGCAGACCTGGAAGAGATCATTTAGGAAGTCATTTCATCTCTGGTTATCCTACATGGGGAAAAGAGTTGTGACCTTTGCCCCAGGGCTGGACCCATCAGTGTCAATCACTGGATGGGCCTTCCCTAACTGGAGCATTATTCTCTACTCTATTTCTATCACTGTGGTTCTTGCAGCAGAAATATTGGCTGGTGTGCCTCAGACAGTACCATTTTCCAGTCTCCCAGGGCTTCTCTCATGAACTCCCTGACCACAACACTCTTGCGCCTTCTTTGTCTTCTATCCTGGCTCATATTTCCTTCCCCCTCACTTCTTCCCTCTTCTATTCATTTCATGGATCTCCCTCCCCATGCAGTCAGCTCCCGACTGCATGAAAGTTCCCTCATGCAGCAAGCCCTGGAGATGGGAGAGGCAATGAATAACAGTGGCAGGAACTCCAGCCCTTGGCCCCTACTGGGACAGCAGCATCAAAGGACACATTAAATGAAACAGAGGTCTGCATTGATTTTCTCTGGGTCAGGCATTTCACAAAGATGCTTTTGTTGGGGGCTAACTATGGTCTGACACACTGAGCAGGGAGGTGGAAAGGGGAGTTTTTCTCTCCTTCAAGTGCAATCAGACTGTTCCTGACCCTGCTTCCCTGGGCACCAACTGAAAGGTACTGAAGGGGCCCTACCCAGAGATTGGCTTTCCCTTTCATCTCATTGATTTAAAATGGGAAGTGGAATAATTGTTCTTGATTATCTGCCCTCTGGTAAGACAAATTGCAGATACTGATTTACACCCTGATGGGCCCTCGACCTCCCTCTGAAAAAGGCCCTCATCTGTGTTCACCCTGGTGGCCCAGGATGTTACAGGGAGTTGGTGGCCAAGCAGACTGAAGCTACAGCCTGCCCCCTCCCCATCTCCTGCTGGACTCATTCCCAGCCATGTGCTGAAAGGGAGCAGCCTGTTTGTTCTGAGGCCTTTGGAAGGAAAAGATTGTGAAAGTAGGTTAGGACAAATGTCTCCCTCCAGGACTGGAGAGAACAGGGGGTGGGGTTTCCTGTACTTAGCTCCTCAGTGCATATTTTCAGGGAGCAGTGACAAGTATAGCCCGGGTGAGGAAATGGGGACAAGCCCACCTTTCTGGGGTCTGGGGCCTCATCCAGAGATGAGGGAATGAGCCAGAGTTCCCTGCAATCCAGCATGTCTTGGTTTGGTGATTGGGTCCTATAAGTGCAGATCACTGTATGCTGGATCTTCAAACTACTGCCCTGGATGGACACATGGAACATAAAAGTTGATCACTGCATCCCCTGGGGCTTTCAGATGTATGTATAGCAGGGCAGAAAAAGAAGTGCAGATGGTGCTGCTGGAAGGAGATCTGTGGCCCCCAGAGGGTAAGTCTACAGGGAGTGTGACCAAAATTCTCGCTTGTGTGCCTTGTGTGGAAGAAGGATTGTTTTGCAGGGTAGTGTTCTAGCTATGGGCTGTGAAGTCAGTAAAGGGCCAGAAGAGTGTGGATAGTGGCCACATGCTATCCTGCTATGCCCAGCACCTGGCTGTGACTTATGCATTTTCTATCTCATTGAGCAGAGAAACCATTTCAATCAAATGACAACTGTCATCCATCTTACAGGCAGAAAACAGGGGACAAGTCATTTGCCCAGGGTCTGAGAATTGAGATTCCAAGCCAGGACTTCCTGATGCCAGACAAGAGCTCCTGTGCTCAGACCCCACCCCATGCCATCCCAGCTGTCTGGACTCTGAAGAAGGAAGTTGGTGTCAGCCTGAGACCTTAGATGCTTGGCTGCAGCTGCCTGGAAACTCTGAGCTATGCTGCTACATTGAAGGTGACAGGCTGAGACCCCACTGGAATCTCAGAAGTGGTGTACTCCAAGAAGGGGACAACACAGCCTCTTTCAATGTCAGGCTGCTGAGCTAGCTCAAGAGGCCATCCTTCTCCAAATCTGGCCTCAAAACCGATTGTTCAGCTTCCAGAGTGTGGTGTTGCTGCCCTGGCCTGACTTTTGGTCCTTCCAGGAGTTTCACCCTGATCGCAATGGTTGACTTTAAACATCCCAGACAAAGACAGGTCAGGGATATTGGTCCTTCTCACTTGATCTTTTAGAAATTGTGCAGGATGGAATCCTCCTGCCATTAAGTTGCACTGTGGAAGTGCCCTGCTTTGCTCTTACAGGCGTGTCTGAACCCCCTGGGGGAATACCTGAAGCATAGGAGAGTGAAGTGTTGGAGAACAGGCTGTCAAGCGACAGGCAGTAGTGGACAGAGACGCTCTGCTCCGTGGGTCAGCCAGGTGGGAGCCCTGAGGATGGGAAAATCTTGCTTGATCCTTTCCCCCACCCCTGGGATGTCCCACTCAGGCTCCTCTGACCTCCCAGGACAGGGAGGAGGAATTGGTCCAGCTCTGGAGCTGATGGAGAAGGGGCTGCCACTCAAAGACCACCGGACCCACCTCCTCTCCCTCTGCAGAGCAGCCAGCATCTCTGGTTTTCCCAGGGCTGCGGTGGAGTGTGGGCATTCATGGGCTTAAATCTAAAACCATTTGGAAACCTACCTTTGAAAGAATTGCAGCAGGGCCTTCCGGCCGCTGCTTGATGGACAGGTTGCCTGTGGTTTCCCAGAAAAAGGATTTTATCCAAGGGGCAAGGGCCCACTGTCAAAAGCAAAGGAAACGGTAAGCTGCCATTTCTGCCTTCCCTTTAATAGTATATTAAGGACATCCAAGTTAAGGATAATGATCCCTAACTCGGATGTTGGGGAGTTTTTTTTTTTCCTTCCTTCCCCTCCAAAGTCACTGAAGTGCTTCAAGCCTTTCAGAGGAGGAACTCCCTGCGCTTCCATAGGGCAACATTGCCCTCCAGTCCAAGTGACAGAAGTGCGTCCTCAGGGCTGGGGATGTGGCTCAAGCAGTAGCTCGCTCACCCGGCATGGGCTATGCGTGCAGCCCAGGTTCGATCCTCAGCACCACATACAAAGATGTTGTGTCTGCCGAACACTAAACAATAAATATTAAAAAGTTTTTTTTTGTTTTTTTAAAGAGAAGTGCGTCCTCAGAAAAACAGCTTCATAATTAGTCATTCAACTTGTTCCCTCGCCCAGTCCTCTCTGTCCAATCCTCCTTTGCGCCTTCATTAAACAAATATGTATTTCTCATATGTTGCTGTTGGAAGTGAATTGGTACAATTTAATTGGAGGGCAGTTTAGGAAACCTCTATTAACATTAAAACTGTACATATCCAAGACCATGCAATTTCATTTCTAGAAATATACCCGAGGTGGACTGGATTGTTCCAAAATGGCGACAACAGTATTCTTGGACTTACATTCTCTTCCAGAATCTTGTTTCTCCTTATCAAGATGTGGACTCTGTTTCCCTCTCCTGGAAACCTTTTGAACTGCTTGCCGAACAGCTGAAACCCTGAAAGAACAGGAAGCTTCTCCTTTTGGAATGCCATTTCTGCACTGCAGCCCTTGCCTGTCTAGGAAGAGAAGGCCACCATAATTTAGCCATATATGAGGGTCTCCTGCAAGCTAAAGTCTTGGCTGGGAGCCGGCCAGCATCTCCTGCTAAACCAGTGATAAGCAAGCTTCAGGGTCAGAGACCACTCAGCTCACTGAGTTCTGCTGGTGGAAGTGGAAGATCCATGAGCAGAAATAAGTGTGGTTAACTGCAAGAGATTTGTATTTGCACATGCACAAAATGACATTCACCTCAGCATTATTTGAAATAACAGAAGACTGGAAACATTCCACTGCTCTAGCAGCAGAATGTTGATTAAATCATACTCTACAAAGTGGGATTGCAATTGTAAAAAGAACAAGGAGGTTTTCAATTAATCAGCATGATCTTCCGGATTTATTTTATTTTACTTTATTGGTATCAGGGATTGAATCCAGGGGTGCTTAATCACTGAACCACTTCCCCAGCCCTTTTTATTTTTTTTATTTTGAGACAGCATCTTGCCAAGTTGCTCAGGGCCTTGATAAATTGCTGAGGCTGGTTTTGAACTCAATCCTCCTACCTTAGCCTCCTGAGTCATTTTGATTACAGGCATGCATTCCCATAACCTGGATCAGGATACAGTTTTAAAGTGAAAAAAACAAGGAGTGGAAAATATGTTTATATGCTCTTTGTTTTTTTAAAGAACATAGTAACCAGATATATTTTCTGAAAATTGTGTTATTAAGTAATATCTTTGTTGTGTGAATATCCTAGGGTGCATTTACACAAACCTAGATGTTCTAGGTCAATCATAAGACCAAGACATAACCTCTGAATGTAATCAAGACACAAGGTATGAAGTATTGTTGCTCAGTAGAGTTCTATGGATGATAATTATGTAGTGCACATTTCAAAAAGCCAGAAGAAAGAACTTTGGAAGTTTTCACCACAAGAAATGATAAATGTTTGAGGAGATAAATATGTTTAACCTGGTTCAAACTTGCAATGTGTACAAGTACCCCATTAATATGTACAATTTTTTATGTAATGTGTATTATTTAAATTAAAAAGACAGAGTAAACAGGATGTATATGAGCCTGTTGCTGGAGTAGCTCAGCATATGTTGTTTTCAGTAACATTTTTTAAAAGTAGAAGTAGTATATTCTAAAATAATGATAAAAGGTTTAGGTTATCAAATACTTAGAACAGTAATACTATCACTCATGATTACCAAGTATTATGTTCATAGCTGTATATTCTGCACTTTTTAAAGACTGGCAGCAAAGTTAGTGTGTTTACCTCTGCATGACCACAAGTACATGAAGAAAATCTTGCTCTGGGACATCATAATGGCAGCAATGTCACTAGGCAATGGGGACTTTTCAGCTCAACTGGAATATTTTGGAACTGCTGTTGCACACACAAACAATGACAAAAATGTCATTTTGTGGCATGTAACCTCAGGGGAGGCCACCTATGTATCTCAGGGGACAAGACTGAAGGAAAATCTCTCCTGAAGGCCTTTTCAGTACCTTTAACCTTGTGAATGTTTACTTATCTGAATGTTTTTCTAATTACTTTTAAATGTAAAAAGTTTCTTTAATTTACTCAAAATGGTAATATAAAGATGAAAGACATAGTTCCTGCTCACCATCATATCCTGTTTCCCCATGGGGGCTGTATTACTAAGGGTTCTCCAGAGACACAGACAATATATCTACATATCTATATCTCCATGTCTATCATCTATCTATCTATAGGTTTATACAAGGAATTAGGTCATACAATTTTATGGAGAATGAGAAGCCCCATGTTCTACTGTCTGCAAGCTGGAGACACAGGAATATAATATAATTCCAGTCCCAAGGGCAGGAGAAGATGAAGTGAGTTCTATATCCCTGTGCAAACAAGCAGGCAAGAAGCAAATAGGGCAACTTTCTCCTTTTTCTCTAATCATGCCTTCATCCTATTAGACAATGCCCACTAACATTGAGAAGGACCATTTGCCTTGCTAAGTCCACCCGTTTAAGTGGATTGCTCAGTGGACATACCCAGCAAGTGTTTAGCCTGGTATCTTAGTCTGTTTCTTGTTGCCATAACAAAATTCTGGAGAAGTTCTGTATAAAGAACAGACATTCATTTTGGTTTCCAGTTCTGGAGGCTGGAAGTCCAAGAGCATGATGCTGCTCTCCAGCGAGGGCTTTCTTGGAGCATCATAACATGGTGGAGGTTACTATTTGTGAGACAACACACGTGCTAGCTCAGGTCTCTTTTCCTCTTCTTATAAAGGCACTAATGCAACATTGTGACCCACCCTCATGGCCTCATCTTCCTAAAGGTCTCACCTCTCCAAAAGCCATTCACATGTGAATTTGAGGATTAAGTTTCCAACACATGTACATTTGGGGAACATATTCAATAGTGTTGATCCTTTGAATATATTGAGCCTTCCTTCTGAGTTTTATATACAAACCATATTTGTGAATGTTTTGTGTGTACTTGAAGGCAATGGATGTTTTTCTCTGATTAAATGAGCTTATTAGGCATATTATTCAAAACTTCCATGCCTTTGGTTATTATTTGCTTGCTTGATTAACAGTTACAAAAAGAATATATTAAAATCTCTAACTCAATTTTTAATTTTCTTTTTTTTTAAATAATATTCTCTTATTTCTGATTTTTCAAATTTTGGGATTAAAATTATCTTGATACTAAAATGATGTACAGTTTTCTCTTGGTTTATATTTGCCTGGGATATGTTCACACACATTTTTTAAAAAGAATTTTCTATATTCTTTTATGTTAAATATTCTTTATATACTTATGTACATGTATCCACACTCATATATGTATGGTGAATAATTCTATATCTTTTGAAATGTTTCTTCCTTTTTAGTCTTTATTTTAAAACCTTCATAATGTTAATAAAATTCCCTTATGTTTTTTTAATCATAAATAGATGTTGAATTTTGTAAATGTAGCTCTGTGTTTACTTACATGTTCATGTGATTTTTCCCCTTAATCTGTCAACTACAGACTGCATTATTTTGTTAATATTTTTCTTAGAAATTTTGTATTTATGCCCATGTAGGAGATTAGTCTACAATTTTTCTTTCTTAAATTATTATCAGATTTTGAAGTTCTAAATTAAAGGTTTGGAGGAACTCAAGAGTAAAGCCCTCTAAGTTCAGACTTTTCTTTGTAGAATGGTTTTTTGATGCTGATTGGGTTTCTTTAGTATTATAGGACACCTCAGGTTTTCTATTTCTTCTTGACTCATTTCTGGTAAGTTACAGTTCTCTAGACATTAGATGGCTTATGATGGTCTCCAAAATTTAGTTGAAACCTATCTGGATTGCAGCAATGTTTAGGTGGGGCCTGTGGGGGAGTGATTAAGTCCTGAGGGCTGAATAGGATTAGTTCTTATAGATAAGGTTGAGGGGAGCTGCCTTCTCCCCTCTGCCTCATGAGGCTACAGCATCTGCATCTTCAGTCATAAGAGGACCCAGAAAAAAGGTCCAACTGTGGAGCAAAGAGCAGGCCTTGATGACACAAAATCATGCTTGAACTTTCCAGCCTCCAGAACTTTGAGACATTAATTTCTATTATTTATAAATTGCTCAGCAATTTCTTCCAAATTTTGGCAGGGGCAGAGGAGTTGTTCATAATACCTTCTAATTATCTTTTTTAATGCCAGCAACAACTCTAGTGACCTCTGTTTGTTTCATTACTGAAAAAGATTTGTTTCTTCTCTTTCTCCCTAATCAGTCTTACTGGAAGCTTCTCACTTTTATTAGTTTTTTTTTTTTTTTTGCCAAAAAAATTTTGGCTTTGTTGATTTCTATTATATTTGTTTTAAATTTTATTTATTTCTGTTCAGAATTTTATTATTTCCTTCTTCAGGTTTATTTTTCCATTCTTTTTCTAGTTTCATGAGATGGAGGCTTGGTTCATTATTTTTTCTTTTTCTCTTCAAGTATATACATTTTATGGCTATAATGTTCAAAAATTTCTGCTTAATTGAATTCTGTAAGTTGTAACATGCAGTGTTTTAATTAATATTCAGTTCAAGATAGTTTCTAATTTGCATCTGTGAATTATATATTCAGAAGCATGTTCTTATTTTCTAAATATAAGGATTTTCTGCTTATGTATTTAATTTTTATTTCGAGCTTTATTGCAGTGAATAACATGCTTGACATCATTTCAAACATGTGTTGTATGAAATTTGATGAGATTGATTTTAAGATCCAGTATATGGCCAGTTTTAGAAAACAATTTAAGTGGAATTTTTGGATGTACTGTTTTATATCATGTATTCATTAAGGGTCTTGTTTTTTTGTTTTGTTTTTTTTTTTGTTGTTTATTTGTTTTGTTTTTTTTTTGTATTGCTATCTTTTAAATCCTTACTGATTTTTTTTAAATCACTAAAAGAATGTATCGAACACATGCACACACATTAAGAATTTTGACAAGTATTTCTTCATATGTATATTCTGTCAACCTTTGCCTCACATATTTTGTTGTTTGTTATTAGTCTTGTTAATTAATGGCCTATTTATATGATGCATATGCTATATATACATACTAAACCCTAATTATAATTCTTACTGTGTCAATCAGCTTTCAGTTACTGTAATAAAATACCTAAGTCAATCAGCTTATAAGAAGGAAAGCTTTATTTTGGCTCATGGTGTCAGAGGCTTTAATCCAGGGTAACTCGCTCTCATTATTCCAAGCCTATAGCAAGGAGGCATATCATGATTGTAACATGGTTAGAGGAAGTGCTCACCTGATATAGGTTAGGAATTAAAAAGAAAGAAGGAACAGGGTTCCACAATCCTCTTCAAGGCCATTCCCTCCAGTAACTTAACTTCCTCCCACTAGGCCCCACCTCCTAAAAGTTCCACCAATTCCCAATAGCAACACAGACTGACAACCAGGCCTTTAGCACATAGGCCTTTGGGGAACATTCAAGATTCAAGCCATAACATCCATGCAAATATTTACTGGGTCTAATTTATGAAATGCTCACTGTGTACACATACCAGGCATTGTTCTGAGAAGCTTCAATACATATTAACTCAGTTATATCCTCACAACCAGCCTAAAAAGTAGGTACTATCATTTTCCTTTTTTACATGTAAGGAATTTGTTGAAGATATCAAATACTACAAGCAAAGCTGGGATTTGAACAGCTAGGCTGTCTGAAGTCTGTTCTTTTAACCCAATTAGTACATATTTCTGGTGGATAACCTTTTATCATGATGACATTAGTTTCTTTCTAGTACTTTCCCTGCCTTAAATCTATTTTGTCTAATGTTATTAATGCACCCTCTTTCTCTTAATTAACATTGTCTTGGTGTGTTTTTCTTTTCTGGTACTTTCAACACTCTGTGTCCATATGTTTTAGATATGTCTCTTGTTAACAACTATTCAGATTTGTTCTTCATTCTGACAGCTTTTATGTTTTAATGGGAAATATTCAAGTGTAATATGAAATACTATATATGTTTTTCTCAGATAACAATTTAGGTTGTGTTTTCTCTTTACTTCATCATTTTCTTCCTTTCTTCTTTTTTTTTTGTTTTTGTATTCCTTTATTTTATTTATTTATTTTTTTAATATTTTTTTTATTGGTTGTTCAAAACATTACAAAGCTCATGGCATATCATCTTCCATACATTTGATTCAAATGGGTTATCTGTTCCCATTTTTATCCCAAATAAAAGTTGCAGAATCACATCGGTTACACATCCACATTTTTACATAATACCATATTAATGACTGTTGTATTCTGCTACCTTTCCTATCCCCTACTATCCCCCCTCCCCTTCCCTCTCCTCTTCCCTCTCTACCCCATCTGCTGTGGTTTAATTCTCTCCCTTTTTTTCCCTTTCCCCTCACAAACTCTTATATGTAGTTTATGTGACAATGAGGGTCTCCTTCCATTTCCATACAGTTTCCCTTCTCTCTCCCTCTCTCCCACCCCACTCGTCTCTGTTAAATGTTAATCTTTTCCTCATGCTCTTCTTCCCTGTTCTGATCTTGGTTGCTCTCTTTATATCAAAGGAGACATTTGGCATTTGTTTTTTAAGGATTGGCTAGCTTCACTTAGCATTATCTGCTCTAATGCCATCCATTTCCCTGCAAAATCCATGATTTTGTCATTTTTTAGTGCTGCGTAATACTCCATTGTGTATAGATGCCACAGTTTTTTAATCCATTCATCTATTGAAGGGCATCTAGGTTGATTCCAAAGTCTAGCTATTGTGAATTGTGCTGCTATGATCATTGAAGTGGCAGTATCCCTATAGTATGCTCTTTTGAGGTCCTCAGGGAATAGACCAAGAAGGGCAATAGCTGGGTCAAATGGTGGTTCCATTCCCAGCTTTCCTAGGTATCTCCATACTGCTTTCCATATTGGCTGCACCATTTTGCATTCCCACCAGCAATGTACAAGTGTACCCTTTTCCCCACATCCTCGCCAGCACTTATTGTTACTTGACTTCCTAATGGCTGCCAATCTTACTGGAGTGAGATGGTATCTTAGGGTGGTTTTGATTTGCATTTATCTGACTGCTAGAGATGGTGAGCATTTTTTCATATACTTATTGATTGACTGTATGCCTTCCTCTGAGAAGTGTCTGTTCAGGTCCTTGGCCCATTTGTTGATAGGGTTGTTTGTTATCTTATTGTTTAATTTTTTTAAGTTCTTTGTATATTCTGGATATTAGGGCTCTATCTGAAGTGTGAGGAGTAAAAATTTGTTCCCAGGATGCAGGTTCCCTGTTTACCTCTCTTATTGTTTCTCTTGCTGAGAAAAAACTTTATAGTTTCAGTAAGTCCCATTTGTTTTTTCTTGTATTTAATTCTTGGGCTATGGGTGTCCTATTAAGGAATTTGGAGCCTGACCCCACAATATGTAGATCGGAGCCAACTATTTCTTCTATCAGGTGCAGAGTCTCTGGTTTGATATCTAGCTCCTTGATCCATTTTTAATTAACTTTTGTGCATGGCGAGAGAAAGGGATTCAGCTTCATTTTGTTGCATATGGATTTCCAGTTTTCCCAGCACCATTTGTTGAAGATGCTATCCTTTCTCCATTGCATGCTTTTAGCGCCTTTATCAAATATAAGAAAGTTGTAATTTTGAGGATTGGTCTCTGTGTCCTCTATTCTGTACCATTGGTCCACCTGCCTGTTTTGGTACCAGTACCATGCTGTTTTTGTTACTATTGCTCTGTAATATAGTTTGAAATCTGGTATCGCTATACCACCTGATTCACACTTCCTGCTTAGAATAGCTTTTGCTATTCTGGGTCTTTTGTTTTTCCATATGAATTTCATGATAGCTTTATCTATTTCTACAAGAAATGCCCTTGGGATTTTGATTGGCATTGCGTTGAACCTGTAGAGAACTTTGGGTAATATTGCCATTTTGATGATGTTAGTTCTGCCTATCCATGAACAGGGTACATTTTTCCATCTTCCAAGATCTTCTTCTCTCTCTCTCTTTAGGGTTCTGTAGTTTTCTTTGTATAAATCTTTCACCTCTTTTGTTAGGTTGATCCCCAAGTATTTTATTTTTTTTTTGAGGATATTGTGAATGGGGTTGTTTTCATCATTTCCATTTCAGAAGTTTTGTTGTTGATGTACAGGAATGCCTTTGATTTATGCGTGTTGATTTTATATCCTGCCACTTTGCTGAATTCATTTATTAGTTCTAGTAGTTTCTTTGTAGACCCTTTTGGGTCTTCTAAGTATAGGATCATATCGTCCGCAAATAGTGATATTTTAAGTTCTTCTTTTCCTATTTTTATGCCTTTAATTGAAAGTATATTTTGAAATTGAACTAAACAAACAAATTCAAACTGCAAAGAACGAGCTTTACCAGGAGATAGGGATCTTAAAAAAAAACCAAACAGTAATTTTAGAAATGCAAGAAACCTTAAACCAGATTAAAAATGCAAACGAGAATATCACAAATAGACTAGATCAAGTAGAAGTCAGAACATCAGATAATGAAGACAAAGTCTATCAACTTGAAAAGAGCATAGTCAACACTGAAAAGATGCTTAAATCTCACGAGCAATCTATTCAAGAGATGTGGGATCTCATCAAAAAACCAAATTTGAGAGTCATTGGGATAGAAGAAGGCACAGAGCTTCAAACCAAAGGAATGGACAACCTATTACATTAAATAATCCTAGAAAACTTCCCAGAGATGAAAGATGGAATGGATTGCCAAATCCTGGAAGCTTACAGGACCCCAAACATCCAAAACTGTAATAGACCAACCCCAAGACATATAATTATGAAGATAGCCAACATACAGAACAAGGAGAGAATATTAAAAGCTACGAGGAAAAGGAGGCAGATTACATACAGGGGTAAACCAATTAGGTTAACGGCTGATTTTTCATCACAGACTTTGAAAGCGAGAAGATCATGTAACAATGTATTTCAAACGCTGAAAAATAATGGTCTCCAACCAAGAATACTGTATCCAGCAAAATTAAGCATCAGATTTGACAATGAAATTAAAATCTTTCATGATAAACAAAAGCTAAAAGAATTCGCTGCCAGAAAACCAGCACTGCAGAGCATTTTGGGCAAAATTCTACAAGAAGAGGAAATGAAAAATAGTGCCCAAAACCAACAGAGGGAGGTATCTCAGTAAAGGGGGAGGAAAAGAACCAAAAAGTAAAAACTAGCCAAACTAAAATAAATAAATAAATAAACATGACTGGAAGTACAAATCATATCTCAATTGTAACCTTAAACGTTAATGGTCTAAATTCACCAATCAAGAGACACATGCTAGTAACCTGGATCAAAAAAACAAACCCAACAATATGCTGCCTACAGGAGACTCATATGATAGGAAAAGACATACACAGGCTGAAGGTGAAAGGTTGGGAAAAAGCATACCACTCACATGGCCCTCGGATGCAAGCAGGAGTGGCCCTACTCGTATCGAATAAAATCAACTTCAAACCTAAGCTAATCAAAAGGGATAAAGAAGGACACTATATCCTGCTAAAAGGAACTATTCACCAACAAGACATAACAATTATCAATTTACATGCACCAAATAATGGTGCAGCAACGTTCATAAAACAAATGCTCCTCAAGTTCAAGAGTCAAATTGACCACAACAAAATAATTATGGGTGATTTCAACACACCACTCTCACCATTAGACAGATCCTCCAGACAAAAGCTGAATAAAGAAACTATATGACACAATCAATAACCTAGACTTAACTGAAATATATAGAATATATCAACCATCATCAAGTGGATACACGTTCTTCTCAGCAGCTTCTCAGCAGCTCATGGATCTTACTCAAAGATAGATCATATATTATGCCATAGGGCAACTCTTAGTAAATATAAAAGTGTGGAGATAATACCATGCACCATATCTGACCATAATGCAATGAAACTGGAAATCAATGATAAAAAAAGGAAGGAAAAATCCTGCATCACATGGAAAATAAACAATATGTTACTGAATGATCAATGGGTTACAGAAGACATAAAGGAGGAAATCAAAAAATTCTTAGAGTTAAACGACAATACAGACACAACATACTGGAATCTATGGGACACAATGAAAGCAGTTTTAAGAGGGAAATTCATTTCCTGGAGTTCATTCCTCAAAAAAAGAAAAAAACAACAAATAAATGAACTCACACTACACCTCAAAACCCTAGAAAAAGAAGAGCAAAACAACAGCAAACATAGCAGAAGACAAGAAATAATTAAAATCAGAGTGGAAATCAACGAAATTGAAACAAAAAAAAACCATCGAAAAAATTGATAAAACTAAAAGTTGGTTCTTTGAAAGAATAAATAAGATCGACAGACCCTTAGCCAAGCTAACGAAGAGCAGAAGAGAGAAAACTCAAATTACTAACATACGGGATGAAAAAGGCAATATCACAACAGACACTACAGAAATACAGAAGATAATTAGAAAGCATTTTGAAACCTTATATTCTAATAAAATAGAAGACAGTGAAGACATCGATAAATTTCTTAAGTCATATGAGCTGCCCAGATTCAGTCAGGAAGACACACACAATCTAAACAGACCAATAACAAAGGAAGAAATAGAAGAAGCCATCAAAAGATTACCAACCAAGAAAAGCCCTGGACCAGATGGCTATACAGCGGAGTTTTACAAAACCTTCAAAAAAGAATTAATACCAATACTTTTCAAGCTATTTCAAGAAATAGAAAAAGAAGGAGCTCTTCCAAATTCATTCTATGAGGCCAACATCACCCTGATCCCAAAACCAGACAAAGACACTTCAAAGAAAGAAAACTACAGACCAATATCTCTAATGAACATAGATGCAAAAATCCTCAATAAAATCCTGGCAAATCGAATACAAAAGCATATCAAAAAAATTGTACACCATGATCAAGTAGGATTCATCCCTGGGATGCAAGGTTGGTTCAATATACAGAAATCAATAAATATTATTCAACACATCAATAGACTTAAAGATAAGAACCATATGATCGTCTCAATAGATGCAGAAAAAGCATTCGCCAAAGTACAGCATCCTTTTATGTTCAAAACACTAGAAAAACTGGGGATAACAGGAACTTACCTCAACATTGTAAAAGCTATATATGCTAAGCCTCAGGCTAGCATCATTCTAAATGGTGAAAAACTGAAGGCATTCCCTCTAAAATCTGGAACTAGACAGGGATGCCCTCTCTCACCACTTCTATTTAATTTAGTCCTTGAAATACTAGCCAGAGCAATTAGACAGACATTTTCTTCCTTTCTTGACTTTTTTTTTTGGTATTGATTTTAAAAATCCATGCAAATTCTTCCTTCAGAAAATCAGGACCTTATACAATGCTTCTTTTTTTTAAGTCAGAGGTTTTCAACACATTTTATTTTGCAGACCACTGGCATGCAGCTTTTGAGTACTGACATCTATATAAATCCCCACAAAACATCTGTATCGACAGTATAATGCTTTTTAAAAAAATCTTTAAAAATTAAAGTATGGAAACTTAATTTATCAAAGTCTAAAGTTAATCAATTATTTACTCTGGGGAAATTAAAAATGTTTGTTAATAGCCAGTGTAGCTCACACATGAACCAACTGGAACACATTCTGCCACTTCTGTGATATATGAGACATCCTGCCTGGATAAAGGCCCTGTCTTTTCTTTGGAATAATATGAGGGTCTTCACTTCCTTTACTTCTGTCTTAGTCTGCTCAGGCTCCAAGACAACATACCACTGTCTGGGACTTAAGCAACCCAAGCATATTTTCTCACAGTTATAAAAGTTAGAATCCTGCAAACAAAGTGCAGATAATTCCATGTCTGGTAAGGACTCTCTTTCTGGCTTGTAGACAGCTACTTTCCTTCTATGTCCTCACCTGCCAGATAGTGTGAGCACTCTCTGATGTCTCCTCTTATAAGGACACTAATTTTATCATAGAGGTCCTACCTAACCCCTTCCAAAGGCCCCATGATGAAAACTTCAATATCCTCTTTGTGACTTTTTGAAACTTACACTACATTGTTGTTATTCATATCATTCACTGGGCAATAGCACACTGGAGCTTCTTGCTCTTGATTGTAACTCAGGACCCATTGATCAACCTCTCCTGTTATGTTTGGATCTGAAATGTCCCCAAAGGCTTATGTCCCCAGTACAGAAATGTTTAGAGTTGGACTTTTGGGAAGGTATGAATCATGAGGACTCTGACCTCACAGTGGATTAATCCATCAATAACTGAATGTACCATAGGGAAGTGGTGAAAAACTCTAGGTAGGTGGGGCCTATTTGGAGGTAGTAGATCACTGGAGACCTGCCCTTGGGGACTGTATCTTGCCCCTGCCCTTTCTTCCCTCACTCTCTCTCTGTTTTCTGGCTGCCATGAGCTGAGCAGCTATTCTCCACAGCACCCTTTTTCCATGATATTTCTGTTTTACAGTCAATCAATCATGACAGAACCAGCAAAACAATGAGCCCAAATAATATTTCCCTCCTTTAAGTTGTTCTTAAGAGGTATTTTGGTTATGGTGACAAATAGCTTACTAATAAAATTCCTCACCTCTCCTTCTGAATTCAATTTTTTGTTGTTGTTTTTGATTTCATAAGATAGAAGTGTTTCATGCAGTCATTATTCTTTTATATTTAGCCCAATATATATTATTATTTTTGCTAAATGTTTCTGTGGTTCTCATACCTCCATTTAGAATCATTTTCTTTACTCATGAAGTATTTTATTCTGAAGTTTTCTATAGTAGAGTTCTGCTGATAGCGAACTCATGTTCATCTGAATTATCCTTATCAATCCTCTATTATCAGCCCTCAAGATAGTGATTATCTCTTAGCTCCAAATGCCCCTTTCCACATTCTGCTTTATATACCAGACCTTGGACTCCAGTAGCTGCATTCCTGTTGTACTCAGCATCTCCTTGTTCTGCTAAACTAATAGGGAGCTTGAACAATCAGGGTCTAATGAAGAGACAAAAACTACACAAGTTATTTGAATAGGAATATGTATGTACATAGGATACATATGAATATATAAATATATGTGCAGATACATATCTATATGCATACACACACACATATATATATATATATATATATATATATATATATATATATATATATATATAATTTTAGGGCTACTTATTTATATATTTTTAGTTGCAGTTGGACACAATACCTATATTTTAGTTATTTATTTTTACGGGGTGCTGACGATCGAACCCAGGGTCTCACACGTGCGAGGTGAGTGCTTTACCACTGAGCCACAACCCAAGCACTAATTTTAGGTTTTCATTGAATCATAGTAGTTGTACATATTAGTGAGAAACAGTGTGATATTTCAAAACATGTATACAATGACCCAGTCATATTTTCAAATTTTATGATCATCCAATCAGGTTAACTGGCATATCAGTCACCTCAAGCATTTATCATATCTTGGTGTTGGGAACTGTGTTAGCTTTCTGTTGCTGTGTCAAAATACCTGAGAAATTCAACTTAATGAAGGAAAGATATATTCCAGCTCACAGTTTTAGTCCATGATTACTGGGCTTTGTTGATTCTGGGCCTGAAGTAAGATTAAACATCACAGGGACGCCCTCGATCACCACTTCTATTCAGTATAGTTCTCGAAACACTGGCCAGAGCAATTAGACAGACAAAATAAATTAAAGGCATAAAAATAGGAAAAGAAGAACTTAAATTATCACTATTTGTGGACAACATGATTTTATACCTAGAAGACCCAAAAGGGTCTTCAAAAAAACTACTAGAACTAATACATGAATTCAGCAAAGTGGCAGGATATAAAATCAACACACATAAATCAAAGGCATTTCTGTATATCAGCGACAAAACTTCTGAAATGGAAATGAGGAAAAGCACCCCATTCACAATATCCTCCAAAAAAAAAATAAAATGAAATAAAATACTTGGGAATCAACCTAACAAAAGAGGTGAAAGTTTTATACAATGAAAACTACAGAACCCTAAAGAGAGAAGTAGAAGAAGATCTTAGAAGATGGAAAAATATACCCTGTTCATGGATAGGTAGAACTAACATCATCAAAATGGCGATATTATCAAAAGTTCTCTATAGGTTTAAAGCAATACCAATCAAAATCCCAACAGCACTTCTTGTAGAAATAAATAAAGCAATTATGAAATTCATTTGGAAAAATAAAAGACCCAGAATAGCAAAAGCAATTCTAAGCAGGAAGTGTGAATCAGGCGGTATAGCGATACCAGTTTTCAAACTATATTACAGAGCAATAGTAACAAAAACAGCATGGTACTGGTGCCAAAACAGGGGGGTGGACCAATGGTACAGAATAGAGGACACAGAGACTAATCCACAAAGTTAGAACTATCTAATATTTGATAAAGGGGCTAAAAGCATGCAATGGAGGAAGGATAGCATCTTCAACAAATGGTGTGGGAAAACTGGAAATCCATATGCAACAAAATGAAACTGAATCCCCTCCTCTCGCCATGCACAAAAGTTAACTCAAAATGGATCAAGGAGCTTGATATCAAATCAGAGAATCTGCGTCTGATAGAAGAAAAAGTTGGCTCTGATCTACATATTGTGGGGTCAGGCTCCTAATTCCTTAATAGGACACCCATAGCACAAGAGTTAATAACAAGAATCAACAAATGGGACTTACTTAAACTAAAAAGTTTTTTTCTCAGCAAGAGAAACAATAAGAGAGGTAAATAGGGATCCTACATCATGGGAAGAAATTTTTACTCCTCACACTTCAGATAGAGCCCTAATATCCAGAGTATACAAAGAACTCAAAAAATTAGACAATAAGTTAACAAATAACCCAATCAACAAATGGGCCAAGGACCTGAACAGACACTTCTCAGAGGAGGACATACAATCAATCAACAAGTACATGAAAAAAATGCTCACCATCTCTAGCAGTCAGAGAAATGCAAATCAAAACCACCCTAAGATACCATCTCATTCCAGTAAGATTGGCAGTCATTCTGAAGTCAAACAACAACAAGTGCTGGTGAGAATGTGGGGAAAAAGGTACTCTTGTACATTGCTGGTGGGACTGCAAATTGGTGCGGCCAATTTGGAAAGCAGTATGGAGATTCCTGGGAAAGCTGGGAATGGAACCATCATTTGACCCAGCTATTGCCCTTCTTGGACTATTCCCTGAAGACCTTAAAAGAGCGTACTACAGGGATACTGCCACATCAATGTTCATCGCTGCACAATTCACAATAGCTGGACTGTGGAACCAACCCAGATGCCCTTCAATAGATGAATGGATTTTAAAAAATGTGGCATTTATACACCATGGAGTATTACGCCGCACTAAGAAATGACAAAATCATGGAATTTGCTGGGAAATGGATGGCACTAGAGCAGATTATGCTAAGTGAAGCTAGCCAATCCCTAAAAAACAAATGCCAAATGTCTTCTTTGATATAATGAGAACAACTAAGAACAGAGCAAGGAGGAAGAGCAGAAGAAAAAGATTAACATTAAACAGAGACATGAGGTGAGAGGAAAAGGAAATGGAAGGAGAAATGGAAATGGAAGGGGACCCTCATTGTTTTACAAAATTACATGTACGAGGTTGTGAGGGGAATGGGAAAATAAACAAGGAGAGAAATGAATTACAGTAGATGGGGTAGAGAGAGAAGATGGGAGGGGAGGGGAGGGGATAGTTGAGGATAGAAAAGGTAGCAGAATACAACAGTCACTAATATGGCATTATGTAAAAATGTGGATGTGTAACCGATGTGATTCTGCAATCTGTATTTGTGGGAAAAATGGGAGTTCATAACCCACTTGAATCTAATGTATGAAATATGATATGTCAAGAGCTTTGTAATGTTTTGAACAACCAATAAAAATATAATAGAAAAAGAAAAAATTAAAAAAAAATAAACATCATGGTGTTGAGCACAAGTCACAGATAGGAGAATAAAAACATCCCAAACATGCATCTGATGAAGAAATTGTGAGATATTGGGTAGTTATACTTGCAATGTGTGTTAGTGAAGTATTTAAAACTCTGTTTTCCATGGTGGCCATTGGTCCAGGGACATTGCTGATTAGACTTCAGCTTCTGTGATGTATGATACCAAAGTTTCATTGTTGTTCTTCTCTCACTTGGATTTTGGGGCTTTTCTCCCAGGTGTTCTGCCTGCCTGCCTTCCACAAATGTCTCTTTAGTGTTTTCTATGTTCCTGACACTATGTTAAGCAGGATGGATACTCCCATGAGCAGGGCTTGCAGAGGGCTATGAATGATCTTGCATTGTTGGGAAGATGATTAGGACTCTGCACTCTCTCCCAGGGCTGATGAAGGTCTGGGGAGCCTTGATGATCCAGCACAGAGGGAAGGGCAGACTTTTACCACTGCTGAACAGCTTCTCCTGAAGGTAAAAAAGCTGTATGACAGTGTTATCAGTCATTTCCATTTTGACAGCTACTGGCAAAAGTTTGCATTGGCTTTCATGCTCTGGGTCACAAATTTGCTAGAGAGAAAAAGTCATATTTCCTAGGGGAGAAAATAGGCTTCTGGGGCCTGGCACAAGGCCACCCAGAAAGAAGAGTTCAATGACTCAAGTTCAATAAATAAATGTGTAAGCCATGAATGCATGCATTTTTGTGAATATGAGTGTGTATGTATGCATATGTGTGAGCCTATGGGCAGGTATGTGGTTCCTGCATGTGACTGTGTGTGTGTGTGTGTGTGTATGTGTGTTGCTGCATACACATACATGTGTGTGTTCCAGCCATCTGTCACTTAGCACAGAGGCTCAGCCTGCATTCTGAGACAGAGGCTGTGGAGGTAGTATGAGAGAAAAAAGGGACCCTGACTGGTCATGTATCTGCTCCTCTGCGTGGCCCTGTGTGTAGGTCCCCACTATTTCTTTTTGGGTGTCTTATCTGTTAAGTGGTGAAAAAATTATCTATCCCCTTATGTGGTCGTGAACATTAATGAACCTAAATTTAATGACAAATGAGGCCTCCTCCTGGGCTAAATGGGGGTGGCTAGAGAGCAAATATAGGCTTGTTACCATGATGCTAGTTACTGTGAGGTTAGATCACAGTGCCAGCCCTTCTGGGAAGTTTACAGAGAAGTTCAAAGACTTTCCACAAGGTGTCAGTGGTACTTCAGGGTGGCTTGAAGGCATCCCTGTGTCTAAATATGACTGCAAGTACTAACATGAGGGACTACAGGTATTAGGGACTAGGACACAGGTCTTCCGGGACCAGGCCTCTTCAACAGTCTGTACCACTTCACCTGCCTCTCCTGCTACTGCCTTCAAGTTACCTGGTGGCCTAAATCCTCAGGTGGGCACCAACACTGAAAACCCCAGGGTCTCTATTCACCTATCACCTCATTGAAAGACACATAATTAGAGCGACTCTGCCTCAAACTGCTGGTCCCCCAAGCCCATCTCTTTAAAAAGCAGGTGCTTCCTTCCAATGGAATGTTTATTTTTTTATGTGGCACTGAGGATACAACTTAGGGCCTCACACATGCAGACAAGCCCTCTACCACTGAGCCACAACCCCAGCCCCCCCCCCAAATAGAATAAATTTGGTGGAACCTGGGAAAGGGAAGTTGGGTGGAGGTGGGGTGGGTGGGGTAGGGAATAAACTCTGGTTCCAGATACTTCTGTTGTTGTGGGCCAGGCTGTATGGGCAATGATCAAACAGTCTCCATTTTGCTCTGAGGCTCCACGTCATATAAGAAATACTTCTTCCAAGGAAAGCCCCACTTCTGTACCCATGAACAGTTGCTTAGCATAGCATGTTTGGCAACACAAAATGGCAATTCTTATAAATGTGAACATGTTCTGTCTTTGGTTCCCATTTTTCTTGGACAATGTACCCTGTCAGAGAATGATTGGCTAGATATTAGTGACCCTTCTCTAATTTGTACTCAACTAGGGACATTTTGGCCCACTTCCTTTTCTTCTAATGATTTTAGATATCATGGCTTGAATCATAGCAATAGCAACTTATGCTTTAACATGATTAGAGGGAGTTAAGATGGTTTTGGACTATAAAGGGTGTACTCAAACACCGGGAGAGGGTTGAAGGGTGTAGACTTGCAGCCTGCCCCTTGGCCTGTAAGCTGGTGGGTCTGGTCTGCCAGCTGGTGAATAAAGTTTCTATCTCCTGCTTTAAGATCAACTCTGTGATTTATTGCAACCTTTACCTTAACACTATTCTACCTGGCTCTTCACTCCAAAGGAACAGGTGTTTAACTCATTGTCCCCTTCCCTCTGAAAGGTGCTTACTTTTAGGTTTAGATGCAGCCTAACAGGCTGGGATCCAATGCCTTGACCTCCTCCACAAAGTGCCCTTCTAGAGTCAAATGCAGTTTTTTCACTGGGTGGCCCTGACAAATTGGCCTCAGAGGTGTGACCAAAGATATTTAGTGCCATGTCTTAAGTAGAAACAAAGAATTACAAAATTCTTGAATTGTAATGCTCATCAATTTGTATTATGTTAAGACTCCATGGTGACAGATTTCCTGCCATTTCCAAATGTGGAATGCAATAGACAGGCATTCAGTGGACCTGATGCTGCCTTGATTTTCTCATAATGAAAATGGAAATAAAAGTCATACCTTTTCCTCAAGGTGAGTGTAAAGAGGAAAGTGTTTATTTATATAAAGCACCTGGAACAATACTGGGCAGATATTAATTGCAGAGTAAATGTTGACTGTTCTTTCTAAACTTACCACAACCACTTTCACCTGTGCTCTAGTCCTGGGTAGTTTCTCCTCATCCCACCCCTCTTTTCTTTCCATCTTTGACTTCCATCCTTGTTTGTAGGATCATCTCCTGCCCATGTCAGGGCAGGTAAGGGTGATGGGCTCTGGAGCCAGGAACACCTGGGTTTGGACCCAGCTGTGCCATGGCCTATTTGGGTAAAGTTGGGAATTTACTCGACCCTTATGTCTTCATTCTGCAAAATGAGCATATGTAGCATGCACTTAATAGTGCTGCTATGAGACTCACAAGTGCCACATCTACAATACTTAGAATTAAGGCAAGTGTAACTAGACTGTAGATGACACTTCAGAAGCAGGAGGTGGCCCCCCAAACCCCACCAGGGTATTATGTGTCACTCAGTCAGGCCCTCTAAGGCTTGCGGACTAAACAAAAGCACAAACTGCAAAATCTTGGAGATGTAGGGATTGAGTGGGATCCCAAGCATGGCTCTCTGACAATAGGTAAGTGCATAAGCAGACCCAGCATGAGAGGATAAGATCACAAAGGGCTTTAACTCCAGCTTCTTTGAAAAACAACCCATGGGAAACCTTGCTGGTTGCCTTCGTTCGTGAACACAAAATTCTGATTTTTCCAGGTATGGAAGTTATATGCTCAGAGAATGGTGCTCCTTCTTGGAGCTTCAAGGAATGAAGCCCATTACTTATACCAGTGGTAGTATGGCATTGGAGCAAAGGTTTAGCACTAGAGGTATGAGTTAACTTTGAAACAAAGTTTTAGAGGTAGAGTGATTGTTTAGCAAATGGAATCTGGAAGAAGTGGTCTCGGAGCTTTCAGGGATAAGGCTATAAAATGAGTGAATAGTGGCAGACATTTCAAGTCTATGCTGATTTGACAGTAGAGGTCTGATGCTTGGTCACCTGATAAAAAGCATTGAGTTGCTTGAAAAGAGATATTAATCATTAATGTTTTGTCATTACCCAAAACTATATATCAGTTCTTCAACTCTGTATCACTACGTAGTCTGTCTTCCTTCAACTTTAGATATCATTTGAAGGCAAGAGCTCAGGCAACCAGAATCCATGAAAATGTGTCAGACTAACCAATAAAATTGCAAGTAGGATAAAGTATCAGACCATCTGCAGTACTCAACAGGAAGTTGGTGTTTATGGAACCACTGAATTCACAATTCCTCTCTCCGCATTACTTACTATGCATGATTACAAATGTTCTTACAATTTAAGCCTCTCTCATCTGGGGTATTTTCTTTATCTGCAGCCAAAACACATCTTTGGAAAATATAGTAGATACACTCAGCTGCCTCCTTGTCTGATGCCTGAACACTTTTACAGAAGCTGGAAAACTAAAGCCTGCACTTGCCTAGTCCAAGAGCAAACTCTTACTTAACCTCTCACCACCAAAGGGAATAACAATGGATCTGATGGTACCTATGACTTTGGTTTTTCATGGCTGTGGGGTGAAGTGGGAGTGGAGGTGGAGAAGCTTGCTCCATCCTTCACTTTAACTCCATATTTGAATGTTATATCCCCCATACTGATGTACTGGTAAGTATTTAGTTGTAAAAAACAGAATCCACTCTCACTTCCTACGAGTCAGTGGTACCCTTCAGAGCTAAGATAAGGGCCCACTCTGGCAGGGAGCCCAACACCTCCTCAGGCTGCATAGCCACCTAAAATCCATGTGTGGCCAGAGGGTCTTGCCTAGGGTGGGTCTAAGACTAACATCTTTTTGATCCTTGACCAGGAGAGTATCTATGTGTCTTTCCCAGTCTCTCCACTCCTGAGGAACATTTTATACAAAGAGCTTTGATGTATCCTCTGAAATCTGTCATTGGCTACTCCCATCATGAGTATCAGATGGGTCTCTGAGTGTCAAGGTGCCAGCTGTAGATGAAGACTGAGACTATGCTCCACCTACTACATCCAGTCAAACACATTCCACAATCCAGGGCTGTAGAGGAAAATGATGCATTAAACAAATCACAGCAGGAATAAGGAGGCAACCCCATTAGTATCAGACTTAGTATCTAGAATGTTGTAATCACTAGACAATTGTATTGAAATTAGATAATACAAAAAATCTAAAATGAAGAATTTCATTAGTTATATGGGCCAGTTGTTCTAACTAACACAAAGTTTTTTTAGGCCAGACAAAAACACAACATGGCTATATGGTTTTCAGAAGAGACACATCTAAAATAGGGAAGGGACAGAAAATTTTATATAAAGAAATTAAAAAGATGTAGCATAAAAACACCAAAAGTAAACTAATGTTGCTCTATTAATATTAGAAATATTATTCTTTAAGATGAAATGCATAATCAATACGATCATCAAGAGCAACACTTCATAACATTAAAGGTTTAACTTTCCAGGAAGATATAATAATGCTTAAATTAGGCACAGAAAACAACATAGCTTAAAAATAGAAAAAGCAAAATTTTATAGACTGAAATGGAGAAAAGAACAAGATCACAGTTGTTTTGGGAGATTTTAACATTCTTTTCTCAGATATTGGTAAAACAAAGAGATTTTAAA
Source organism: Callospermophilus lateralis (assembly GCF_048772815.1). Classification (NCBI taxonomy): domain Eukaryota; kingdom Metazoa; phylum Chordata; class Mammalia; order Rodentia; family Sciuridae; genus Callospermophilus; species Callospermophilus lateralis. Next base: position 20,304,690 of record NC_135316.1, on the reverse strand, counting down.
ATTGGTAAGAATATAGAAAGTGTGAAGAACAATTAGCCAAATTGTTCTAAAAATCATGTGGAGCATTGCACACTCAACAACTGTGGAACATACCATCTTATTGAGGACTCAGTGACACATTGATGATATGCTGAAGTATCCAAAATTTCAAAGTATTAAAATCAAACAGGGAAAATTTTTCACCTCAATATAATTGTGCTAAAATCACCAATAAACAGATAAGAAGAAACTTTTATTTGTTTGAAAATTAAGTAGTATTTTTCAGGGAAACAGAGAAATCATAATGAAAATTAGTAAATACTTAAAAATTAATTATGATGAAATATTTTGTACCAAAACTTTAGATCTCAGCTACTCATGCTTGGAAAAAATTTGATAACCTTGAAAGCTTAAATCAGAAAAGAATAAAGACTATAAATCAATGAGGTGAGTCTCTCTAAAGAGGTTTAAAAATAAACAGGAAAAGAAAGCCAAAGAAAGCAGAAGTTAAGATGAAACCCAGAATAAAAGATAAAACTAATGACTTAGAAAAGTAAACATACCAAAGAGGATCAAGAATCCAAAGACCAACTATCTGAAAAGACTAATAAAACACACAATTACCTAGAAAGACTGCTAAAGAAAAAAGAGGAAAAAAGGAAGGAAGGAACACAAATGTCAGGAATTATGGAGGAGAATTTTTGATAAACATCTTACCATCATTAAAAAACTAATATTCAAACCATGCCAATGCATTTGAAAATTTAGGTGCAATGAATAAAGTGAGATTCACAGTGTGGATTCTGCATTTTGTGTAGACTGAGATCATAACTTGTTATGTACCATATTGTTCATTTCATGGTATACTCTGGAACTGGATCTTGGCAATGCCAAAGTGATGGGTTTTACAGAGAGAATGATCTTGGTGCAAAATTCAAATGATAAGATGGACATAGTCACTGACTGACAAAATTCTCAGGAAGTTTAGAGGCAAGAAGAGGAGTCTTTTCTGCCATTTAAGGCCTTATTGGCAACATCTGCCTTTCCCTGACATGGGGGGCTGGGAAGGTGGAACCTATCTAAACCCAGTTTATAAAAGGAGGGAAATTGCCTAGAATGAGGCAAATTCAACCTGGGATACTGCCGCAGTCTCTGGCTGGGCACAAATCACGAGTCACCACACAGCTTGTAGATTCAAACAGCAATTCTTTATTCCCGAACTCACACCGGCCATCTACAAACACGTTCTGGGGAAATCCACGTTCTCTGCCCAAATCCACACTCTGCCCAAATCCACACTCCTGGGCTTCTGTCTCCCAAAATATACTGTCTGACCCTAAGAACTCAAGAGGAACTCAGCAGCAGGATATGCCCTATTCTAAAGGGGGAACACTCTAATCTCCTATTATGCTAAACCGCCCTATTCTAAAGGGGGAACACCCTAATCTCCTATTATGCTAAACTGGGGACACCCTAAACATGGATTCGCCCTGGTCCTTGAGCAAGGTCACCTTTCAAGAGTCCTTCCACTAGACAGAATGGGAGTAGCTGGCAAGGAAATTATCATACCTACTTGGCTGATGGCTCCCAGCATCTCCCCCTTCTGATTAATTAACAAATATACGGGGCAGTGGAGGAACCCAGCAGCACCATCAAGGTAGTGCCCAGGACACATTGTCCATTAAATCCCTCATCAGACAAACCCGAGGGAGCACAGGGTTGGACATCTGCGCCTCTGCCAGAACAGTACTAACTCCAGAGATGGGAGTTCAAATCATTCCCACAGGAATAAAAGGACCTTTTCCCCAAGGGACAGTAGGCTTATTATTGGGATGTAGTTCATCTACATTAAAAGGACTTGTGATAAGTCCTGGGGTAATTGATCCCAATTATGTAGGTGAAATAAAAATTATAGCTAGTTCTCCAAGAGGTATATCAGTAATTTCACCTGGAGATAGAATAGCACAGTTGTTAATAATACCCAGCCTACATAATAAATTTCCTAGTCATTGTGTAAAAAGAGGTTACAGGGGATTAGGCTCCACAGATGTAGATTGGGCTATGTTGTCTTTAAATTTAGATTCTCGCCCAATGTTAAAACTAAATATTCAAGGACACGACTTTAATGGGCTACTGGACACAAGTGCAGACCTTAGCATCATATCTAGTCAGAAATGGCCAAAACATTGGCCATTACAACAAGCCACTCAAACGCTTCGAGGCCTAGGAGTGGCTACTAATCCCCATAGAAGTGCAATGGTATTAGATTGGAAGGATCCTGAAGGATGTGAGGGAACTATACAGCCATATGTATTGGATCCTCTTCCTAAAAATTTATGGGGACGAGATGTCCTAGATCAATTAGGTTTGACGTTAACAAATAACATCAATCTTAATTTGCCCACTACTAGGGCTAGACAAGGTTTTAGGAAAGAAAAAAGATTAGAAAAACAAGGACAAGATATAGCAGCACCAATTCAAATAGATCAAGGAACAGACAGACATGGGTTGGATTTTCAGAAAGGGCCACTGAGACAATAAAAATTACTTGGAAATCAGAAAGACCAGTGTGGGTTCCTCAGTGGCCCCTGACTAAAGAAAAGATACAAGTAGCCCATGATCTGGTCAAACAACAATTAGTGGAAGGACATATACAACCTTCCATATCTCCCCATAATACTCCCATTTTTGTCATTAAAAAGAAATCTGGTAATTGGAGATTATTACAATATTTAAGAGCCATTAATAATGAGATGGTTATTATGGGACCTGCTCAATCAGGGATTCCTCAATTGTCTGCTTTGCCAAAAACCTGGCATGCTTTAGCCATAGATATTAAAGACTGTTTTTTTTTCAACTCCAATTCATCCCGAGGATAGTCCACGTTTTGCATTTACTATCCCTGCATTAAATCATGAAGGTCCTGATCAGAGATATGAATGGAAACTACTCCCTCAAGGGATGGCTAACAGTCCAACTATGTGTCAAATATATGTTAATAAAGCAATCCAGCCACTTAGAAATCAAAATCCTAAACTACAAATATTTCACTATATGGATGATGTATTATTGGCACATAAAGATAAAAACATATTGCTGGAATGTTATGCCACACTTACAAACTTATTAAAAAATTATAATCTAGAGATAGCAATAGATAAAGTACAATTAAATTTTCCAATTAATTATTTAGGAGTTCTATTATCCTCAACCATGGTCCGTCCACCAAAAATTCAAATACGAGTAGATCAACTCAAGTCACTTAATGACTTTCAAAAGTTATTGGGAGACATAAATTGGATAAGACCTTATCTAGGCATACCAACAGGAGAGTTGGGACCTTTATTTGATATTCTAAAAGGTCCATCAGATCCAAACTCACCTCGCATGTTAACTCCTAAAGCAAGAAAGGCATTAAAAATTATTGAAACATATATGGAAAATATGCATTTGGATAGAATTGATATAAGTTTGCCTTTATTATTTATTGTACTACAAACAAAAAATATTCTACAGGAGTATTTTGGCAAGAAGGTCCATTATTGTGGATACATTTATCTTATTCTCCTAACACTATTCTTACTAGGTATCCTGAGGCTTTAGGACAATTAATACTCAAAGGAATAAAAGCAGCGAAGGGAGTGTTTGGAATTTCTCCCAATAAAATTATTACTCCATATACTATGGATCAAATTGATGAGTTAGCTAATGAGTTAAATACTTGGGCAATAATCATGTGTAAATCTAATATTTCATTTGATAATCACTTACCATCTAATCCTTTGTTGTCTTTTTGGTCTAAGCATCCTGTAGTTTTTCCAAAAATGACAAGAAAAACCCCTATCATGAATGCTCCAAATATATTCACTGATGGGTCAAATAATGGTACAGCAGCAGTAGTTACCCCTGGTCAAACTTTTACATTTTTAGTACCCAAACAATCAGCTCAAAAGGTAGAGCTTAATGCAGTTTCACAAGCCTTTTTGATGTTTAAAGATTCTGTATTTAATTTATTTTCTGATAGTCAGTATGTAGTTTATGCTATAGTATTCCTTGAAGATGCTGGTAGGATTTCCCCTTCTTCTACTGTTTTCTCTTTGTTTTCCACTATACAAAGTCTAATCTGGGACAGAAAAGATCCATTCTTTATAGGACATATTAGAGCACATACAGGATTGCCTGGAGCCCTTAGTTTGGGCAATGATTTAGCAGATAAACTACAGATGACATACATATTTTCTCTACACTAGAAGAAGCTACAAATTTTCATAAAAAGTTCCATGTCAATGCTAATACTTTACAAAAGCATTTTAAAATAACTAAGGAACAAGCTAGACAATAAAACAATGTCAAATTTGTGTGACCTTTTTACCACAAGTTAATCTTGGAGTCAATCCTAGAGGACTGATACCTAACCATATTTGGCAGATGGACATCACACACTTGCCAGAATTTGGAAAATTAAAATATTTACATGTTACAGTTGATACTTCTTCCGGATTTTTGATGGGCTCCCTTCATGTCAGAGAAAAAACTAAAGATGTTATAGCTCATTGCTTACAAAATTTTGCCACTGTGGGCGTTCCTAAACAGTTAAAAACTGATAACGGTCCTGGCTATACCTCTACCTCTTTTAAACAATTTTGCTCATCATTTGGTATTACTCATATAACAGGAATTCCATACAATCCACAGGGACAAGGCATAGTTGAAAGAGCTCATCAAATAATTAAAACGTACTTCTTAAAGCAAAAAGAGGGAATTGGAAAGGGGTATATATCCCCCAAAGATAAACTTAAAATAACGCTTTTTACTCTAAACTTTTTAAATTAGGATTCATCAGGACTTAGTGCTGCAGAAAGGCATATGTATCCAAAAAATGTACATAAGCCTAAAGTTCTTTGGAAAGATATTCTAACAGGACAATGGAAAGGTCCTGACCCAGTGATTGTCTGGAGTCGGGGCTCCGTTTGTGTGTTTCCACAGGGAGAACAGCAGCCGATTTGGATTCCAGAAAGACTAACTAAAACGATTTCTACAGATCAAAAAGAAGATGATTTGACTCAAATCCATAATAGCTGATATCCAGAACTCCAGCTTGGCCATTCTTACATCTGCGACAGTGATTAACCAGGATGCTTTTTTCAATATCTATTTTATTATTGCATTTTTCCACATCATAAGGTTCTATTTTATTTTTTGAGCTCATACACACCTAGGTTAATTTTTTTTTGATCAGTTTTATTTTTTGACTGTGGAGTTTTTAAACATTGCAATGGAGATTTCACCTAGGTAAAGCTACAAGGCCTTTATTATTATCTTATGTGTTGTACGTTTGCACATTTGTGTTTTGTGTTGTATGTCTGTGTGTGCGTATGTCCATATTTCATATATGAGGAGCCCTCATGAAAAATGGATCCAAATTATTATTTTTTTTATTCACGTGATATAAATGGCTTAATTTAAATTAGGTAAACAGCTGTTAAGGATTGTTTTTAAAGGTGGTTAACAGATCTGCTTGTTTACTAATTTAAATCAGGTAAACAGCTGTTAAGGATTGTTTTTTAAGAAGGTTAACAGATCTGTTTGTTTACTTTCACCTTTCCTTTTCATTATATTTAATAATTCTTTTCAGGATAATGTCTTTTTAGCATCATTGCCAGAATTCCTATCCTCATCCCAATGAATATAACTCAACAAGTATGCTCAATCAAGGAGTCAACTTACTTTGGGAGGAAACGGATTTTGGGAGGAGACGAACATATTGATAGATTCCTCCACTTCAAACCACTTGCAGAACTTGCCTGGACTATGTAATTATCGTTTGGTACAGCGAATTGTGGTAATGCTGGCATATCTTTGCTGATGGTGTCCCCAGTGATGCAATTTTTATTTCCTTGCCAGCGCACCACATGTTAATTGTGGTAATGCTGGCATATCTTTGCTGAAGGTGTCACCAGTGATGCAATTTTTCCAAAGGAACTGTCAATTGGCTTCGTGTCATGGCATTTCTGTATCCTCCTCCCTTCTGCTAGTGATGGTCTAAATTTGGGCACCAATGGGTATATGCTGGACCGGTAGTCAGTGACGGGTATGATCCAATTGCAGTGGTATCAACCTAAGACAGGAGGCTGACACCTAAAGGTCAGTTGCCTAAAGGTCAGTTTTCCGATGACGGGTAAGAACTGTATGTTGAATTGGACAACCTACCAGGCACAGTCCTTAAGCCACATTAACCTCACTCCCCCACTGGCACCAAGGCCAAATTTGGGGGCCAACAGAGGTGAGGTAAAGAACCTCACCCCCCCACTGGTGCATAGACCTATCCACAAGTATGGCTGTATGCTGGACCGGTAGTCAGTGACGGGTATGATCCAGTTGCAGTGGTATCAACCTAAGACAGGAGGCTGACGCCTAAAGGTCAGTTTTCCAATGACGGGTAAGAACCATATGTTGAACTGGACAACCTACCAGACAGGGTCCTTAAGCCACATTACTTGTTGTTTAATTAATCAGAAGGGGGGAGATGCTGGGAGCCATTAGCCAAGTAGGTATGACAATTTCCTTGCCAGCTACTCCCATTCTGTCTAGTGGAAGGACTTTTGAAAGGTGACCTTGCTCAAGGACCAGGGCGGATCCGTGTTTAGGGTGTCCCCGGTTTAGCATAATAGGAGATTAGGGTGTTCCCCCTTTAGAATAGGGCGGTTTAGCATAATAGGAGATTAGGATGTTCCCCCTTTAGATTAGGGCGTATCCTGCTGCTGAGTTCCTCTTGAGTTCTTAGGGTCAGACAGTATATTTTGGGAGACAGAAGCCCAGGAGTGTGGATTTGGGCAGAGTGTGGATTTGGGCAGAGAACGTGGATTTCCCCAGAACGTGTTTGTAGATGGCCGGTGTGAGTTCGGGAATAAAGAGTTGCTGTTTGAATCTACAAGCTGTGTGGTGACTCGTGATTTGTGCCCAGCCAGAGACTGCGGCATTTGGCGGTCCATACGGGGAACATCTGAAAAGAAGATAAGTGAAATTGTTCACCCCTGAGGAAGTGTGAAAGAATGGGTGAGCATTTTAAAAAACAATGCGTTCTTGTTTGATTTATTTTGTTTTTATTTCAAGTTGCCTGTTCCTAGAAATTTCTCAGGCAAACTGGAAAAAATGGTTGACTAAAGGTTTGAAGTTTGTCGGCCCTAAGGAAGAGAAAATTGATACAACGATTTTTTATTCCGTTTTTGTTTCATTCAGTTTCGGTTTTGTTTTGTGTTATCTTATTGGGTTGTGTTATCTTTATAGTAGATTAAAACAAATTGAAAAGATGTTAAGTAAATTGTTAGAGGTTCAGAACATGGAGAAAGACATTTTAGATCAAGCAAAAGAGAAGGTCTCTCAAGCTAGTCAGACAGAGGAAGAAAATTTAAAGGAAAAGGGGTTGTTAGGAAAAAGGCCACAACAGGAGGCTGCTACTAACTCCGTTTTATCACAAGAGGAACTCAGCAACAGGATACGCCCTATTCTAAAAAGGGAACACCCTAATCTCCTATTATGCTAAACCGGGGACACCCTAAACACGGATCCGCCCTGGTCCTTGAGCAAGGTCACCTTTCAAGAGTCCTTCCACTAGACAGCATGGGAGTAGCTGGCAAGGAAATTGTCATACCTACTTGGCTGATGGCTCCCTGCAGGATATATTTTCATTAGGAACATATTCCTAAAGACAAGGGATTTAGCTTTACCTTCAGACTATTTAGCAGCACAGTCCCCCTCATGCTGGTGGCTTCAGATTTTTCCAGAAGGTAGCCTCCTATGCAATGCCAGCTTGCAGAGTACTTGACTTAAAGACTTGGTAGTGTTTCTCCAAAGGGCAGGTCATGCTGGGGCAATGAACTCTTTCAGTTCTGCAAAAACCACATATGCAAAACAGTTGCTGAGAGTTTATCCTGACAGTCATGAGCATCCTTTTTGTCCTGGACTGATCTCCAACAGACCAGGTGGTTTGGTGGGAGTGGGAGGAGGCACTTGCTTGGTAGGGCTTCTGGCTGGAATCCAAAATAGTTTCAAATTGCTCTTTCCTTCTCTGATGTTTTCAGAAATGCAGCAGACCATGTCCTAGCAGTCTTAGTCCATGTGGGCTGCAACTGGCAATGCTGTACGAACAGAGCTGTTGAAGCATTTTGAGGTGCATATATTATTACCACATGCCACAGATGCTTGACCTGAGCTACCATATGTAATGTTTGGGGTTTCTGTTTTGCTTTGTTCCCATCCCTTCTTTCTATACCATAGTCCTCTCTTTTTTTTCCCTCCATTTATATTTCACCTTATTATATTTAACATCTAATCGGTCCATGCAGACCAGAATGGACTGATTAAGTTAGGGCTCTCACAGTCAAATCATTTTAGCTCCAAATATTCCTACATCAACAGAAGTTTTTTTTTTTTTTTTTTTTTAATTAATTTTTATTGTTGGTTGCTCAAAACATTACATAGTTCTTGATATACCATATTTCACACTTTGATTCAAGTGGGATATGAGCTCCCATTTTTAACCCATATACAGATTGCAGAATCACATCAGTTGCACAACCATTGATTTACATATTGCCATTCTGGTGTCTGTTGTATTCTGCTGCCTTTCCTATCCTCTACTATCCCCCCTCCCCCCTCCCCTCCCCTCTTCTCTCTCTACCCCTTCTACTGTAATTCATTTCTCCTCCTTATATTTTTCCCCCTTTCCCCTCACTTCCTCTTGTATGTAATTTTATATACCCCTGAGGGTCTCCTTCCATTTACATGCAATTTTCCTTCTCTCTCCCTTTCCCTCCCACCTCTCATCCCTGTTTAATGTTAATCTTCTTCTCATGCTCTTCGTCCCTACTCTGTTCTTAGTTACTCTTCTTATATCAAAGAAGACATTTGGCATTTGTTTTTAAGGGATTGGCTAGCTTCCCTTAGCATAATCTGCTCTAATGCCATCCATTTCCCTCCAAATTCTATGATTTTGTCATTTTTAATGCAGAGTAATACTCCATTGTGTATAAATGCCACATTTTTTTATCCATTTGTCTATTGAAGGGCATCAAGGTTGGTTCCACAGTCTTTCTATTGTGAATTGTGCTGCTATGAACATGGATGAAGCAGTGTCCCTATAGTGTGCTCTTTTTAGGTCTTTAGGGAATAGACCGAGTAGGGGAATAGCTGGATCAAATGGTGGTTCCATTCCAAGCTTTCCAATAAATCTCCATACTGCTTTCCAAATTGGCCACCCCAATTTGCAGTCCCATGAGCAATGTACAAGAGTACCCTTTTCCCCACATCCTCGCCAGCACTTGTTGTTGTTTGACTTCCTAATGGCTGCCAATCTTACTGAAGTGAGATGGTATCTTAGGGTGTTTTTTTTTTTTGTGTGTGTGTGTGTGTGTGCATGTGTGGCGGGGAGGAATCCTCATATCCAAACCATAATAGATTGTTCTCTGATTGTCTAATTCCTTGTTCTGAGTAGTTTATAAAAGGAAGGCAATATTTCAGACTGCGGAAATCTGATAAAAAGGGGCAGACAGGAATATTTATTTAGGACTGATTGGTTTTCATATCAAAGGCATGATCACAGGTAAATTATTTCTTTTTCTAGGAATTCATAAACCATGTGAAGGGCAATTTTGCTTCTTAAGAACACAATATTCCAATGTCAAAGTATCATAAAATATTGACATAAAATATGACAACCACTATTAAGATGATAGTTCGAAGACATTCTGATTTTATTCTTTATTACTCAAATGACCACTGATTTGAACATTTTATGTATTTTTTGCATTTGTATATGTTATTTAGTGAAGTCTATTCAAATACTTCACCCTCTTTAAGTTTGCTTGCCTTGTTATTTCATTGAACGCATTCTTTATGTGCTATAGGTTAAAGTTCTTTATGAGCTATGGGTTTTTTAAAAAAATATTTTTAGTTATAGTTGGGCACAATACCTTTATTTTATTTGTTTATTTGTATGTGGTGCTGAAGATCAAACCTAGCAATTCACACGTGCTAGGTGAGTGTTCTACCTCTGAGCCACAAACCCAGCCCAGAGCTATATGTTTTAAAAATTCATATATTACATGCTTTTCTAATTTGAACACCAGTTTACTTTTCTTTTTCGTTTTGATAAATTACAATTTATTATTTCTTCTCTGATTAATGCTCTTTATGTTGTCTTTCAGAAGTCATTGCCAACCCACACACTTTCTGTCTTGTTCTAAAAGTTTATGTGGTTTTCCTTTGTGTCATGTTCTAAAAGTTATATAATTCATGACATTACATGAAGTCTCCCATTGAAGTTGTCTAACATTTTTATATTGTGTACAATGTGGACCAAGTCCCCCTGCCCCATGTATATTCCCATATTCTTTTCTCCACAAAAGTACTTCAACATTTTTTTTTTTGATAATCAATTGGCCATATAAATGTGGGTCTACTCTGGACTCTCAATGTTTTCCACTACATTAATTTATGTGTCTTTATGGCAATAGGGTTGTTTTGATCAGAATAAACTAACAGCATATTGAGAAGCATAAGTCCTTTTTCTTTCTTCATATTTTTTCACACTTTTCCCCTAAATTCCATTCATTTGCACACAGACTTTAGAATTTGTAGATTTCTACATAAAATCTTCAGGATATTATGCAGAAAAAAGAGATATATGAAGTCTATTGAAGAATGAGGCAGGTATGACTAACAGCAATAAAAGAAGTGTCTGCTAGTTCCAGCAGCCAAGTGGCAAAGACTGCAGTGCTTCCTGCTCTGTGGGCCATCTGGGGTGCTCCTCCCCTGCTGGGAGGGAGAGTTGGGGGTGGGGATAGGTTTTGCGAACACCCATTGTTTGGCATCTTTTGCCCACTTGCTGTCCAGGCAAGGCCCTCCCACTTGAGGACCCCATGGTAGCGGCCTGTGGGGACCCAGACTCTGCATGTGGCTTGGTCTCCAGACCCTATTCTGTCCCCTCAGGAAGGACTTCGCGTGGTGAGGAAAGTGGCAGGGCCTGCCTGGGAGTCCGTAGATACCGTGGAGCACGCACATCCGGGCCCTGAGCGACCTTGCTGGGCCCACAACCGCGAGTAAAGGCCTTAAGAGTCCCGGAAGGTGAGGAAGCCCTGGTCCACGGCAGTTGGTCTTGGTTCTTCCAAAAAGAGAAAAGGTAGAGAGACACGCCATATTTGTCCACTGCAAGGGTCCACCACCCTTTGGAAGACTTCCTGCCCATTTGTTGAAGGCCCTGCCTCTATAACATAAACAAAACAAAACAAAAGAAACCCACCTCTGCTCTCAACTTCCCCCCACCTTCTAGAAGAAGAGGACAAAGGGAACAAGGAGATTGAGAAGAAGGTCTTGCGCCAGGCTGCGGGTAGGTAGTAAGTCATTTGATAATAAGTCATTTGACAATACTATGTTTGCAGTGGTAAAGTGGAGTCCTTATTGAAAATATCTAGTGTTTTTAGATGTTCAGAAGTGTACAAAGTATGTTAATAGTAGAGCATTTTATAGATAAAATAGAAATTTGATCATAAATATGGCATTTATTCAACCTATTTAGGCATTTGTCTTATCTGAGGAATATTTTATGGTTTTTCTTACATAAATCATTCATGTTTTATAAATGCATTCCCTGTATATTATTATAAAAGGTGTTTCTTATTTCAGTTTGTGAATTTCATTGCTACTCAATAAGAATAAAATTATTTTATGTATATGGATCACACATCTTTTGATATTATGAATTGCACGTAGATTTTATAACTTTTTGTAGGATGCTAAAAATTTTCTACTGAGTCATTTATGTTTTGTTTGTCTGTTTTAAAACTTATTTGTCTTTATTATTGTGTTTTTGGCTAATCCCTACAGCAGAGATGTTGGATAGAAGTAGGGTAGATAGCTTTGCTTTGTTTCTGAGCTTAAGGGGAAATTGTCTATTCCTTCACCACAAAATATGTTGTTAGTGTCATGTTCTCTTGAGGCACAATATGGTTCAAAATTTTCAAAGTTTTGTATGCCAAGAGTTTTAAATATGATTTGACATGAGATTTTTGTCATTATATTGCCTTCATGGAGATTATTTCTTGGTTTCTTTTCATAAACATCTTAATATTGTGAATTACTTTGACTGATTTTCAAATGTTAAATCAAATTTACATTCCAGGCTAAATTCCCAGCTGTTCTGGTGCATTATTTGTACACATTATTAAGATAGGCTTTCCAAAATTGTATGAAGAATTTTTGCATCCATTTTCATTTGGGTGTTGATGTGCATATTTCTTACATTGTTTTATAGACATTTTGATAAACATGATAATTATGATTTCATATTTGAGAGTTTTTCACATCTCTTTAATTTTCTGGAAATGTTTGCATGGAATTCTGATATATTTTTCTTTAAGTGTGATTTCTAGCAATGATTTCTATCTCAGCTTCCTAAAAAAAATGCCTTTGAAGTACCATTACATATTGCAATGTAATTCCAAACTTTTATGTTCCAGAACATAATCCTGTATCAGATTAATCCCTTGCCATGTTATTTCTGTTGTATTTTAATAGACTGAGATATTTATTTCACAAAATAATTCCATTTACTCTCACCTTGGTCATCAAATGCATCTTTGATATTTGTTCCATTGTGTGTGTGTGTGTGTGTGTGTGTGTGTGTGTTTGTGTGTTTTTTTCCCCACATTTGTTATTGGTGCATTATAGTGATGGGATTTGTTATGTAATTGTGCATGCATACAATGTAACAGTATAATTTGAACATTATCATTTCTCAGTATTTCTCTTTTCCCTCCTCACCTTCCTTCCCTGCTCCCTTTTTCCAACTCTAATGATCTTCCTTTGATTCTCATGATATTCCTGCACAACACCCCCCACCCCCCGCCCCTGCTTTTCTTTTTCTTTTGCTTCAATAGCTTCCACATTTGAAAGAAAACTTGAAGTATTGAGTTTGGCTTATTTCCTTTAACATAATAGTCTCAACCGATCCATTTTCTTGCAAATGACATACTTTTTGTTTTTCTTTATGACTGAATGAAGCTCCATTTTGTGTGTGTGTGTGCGAAATTCTTTTTTTTTTTTAAATCGCTTTTTATTCAACTTTGACATTGACATGTTAAACTAATACTGAAAGAGTCTACATTCCACCCAGTTTTCCTCAACCTTGAAAAACTATTATAAAATATCCCCACAGGTTATTGCCTTTGGTATGGTCAAGATACAGAAAATTCCATCCCCACAAAGCCCCTCATGTTGCCAGCTCACCTCTACTCCACATCTCTCCTGCCCTCCCTCCTCCATCCCTAACCTCTGACAACCATTTGTCTTTTTTCTTCTTCTCCATTTCTGCAATTTCAAAAATGATATATAAATGGACCTGTATAGTTAGTAACTTTTGGAATTACTTTGGTTTCTTCAAGAGCCTCAAAATTCTAACAGAGTAGTACAATCTATGTAATAAAGGAATCGTAGCCTAAGGTGAATGAGAAAGGAGAGCAGCCAAGTTTCATCCCTAAATGTCATCACTAAGAGTAAGAGCTTAAATAAATATAGACAAGATTATTCTAACACATATATGGAAAGGCAGAGACACTAGAATAGATAACTTTTTTAAGTAAGAGAATAAAGTCGGGGAGATTTTTTCCCCCATTCAGTATGGTCTCCTGGATATTTATCCAAGTTGTTCCATGTATTAATAGTTCATTCCTTTTTATTGCTGAGCAGTATTCCATGCTATGGATGTATTATAATTTAAGAATTCATCCACCAAAGAACAATGGGTTGTTTCCATTTTTTTCTTTCCTTTTTACATATTGGAAATTGAACCCCGGGGCACTTTGCCAATGAGCTACATTACCCCCTTATCCCCCGCCCTGCCTTTTTTTTTTTTGAGGCAGGGTCTTGCCAGTTGCTTAGGGCATCACTAAGCTGCTGAGACTGGTCTTGAACTTGCAATATTCCTGTCTCAGTCTCCTGAGTACTGGAATTATAGATATGTGCCACTGTCCAGGGTGTTTCCAGGTTTTGACTATCATTTGTGTATAGAATTTTGTGCAAATATAAGTTATCATATCTCTTGTAGAAATGCTAGAGAGCCCTTTATTAGACTATGTTAGTTACCTATTTAATTTTAAAGATACTCCCAAATTATTTTCCAGATGGTTGTGTCACTTTTATATCCCCAATAGCAAATATGAGTGATCTAGTTTTTTTGCATTGGACTGTTTGGTTTTTTAACTGTTGTGTTTTGAGACACACACACACACACACACACACACACACACACACACACACACATATACTAGTCCTTTGTTAAGTATATGATTTGAAAATTTTTTTGTAGTCTATAACTTGTCATTTTATATTCTTAACAGACCTTTATAAAAGTCTTTAATTTTGATGATTGTCAATTTACCAATTTTTAATATTATTTACTTATTTATTTGTGGTGCTGGAGATTAAACCCATGGCCTTCTGCATAGTAGGCAAGTACTCTATCACTGCCAGCCTCAGACTCCAAACCTTTAATTTATGAATCATGCTTTTGATAGCAAGTTTGAGAAATTTGTCTAGCCTTAGGTCTTGAAGTTTTTTCCTATTTTTTTCCTAAGTGTTTTGTGTTTTATCATTTTATATTTTACATTTAAGTTGGTGGTTCATTTTTTTTTATTTTTTTTTATTATTTTTTTTTCCTCTTTCATACATTTGATTCATGTGAGTTATGAAATTCTTTTTTCTTAGTAGGATCATTGTTTTCTTTTTTCTTATTGATTTTATTTTTTTAAATACATGACAGTGGAATGCATTACAATTTTATTACACAGATAGAATACAATTTTTCACATATTTGTACATAAAGTATGTTCATGCCAAGTCATGTTTTTATCCATGTACTTTTTTTGCGTTACAATTCTTATTACACATATATACCACAATTTTTTGTATTTCTTTATATAACGTAGGTTGACACCCTATTTGTGTCTTCATACATGATCTTTGGATAATGATGTCCATCACATTCCACCATCTTTGGTAATCCCCTGTCTCCTCCCTTTACCTCCCACCTCTTTTCCTTATCTAGAATTCATCTATTCCTCCCATGTTCCCTCTCCTTACCCCCACCACGAGCCAGCCTCCTTATATCAGAGAAAACATTCAACATTTGTTTTTTTGGGTTGGCTAACTTCACTTAGCATTATCTTCTCCAACGCCATCCATTTACCTGCAAATGATTTTATTTTCTTTTATTGCTGAGTAATATTCCATTGTGTATATATGCAACATTTATTTTTATCCATTCATCTACTGAAGGGCCTCTAGGTTGGATCCACATTTTAGCTATTGTGAATTGTGCTTCTATAAACATTGATGTGGTTGTGTCCCTGTAGTATTCTGTTTTTAAATCCTTTGGTATAGTCAAAGGAGAGGGATAGTTGGGTCAAATGGTGGTTCCATTCCCATATTTCCAAGGAATATCCATACTACTTTCCAATTGGCTACACCAATTTGCAGCAATTTATGAGTGTACTTTTGCCCCCACATCCTTGCCAACATTTACTGTTGTTTGTCTCATAATAGCTGCCATTCTGACTGGAGTGAGATAATATCTTGAAGTGATTTTGATTTGCATTTCTCTGATTGCTAGAGATGGTGAGCCTTTTTCATGTATTTGTTGATTGATTGTATATCCTCTTCTGTGAAGTGTCTGTTCAGGTCCTTGGCCTATTTGTTGATTGGGTTATTTATTTATTATTATTATTATTTTTTTGGTGCTTAGCTTTTTGTGTTCAATATATATCCTAGAGATTTGTGCTCTATCTGATGTGTGAGGGGTAAAGATTTGCTCCCAGGAAGTTTCTTTTCCTGAGAAGAAACTTTTTAGTTTGAGTCCATCCCATTTATTGATTCTTGGTTTTAATTCTTGCGCTATAGGAGTCTTATTAAGGAAGTCGGGGCCTAATCTCACACGATGAAGATTAAGGCCTACTTTTTCTTCTATTAGATGGAGAGTCTCTGGTTTAATTCCTATGTCCTTGATCCATTTTGAGTTAAGTTTTGTGCATGGGAAGAGATATGGGTTTAATTTCATTTTGTTGCATATGGACTTCCAGTTTTCATAGCACCATTTGTTGAAGATACTATCTTTTTTCCAATGCATGTTTTTGGCATCTTTGTCTAATGTAAGATAATTGTAATTTTGTTGGTTAGTCTCTGTGTCCTCTATTCTGTACCATTGGTCTACCAGTCTGTCTTGCTGTCAATACCATGCTGTTTTTGTTACTATTGCTCTGTAGTAGAGTTTAAGTTCTGGAATAGTGATCCCACTTGCTTCACTCTTCCTGCTTTAGCTATTCTGGGTCTCTTATTTTCCAGATTAATTTCATGATTGCCTTTTCTATTTCTATGAAGAATGCCATTGGGATTTTGATCAGAATTCCATTAAATATGTAGAGTGCTTTTGGTAATATGGTCATTTTGATAATATTGATTTGTCCTATCCAAGAGCAAGGTAGATCTTTCCATCTTCTACGGTCTTATTTGATTTCTCTCTTTAAGGTTATTTAGTTTTCATTGCAGAGATATTTCATCTCTTTTCTTAAGTTGATTCCCAGGTATCTAATTTTTTGAGGTTTTTGTGAATGGGTTAGTTTTCCTCATTTCCTTCCCAGAGGCTTTGTCACTGATATACAGAATGCCTTTGATTTATGGGTGTTGATTTTGTATCCTGTACCTTGCTGAATTCAAATACTAGTTCTAGAATTTTTCTGGTGAAGTTTTTTGGGTCTTCTCGATATAGAATCATATTGGCAACAGACAGTGCTAATTTAAGTTCTTCTTTTCCTACACATATTCCTTTGATTTCTTTCTTCTGTCTAATTTCTCTGGCCAGTGTTTCAAGAACTATGTTGAATAGAAGTGGTGAAAGAGGGCATCTCTGTCTTTTTCCAGTTTTAAGAGGGAATGCCTTCACTTTTCCTCCATTTATAATGATTTTGGTCTGAGGCTTAACATAGATAGCCTTTACAATGTTGAGATATGTTCCTGTTATCCCTAGTTTTTCCAGTGTTTTGAACATAAAGGGGTGCTGTATTTGGTCAAATGTCTTTTCTGTGTCTATTGAATTTATCATATGTTTCTTATCTTTAAGTCTATTGATGTGATGAGTTACATTTATTGATTTCATTATGTTGAACCAACCTTGCATCCCTGGGATGAATCCCACTTGATCATGGGGCACAATCATTTTGATGTGTTCTTGTATTCAATTTTCCAGAAATTTATTGAGAAGTTTTGCATTATGTTCATTAGAGATATTGGTCTGAAGATTTTTTTTTGATGTGTCTTTGCCTGGTTTTGGTATCAGGGTGATGTTGGCCTCGCAAAATGAGTTTGGAATAACTGCCTCTTTTTCTATCTCCTGAAATAAATTGAAGAGTGTTAGTATTAGTTCTTCTTTAAAGGTCTTGTAGAACTCAGCTGTGTATCCATCCGGGCTTGGCCTTTTCTTGGTTGGTGGTCTTTTCATGGCTCCTTGTATTTTCTCTCTTGATATTGGTCGGTTTAAATTGTGTATATCTTTCTGACTTAATCTGGGCAAATTGTATAAGAAATTTGTCGATACCTTCAATGTCTTCTATTGAAGTATAAGATTTCAAAATAATTTCTAATTATCCTCTGCATTTCTGTAGTGTCTTTTGTGATATTATGTTTTTCATCTCGTATGCTGGTAATTTGAGTTCTCTCTCTCTCCTTCTCTTCATTGGCATGGCTAAGGGTCTGTCAATTTTATTTATTTTTTCAAAAAAACAACTTTTTGATTTGTCAATTTTTTAAATTGTTTTCTGTTTTGTTTCAATTTCATTGATTTCAGCTCTAATTTTTATTATTTCTTGCCTTCTATTGCTTTTGCTTCTGGTTTGTTCTTTTCTTGGACTTTGAGATGTAGTGTGAGGTCATTTACTTGTTGACTTTTTCTTCTTTTAAGGAATGAACTCCATACAATGAATTTTCCTTTTAGTACTTCTTTCATAGTGGCCCAGAGATTTTGATATGTTGTGTCTATGTTCTCATTTTCCTCTAAGAATTTTTTAATCTCCTCATTGATGTCTTCTGTGACCAATTGTTCATTCAGTAGCATATTTAGTCTCCAGATGATGGAGAAATTTTTATTTTTTATTTTGTCATTGATTTCCAATTTCATTCCATTATAATCTGATAAAATGCATGGTAGTGTCTTTACTTTTTTGTATTTACTAACAGTTGATTTGTGGAATAGTATATGATCTATTTTAGAGAAGGATCCATGTGCTGCTGAGAAGAAAGTGTATCTGCTTCATGCAGGTTGAAATATTCTATATATGTCAGTTAAGTCTAAGTTATTGATTGTGTTATTGAGTTCTATAGTTTCTTTATTCATCTTTTGTTTGGCAGATGTATCCAGTGGTGATAGAGGTGTGTTAAAGTCACCCAAGATTATTGTGTTGTGGTCAATTTGACTTTTGAACTTGAGATGAGTTTGTTTGATGAATGTAGTTGAACCATTGTTTGGGGCATATATATTAATGATTGTTATGTCTTGTTGGTGTATGGTTCCCTTGAGCAGTATATAATGTCCATCTTTATCCCTTTTGATTAATCTTGGCTTGAAGTCTATTTTATTTGATGTGAGTATGGAAATCCCTGCTTGTTTCCACAGTCCATGAGAGTGGTATGATTTTTCCCAATCTTTTACCTTCAGTCTGTATAAGTCTTTTCCTATCAGATGAGTCTCCTGAAGGGAGCATATTTTTGGATCATTTTTAAAATCCAGTCTGCTGTCTTATGTCTTTTGATTGGTGAGTTTAATCCATTAATATTTAGGGTTACTGTTGAAACAGGATTTGTATTTCCAGCCATATTTGTTTATTTTTTTTATTTTACTTGAATTGGTTTTCCTCTTTGATTAGTTTTTCCTTCAGTGTACTACCTCCCTCTATTGATTTTCATTGCTATTTTTTATTTCCTCTTAATGAAATATTTTGCAAAGGATGTTTTGTAGTGCCTGTTTTTTAGCTATAAATTCTTCCAAATTTGTTTGTCATGGAAGGTTTTTATTTCATCTTCAAATCTGAAGCTTAATTTTTCTGGATACAAGATTCTTGGTTGGTGCCCATTATCTTTCAGAGCTTGATATATGTTGTTCCAGGATCTTCTAACTTTTAGGGTCTGTGTTGAAAAATCTGCTGTTATCCTAATTGGCTTTCCCTTATATGTAATCTGATTCCTTTCTCTTGTGGCTTTTAAAATTCTCTTCTTATTCTGTATGTTGGGCATTTTCATTATAATGTACCTTGGTGTGGGTCTGTTATGATTTTGTACATTTGGCGTCCTGTAGGCTTCTTGAATTTGGATTTTTTTTTGATAGGTGTTTCTGTTAAGCAGCTTGTGAGCTGTGCATGACCTAGGACTGCAGGCTTTGGGTCCAGAGTATGGAGATTTGCTAGAACCCAGAAGCTCTCATTTCTTCACATTTTTCTTCCTTCCTTCCTTCCTTTCGTTCTTCATTTCTTCCTTCCTTCCTTGGTGCTTGGGATTGAACTCAGGGCCTTGTGGATGCAAAGTAAGCACTTTACCATCTGAGCTATATCCTCACCCTTTACACCACATTTTCTTTAACTATTCATTTGTTTATGGACACCTAGGCTGGTCCATGTTTGCCTATTGTGAATCAAGCTGCTATAAACATTGGCATGCATGCATCACCATAGTATAATGATTGTTCTTTAGGATAAATACCAGGGAGTGATAAAGTTGGGTGATATGGTGGTTTCATGCCTAGTCTTTTAAGGATCCTCCATACTGATTTTCATAGTGGTCATACAAATTTATAATCCCACGAGAGTGCAAAAGCGTTCCTTTTATTCACATTCTCTCTAGCATCTGTTATTATTTATAGGTGACTTCCATTCTGACCAGTGTGAGATGGAATCTAAGTGTTTTGATTTGCATTTCCTTACTTGCTAACGATGGTGAACATTTTTGATATATTTGTTGGCCATTTGTATTTCTACTTTTGAGAAATTTAATTCATTTTTCCATTTATAAATTGGGTTATTTGAGTTTTTTATTTGTTCTAATTAGTTATATGTGCCAGCAGAATATAATATGGCTAGGAATATAATATACACATACAAATATAAGTGTATGACCTGTCATTCATCATCAAAACATATGCTAATCTCTATTTGCCTATAGGTTTAAATTTAATGATTCAATATACAATGTGAACTAATTTAAATTATACAATTAGAAGATGAATAGGATTATCATCATTTAATATTGTAGTGAACACTTTTAAATAAAGCTGGATCATGAAAATAATAATATTCAATGTCAAAGAATCATTGTATTATTGTTTTACATTTTAAAATATTTTAGTTAAATATTATTTTGTCAACTAAAACATTAAAGAATACAATACTGCTTAAAAAGAGGAAGTCTTTCCCCACTGCTTACATTTTCCATGTTATTTATTTTTTATAAATAGGATAATTATTACCAGGTTCACATTTAACTCTCAAGGTGTCTGGAATGTGTCTTGTCTTGGGCTTTTGTCTTATTGTTGTGGTGCTAAGTATTTTTTTAGAATAGGATTTGTATAATGAGGGTTAACATTCATGGAACAGCAGAGCTCTCTCATCAAGCAGAACACATGCGCAATAACTTCTGGCCTTATAAAACAAAAGAAGCTTTTACTATTTAAAAAGAAAAGATCATCTATGATAGAATGAATGATGTCCTTGTATGATTATGCTCTTAACCATCTTTCAGGTGATTTATTTATTTATTAATTCAATTATCACATAACACTTAGCATCTGAGTCTTTTAGGTGCCAGGCACTGTTTAGATGCTAGGAGAGGCATCAAAACAACATACAAAATCCCTTACTTTTGTAGTCTCCAGATTTCTAAATCACAAATAAGATCCCTAACTCTAGATTCTTCAAGGATGCCTTGTATACTCAACTCAAGCTCTGATGCCTCACAACATGCTGCCCCCACCAGTGTCTGGCATCTCACACTGAATTTTGATGTCCTTTTCCATATGGATACTGTCAAGGAAAGGCAGTGCTAGTCAAATGAAAGTTAAAATCTTACTTAGGGGCTGGGGATGTGGCTCAAGCAGTAGTGTGCACGCCTGGCATGCGTGCGGCCCGGGTTCATGCGTTCGGCCCGGGTTCGATCCTCAGCACCACATACAAACAAAGATGTTGTGTCCGCCGAAAACTAAATATTAAAAATTCTCTCTCTCTGTCGTTTTTTTTTTTAAATCTTATTTATCTGGTGTACATCAGGAAAGACTTGAAGATCAAGTAACTCCTCTCACAAAGCAGGATAGGAGTTTTAGGGTGCAAGGGAAGGAGAGGTGTATTGTACTTGTGAGTATAGCCCAGCTTGAGGTAATCTTCATCTTTAATTTCTGCCTAACTTCCAGGCAAGTTGATTGGAGATTGTCCTCACTTTCATTATTCTTTCTTGGGATGGACCTTAAAAAAATTCTATCCCTCCTGACAACTGTCAGAACACTGCTTTCAAGAGCTTTCTTTTTTTTTTTTTAATCTCTGCTGTTTTTCAAGGTTGGTTGGGCAGCAAGGAGATAGCTAAACAGTGGAGGAAGGAAAAAGGAAAAGAGGAAGAGAAAACAGCAGATGAGGTTGAAGCAAGCAAAGTAGGGGTCTGTTTTTATTCTCTTACCAGCTCTCTTCACCCTGGTGAAGATACAGTTTGGAATATTACTCAACAATAAAAGAGAATAAAACCATGGCATTTGCAGGTAAATGGATGGAGTTAGAGAAGTTAATGTAAATGAAGTTAGCCAATCTCAAAAAATCAAGGGCTGAATGAATGTTTTCCCAGATATAAGGAGGCTGATTCATAGTAGGGTATGGAGAGGTAGCATGGGAGGAATCGACAAACTCTAGATAGGGAAGAGGGGTAGGAAAGGAAGGAAGGAGGCATGGGGTTAGAAATGATGGTGGAATGTGATGGACATTATTACCCAAAGTACATGTATAAAGACATGAATTGGTGTGAATATACTATGTATATAGCCAGAGATATGAAAAGTTGTGCTGTTTATGTGTAATAAGAATTGTAATGTATTCTACTGTCATATATAAATAAAAAGTTAATTAAAAATGTGATTGTAACAAAACACATGTATGAAACCTTGTTACATATGAAACCCAATTTTTATATTTAAATGACAACTTCTTTCTTAAAAAAAATCACAGAAAAAAATAATAGTTTTAAGGACAGCATTTGATATGTAGCTGTCCTGTAATTCTAGGACATTTTAGACTTTTTTCATATTGAAATGTGAATGTGATAACTACCAAGTGGGGATAAATTCAGAAAATCATCTTAATTTATAAATAAATATTGTGAATTTCATAGGAATTCCCTCTATAAAAATGGTGTAGTGCACAGTAAAATATATTTTCTATGAAAAGGTCAATGACATGCCAACAGTGTACCACTGAAGAGGAATTGTATCAGGGGCACCTTGGATCATTGAAGGATCATTGAATTAGTACCCAGAACAAAATTCAACTAATGGCCTGTATTTGTCAATAGTGTGTCTGTTTTTGTTTTGCAGTGCTGGGGTTGAACCCTAGGCTTCATTAATGCTAAGTGAGCACTCTCCCACTGAGCACTCTACCACTATCCCCTGTCAGATACCGCTTAACAAGAGAATCAAAGTCAGTATCAGCCAGGCATGGAATCATGTAATAATATACACTTCATATCTGGGTGCCTGAGGCCCCCAGTTTTGCTCACTCTTGGCTGGAGGTTAACTCTAGTTCTTAGGGAAAGCCTGCACTTCCTAGAGGCTGTTCACACGATCCTTAGTCTGTGAACTTACTAAATATCAAGCCAGGAGGGTCTGTCAGTGCAGCTGAAATCTACTGCATTGGAAGAACTCAGTATCATATATATGACTTTCCTGCCAATGGCATGTCCTGCACCCAGTCATGAGGCAACATCACATAATCCCAAACT
Source organism: Callospermophilus lateralis (assembly GCF_048772815.1). NCBI lineage: Eukaryota > Metazoa > Chordata > Mammalia > Rodentia > Sciuridae > Callospermophilus > Callospermophilus lateralis. The sequence continues at coordinate 20,281,650 of NC_135316.1, read as the reverse complement.
GAAGACAAAGCTACAAAACTGACATATGCCATTCAACAACTTAAATGTCAGCAACAACTTAGAAGCACAGCAAAACTCAGGAACTGTCCCAGACTGGAGGAGACTAAAGAAACAGGACCACTGGACACAATAAATTATGGATTTAAAAACAGCCCCAAGCTAGGTTTTATTTTGGTTATAAAGGGCATTGTTGAAATAATTAGCAAATTATGAATAAGTTTTGTAGATTACATATTAACATTTAACAAAATTTGATGTTTTTGATTTTGGTCTTTATAGTTACATAAGATAATTTTGTTTTTAAGAAATACAAGCATTTTGTCATAAAGAGGTATCATGTCTCCAACTCACAAATGGTTGAGAGAAAATTGTCTTTGTTATATACTTATATTTATCTAGAAAGATAGGAGCACAAGGGTTAAAGCAAAGCTAGTAAAATGTTAACATTTTGGGAATGTTTTCTAGGAATTCTTTGTATTAACATTACAAAACATCTAAGAAGTTTGAAAAAAATAGAATATTTCTAAGAGAAACATAAAATTTTAAAATCAATAAGTAACATTACACTCAATAAAATAAGCCATAGATCTATATAGATACTATTAATTGAATAAAGGAAAAGTTGGATGAGGCATAGGGATATATGTAACAGTCTCAAATTATCTTCATATAAAATGCTAAATAACTACAAAGAGTAAAGGCAACATTACAGAACAGAAACCCCAAAGGCACCACCTTTAATGATCAATGCTAACATCATCAGTAATGGGATTCAAAGAGAAAGTCACAGAAGCATTTCTGCAATACTCTTGCCAAATAACATGTAATCTGGTTCCAGTCATAAAAATACAGAAGAGTATATCTGAGGCACATTATATGAGCATTCTTCCTTATCAGATTCATGATCATTAAAGTCAAGGAAGAGACTGAGGAATGTTTGACCCTGAAGGAGTCAACAAAATGCGACAATTGAGTACATTTCATGAATCTGAATGGTATACTGTTGTTATGAAGCACATTATTAGGAAAGCAGCAAAACTGGAAAGAATCTGATGATGGTAGAATATATTATAATAGAATGTATTAGTTTTAATGTATCATTTACGAAAGCTATATTGTATTTTTGTAGCATATTCTGAATTGTAGGAAATACTAAAGTAATCATGAATGGTGGTGTATGTCAGCAATTTAATTCCAAACGGTTCAGGGTGGAAACGTTTCTTATACTATAGTCTGGAACTTTTCTTGAATATAAGAGTATTTACAAAACATCAAAATTGTATAAATGAACAAAGAGAAAATGTGAAAAGCCCTAAGCACATTTTGTTTCTCACCAGGAAAGGGATATACGTTAATGCATAAACCATTAAAAATATGTAAGTTTGATGACAGTATAATAATTGTAATACTTTAAAGTAGTACAGGCCCACCAAAATGATGTCTATCTAAATCTCTAGGTCCATATGTGGTGATACAATTTGTATCATACAAATAATTCATCATTAATATTATATTTAGATACATGGAGGTAATATTGATCCCTTGATTGTTTAGGTGCCTTTTAAATATCTGGCATTTAGACAGTTTGATGACATTAATATCTGAGATACTAGTTCACACTTGTACTTCGAATTTAGTGATACATGCAAAGAAATTTCAAATATTGTATGAATTCCCTCAATATCTATGTGACAAACATATTTTCCTTCAATAAATTTTCCACATCACACATTAAGCGGGAAACAATTAAAATGCCAATGGTCTGACAGATATGATGGTATCATTAATATCAAATATTTTCCCCTTAAAACTTCTGTGTTTTCCTTTGATGTTTTCCAAAGTAGATCTTTTCTTGGCTTATCAGTAGATCTTAAGGCAGAAGTTCTAGTGGGTCAAGAACAAATTCTGTAGCAAGTGGAAAGAAAAATAATTATATTCTTCATCTCAAACACTTCATAGTTAACTAAGCAAGAATTAGTAAACAAAAACTTAATAACTTTTCCATGTTAATATAGTGGAAACCATGTGTGCATGACTACAAGGTAACTCTAAAATATAATTTGCCCAGAGTTACACACTGAATTATCAATGTGGCTGAGGATCAGAACTTCAGGTTTTCCACCCTGCATTCAGAAATTCAACAGCCTTATGTTAAAGCGTTTGGCAAGCTCTGAGTGACAAGATGAAGATGATGAAAGCCATCATCATCTTCATCTTGTCACCAATCAGATCCTCACCAATCAGACCCCCTAAGTTTAAAAACATAAGGACAGGATACTTCCTTAGAGTGGTGGGTGCTATGAGAGGTATAAAACAAGGGTATACTATTGGAAGACAGAAGTGACTTCTGTCCCCATTTTAGTATAGGTTTTGGGTTGAGGTGACACCTGAAGGATAAAAAGGAAGTATGACAGAGAGAGAGAAGAGGTGCCTGCAAAGAGTGGGAGGTGAGGAATACAAGTATCACAGCATGACTTGAAGCTAGGGCAGAGCGTCAGAGTAGGGTTTGTGCAAGAGATAAGCTGAATGATCTGATGAGAATTCAGTTGATTTGGATATCTGAATTTCTTGCTAGGAAAGCTGGAACTTTTCTTGAGAGCAAAACCAATGACAAAGTCAATGTCAGGGCATTTGAAATGCTTGACCAAGCATTTAGTGTTCCTAGATGAGCCTGGGCTTTTGGCCACAACCAGATAGAAGTGGGTGATGCCTTTGTTTTCATAGTGGTGGCAGAAGTGAAAAAATAAAAGTCAATCCAGAAAAAGGTATGTACAGACAGTCTGAGCCTTTAAAGGCCATGAATGTGAGTAAATGATAAATGAACTTATTCTTCATTGGTATTTTTTTCCAAAATTTTCATTTGATGTTCGTTTTTAAGAAAAACAATTTAATTCACGTAGAAATCTATTCACCAATCCAAGGAAAGCCATGCCATCTGCTGTGTATTGTTTTTTTCAGAAATCAACTAATAAATCCAAATTCAACCATAGTTTGGCAACATACCTGCTCTAGCTTTTCTAGATAAAGCCTCTGGCCAACTTTTCATTCATCTGAAATAAGGCAATGATTATTTGCATTGCTTAGTTTAAACAGAGATTATCATGAATATGATACATTACTTAGAAAATGTAGCTTTTTCAAAAGAACTTTAAGGGACTAGAACTAACTCGAAGATAGCTTAAAATAATCACACAAACAAAATAAAAGTCCACTTATTTTAAGTTAATATAGAGAATAAGTCTGTACAATGCTGTTAAACTTCCAAATCCACACTGGTCTATTAAATGTAAGTCATTTCAGATGGTGCTGCTTTAGCTAACTAACAGGCAACAATTCGACTCCTATTTTTAGATGGCAATAGAGTGTGATTCTTAGCAAAACTCTGCCCTTTAGAAACTTCTTATCAAATTTTTTACTTCAATGTCATTTTTCTTAAAATAAATTTTCCATTATCTACATTCAGAAAATTAAACATTTAACATCTTCTCAATGCTATCAAATTTTCAGCCCATTAAATTAAATATATATGTGAAGAAAGAGGTATTATCATAGCCTCATGTGAAAATCTGGTCCAAGTTTCAAAACAAATATAGTTATGTGGAATATGACTAAACATCTTTTATTTACATGGCACACAAATATTCCAGAAAATTCTATTGAGAGACAGAATAATGCCACATGCTATATAGCACATGCCTGTAATTCCCATTGACCCAGGAGGCTGAAGCAAGAGGATGGCAAGTTTGAGGCCAGCCACAAAACAAAAATTATAAAGGAGTAGGGATGTTGCTGGGGGTGGGGTAGAGCATCCCTGAGTTCAATCACTATAAACACACACACACACACACACACACACACACACACACACACACACACATGCACATGCAGTATAAATATTACTTAGAGCCAGTTTAAACTTATGTTTCTTTGATTTGTGACTTTCCAGATTTTTAAACAATATGTAACTGTTTAACTGTAACTGATTTCTTCTCTGGATTTGGGACCAAAGTTTTTGAAACATGTTGCTAATTACACTTATGTGTTTGCAAACATGTGGAAAAGCTTCAAACTGTACCCCATCTAGACTGTTCTTCATAAAAACCCTATTCTCTGAGGTGGGAGATGAAGTCAGGATTTGTACAGCTTCCCCAACCCGCCCTAGAACTTCTTCCAAATGGCTGATAAAGAGGATCAGATAGGAGTGCCATTACTCTAGATGAAGGGAGAGGTCACTCTCCCCATTCTTCCCTCAAGTTCAGAGGTGGAAATAGAAGGCTACGATCTCTACTGCCTACAATCTTCTCTTAAAAGTATAAAACACGTGCAGTTGGCTTTGGTACAAAAAAGAAAAGAAAAGAAGAGTAAAACATTCTGGTCCCTGTGAGTTTTTTCCCTCACCCCCAATAAACCATTATGGCCGCCCTAACTTCTATGCCACCAACTCTAGGAAGCCAGGTCTTCTCTCCCTGGGTTTCCTGGAGGATGGAGAGAGCAGTAGTAAGAGGTGGAGGGGAGCAGGGAGAGGGGTGTGGCCCTGCCCACAGCCCTCCTTAAAGGGGCAGTAGGGTCCTGTGGTTGTAGCCTCTTGTTGAAGATGTGTGTTGCTGGGGAAGGATGTCAGGGCCAGAACCTGTCAGCACATGGCTAACCCTGAACACACCCCAGTAGTGTTAAAGGACAAGGCCCCCTGTTCCCTAATGGCTTGGTTCCCATGTCCCTGGTCCTTTAAATCGCCCCTCTCCCCCCATAACTAATAAACAATAAATAAATAAATTTTCCTAAAGTAGAGGGAAGAAGGCATGAAAAATTGGCATCTGTGGTGTAGCTTTTGGATGCCACCAAGGGGATACCGTGGCCTAAACCCCCTGGCTTGCTAAATGGCCCCAGGTATCCAAGGATTCCAAGAGCTGGCAAGGACGATCAGCAGTTCTTTCAAACGTTCCCTCGTCATTATCAGATTGGAGTCACCAAGGTTTGCCCCCCTCAGTAATGTTCTTCAGTGGGGTGCAGCAAAGGGGAGAGGGAACCCCTTAGCTCTCTGAAGCCACAGGCTCCCCATCGCGGCTCTCTATCTCCTCAGGGATGTCCTGCATTTGAGTGAAGTCACGTGGACTGTGGGGTGGGGACAGACGGCTGCTGCCTTCCTCCTCACTGCCAGTGTCAGGGTCACTGCTGTTTTGCAGCCGCTCTTCTGGGCTACCCAGCTCCTGCCAGCTCCAACCATTTTTCTGCCAATATGATTGTTAAAAAAGAAAGAAAGAAAAAAGAAAAAGATCAAGCAGGGAAAATTAAAGACTGAACCCCCCCCCAAAAAAAAAAGAAAAAAAAAAAAACCTATTCTCTTACTGATTCCTCAAACAAGGTCCAAAAAGTCAGAGAATACTGAACACACTAAGTGCTTTGAGGTGATAAAAATACTGTGATGTCCAAAGCCTTTATACAGTTTAAATGTGAAGGTAAGTTTCTTGGACTGACAGGGTTCTCAGGCTTGTCTTCTCTTTTTCATAATGAAATGACTTGAATACTAACTTTGGGTGAATTATAGTCATAGATATTAGTGGAATGTATAATGACATAGTCAAACATGCAGATAAAATAATTTGATCAACCTTCTTCCTCAGTATCTTTCTTTTCCCTCTCCTCCCATCCCCATTGATGGCATTCTGCAGGGATGACAGAGACCTGACTTTGCATCTTGATAGAACAGTGCTTTTTCACTCCTGTTAAATTCTGCATGCTTTGGCAAACTAATGCTCTGCAAGAATATCTAGAGGAAGTACTAGAGTAACTTTCAAGTATTCTTCAACCTATTTATAAGCACTAAAAAATAAACATGTCTTTCTCCCAGAAAAAATAATGGAAAATGTTCCTCTACCCACAAAATATTTCTTTGCATTGTGTCTCCATTTACATATTCATTCATTAATGTCTTATTAAATGATACACTGCCTGATATTTTCTGGTATGAATGAATGAGAACATCTTGTATTCATATCATCTTTAACAATTTACAGAAATATTTCAAAAATATTTTTTTGGTACATAATGTTCCAATTTCATGGTTGAGAGAGACTTCAATCCTGGGCCTTTCAGTTTTTTTTTTTTTTTTGTCAGAAAAATATGCATGTAAGCCAACAAGCTGATGGACAAAAAAATATCAGCTAGCTAGGATCTTATAATTACATACTAAAAGTTATGTAATTTGTTCCCCATTTCAGCACCTTTTACTACATGGATTTTTATAAATCTTAGATTTGCTTTTCTCTTGATTTCACTAGAATGCAAAGGCAAAAGAAAACACCAGATTGAGGCCTGATTTAACATAGACCTGCACTATTTTTCTGTGAGTTAAGAAGATCATTAAAACTCCTTCAGAGCTCTAAACCAAGGTTTATTCATTTCAAATATTCAATTCAATCAAAAAATCTACTTTAAGTTAAAGGACAGTTAAAAATATCATTTAACTTGAATAAAGTTAACAAGTGTCTTTTAAAAATAAGACCTCCAGATACTTTATAAAATTTGAAAATCTGTTTGTAATTTCATTATAGTTATAGATTATCATGACCTTCACTTAATATTCATAAGTCAACTAAACAACTGAGTATTTCAACAAAGTCAAAACAAGACAAATCAGAAATCTGAAACCCAAAAGATAAACAAAGCATAACTCACCTCAGCCAGATAGTCCTCAAGGGTTTGACATGAATGCTGTGAGTTGGAAGTAGAACCTGCTATGTTTTCTCCCTGGTTAAAGCTTCTGTTGTGTACCCAGTTGTCCCTTTTAAGTCTGACACAAGGACACCCTGGGACTGGCCTTCCACAGTGAGCACAGGGTAAACAACCTCTCCGTGTCTTCACTGGGAGTCTGGTACTAACCTCCAGAAGCCTCTTACTGATTCTGTGAGGATTTCAAAAGGCAAATTTTTGTTATTTCATTTTTTTTCTCCAAAACCACTTGCATTAAAAAAACACCACAGGAATAAATAGAATTTCTCAGTGAAAAGAATCTTAACATTGAAAATCCATCAAAATAGAGTAGGGCATATAATTACAGGTTTTAAAGAGTTTTGAAGATATATCCATATTTCTTGGGACCTCCTAACAAGAAATTCAAACAATACATGTGGAGAGTAATGGCAGGCAGAGATGTGTGACTTAAAGGGTAACACTTCTGCCTTCTTAAAAGGCTCTCCTTCAGGGTTTCTTGAGGACACCATTAGAAATACTGGTATTTAAACTGTAACCATGTGAGATGATGGATAACTTAGTTTATTTGACTACAAAGACATTTAACTCTGCTAAATTGTATTAAAGCATCATGTACTCCTTAAACATATACAACTAGAAAACAAGAGTGAAGCTAAACTAGAAATACTTGTATTATTAGACCAATTGAAGAATTTAAAAACCATCCGTTGAAGAGATTTTCAAGCATTTGCTCTCACCATCTACATATTCTAACTATCACCTGGAGAAATCAAGCATTGGGCACTGAGAAATAATTCACAGCAACAACCACAGGGGCAGAACAAGATAGCTGAGTTGATGATTAAGAATTCAAGACAAAGACAATCAGCTCATAATTTTGTTACTGAGATATCAGAAGTGGGACCTGTCAATTCTCATTTTAATTTCCCCCAACACTGACCATGGAATTATTTTTAACCACATTGCAAAGTAAACTTCCTTTGAGCCTTGTGATATTCTTTCCCTGTATCAAAAGTAGACCTTACATAGAGAGGAAACACTGCAAAGGTCATTTTGTCTCTAGGTAACATCTGGGGTAATATCAAGTGTCACAGTAAAAAATGGTTAATTTACCGAGTATCAGAATGTGCTAAGAGGGTAGAACTAGCAATCCAGTACTCTTAGGGTTTAAGTTGAATAATTTCAACCAATAATTAAATTTTTACTATTCTATGTAAAGAAAGGCCTGTAAGTAACTTGGTCACAATATAACTGTCTGAATTATAAAGCTTCAAAAGTGCTGAGGTGAAAGTCTGGTAGAAATAGAAAATAGGAGAGAAAGACATACAGACACAAAAAAGTATGGGGATATAAACTTCCTGGACCAATGTTTCAAAAGTAAGTTCATTTAATAAAATTACTCCTGAAAATTGTATTGTCTGATTCAACTTTGCATCCTACTAATCTCATATTCCTTTCTCACTAAAAGTTATGTTGAAGACAAATTAAGGAGATTAAGCTATTTTCTGTTGGTGTACATGTGGACATACTTATGGATTTTGTGTTCTTCTACACAGAGTTCATTATATTCTTACCTTGGTATTTCATCAGAAATTTCATTTTTAATTTCAGACACATGAGATTCTAGCTTTTCAATTCTGAATTGCATCAACTTCATTAATGAAACCTCATTGTTTTCATTTGAAGCTCTATCAAATGTCTAAAGGAAATTGAAAGAACATATTTAAAAAAATATTTTTATAGTAGATGAACACAATATCTTTATTTTAATTTTATGTGGTGCTGAGGATTGAATCCTGTGCCTCACATGTGCTAGATACTCCAGCCATAAATGACATATTTTTTAAAATAAGTATTACCCAAATAATTATTTGTATATTTTGTTACTTTAATTTAGAATCAATAACTCAGAGAGGAATTTTAAACATGTGGACAAAAGATGGTGGAGTTTTATCATCAAAGACAATTGCTTTTTTTTTCTATTCTTTGGGGTTGGAACCCAGGGCCTTGCAAAGGCTACACAAACTACCACTGAACTAGGACCTCAGCCATGAATCATTTTTATGTTAGCATCAGTAATGTGAAAAATAAAAAAAATATAGAATCATTTAATAATTGAAAAAAATCAAGAGAATGGTACACTCTGACTTCACATTTTTTTTTTGTTTCCTGCAAATTGTCTTATTAATACAACTACCCTTAAATATTTAATGGTTGTCTGATAAAGTCAGTTTTTCTGAAAGATGAAGTCAGTTTTTACAAAGATGGGAAAATTAGATATTTAAAAATGTCACCTTACTCTGAAAAATCTATAAAAGAAATTTTCACAAGGAATGTAGATGAACCACATAAAATGGAAATTTCCAAAATAAAATTTTCAGTGAAATTAATTAAAACACATTACAGATAAATAAAATAACCTCTGAAAATGGAGATGCTTGTTTTTGGTTTTCCTCTAAAATCTCTCTTGTTCTTTGTTCAATCTCCCATTTATGAGGCTCTCCTTGGCCATTTTTAATTTTATTGTCCTGCACATAAATTTTGAGGTTTGCTACATCTTCTTCCAACTTCTTTTGATTGTTCTGTACTTTTTCACATGTATTTTGTAGGCTTTCCATAGCAAGTTCAAATTGTTCATTAAACTGTGAATATTTTGAAGCTGTAGCTTCTAGTTTTATATTGAGATTATTGACCTGCATGAATAAAACAACAGTGTTTCATAATAAAAGAAGCATCTTGAGAATATGTGAGCACAAATTTGTTCAACGAATCCCAGTAAGTTTGCATTTTCAAAGATCTACATTCTCTGCTTTGGATAGAGGTACCAGACATGATCGAAACATTTGTATGTCTTTATAATCTGTTTAAATTTAAAAAAAAACACTGAGTTTTCCCATTATTTTAAAATTAACCTGAAATTTGAGAAAAGCACAATAGCCTTTCTGTGCCAGTTTTCTAGAAATTCATTTAACAATTACACATAGATTCTGTATCCAATCATAGAAATAAAGGTATGAAATAACTCAATTCCCTGGAATATTCCATGAAATGGTATTCTCTGATTTAATCTGCCTTGCTACACCATGGCAATGGAGGTAGCACTAAAAAAATCCTAGTTAACAGAATTAAAAAAAAAATCAACACATGTGAGGATTGATGTACAATTCTCAGCATTCCTGGGGGTAGTTAAGTGTTGTTGTTTTGTTTTGTTTTTTTAAAGCACTGATTGAACCTGGGAGTGCTTAACCACTAAGCTATATACCCACTTCTTTTTGAGACAGGGACTTGCTAAGTTTCTTAGGGCCTTACTAAGTTGCTGAGGCATTAAACTTGTGATCTTCCTGCCTTAGTCTTCCAAGTCACTGGATTTCAAGTGAAAAAACATGCATGATATTACAAAAAATGTAAAAATAAAACTCAGAATTTATAAACAAATGCACTATAAAGATAATTAAAGTGTAATAAAATTAATTATAATAAAAATACAAATAACTCTGTCCATTGACGTTTTTATCCTAAAACATCTAATATAATTGAAACAGGTGTAGATCAATGGTTGACAAATACAATTAATACATACTTCACATTTGATTTGATCTAGTTTCTTCTCCAAACCCTGTGCCTCATATTCTACTTCAAGGTGATTACTGCATGAATGTTCTAGTTAAGCCTCTGACATAGGTTGCTCTGTCAGGTTATCAGCCAGTTCTTGTGGAAGTTGTCTCACAACTACCTGAGGAGATATGTCTGTTAAAGATTTTGTAAATAACTTCACTTTTTGTTAATAATGTTTAAAACTGAAATATTATCATTAATTCATCTTCTTTTCATCATGTGTAAATTCTGTTTATTTCTGAATTCTAACAAGGACACGGAAGGTGCTTTCTTCCTGCCTAGTTACTATCATATCCCTTAGACAATAGATTCGGCCCTGTATCCACTTCACGTTTGATGAAATGCATCACAACCTACAAAATTCTCAAACAGAAATGGTTATGCAGGTCTGCTAGGAGTAGTGAAAACTATACAGAAAATCATCCCTTTTTTAACAGAGGCTCAACTAAAAAACTGAGCTCTAACCATATTCAATCCTCTGTGTGAATACAATAGATTGACACCTCCTAAAAAAGTGAGGTCCCACTCAACCTGACCTTTACCTTCTTCACTCTCTTCAACTCCTTAAACTCTCTCCCCTCCTCACCCCATTCTCACTGTACAAAAATCTACTTGTTTAAATGGGAATTTAAATTACTTTGTTGAAAATGGGAATTCAATGCCACATTAATGAATCAGGGAGCTGCAATTATCTTTGTACTAGATTAGCTCCTATTTGTTACATGATAGCAATTGAACCTTGAAATGAAAAGTATTAGCAAGTTATCTGTGAAGATAGGCAATAAATTACAGAGTCAGCAGGAAAATTAAATCAACTTCAGTTTTGCTGCAATGCATTGCATTTGTCCCAAATTATATTAATGATAGTAGATTCTTTTATAGTGTTGGAAGGAGAAGAGAATTAAAAAATTAAGACAGTTATTTTCAGAATTAAGTCAAACTTATGTGAATAAAATCAAATTATCAGTTAGAAATGTATAAAATGCTAGTAAAGGAAGTCTATTAAAAACTATATCATCTACATTTCACTTCAGCTTGGAAACTTGGAATGGATTGTTAAAATAACCCACTTAATTTAATCTACATATGAGCATTCCCAATTATCTGTTTCATCATGGTCTTAAAATGTATGGCAACATGAAGACTTTCAAGTTAGTATTGAGGGTTGGAGTGTAGGCCTGGTGTTAGAACATGGGCGTAGATTTCACAAGACCATAGATTCCATCCCCAACAGCAAAAACAGATATTGTTTCAGCAATGTTAATTCTGTATTATTAATATCAGCATATCTCTACTAAAAATCTATGACTTATCCTCTTGAAACTTCATTTCTATGCAAAGAAATAATGCCTGGTAAAGACACAATGTCTTTATTCAAGATAAAGCATCTGCAGTTCTAAAGATCTAAATCTTTCTTCCCTTTTTAAATGTTAAAATCAGTTTCACATAAGGCTAAACTTTTTGGCCCACATTTTACTATTCATCAGATAGGGTGTGTTACTTCAAAACATGTATACAATGTATCACCACCATTAGCAGACTTATTACTTCAAACATGAATCATTTCATTGTGTTGGAAATCAGGTTTGCCATCATCAAATTTCACTGAATTCTCCTTCACAGAAAATCCATATATTCTGCTTAATCCTTACTTTTCTCTCAGAGTTCTTTTTATATTTATCTGATTTTTCTTTAAAGTGACAATTTCTATTCATTAACTCCATATATCTGTTTTGTAGCTTGTGACTGGAGTTTTCATCCTCATCCTGAATTAGGTTTATGGTATCCCATTGCTCTTGGGTATAAAGGAGCAAGCCTTCTTTATCATCAACTTCGTTGCGAAAGTCATGGAACTGCTGTCTTAGAAATATAATTTCACTTTCCATTTGAAATAATCTCTCATCTATAGGCTCCAGTTCTTTGTAGTTTTGACTCTGTCCATTTTGATACATGTGCTTCATTTCGTTCATTTTGTAGTTTTGACTCTGTTCATTTTGATACATGTGCTTAATTTCATTCATTTTGTAGTTTTGACTCTGTTCATTTTGATACATGTGCTTCATTTCATTCATTTGGCACTGGTTTTCTTTTAGATCTCTTTGTACCCAGTTCAATACCATTGTCACTTTTCTAAGATCACGCCTTGTTTGAATACAGAGGCCTTTTTCTTGGTCTCTGAAATTTATTTCAGGCTTGGAAAACTTTGGGGACTGAATCAGTCTCCTAACATTTCATTTTGATATTTTGAAATTACTCTTGTCCTCTAAATCAGGGCACCCATCTCTTGTTCTCTGGGAAAGAAGTTCTTGTTCTCTCTTTGATGTCTGACTTTCATCACAAGGGTGTGGAGCAACAGCCTGACTGGCAGGGTATGATTTGGCTTCTGTTTCCTGTCTTTCGGTGTTTTGTTCTTTATTTTTCAGCTTAATATTTAGCTTTGTAATCTCAGTTTTCAGATAATTAATCTGTTTATTATATTGCAATGTTGTTTTCCTAAATGTTTCCTCAATTAATTTGATTCTCCTGTGAAGGTCATGACACTCTGCTCTTGAAACATGAAGATATTTCTTTTTGTCCTCCTTGTTCTGACATTTCATTTGGTTCATTTCCAGACTCAGCATATCACATTTATCCTGCAACATGTGGAATTCATGCAAGAGCACTTTCTCTGTTTTATTCCTGGTAGAAACCTAAGGAAAATCAAGGAGACCTTTAGCTAGCATTCAATGAAATTAGATGTCACTATTACCTCTGAGGGTTGCAATACATGGATATCCAACTGGAGAAAAATTAGATGTGAATTTCAGAGGTTAGAGAAGCAAAACTTTCTAAGAGTTCACAAGGTGTATTGAAGAAAATCAATCTATGAGTGTAAAAATGATAATTTTAAAGAATTTCAAAACTGAAGAAGCCTTTTTCTAAATTACAACAGATTGAAGACATCAGGTAAGTGATTAGGAACTTTGACTCTGTTAAAGAATGAAGTGTGTGGTCTGGGTTTGTAGATCAAGTAGAGTGCTTGCCTTGCATGTGTGAGGCACTGGGCTCAATCCTAGCCACCACACATAAATAAATGAATAAAATAAAGGTCCTTCAACAACTAAAATAAATAAATTAATAAATAAAGTTTGCACTCTGATACTGATACCTCATGTATACAGCCAGCCCATCCATAATAAGGGCCTTAGCTCTACACATATTTGGACAGATGAAATTTCCCAATGTTCTTTAAGTTCCCTATTTCTGAAAATATTCTATATGTATTCTATTTTTTCAACATTTTTTGCAATCAATTCTTATAATTGTAGCTATTGGTAAATGATAAATCCAGGTACTGTACTTAATTAAGCATTTTACATACACCAATTAACTTTTTATCACAATCTGAAACAAGGAATAATATAAATGTAAGCAAGCTGCTTCTAGTGCTCTTCCATCAAACTAGTCATTTCTCTGCTTTAAAAATAAAAACACAAAAGAAGGTTTGTGTTTTATACATAAATAAGATCCTATTTGGTGTGTTCTCAGAAAATCATGAGATTGTTTGCTGCTCATTAAGATTTGTTTCTTTTTTTTTTTTTTTTGTAAAGTCTGGAACACGAGTAAATGTGAAATAAAGGAAATGAACTGATCTCATTTATCAGGGATGACATCCTTATCAATTACTAAGTAAAATATTATGAAATATCATAGTCTCCAAAAGCTTTTTGTACTTAAATAGGAGATTACTTGGAGAAAACTGTTTCTCTTCTCCTACATGAGGAAATGCTATCTTAACAAGGGTCTTTGCTGGCTATGCTTTGCCTGCTTACTGAATGGTGGGAATAATAAGCTAACCTCCATATTAATATACCAAGAGGGTGAAATCACTGCCCCAAACTAGAATATTATGTTAGTAACAAGGGTTTTGAGATTATGAAAGTCATCAATTCCTATGAAAATTATTATGGAAATTATTATTGGATGTGGCCAATGTGAAAGTCACTATTGGACTGCTGCTGACAAATGGAGTTGAACATTAATTAGGATTAATTAGGCCAATGGGATCAAAATGCCACCCTCAACCCCAGAATAGGTACATTAAAAATATACATATATGGCTTTAAAGTTATCTATGCTTTTCCATGATGGATCTAGATACTGTTCTATGTATGTTCACAGATGCATGCAACACATTCACACAAAGAGACAAGCACTTGAAAACAACACAAAATAGTTCAATAAAAAAATTTCTTTTTATTTTTTGCCATGCCTCTCTCCTTTTATTTCCAAAGATGATTTGACAGAATTCTATCTTACAAATTCTGACATTATATTCTTAAGAATATATTGCCTCTGGGAGTCCTTAAGTTTGGCTAACACCTAAAGATTCATTTCAGTAAGGTATTGGTCTCATATTAGCCGTGGGGAGAAAGTCTAAAATTTTAATAAGGAGCAGTATCTGCAAATTAAAAAAAAAAAACTACTAAAAACAAGGAATCTATTAAACTATACAGTCCTTTATCTCAAATAAATTACTCAAATTTTAACTGTAAAAATGACAGGTAAATTTGTCACATAGAAAAAAAATGTCTTTAAAACATAAAACAGACTTATAAAAAACAATTTTTTAAAAACTCAGTTAACTTGTCCCATGATATTTTCAAAGCCTTTATCCTGTATCTGAACATAAAATCCCCTAAGTTAACATTTATTTACTGATTACACTCAACTCACCTTTTCAAAACATATGCTGAGCATCTATCTATATGATGCCAAGATAAGCAATAAATGAATTTAGCTATAAATGTTATGATTTCATCTTAGGGAGAGATGACATTTTGATTTAAACCCAAATAATAGAGAGTCACATACTGTGTAACAACAGACTACATATTTCAATAGTGGTCCCAGAAGTTTGTGGAAGATATAGGCATTTTGTATAAGCACATGCCTACAATGATTGCATAATGAATACCAACAACACATTTCTCAGATCATGTCCCCATAATTAAGTGAAACATGACCACACATATTATGTTAAAGGGATATTATGAATAGAGTAAGAAATATGAAGCTATACTGAAGACTAATTTACCTGATTTGAGTTACTTCTTACAGTCTTTAATTCTGATTTTAATGTCCCAGAAGACAGTTGAAATTCTTTGTTCAATTCAATTTTTTATTATGTTCCTCATCTTTTTCTCTTAACTGGTTATTCATTTTTTTTCAAAAAGCTGATCAAAATCTCTTAACTACTTCTCTTTTCCTTTTAAATCATGCCTGCAGTTCAATATGGTTATCTTAAAATTCATTTATTCAGAAAACAAATGCGCATTTTGTGTTCTGGTTCTTCATAGGTTGATTCATTAGGCTAATAAAAATTCTATGTTCTAATATTCTTTTAATTTATCGCTCACCTTTTTAAATTTCTCCTTCAATCTTTTAAAAAACATATAATTTAATAATGAAAGATCTTTCTGTCAGTTGGAAAATGGCTGTTGCTAGTAACTCCAGTAGATACTATGGAAAGGGACTTTTGATATGGATCCATAAATTGAGTGTTTGAAATGATTTGGGGTAGGGAATCTGGGATGTGGATCAATGGCAGAGTGCTTGCCTGCTTGGGGCCCTGTGTTTCATCCCCAGCATTGCCAAAACAAACAAACAAACAAAACGAAGATAATTTTTGCACTGTTATAATTCTTCCTTAGTTAAAAGAGTTTTAAAGACTAATTCACTAGTACTTAGCCTTTATATTCTTGAAATAAACCAGCAAGCATTGCAATTGATTGCCATTGTAACATGCCACTTTCAGAAGTTGTTCACGTATCATATGTCTGCATATTAGCAAGACCAATTTAAAGAGTTCAGTTCCTGTTGTTACAACTTTTAATGTTTCTTTTAGATAACACTTTCAATTTAGCTTGTTTATCATCATGTATTTTATAAACAATTCAAAATCCCCTTTGGAACAAGGCACAACCTAATATTTAGTCCAATGATAACGAATATATGTCCTTTCAAGATAGAAATTTGACCAAATTTTGTTTACATATGAGGGAGAAATTTAAAAAAATAATAATTATATTTTATTTCACATTTGGTTTAATGGATATTAGGATTCAAACCATAACCCAGGGTGTAATTCCACAGGAGCATACTTACTTAGTTGCACTAACCCTTGGGTTTGATCCCAAGCACCAGAAAAAAAGGAAAAAAAAAACCCCTGCATAAATATTTAAAAACACATTTTGGGGTGCACAAAAAATGGCTGTTTCATAGGACAAACCCCCAAGACAAAAGGCCAAATGTTTTCTCTGTTAAGTGGATGTTATTTAATAATGGGGGA
Organism: Callospermophilus lateralis; assembly: GCF_048772815.1. NCBI lineage: Eukaryota > Metazoa > Chordata > Mammalia > Rodentia > Sciuridae > Callospermophilus > Callospermophilus lateralis. The sequence continues at coordinate 20,264,993 of NC_135316.1, read as the reverse complement.
TGGATGTGTGGGGAAGAATGAAGGGACTTTTAGATTGTGTAGAAGGAAGTGAAAAAAGGAGAGGGTTTGTGGGGTTGAGAATAATGGTGGAATCAGATGGACTTTCTTACTCCATATACATGTATGATTACATCCCAACCTGACTCTACACCATGTTCAGCCATAGGAAGAACTTGTGCTCCATGTGTGTATAATGTGTCAAAATGCATTCTATTGTCATGTATAACTTAGAACAAATTTTTTAAAAATGGTGATTTTATCCTCTTTGGAGGAATTATAAATCAATATAAACTGTATTGAGAACAATTTAGAATTAATTTAGAATTGTCTTTACATGAAGTTACTCTTCTTTAAACAAATAATTCTATATTGAAAAAAATATTCAAACTAAACAGAAATATAAATTAATTTCCATGAAATTGTGTCATTTTCAGGAAATGGATGGAAACTGAGCAATTTTTTAATCAAAATAAGTCACATTTGTAAGGTTAAGTTTCATATGTTTTCTCTCATGTGGAAAGTAGAAAGGCAAAGGAAAAGAAAGGTGTGGGGTGGTCTCAGGGAGATCAAAGGAACTCATTGGAGTAGAGGGAGAAGTGGAGGAAATGAAAAAAGAGAATAATATAGACCAAATTATATTATTATATAGTGTGTACACATGAATATGTAATAAAATCCAACCATTTAAACAAGTATAATGCATCAATAAAAGTGTGGAATAATTTTTGTAAATGAGGTTCTGTGAAATATTGATTTTAATACCAAAAAAAAAGAATGAATAATAATCCCAAATTCCACTTGTTAAATCAATAGTGTGATCCTTCTGATAGTGAGATTTCTATATAGCCATTGAAATTATGATTGAAAATATTGTGAATTTAGTTATTAGAATCATAGTTTGCATATGTTTCCTTTTTTAAAGGATTTCAGATTCTACAAATATAAGTAGTTTTCTCCCTTGCGAAATACCAGCAGGTAAGTCAGCAATTAGAAATTTCCCTAAGTATTTTCAGCGTAAAGAAAAGAGTTCAAACCTTCTTTCAATCTAGGGTATCACACCTCAAGTGACAGAGTTCTTGTTTCCATTTTATTTCTCTCTGCTCTAACTTAGAATTTGCATTTTCCATTTCTGATAACTCCTCTTTTATTCCACAAGGTTTATTTTCCAGTTTTGCTATTTCTTGTGTATGTAATAAACACTGTGAACAGTGACTTTTTTCAAGTTCTATTATTCTTTGACATGAATCAACTGCATTTTGGATTTTTTGAAGGCAATGAGAATCTGCATCATGGAGAAAACAAGATAGAAATAAAATATTTGAGTATTTTCATCTGCGAATTATTCTACATTTTTCCATGTACTCCCTCACACACTGAACAAATGTGTAAAGAGTACCTATGACATGGAAGCCATTATACTAAGTTCTACAGATAAAACACATGAGAACTCTGTTCTCCTTTAGTTTAAAGTCTAGTGGAGATGACTTACAGTGGAAAATTCAGCCTAGACAGATGACCTAACAAAGCATTAAAACAAGATCAAGGGTCAAGCTGTTTATATGTAGCCTAACTAAATTCCAAAACATAATGAAAAAGCAGAATAGGCCTGAAAGATATTTTTCAAAACAAATTACACTTTTAGGAGGCAAACTGAAAGTAAACAAAGAGCATGGTGACCCATTCATACACAGGTTTGAACTCTGTGGGTTGTCACATAGAAGAGCAATCAACTACTGGAAGTCAAGACAAAATAAAATATAGCAAAGAGAAAGGCAGAAAGTAGCAAACCTCTAACCATAACTCCATATGTGAATGTTCTCACCTCCCCAAGTAAAAGACACTTATTGGTAGAATGGATTCAAAAACAAGATCCAACTGAAGTTGTTTGTGAGAAACTCATCTCATATGCAAAGTCACTATATTAGTCTGCTTTTCTGCTGCTCTGACTAAATGACCTGACCAGCACAACTGTAGAGGAGGAAGAGTTTATTGAAGTGCTTACAGTTTGGGAAATTTTAGACCATAGAAGGACAGATCCATTCCTTGGGGCTTGGGGCAAGGCTAAATATCATGGTGGGAGAATGTGTTGAAGAGAATCAGCTCAAGTTATGATCAGGAAGCAGAAAGAGTCCACTTGTTGGTTGCCAATATATACCCGAAGTCACTCCCCAATTCTCAAGTCCTCCACCCTACAAATTTTCAGTTACCACACAGTAAATCCCAATCAGGGGATTAAATCATGGATTGTGTTAAGACTCTTACAACTCAATCTTGTCTTCTGAACCTTCTTGCACTGTATCACACATGAGCTTGTGGGAGACACCTCATATCCAAACCATGAAAGACACTCATAGACTGAATGTAAACTACTGGAAAATTTTTCCATTCTTAAATTCCTAAAAGAAGCAGGAGTAGCTATTCTCATCTGACAAAGCAGATTTGGAGCAAAATTCATAAAAGACAAGGAATGCTTTACATACTAGTAAAATTTCAATCCAACAAGAAAATATAACAATAGAAAGTATGTATACCCCAAATGATAGTGAACCTAATTACATAAAACAATGCTTCTTTAAATCAGCTGAGTATAGTAAAGCAGCCACATCAATATTTACAGCAACTCAATTCACAATAGCTTAACTATGACACCAACCTAGATAGACGAATGTATAAAGAAATTGTGGTATACATACACAGTAGAATATTACTCCTCATTAAAAGAGAATAATGTTATGGCATTTGCAGGTAAATGGATGGAGTTGGAGAATATCATGCTAAGTAAAGTAAGCCAATCCTAAAAAAAAACCAAAGGCTGAATGTTCTCTCTGACAAGTGAATGGTGATCCTTAATGGGGAGTAGCGAGGTGTATGGGAAAAATGGAGGAATTTTGGCCAAATGGGAGGGAGGGAAGGTGAGGGGGCATCGGATAATAAGATGGACATCGTCACCCTAGGTACATGTATGACTGCACCTATGTTGCGATGCTACATCACATACAACCAGAGAAATGAAAAGTCATACTGTGATTGTGTTCAATGAATTAAAATACATTCTGTTGTCATATATACCTAAATAAATAAATAATGCTTCTTGATATTAAATATCAGATAGACCCCAATAACACTAGGGAATTTCAAAACATCCTTGTCACCAATAGATAGGACATACAAAATAGACATTTTGACATAAATAATAATATAATTGAAATGTACCTAATAACTACAGAATATTTCACCACAAAATAGCAGAATTCACTATCTTCCCAGAAGTGCATGGAATCTTTCAAAATAAACCATATTCTACATCACAATGTAATTCATTGCAAATATATAAAAACCTCATATACTTCTATGCATTCTATGAGATCATAATGAAATGAAACAATAGGAAGAAAAATAAGAGAAATCGCATAAATAGAACAAAATATTCTATTAAAAGAGGAGGAGATTATAAAAGAAAAGAAAGAATAAACAAAGAAATATTTTTAAACAAATCAGAATAGAAATACAACATATCAAAATCTCTGGGACATCATGAAGTTGGTTTTGAAAAAATTCATAGTACTGAGTGCCTTCACTAACAAAATAGAAAGTTTCCAAATAAATAATCTAATATTCCAACTTTCAAGGTCTTTGAAAAGGAAGAACAAAGTAATTCCCAAATAAGTAGAATATAGGAAATAATCAAGGTTAAACTAAAATTAATTGAGAATAAAAAAGACATAGGACCAATGAAACAAAGTCAGCTTTTTCAAAAGATAAATAAGGTCAATAAACCATTAGCCAAACTGACAAAAAAGGAGACAAATCAACAAAATTGTAGATGAAAAGTGAGATACAATTAGCAATATTTCTGAAATCCAGAGAATCATTAGGAACTATTTTTAAAGTTTGTACTGTCATAAACTGGAAGATCTAGAAACCTTGACAAATTTCTAGACATATGAGCTGCCAAAATCACACCAGGAATACATCAGAACCCAAAACAGATTAATATAAAGTAATGAAATTGAAACAGCAATGAATAGCCTTCCAACAAAGAAAAACCCAAGACCAGATAGAATCCTGGCTGAGTTCTAACAGACCTTTAGTGAAGAACTGACACCAATATTTGTCAACCTCTTCTACAAAACTTAAAGGAAGGGAATACTCCCAAATACATTTGGAGCCAGTATAATCCTGACATATTCAGGAAAGAAAATTACAGAACAATATCCCTGATGAAAATACATGTAAAAATTCTTATTGAAATATTAGCAAACAACATTCAAAAACACATCAAGAAGTTAACATACCATGAAAAAGTTGCTTTTATCCCAGGAATGTAAGGTTGGTTCACCATAGGCAAACCAATAAATGTAATTCATCACATAAATAGAATGAAGGATAAGAATCATATGAATATCTCAACAGATGAAGAAAAGGCTTTGATAAAATTTGGCACCTATTCATATTAAAAATGTTAGAGAATCTAGGCATAGAGAAAACTTACTACAACATTATAAAGGTCATAAATCACAAAACCAAAGCCAACATTATACTGTTGAAAAAAAATGGAAAGCATTTTCTCTAAAATCAGGATCAAAGAAAATATGTCCAATTTTATAAATTCTATTCTATATACTTTTTGAAATGAAGGCAGAAAATCAGGCAAGAGAAGGATATTGCAGGGCTATTTATAGGAAAAGAAGAATTCAAATTATTTTTTTGTTATTGACATCATCCTATATCTAGAAAACCCAAAAAAACTTCACCAGAGGACTTATAGAGCTGGTAACAAGTTCAAAAATCATTAATCAACAGCTTTCCTGTACACGAAACATAATTCTGCTAAGAAAGAAATCATGAAAACTATCCCATTAAAATTAAAAAAAAAAAAAATTAAAATGCCTGGGAATTGTTTTACTTAGCTTTTCTCAATGTGACACAAAGTGACCTGAACAATGTAGAGAAGGGAAAATGTATTTGGGGCTCAGGGTTTCAGAAGTCACAGTCCATACCTAGCTGACTCCACAGCTCTGGGCCCAAGGTGAGGCAGAACATCATGGCAGAAAGACTTGGTAAAGGAAAGTAGTTCAGAACATGGCCACCCACCAGGAAGCAGTGAGAGCTCCACTCAACAGGGAGTCCCCAAGTGACCTACCTTCTCCAAGCACACCCTACTTGACTATGATTACCACCCCATTAATCCATGTTGATGCGCATGGAAAATGGTACAAATATGTTGAAAAATAATTTGGCAGTATCTTATTAAGGGCATATAAAGGGACATGTGAAGACTTTTATAGGATTTCTTAACTATCTGGATTATGGTGATTCAGCATGTGTTTAATATATAGGTCAAAACTTGTCAAGTTGCACATTTTTATATGTGCAGTTTACCTTATGTCAATAATGCCTCATTAAATCTTTTGAAAACAAAAATCTGTATTGTAAGAAGAAATGCTTTAGTGATTGGGATCCAGACACGGGAGAAAGCTAGAGGCTTGAGGTCTTTAATCTTATAGTAAAAAGAAGAAGTACTTGGGTTTTAAGGAAGGGGTAAGCAATATCATAACTGAATTTTTAAAAAGTATGATTTGGTTGCAGAGAAGAACACAGTTTCAGGAAGTGTGTAGCAGGGAAAGGAGATCTCAGTTACTACAGAATTCAGGGAGAGATAATGGTAAGCTGATCTGATCAGCCTTCAGGCCCAAGGGAGCAACAGAGCCAACAAAAGGAGTGGGGTGCCATTCACAAAGAAAAGTGCAGTGGGGATGATCCAGGGGTGTACTTGAGAGTGCATCACACTTCTCATTATATTTTAATGCAAAGCACCTTTCTGAAATGAACAATACTGGAACACATCAGAGTTCTATGGTTCAGTGCTAAGTAATGTGTGCATCTATTACTATAGTATACATCATTATGCAAAGGTTCTACGTTCATATGACCTGCTTGGTTTTTCAACATATGCCCAAATATCCTTATAATTAGGGCACGTCACATGAAAAGCTGTTGAGGCTATTACAGTTGGCTGTGGTGCATCAAGGTCTTCCATAGCATTTATTTCTTTTTTGACCTAAAACAATAGTCCAATATCAAAATTTACACCAAATACATATAACATATACTCAATACATACAGGTGACAATTATCTACCACACATAGTTTTTCTTTTTTTTTTTTTAAAGAGAGAGTGAGAGAGGGTGAGAGAGAGAGAGAGAGAGAGAGAGAGAGAGAGAGAGAGAGAGAGAGAGAATTTTTTAATATTTATTTTTTAGTTATAGGCGGACACAACATCTTTGTTTTGTATGTGGTGCTGAGGATTGAACCCTGGCCGCACGCATGCCAGGCAAGCACGCTACCGCTTGAGCCACATCCCCAGACCCACACACGTAGTTTTTCAAAGAATTGATTTCTGTCAAAAGAAAACCTTTATCAATGTTTATTTTGTCTCACTCATTTTAAAGTCTGTACATAACAAAAAAATGTTCTTTCACTTTACCTTTTACAATATATTTTTAATTTATATTTTTGTGTTGTATCACTTAATAATGCACTTTATCAATAAAATATTATCTCGTGTTATTTGTAACAATACCTTGCTCTTTTCATTAGATGTTTTCTCTGTGCGCCTAAAAGAGAAAAAGAAAGAATGAAACACATAATATTCTTTCAAACACCAAATATGTAAAATGCAATAAGACTATTATTTTTTAATACACAAAATCTCTATATTTTAATTTACTTCTTGTACCCATAAATTTTATGATCAGTTTCCACAATGGGTATTCAAGTGTAAACAAAAAGAACAGCATTAATAAATCAAGAACACTGCTACTAATTGTCTCAAAACAAATAATTAAATTTAGATTACACCTTATGACAGTAAAAGCAAAATGAATAATAGCACTTGCCTTATTTGATAGAAATGTGATAGTGTTTTGTTATTGTCATTTTCAAAAAATAAAACTCATATAACTTACTAAACCCCATTTGTAAAAGATGACTTAAATCCTTGTAGGAGGGGAACCCTGTTGCAATAATTATAGGTTCTTATTTCAGGACATACAGTGAAATGACTGTACATAATTCTAAGCAATGTACATATGCCAAACTTGGTACAATTCTCATTCTCCCAACAATTCTCTGAGGTAGATAACATTAGGTATTTTATTAAAAAAGAAACTAGTCAAAGAAAGGCCAAATAACTTCCCAAAATCCATGTATCTTGTTAGTGGCAAATTATGAAAGCAATATTCCTCATCAAGTGTTTGAAAGAAATAATAAAAGACAGTCTATATTATCACTCTGTATCTGGATATAATTGTAAATAATAATTTCTGCATTTTTCCATTATTTAAAAAATAAAATGACTATATACCTTGGCAATTTTGGAAATCTAGTTTCAATAAATTAAAGGTTTATTTTTTCTTCATCAAATTCATCATCATGCATCATTCATCTATTCACTGATTTACTCAAGCATGCAACCAAGAGAGCACATAATGCATATTCAATTGTGTTGTTGGAACAAGGAAACAGGTTCTGATACTTTAAAACTTCATAATCCAAAAGGAATAATCTGAACTCTTTGGTCAATATTTTACTTTTGTATTGTACACAAACACAGCACACAGATTCTAAGTACTTACTATTTTGATACCCATGATATTTTAGAGTACTATAAAAAATCATAGCAATGCCTGATGATACTGTCAAAGCAGAAGGCATGATTACACTCTCTTGAATATGACCTATATTTCCTATATATCTATATTTGGATGTTTTCTACTACATAAGTTTTTAAAACTCTATCTATGATAGTTGAAATTTTGGGTCATCATTTGCATGTTCAATTACATTAGGATATCCAATATTGAACCAAAACTCAATGAATAACCACCCTTATAGTAGAAAATGTACAAGTAAATAGAAATTCTAAGGACCATTAGAATTTACAATTTTATAATTTAATTGTATAGATAATTCATAGATATTTGTAAGACAATTTACTATAAATCTTCAATGGAACCCTATGAAGCTTTCTAATATTGGATATGCAAACTCAGTTAACTGAATAAGCCTGTCCTCTAATGAATCATTTCTAAGGGCATATGAAATACATTGAAATCTTGTAATTTTTTTAACTCTTTAATTTGACTTCTTCTTTAGTCATTATTCACTTTTCCATTTTACCTAGAAAAATTCTCTAAGGAGTTTCCTACAATTATCATTTGAAGTCCTGGTTTCATGGTGACAATGTATTGAAACTATTCCATGTTAAAGTAACTTGTTTTCATCTTTGTCAAACTGTTAGCAGCACTGATATTCAGAGCATTACCTTTCTTTGTCCTAAACTACATTATTCTCTCTTCTTTACACAAAAAGTATTGACTGACTGAGAGCATGATGAGAAGTGGAGCCCAGTAAGCTCCTGAGCCCTCTGGGCTCCTCAGGCACCAAGCTAGAAGATGCTGGGGGCCCAGTTGGGACAAGCCTTGGTCTCTACCTGGCAGACACCTGGAGCTCCCACAGCGACTTCCCACTGGCTCACCCAGGATGTGAAGGACCAAGCACCCGCCTCTCCCCATGCCTTGATGACCTGATGGTGGTGGCACCCATCCTGGCTCAATCCTATCTGTCCTCGTCAAAGATACTGCAGAAGATGGCAGTGGGCTTGGTGTGGCTAGAAGATTGACATATCTGGTACATATTAGGAAGAGTTTTTTCATGCATTCCAAGTGAAATGGGGGCCACTAAAATGCTGTGAGCAGAGAAATTTAATTTGGTCTAACTGGTCCACTGTGATAAGAATCAATGGAAAGAGGATTTACAAAGAGACAAGGAGACCCAGTAGCCATTTAGAGAAACAAATAAACAGACTAGGGTGGAGGATCACAAAAGGTGGGAGAAAACCAAGGGGGATGAGTAACATCCTGAAAGTCAGGTGAAAAAAAGTGTGCTAGAGGAGGTTTCCATGGGGTCCAATATTGCTAATAGGGTAAGTAAGATTGTATAGAAGAAATTGTTTCTAGATATATGCAAGTGAAAATTGGAGGGCAAATTGGGAAAACAATTTTGGAGGAAAGGCTGGGTGAAAATATTGGAGTTCAAACACGAATGACACAAGATGTGCTCTGTTCAATATTTACTCCTTGGATTTTATATTAAACAGCCAGGATTAGGGATGTGGCATTGTGGGCCTCAGTAACAGTAGGAAGATTTCCCCTTGTTGCATTGAGCACTTTCTCTCTCATTGTCATTGGATGTTCTTTTCTCATTTAGATCCTGGGATATCAAGAGTGAATGAGCTCACTCAAATACAGATTTTACTTTCCATTATCTACGTGGAAGTAAAACTAATGTCCACAAGGGAAATTGGAAAGTCTCTTCCACTTTGATTTTCCCCCACACTTTTTATTGGTGTACCATAGTTGTATATAATGATGGGATTTGTTACACAATCATACATATGCCAAATATAACAAAATAATTTGATCAGTATTGCTCCCCAGCACTTCTCCTCTCCCTCCTCACCTACCTTTTCCCTCTAATCTAAGGATCTCTCTTTAATTTCCATGAGATTTTCCCCTCACTTTTCTTTTTCCTTTTTCTCTCTAGGTTTCATACATGAGAGCAAAAATATACCCCTTGATTTTCTGAGAGTAACTTATTTCACTTAACATAATGGTCACTAGCTTGTTAATTTTCCTGCAAATGACATGATTTTATTTGTCTTTATGGCTTAATCAAATGCCATTGTGTATGTGCACCACATTCTCTTCACCCACTCATCTGCTGATGGAAACCTAGGCTGGTTCCATAGTTTGTTTATTATGAATTGTGTTGCTATAAACATGGTATGTATGTATCACTGTAGTATGGTGATTTTAATTCTTTAGAAAAAATACTGAGGAGTAGTATAGCAGTGTCACATGGTGGCTCCCGGCCTAGTATTTTGAAGAACCTCCATATTAATTTTTGTAGTATGTGTGTGTGGCAGATAGCTATGCTGTTTCCAAAGTGTGAACCATTGCGACTTGTGCTCATCAGTACACTATGATATTTTGGTTCCTTTAGGACATAAACCTAGGAATGGTATAGCTTTGTTATGTGGTGATTATATTCCTATTCTTTGGAGAAGCTTCCATACTGATTTTATAAAGGTTGTAGTAATTTACAATCCCCCCCCACAAAAAAATAAAGTGTTCCTTTTCTCCACATCCTATCCAGCATTTATTATTATTTATATTATTGATAGCTGCCATTCTGACTGGTATGAAATAAAATCACTGTGTAGTTTTTATTTGTATTTCCCTTAATACTATGTTGGACATTTGTTCATATATTTGTCAGCCATTTTATTTCTTCTTTTGAGAAGTGTCTGTTTAATTCATTGGCCATTTATTAATTGGGCTCTTCTAATTTTGTGGAGTAAATTCTTTTTGAGTTTTTTTTTTCTATTTTCTAGGTATTAATCCTCTGTCAGAAGAGTAGCTAGCAAAGATTTTCTCCCATTCTGTAGGTTTTCTTTCACATTCCTCATTGTTTTCTTTGCTGTGCAGAATCTTTTTAATTTGAGGCCATCCCCTTGATTAATTCTGGGCATTATTTTATAAGCCTTAGGGGTCCTAGTGAGAAAGCAGTTGCCTGTGCCTAAATCTTGAAGTGTTGACCTGATGTTTTCTTTCAGAAGTTACATAGGTTTTGGTCTAATTCCTAGGTCTTTGATCCACTATTGAGTTGATCTGGGGGAGAGGCTGTAAGACAAGTTACTAGCCACATTCTTCTATGCTTGGAAAAAACAATTTTCCCAGCACCTTTTGTTTAAAAGGCTGTCTTTTCTCAGAGGTTGTAGTAATTTACAACCTCTGAGATGCAGGATCAGATGCCTGCATGGGTGTGGGTTTATTTGTGTCTTCTCCTCTGTACCATTCATCTATGTGTCTTTTTATGCCAATATGATTATTTTTTGTTAACTATAGCTCTGCAGTGTAATTTGAAGTCAGGTATTGTGATGCCTCCAGCATTGCTTTTTTAACTTGGAATTGCTTTGGCCATTTTGAGTCCTTTTTTCTTCCAAATGAATTTTAGAACTGTTTTTTCTAATTCTGTGAAAAACATGATTGGTGTTTTGATTGTTATCACATTGAATTGTACTGAATTTTTAACAGTATAGCTACCTTAAGAATCAACTTCTTTTTTTAATATTCTAGAGTTTTCATTCACCTTAGGATACTAAAAGACTATTCTGAAAGACAATTTCATTTGGATTCATCTAAATTGTTGAAGCAAGGAAAATAGCATAAAAAATGGGTTTGAAATTTATATGATTGCATACTTTTGACTGCTTATTTTCAGGGTCATCAAGCACACTTTTCTTTTCTTCTGTTTTCACTATTAAAGATGGTTCTGCCAACAAATGTATTAGTCTATTTACACTACTTTAAATAGTTAGATGAACAATCATAGTGTAAAATTAAAATGCCTAGTACTAATAATAACAATAACATTTATTTTATCAATTAGAAATTGAATGTGGTACTTTGTACTAAAATCAATGCCTTGTGCATACATTTTTTGACAGGCAAATTTATTTTAGTATTATTACATAATCATATGGGCTATATCTTATTCTAATCAGGATGCCATTTTTGTGGATGTACACAATGGTGAGATTCATCATGGTGTTTTCACATATATGCACAGGAAAACTATGTCACATTTATTCCACTGAATTCTTAGCACACTCTCTACTGCTGAGAGTACTCTTGATTTTCTTTTGAGATGGGGTCTCATTAAGGTGCCCAGAATAGCCTGACACCAATTGTCCACCAGGCCTCAGCCAGCTGAACACCTAGGCTATACAGATGTGTTCTGCTGACTTCTTTAGAAAATACTTCTACTGACCCTAAAAAACCACTTGGGGAGAACTGGATGTTGTTAGCTTCAGTGCAAACAAATATCCCAAAAATTCATCTACAAATTCACCCACTGAACATAAAATGACAAATCGTCCGAAAAAAGAAAACAACTTTTCAATGCCATAGAAACATAAAAATTCACACACTACATTATTCTCTACTTCCTAAAAGTAAGTTTCAATCAGGCCCTGTGCATCTTTAATGGTTTCCAAAGTGCCTGGTACTTTACTCCCTTACCATGAACACTCTGCCTCTTGTTTGTCCACACTTCTGACAAATTTCTTTTCTACTCTAAAGATGTGGTGTTCTCTGAATTCTTCCTTGATTTGGGCTGTTGTTCCCTTAATAAAAATAAATAAATAAAAGCTTCTTTCCTTAGGGCACACTTCAGCGTGTTTCTACACCTTTATGGCTTAAATTGTAAATTATTTCTCTACATGTAAATTTATTTTACTTGTGAATAGGAGAAAATCCTTTTAGTCATCTTTGTGTACCCACCCTTTATTTCTTTGACCCAATGATTATATTTTGAGTCCCTGGTAAGTGTTAATGTAGATAAATGATGTGGGGGATGATTTTGCTTGAATTAGTCCTAAGCTGAGAGTTAAAGTATGAGCATACTAGCCAGAGAGAAATAAAGGATGAAAACATGAAAGCCATTACAAGAGAGGGTGGCACCTCTTAAGTAGGGTCTGTGTTTGTCAAAAATATTGGGATGGTGAGGAGGAATGGCAGAGGACAGGGAAAAATGAATAAAAAGGATAAAAACAGTTGAACAGAACTCATTCTATCAACGTTTTCTAGGTGAGTTTAAGGTGATTGACATAAGTATTCTCAAGAGTGGTGGTTCACAGGTATACATGCATCAAAGCAAAATCCCTCTAATGTTGTGGGCAGGATGGAAATGAGGGGTATAAGCATAAATGGAGGGCGATAAATAAGTATAAGACAATAGAGCAAAATAAAGATGACAGGGGCCTAAATGGAGGGAACATCCTCAGGATCACATAGACGCCTACATTTTCAGCCCCCAGGAAGATTATGTTTCACTAAATTATTAAAAGTATAAATCAAAATCTGTGGAAAATGAGACTCTACTCATGACTATTAATAGATCTGGGAATGAAATGCCCTTTGACCTGGCCCAGGGTTCCATTATTATGCTGATATTGTATTGTGTGCATACCCCACAAGCCCAGGGAGCAGACTACATTTGTGTTGTGATCCCCTGACTCCGAATGGCTTCTCAGGATGAACCCCATCAGTGGCCAGGCCTAGAAGCCTTTTCATGGTTGTGACTCATGGGGTCAGCTCATCCCCAAAGACAGAGGGACACATGCTCCACTCCAGCAGTCTTGGGGTCTTGGTGGATGAGGGTTTGTGAACACAGGAAGCCAGCCCAGTACTCCCCAGTTGTGTATATATATCACATTTCCTTAACATCATCTCTTGAAAGTTACCTTGGTTTATTCCTCATAGCTTGGCTATTATAAACTGTGATTGGCTATTACAAACTTGGCTATTATACTGTGAGACTATTTCCCTATGCTGTGCTAAATTTAGATCTTTTGGATATATTCCAAAGACTGGGAAGATGGATCATATGCCATTCATAGTGTTTTTGAGAAACCTTCATAGTTTCATGAGAGGCTGTGCTAATTTGCACTTCCAACAACAGTGTATGTGTACTTCCCCCCCATATTCTTCCCAAAACTTATTATTATTTGCATGCTTGATAATGTCAATTTTAACAGAAGTGCGATGAAATCTCAGTGTAATTTTGACTTGCATCTCCCTTATTGCTAGAAATGTTGAGCATGTGTTCATATATTTGTTGGTCACTTAAATGTCTTCATTTGAGAAGTGTATGTTTAGATTTTTTGCCCATTAGCTGATTGGGTTATTCCTAAAGAAAATGTAGTAACTAAAAATAACAGAGTATTAGTAAGCCATAAAGAACAACAAAATTATGGCATTTTCTGGTAAGTGGACGGAACTGGAGACTATAATGCTAGGTGAAATAAACTAGGTTTGAAAAGTCAAAGGTCAAAAGTTTTCTCTGACATGTGAAAGCTAGTCCAAAATAATAGGGAAAAAAAGGGAAAGTGAGAAAGAAAGGAAAAAGGTGTGTATGTGGGGGGAGGATTCCATTAAAGTAGAAGAAAGACCCATGGATTAGATGAAGGGGGCTAGGGGTAAGGGAGAAGAGATAGGATAAGGGAAGAAAAGCAGAATGAATCTGACATAAGTTTCTCAAGTTCATATATGAATATACCAGAGGGAATCTCTCCATTATGTATATTCACAAGACTCTAATATAAACAAACAAACAAACAAACATAACCAGGTATGTTAGTGCATGCCTGTCATCCCAATGGTTCAGGAATAGGAAGTGGAAGGATGGCACTTTTGAAACCAGCCTGAGCAACTTATTGAAAGTATAAGCAACCTAGTGAGATCCTGTCTCAAAATAAAAAAATAAAAAATGCTGGGAATGTGGCAATCCCTAGTACCACAAATAAATAAATAGACAAGATAAACACAAATACACAAAATAATAGAATAGAGGGGAAAAAGAAGACCTAGTAACAGGGGAAGAAAGTCAAGAAGGAAAAGTCAAATACTGGGATCTGAACTAGAGCAACAAATAATCCATAATTTCATAATTGTGTCCAAATGAATCCTAATTTATGAAAAAATAAAAACAGCCAATTAAAAAAAAAGGATAGAAGACTGGTGGTGAACCTTAGTGGCAAAGAGCTGTTTAGTTTGAAAAATAAAACGGATTCTATCCCCACCATAGAAATAAAACAAAACAAAACAAAACAAAAAAATAGTGATAAAAATGAGAGGAAAAACATCAGGGGTACACATAAGTAAATGAGATTATGTTTCCAATGACCAAAATAAATTAGGAATGTGTATTTACAATCCTAAACATGCAGACTGATGGAGGAAAATGTGACCTTTAATCAGAAGACAAAAGCAGGACCTTGACAGGATAAATGTGAAAGTTGATTTCAGAATGTAACAGTGTGTATCTTTAATATAATTAAAAAATATTTAATCCATCACATTACATTTGTGTGTCATACCCTTCCATTTCTTCTACAAGTCTAATGTACAAAGCTGTCATAAGGGCCCAGATAATTGTACAATTTGTTGCTCATTAAAAGAAGTTCTCTGCACTGGTCAGCTCAGACATACTTTTAGAATGTCAGCTAATGAAAATATTCTTGTTTTCTCATACCTATGGGAAACATATGTACACTGATAATTCTTATTTCCTCTGGTTTAGCCATGTTATCATTTCTTGATCCACTCATGAGAGAAGACATAGGAAGCACTTCTAAGAAATAAAGTATAATAAGCTTAAATTACTAAAATGTGGTAATTGCAAAGAAGAAAGCATGTGACAGAGTTATCACATATAAAGAACAATTATAATTCAAAATAATTATATTTAAAATAAAAATTATTGTGTTCAAGGAATTAAGTCTACAAAGTCTTCTGCTTAAAAAACTAAACTCTTTTGATATGTCATGTTAGTCTTTAAAGGATCTTATCAGAAAATTAGCTATCTAAGAATGAGACTGTCACTCACAAAAGAGTATAACCGTAGCAGGCCCAAGACCATGGGGTCAATTCATAGTACCATCACTCTCCTAAATGAAAAAAATTTAGAAAATTTAATAAGATAACCAAAGTTTCTAAAATGATATATATCTCATGTGAACAAATACATGATGCAACACCCATTCCAAATGCCTAGTTGTTGTTAAGGAGAGGAGAAATGAGTAGCTGAAGATTACACAATATTTGCAGCCCTACATCTTCCAATAAACTCAGGACCAATAAAATCTCATTTTTTACTGATGCAAATATACTGAAGCCAAATGAAATTCATCCTCTCAGTTCCTTAATTTCTGCTTCCTTCTTACCTGTCTAGAGACATACTCAAATTATAAACAAGATTGATGTTTCCCTATGATCTATTTATAGCCTGAACTATGATCCAACGGTCTTCACTGACATTTCTCTCAATACTTTTTCTATAGAGAGGTTTGTTCCCTTGCTACACAGTATGTGGTCTAGGGAGCAGGAACATTGGAATCACCTTTGATTTTATTAGAAAGGTAGAATCAAAGAACTGCTGAATTTGAATGTGCATTCTGGACATTAGAATGACTGATGACTCATTAAGTGTTGAGATTCTTGGGCTTTACTGATTCATTTCTAAGTTCTCTACCTCAAATTCCTATTTGGAGTTAGCCCCAGACTCCTCCTGTTCACATCCCTGTTGTAAGCTGTATACAAATCACACTTTTCAGTAGACATTTGAACAAATGACAACTTTGCATTCACCCCAAAAGCAATCTGTTTTTTTTTCTCTTTCACATTCTGTTTCTCTCTGCTATTTTCTGTCCTAGGAAGTAGTAACATTTTAGATGATGATGTTAAATCATATACATACATAGCAGACTATATGTGTTTATAAGTAGTTATGGTAAACAAAACATTGCTCTGTGTGATCAGAATCAATTCAATGGGTTTGCAACTGTAAGAGACAGTGAAAGTATAGAAAATCCTCCTACCTCCCAGACAAATTGATGCTATAAAACTTAACTTCTCACCGTTTTTTTCCCTCAATACAATTTCAATAGTACATTTATTCAACTATTAAAATATACTGGTGGTCAGGTTGAAAATAAACATCTCATATCATGAATTATTTTCATATATAATTCTTACCTTCTATATGTTCTTTTACTTTGTGTTTTTCTCTTTGATTTGCATCATCATCATTTTCAGATGAATGAATATGAAACATCTTCAGAAGCCTCCCAAAACAACCTTGGTAAAGTGAATATCAATAATGAGTGGCATAAAGACATCGGAATTTATAGTTTTGAAATCAATGAGTAAAAATTAGACAAGTGCCTAATGAAAATCAAAATATTTCAAACCAGAACATCATATACACTCTCCAGATTAAGCTTCACTTTATCTCCATATGGAAACGGACACTGTAAAACCAAAAGGAAGCACAAAGAGACATATTTACTGACAATACAATAGATGATGTGCATATTCCCACAAGGAACAAACTTCAGTTTACCTGATCCAACATTTCATTTCCAACCAAAAGAGGATATTTAATAAAAACTGATTTTGAAAAAATTCTTACAAATACACCTGCTGGTATTCAGCATTGAATATTGAATTCTTTCCAGTGACTGATTTATTTTAGTGTATGAATAAGAAACTGGTTTTGATAAGAGTCTAGATTATGTCATATTAAAAAGAAATAATACAGTATTGCTGTTGCTTCTTTTAGATCAGCAAGAGTTTACAAAGTCTAAATATCTTTTGTTAATTTTTTTCCTGATAAAAAAATTATTTGAAAAAATGGCATAGTACTAAGAAATAGTTTTCTATCTATTCCCTTTAACCAACAGTACATAACCATCAGGTTGAGCATGAAATGATTTCCAGTCAAGGAAGAACAACAAAACATAAACCAAGGAGGACTGGGGTGTGGCTCAGTGATAGAGCACTTGCCTGGCACATGTGAGGTACTGGGTTAGATCCTCAGTACCATGTAAAAGTAAATAAATAAATAAAATAAAGGTATTGTGTCCATCTAAAACTAAAAAGTATTTTTATTTTTTTAATTTTTTTTTAAAGAGAGAGAGAGGGAGAGAGAGAGAATTTTAATATTTGTTTTTTAGTTATCAGCGGACACAACATCTTTGTTTGTATGTGGTGCTGAGGATCGAACCCGGGCTGCAAGCATGCCAGGCAAGCATGCTACCGCTTGAGCCACACCCCCAGCCCCAAAAATATTTTTTAAAAAAGTTCCCCAAGGAAGGACAGAGGTACACAGACAGACACAAAACTAACTGATACCTGAGTGGTGTGCAGCTATGCCAAGATATAGTGTGGCTATGAGATAACCAGAGTGCAATTAGAGGGAACCAGTGAATAACAAAGGCATTCCTAAGACAAATGGACTGCAGCAGCACCAGGCAAAACCTGGCTGAGTTGAAGAGGAAAGCTGCACTCTGGTGAGCTCAATGGGAGAATCCCAGCAATCCTACCAAAAGCCAAGTCCAGTACAGTCAACCAATCATTTTCAGCAAAGAAGAGACTTGGAATCTGCCTGATGTGTCAAGGGAAGATAAGTGTACTGGGATTCTTTCCTGTAGCTTCTCAGAGTGCCTGCCTGGGAGACTTCATTCACTAGGGCTCCTATTCTCAGATTTCTTCATGAGAGATCAGAAATCACAAACTTTTTATTTTGACTTCAAGGCTCAACTCTGACATGAATTCACTGTGTCATGAGGTATTCACAAGAGTTATGCTGGGTTTTAGGAGAGAAACCTAAGGTGCACATGTACTGGGAGCTTTGAGCAGCTGAAGAAATGCACCTATTGTCTACCTAAGGAAAAAAAAAGACAGGAACTTTCATTTCAGTGTGATGTTTGTAGCTATGGATAGACCATTGTCTGGTAAGAATCACTGTTCACACAGGTGAGCAGATATCCCAATTATGGACATACTTAAATTTCAGAGGCACCTCGGGGGATGACCCTTATTTCCACCACTGACATTGGTACAGGGATGTCCTTGGGGTCTCTGATTGATCCCAGAGAGGGAAACCTAGTTAGAAATGCTCTTTAGCTGAGTCTGTCTGTGTCAGAGGTCAAGAACACTTGCATCTTCAACACAAAGCGGCCATCTCTATGACCTTAGAAGAGAGAATGACTTGGATGTAAGGAAAGTAAGAGTTTTGGTAAACTATTTCGCCAGTCAATGGAGTGCAGAGCAGTGGGACCACTGCCCATTACAAATTGGTGATTTCAGTTTAGTGACAGGGAAAACAGCTTTCTGTGCTATCAAGAGGGAGAAGATTCCAAGAATGCTGAGACAGGGTCTGGTGGAAAGCTTCATTCCTGCACTACACTACCCAAGCACAGATGTGCAAGGAAGCCAACTTTGTCCTACTCAGAGAGAGAGAGGGAGGAAATCCTACAGGGACTTGAGAATTGCATACTCCTGAGCACATTTGCTAAAATGATTCCAGAAGTTGGGATTGCAATACAGATCAGTCCCCAGGCTCCATGTTGTGGCAGGGTTTTTCAGGCAGTTCCAGTTTTTCCCAGACTCACATCCCTGGGTACAAAAACAAGTATGACTATTCCTCTGTAAATGAAAACTTTCCCTCAGCACCCCTTGAGGGTGGAAGAGGAGATCTGTCTTCATACTTCACCACCAGGATTGTTCTATCTGGACTTCAGCTCAGGAGGAAAAAGCAGAACTACATTTCCTTACAAGAGTTGCCCCCAAACTACATGGTATACTTCCATTCACTAAGAGGTTGAAGAAAACTCCTTCATAATTATTACTGATATTCTACATGGAAAGAAAATGAGCTGGGAAGTTATTATAAGCTCCCTAACAGCAAAGTCCAATCTGGAATGTAATACCCACGATGGAAGTTGTGTTTCTATAAGGAGCCTCTGCCCTACCTTGATACTGACACTAAAGTCAAGGTTCAATGAAATCTTTGAGTCACTGGGAATTAAAATCCTTTCACATGGTAGTCCTCAGTGACCATGGCTGTTATATTTGTTCAAAATTTCAACTGTTGTTAATAAGTTTTATATTTAATGTTATTTCATTGATAATATAAGGAGTTTATCCAAAAGGAATCACAGTAACCATCAGAAATAAAACTTTCTATTATCATGGTTTCTTAGAGTATTTGTAAATTTATAACCAATTAAATGCTTAAGTTCAGAATTAGGTATCAGATTCTAAGGCTCTTCTGAAAACTAATTTCATTTAGCCGACTCTTCATTATCAAAGCAAGGAACATTATAGGAAACAAGAAAGTTAAAGTCGCAGGTTTACATACCTTTGCCTTTTTCTTCTCTTTACCATCAAGAGTTTTTTGACCTTTCTCTGGTGGCACATCTAAGTGTGGTTCTGCTGACAAATGTATAGATTTATGTAAACTACTAGACCACTTTTTTTAAAGAGAGTATTCTATCAAAGTTAAATAAATACCCCTAATAATAACTTATATTTTCGCAAATATGCATTTAAATTAAGCTTAAATTTTAGCTGCATGTTTAAATTGTAATTTATATTGCCGTTATTTAGGTTGGAAATTGAACTCAAGGCTTTTGCATATCTGGCAAATATTCTGGCACTGAATTTCATCTCTAGACCTTTTATATTATTTTGAGATCCTGCCTCTCTGAATTACTCACGCTGGCTAGAAACTGCAGTTATCCCCCAAGTAACTGTGATTACAGAAGTTCTGAATGTCTCCAGCAAATACCAACTTCTGAAGGAAGTATCTTTACTCATCCAAAACTTCAAAAAATCTTTTGGGGAGACACTAGATGTCATCATATCAGTGCACACAAGCATTTCAAAGATTCACCACTCAAGACAAGTGGAAAGTTCTCAGAAACAAAATTTTAAAATACCATAGAAACATGAAGATCCACACTGTTTACTATGTTCTACTTCAGAATAGTAATTCACAATAGCTAAACAATGGAACACACCTAGGTGCCATGCAATATATGAATGGATAAAGAAAATGTGGTATGTATCTTCAATGGAATATCACTAAGCTTTAAAGAAGAATGAAATTATGGCATTTGCCAGACAATGGTGGAGTTGGAGAATATCATGTTAAGCAAAATAAACTAAATTGCAAAAAAGAAAACAAAGGTCAAATGTTTTCTCTAATATGCAGATGTTAATTCACAATAAGGGGTATGTGGCACTGGAAAAGAACAGATATACTTTAGATTAGATAGAGGGAAATAAAGGGAGGGGAGGGGATGTGAGGATAGAAAGAATAGTAGAACAAAACCGAAATTATTAATATATATATATATTGGTCTTGTAGTAATATATATATTACTACAAGATCAATGTGATTTTACAATTTCTACACTCAGAAAAATGAGAAATTATATCCCATCTTTGTATGATATATGAAACTATATAAATGCATTCTAGTGATATGTATAAAAACTAAAACAAAGAAAAAAATTTACCATATTTTTAATTTTTTCATTTTTTTGAGTGTGTCATATATATATCTGTCTTCCCATTTCTGGGCTTTTAAAATGAAAATAGTCAATTTTTCTTTCTCAGCTTCTGGAGTGTTAAGGGTTTTGAAGTAGTAAGTTTTAGTTTTGTTTGGGATTGTTTATTTCACTACTCTATTTCACACCTTTTATCTTTTCATTGCTAACAGACAAATTCTATTATACTCTTTCATTCTTCCTTGAAATTTTTACTTCTCTATAAACTCTTCCATCCTCATAATCAACACATCCTACATCACCACCTCACTTGCCCTAATAACCATATGAAATTACAAACACTTTTCTACTTTCCTATCTCTACTGCTTTCCTCTTCATAAAATTATACTTCAGGGATATTCACATTAAAACATGCAAAGTTTCCAGTGGTGCAATTTGGATTTGACATGTATCTGAGACAATGGTTGCCTTTAAAAATATTTTTCTTATGCTCATAAAGGCAATTTTGTACAAAGATGAATGTACACATTGACATTGGTATTTTTGTACCCAATCATCACATCAAATTTGGGATACAAAAGAACTATGAATGGAAAGCTTTCAGAGGTTTTCACATAGGGCCACAATTTCAAGTGTTTTTATAGATGCTTTTACAGAGTTGTTAAATGAATTCAAGAAAAAATCTATTTCTCTGGAAAATGACATTTTTTTTTCATAACTGTACCTAGCTACATTCTTTATTGGCTTGCTCCTTTTCTCCACCCTTCTGGTTTTCAAAAGAACCACTACCATGGGGATCCCCATTTGTTGATGACCAATCCTATGATCCCTAATCCCCAATAGTGCTAAAAAAATGAGCATTTCATACGATGTTCGATTGTATATGTGGCTGTTGAAACATATAAGTTTACGGGTATTGAATCAAGGTAGCACTGCATGACCTGGGACTTCATTCCTGAATGCCTTTCTCACTGGAAAGAAAACAAGAAGAGGGAAACAACTTGGCACTACATCTCATGCCACATTTGGTCCCTGAAACTCACAAGGCTTTCAGGCATCTGCAATATGCTTCTCTCCTTCTCTCTCTCTGTCTCTCTCTTTCTGAAAATTTACCTGAGTTTCCTCCAATCACCATGCACACCTGCTCCTTTTGTCTCCATTGACTCTCTGCAAGCTGCCTATCTCCTTCTTCAGTCCACATTCTACTCTCCCCTCCAGTGTTTCTCAACATTAGTCTACTCAGGTTTTAAATCAGTTACCCCAATCATCTGATGACACTCTGAAATTTACCTGTTCAACAAACGGTACAAAATACACCTCTTGTGACCTTCCACATTGTGAAAGTACTACTAAGAAGATTCATGTCTAAAACTACTCAAATATACTTCAAATTAGGATTTAAGTAAATATTTTGGCAACTGAAAAAATTTGAAAGAGTTTGGAACTTACCATTCAGACTATGTGTTTCCTTTTGAAATGCATCCTCAGAGAAACCATCAAAGAGCTCTCCTGAGCGAATCAAAGAGACACTCTGGTAAAATTTATAACAAATTGATAACATTTAAAATTAATATCAGTAACCAATTCTGAATCAGGATATTAAAGCAGACATGTCACTTGCGCTGTGCACGTCAGTAAGGATTAAAAAACTAGACAAGTCTAATCTTCCAAAATTGAATGATTGAAAAGAGAACTTCAAATATCCTCCCCCATGAAGACGAAGTTTCATATTCACATGGCTACTGACTCTGAAAGGAGAACGCCACCACAGAAGAAACACATTCTCCCAAAACATACTCTCTGATGCATGAAACTGCGCAGACATACTGCTCCTGTAACACCTAACCCGACTCAACGTTTTCTAGCATAAAGGAGAGACTGATATTTAAAATATACTGGAACACATTCTGACGAATTCGGATATCAGCCAGCATTACACACTGGCAACATTCTGATGACAGGACATTTGTGATAGAATCACGTTGGTTTGTAAGACAAATTGAATTATGCTATGCTGAAGGGAAATGGAACAGCATTACCTTGGCCTCCTTAGCTGAACAAAAACTTTTGCAATCTAAATAACCTTTGGAGAAATTTTTACTGAGAGGAAGACTCATCCATCACATATGATACCAAATTAGGGAGAGAAAGGTTTCTCCATTTTGCATTTACCTAACTTGGGCATAATGATGTGGTTGTGTAGGCAGCACTTTCTCGTTACAGAAAAGGATACCAAGGCATAAAAGTGATTTTGAGTGCACATTTTCAAGACCCCCTGGTACATGAAAACTGAATAGGGCAGGAGACAGGCAGAAAAAGAGTAAGGCAGATTCTAGCAGGGCAACTCAGAATATCATGGGAATGAAAATGGCTTCCCTGATTGCATAGTCAGAACATTCACTGTGGGTCTATGGGAAAGTACAGGTTTCTTTCTTTTCTTTCTTCTTTCTTTCTTTCTTTCTTTCTTTCTTTCTTTCTTTCTTTCTTTCCTTCTTTCTTTCTTCCTTCCTTCCTTCCTTCCTTCCTTCCTTCCTTTTTTCTTTCCTTCCTTTCTTTCATTTCTTCTTTCTTTTTAAATATTCATTTTCTATCCTGCTCCTTTTCTCAATTTGTTTATTACTTCTGCAAGCCTTTGGGGGAGTTTCTTGGATCTTCGAGATACAAGATCCTATTTTTGTGCCAACAGTAGTATTTTAACATCTTCCTTTCCTATTGTTGCCCCACCCCCTTTTTTATGTCTCTCTTGCCTGAATGTTCAGGAAGCTGTGTTCCAGAATTGAACCAGTTCTCTACTGGGGAATAGACACTGAAGACAGGATCACAAGTTCAAAGCCAGCCTCAGCAATTTAGTGAGAAACTAACCAACTCAGTGAGACCCTGTCTCTAATAAAATACAAAATAGGGCTGGAGATGTGGCTCAATGGTCTAGTGCCCCTGAGTTCAATTCACAGTACCAAAAAAAAAAAAAAAGAAAAGAAATTAAAATGTGAAAACTCCCACTGTTGGCCAGGATTTGAGGACACAAATACCCTCACACTCTATTGGTGGAAGTGCAGAATGTCAATTATGCATTTTAAATATGCAAAGGAGCCACAAGACCAAAGGAGGCTCTAGAGGAAAGAACATTTCCCAAAAGATAATCAGTGTTAAAGACTGAATACGGGAAGTCTATTTGGGACTACTATGTAACTTTAGAAACCCAGGACTGTTTATCCCACTGTGTAGTTCTGATTTTCTCTGGTCACACATGCTCTGGGGCAGTGAAAATGTACACTAAGTGCTAAGCTTTAAGGAGCCCCACAACCAGGCATAGCCCATTTCTACTTTGTACAAAATAAACATCATTTGAGAATTCAGTAAACTGATTTCCACTTCATTTTTTTTAAATTTATTCTCCAGAACGGTTTTATATTTATATTCTTGTTTTCCCTAAACTCCCTTCTTTCCTCTAGTTTCAATAATGACAATTTATATCAACTTATCTGATTATCATACTTATTTTCACGTAAGAACATTACTAACAGTTCCTCAGTTCCTTAACAGACTGACTACTGTAACCAGACTCAACAATTTTAACATCATACCCTCCACTTAAGAATATTATTCTGATGAAATTTTATGACTGCTATTAGGCTTTTCTTAAAAGTTTTCTGTGTTGTTTTAGTTCCTGTGGCAATCAGTGAATCCCCAAAGCAATTTTCCTAAAGGACAAAAAAATTTCTGTCTCTTCATTTTAAAAACTCAATTTAATGTTGACTGTCGTTCACCAACAGCTGAAGTTCAATTTTCTCTCATTATTTGTTCCATCATTTCCCAGTCTGCTACAGAATTATATAAACTATAGATTTGATTTGCCTTTCAAAATGTAGAGTTTGACTTTTGAGAATTATCACAGCCTTGATTGTCTTCTATAAATCAACCATTGTGTAAAGCTGCTCTTGCTGAACAATGAACACTCAGAAAGGGAAGAAGATATATAGATACTTATTTCAATCAAAATAGCCAACTATGACAACACAAAGAATTCAAGCTTTCAAAGCACTTTATTCTACTGAAGATGCAATCATGGAATGGGGATGTGGATCAAGCAGTAATGTGCTCGCCTGGCATGCGCTGAAAACTGAAAAAAAATAAATATTTAAAAATTCTCTCTCTCTCTCTCTCTCTCTCTCTCTCTCTCTCTCCTCTCTCTTTAACAAAAAGATGCAATCATGTTACATGCTTCAAAAATAAAATACTCTCTCATCCTGTTTTTGGAGAACTCTGAAAATCTAGACAATATGCTTCCTTTCAAAACACCAACTGGTCTCAGAGGAAAAGAAAGAAAGAGACAAATGATCTTGCCAAGAACAATTACTGTAGTCTCTCTTGGTAGAGTAGCCCTTTCAGTGGCTACAAAGATTTAAATTCAATCCTGGATTGGACTGATGATATATCACCTTTTATTTATTCACAACTGAATTTTAAAACAAAAATGAGTTCTGGGAACTCTGTTACCAATTTTTGCAAGTATAAGTACCCCTCTACAGTGCTAAAAAATTGTGAGGATTCTTACAATAGCTCTACCTAGTGACTAATAAAAATACAGACAAAAAAGTTGCAAAAATACAGTAATTCTTTTTAAAGCACCTGCAAACACCTGTACAAATAATAAAACATGAGTCTAATGTTTTATTACAGAGCCAATGTCAGAACAAAATCTAAAACTAGGTCTCCAGATTTGTCATATACACAGGGCTCTAAGAATTCATCACGAGAAGAAAGACTTCATAAGTATCTCTGACACTTTTCTTATGAACCAGAAAATCTGACTTTAAAATTCTTAAAGAAAAACAAAGACAAATCTGAAAAAGAAGAATAAAGAGTAAAGAGCATCCCTTATCAGATATTAAAACATTATAAAGCTATCATAACTAAAATACCATGTGTGTTAGCATGATCTGTATAAATAAATCTAAATTGGAACACATAAGAAAATGTGGAAATCAATTTGTACACACATAAGAATTCAGGATAAAAATGCATGTAGAATTTTAAATAACTGCAACTGGATAACCATTAGGAGAGAAAAAAATTAAGTTCTTACCTCATCCTTTAAGCCAAAAGAAGTTCCATATACACCAAGAAACCATGAAATGAAACCACTAAAGACTTACAAGAAAAAAATGTTAAAACAATCGCATAATGAAAAAAGTCTTTCAAAATAAGATTGAGGGCTGGGGTTGTGGCTCAGGGGTAGAAAGCTTGTCTAGCATGCAAGAAGCACTGGGTTCAAATCTCAGCACCACATATAAATAAGTAAATAAAATAAAGGTCCATCAACAACTAGTAAAAATATTTTAAAAAATAAGATTGAAAAACAATAGAGGCCAACATTAAACTATTTGAAAAAAATGACTATCACTTCATTATAAAAAGTTCATAAACAAAATCAAGACTATGTATTGAATGAGGCCCCATCAGGGCCTCATAATTCTATCCAGGTTCTATAGTATTCAAATTCAGCAATCTCAAATCACTTGGAGGGAAGCTTTAAACATAAATTCAAGCAAAGTAATTGAATGATAACAACTTTAAGCATTTCCTGCCTTAGGTTATGAATTAAATTTCACTCAGCACCATTCTTAACAGCACCCCACTCACATGACTTTTTAACCAATATACTCTTTAATCCAAATCCTATGGTCTGTGTTCACTACATTGTGCTCCCTATATTGTACTAGAAATTAGAGTCACACTTTTCACTTGATAAACAGGCATTATAGAGAAGTATTCTTGGCAAATGTTTCCCAGGAATTTTAGAAAGCCTCATTTGCTAGAGTTATCAAAATCTTAAAACCCTGTGATTTTTCATTGATGTTTTAGCAGAAACCACTAGCCACCAAGAAAAAGCAAGAGGAGAGGGGCCACCATTCTGTTAATTTACTAGTCCCATGCTACTAAATGACTAATCCATGATGAGAGAAAAAGAGGCATCAGGAAGGAATGTTTTTGTTAAGATCCAGTGCACTGAACCCAAACACTTCCACAGTAAGCCTGCAGCACTTTTCAGAGTGGATCATGTCCCCAGGGAACCCTTTGCTTCTGTAGTGCAAATCATACTAAGCTACTTATAAGTTAATTATCTCAGCATTTTGTTATTTTGACTAACACATTGATAATTTCAAACCAACTTTCAATTAAATAAGGAATTTTCAATGGAAGAGCACCACCTGTAGCAGTAAAAAAGTACTGGCTCTAGTTTCACACCCACCCTGCCAACTCTAAAACTACTCTGCATCTGAAAGTACTGCTATTTTGAGCAAAAGCAAAATAACAACATGAACACTGTAAGAGAAAGAGCCCTCCACGAGAGTCCGCAATTCTCAGACTAGTTTTACTGTTGACTTGTCATGTGACCATGAGAACCTTTCCATTTCTCACCCATCAAGGAATATAAAAACATTCTTTCTCATCTTTACAAACTCCCTTTGGAATTTGCTCCCAGGTAAACTGGAACATCTGATAAAGTTACCGTACAGCATGCTGTAAATATCATCAACGTGATCACATAATTAAAGACACTTAACACCATAAACATTCTACAAAAACACATTCCTATAAAACTAATATATATTATTCAAGCTAACTCTGTCCAAGCCACTTTGCTATAGCTATTATTCTCTTTTCACTAAGACAGACCCAGGCTTCAAATTACTACCTTAGTATTAAGTTCCTTCTACCCCCATTTTTAGCATTAACAGAGCACCTGTCATTGTTTTTCTTACTAATAATGCTTTCAAGGTATCAATCATACCAGAAGATACATAGTAACTGAAAAAAACAAAAAGGTTTCTAGGTTGTTTTTGTCCCTTCTTTTCTAAGGTGTGGTCTCAACACACACACACACACACACACACACACACACACACACACACACTCACACAGAGACTGAAGATTTCTTAGGGATTTTCTTGCTATTGCTATTGTACTTTGTCAGTTGCTAGGCAATTTTCTCCATACAGTAGTTGGTCCTTTATTTATTTTTTACATTCTCTTACTTAATTGTACTCTTAAAATAAGACTGTGGGGTAGGCATTCGTTTTTAGATGAGGAAATCAAGGCTCACAAAAGTTAAGAAGGATCCCTTAAATCACACAGCTAATAAACAGCAAAGCCAAGTGAGAACCCCATACAGTCTGGCCCCAAAACCCCTGCTCCTGATGAGGCTGTCCCATCAGATCTAGAGTCTAAACCTACACAAGAATATAGGTCTAGTCAGGAACCATATACATACGATTGCATTTACATACAACTTGCTATGTTGAGAAAGCAAGAAAACATTTATTGAAAAGAGTGAAAAAGAAAAGAGAAAACAGAAGCATCAAACAATCTCAAAATGAGATTCATGCAAAGAAAAAATCCATTTTAGTCTATACATGGCTTAAGATATACCATAAATTTGGTTCCAGAACTTCTACACAGGAAGCTGATACAGAATTCAGCATCTACAAACCACAAATGTATCAACTGCTCAAAGTGAGGGCCTGTATTCCTGAATCTAAGATCAGAAAGTAATCTTAGCAACCAGAGGTAAGTCCATATTGGCTCACTATATTTCCCTCTGTATTCAATATTTAAAATGATGTCTTCTCTTCTGATGATACCAAAGCAATTTATAGCAAATAACTGTCAAGGAAAGAATCTTTATTAGATGCTACTTTTTTAAGTCAAGAAATTCTGAATTGGGTGTCAACATACTTTATATATAAACAGATATGAAAAATTTTGATACAGGTATAATAAGAATTGTAATGCAAAACAAAACACATGTATAAAGGCATGAATTGGCATGAACATACTCTATATACAAAGATACGAAAAACTGTAGTCTATATATGTAATAAGAACTGTAATGCATTCTACTGTCATGTATTTAAAAAAATATAATCAATAAACTAAAAAAAGAAAAGAATTCTGATTATCTTCACTGATAATATTTATACTTGGAAACCCTTCCCTGGAAAAGAAGTGGTTTACTTTTAAAAAGGATCAATAGCTGATCCTTTTTAAACATAAAAATTTAAAGAAAATGCTCACCAGCTAAAAGCGAGTGGTTCTGGATCAAACATGGGTATGTTTTCCCATAAATTTCTTTAAGGAGGAGGAAAAGGCAACAGATCAAAATGCTTTGGTCAACTCAAATATTGCTGGATTTCAATTTCTTTAAATATTTTAAATGATTAAACTTTTAACTCAGAAATTCTGTGAACATAAATTTAAATGAAATTTGATAAATCTTTTGATTTATTTGAGTACTTTCATGAGATTGTTCATATTAATCAAATTCTACTCAGTTTAGGAAAAGAAATTCCATTCCATCTATTCAGATATTCTATCCACTGAGATTCCTCAATTTATCAATAATCAATAACAGCAAGACATATTCAAAACTAGAAATCCCAGAGCCAGGTGCAGTGGTACACAGCTATAATTCCAGCAACATGAAGAGTGAGGCAGGAGAATCACAAGTTTGAGGCCATCCTCAGCAACTTCGTGAGACCTTGCCTCAAAATAAAAAATAAAAAGGGTTGGGGGTTTGGCTCAGTGGTACAATGCCCCTACATTCACTCCATGATACTCCAAAATATAAATAAGTAAAAATAGAAATTCCAAAATTACTAGAATTAAATTGAGGTTAATACTGGAATTAGGCACCTAACAAAATCAATCAACAAGCAACAAAACAGAAATATGAAATCTAACACTTCAGAAGTAATAACTGAATGTTAATCAAGCCTGAAAGAAAATATGAACTTAATGCTTGGTTAGCTTTGTACAAAGCCCATGGAAAGTATCATCAATTAGATTCAGATGTTTATTTCAAGTTTTTTTTAAATGAATATCTTAAGAGAAACAGAAAACTACATGTGTTTCTAAGTTGTCTTATACTACAGCATTTCTGAGAAAAGGAAAAGCATTTCTGAGAAAGGAAAACTACAAAAACAAACTGTTGGTCATACTTGTATTTTAATTTTTAAAAATATACACTAGAAAGCCAAAACTGCAAAGTAAGAACTGTCTAATTACTAGAAATAAAGATGCTTCCAGTTTTCAACATAAAATTTCATAAACAGTCACAACCTGCAAATCATCTATTTTTTGTTATGTTTCAATTTCATTTTTTTTCCGGGCTCTACCATCTACAACCCACGCAGACAGCTAAATTATAGGTCCCTGGAGTGAAATTCCTAAGGCATCAAAATAAAACACAGAAGACACAATTTACCTTGAAATCAAGCCCAGGGATGGCTCCTCTGCCCTTGGCCTCAAGCTCCCCAAATGGGAGAGTGAGAAATCTCACTAGAGGCTGGTGAGAGAGAATGAGCACGTTTCAGAGTGGACATTTATTGGGGGGACTCTAGATTCTTTAGAAATTTCCATCCAGTGAAAGTCAAGGGGGACAGCGACACAAGGAGAGGTGAGGTAACTGGATCAGTGGGGATGTAGGAAGGCATGCCCATGCATGAAGACACATTTGCATTTTCTCTAACCTAATGACCTGGGTTACCATCTTCAATTACTTAAGCAACCAGATCACAAGGTGACCTACAGTGCCACATGGATCAAGAGGGGAAGCAAAAGCTGGTCACATGCTTTGCTGGCCTCCCACAGGGCTCATTCATTTGTTTCCCTTGCATAATCCATGCTCACACTAACTACCAGGAATGTTACCTTCTGGTGAAAAAGGGTAATTGCAAGGGTCTATACCATGTCTACATAAAGCTGAACTCATGTTCTTCCCCACAACACCAAAAAATGAAGTTCAACAAAAAAATAAATAAACTAGACAAAGTTACAATGTATGTGAGATTTTGCAAAACACCAAAAAGAGGGAAACCAAAAAAAAAAAAAAAGTCTTCTTAATAGAAGAATGCTATTACTTTCAATCTTATTTCCTATACTGGCACTTCAATTTAACATTTGTCTGAATAAGATTACCCACTTAAACAGGCCATGGAATATTAAAATGTTTAAATGTATTTGTCTACCATCCCAAAATTAATTAATCGTAAACAAAAAATAATTACCATAATTAATTAATTTGCTCAACACCCTCTTTTCCCTTTTCTTGCTGGAATATTTTAATTTTTTATTCAATCTAGTTTCTCTCTTTTTTGCTGTTTTTACAGGAATTATAATTTTTTTCCAAAATTTTAAGGTCCAATCCTACCTAGATGGTTTGAGATAAACTGACAAACCAACCTTTGGCTAGACAAAGAGAGAAGAAAGGCACAAATTGGCAAAATGGGGTGGTGGGGGGGGAGGGTGGAGACACTCATCACTACACTACCAATAATAAAAATATTTACAAGGGTTGTAAGAAAATATAATGAATTAAATTATGCCACCAAACTAGGAAATGAAAAAGAAAAATTTCTGGAAATTATAAATTTAAAAAACTGACTAGAAAAGAAAGAAAAAGCTGAATAAATCTGTAACAAGAGATTGAATTATAGTAATTATAGTCATTAAAAGCCTTCCTACAAAGAAAAGTTTTGGTTCAAATGGCTTCACAGATGAGTATTTAAAAAATAAACATCCTTCACAAACTTTCCAGAAAATAAAGGATAAAACACTTCCTAATTCATTCCAGGAAGCCAGTTTTACCAATGCCAAAGTTATAAGTAGCACCAGAAAACTACAATTTCGTTTCCCTCATGAATACTAATGTAAAAATACTCAACAAAATATTAACCAACAAAATCTAGCAACATATAAAAAGAATATACACCATAAAACAAGTAGAATTCATTTTAGGAAAACAAGGTTGGTTTAACCTCCAAAAAGTCAATTAATACAATATATAATATCAATAAAGAATGAAACCACATGACCATCTCAATAAATGCAGAAAAAACATTTCTTAAAATTCAATATTCATTCATGATTATTATTGTTCATTAAAGAAGTTAAATAATGTTGAGATCACTATGGTACATAATATCAGGTAAGACACTTGAGGAAATAATAAAGGCAAAATGCATGAAATGAAAAAGGTTATCCTTAGATTGTTACTCCTAGGTACAGGAGAGTTTAGGGGTGCTCACAATAGGTCCAGGGACAGCTGGATGCTGACCCAACCGGTGGAGCATGTGTAGCAGTACCCTTTACACATTCCTCTGGAGTTCTACATTGGGTAGTTTAAAAAACACATGCACAAAGGGGAATTTATGCCCTGACTCTGGTTTGCCTGTTAGGTTTTATCACAGTCAGGGCTGTAGGGTGTGTTGGGTTTTGGCTCATTCTCATTGAGCACAAGAAAACTGTATTACAAGCAACGTGCTAAGAGGGGAAGTTTAAATGAAAGGAAGTTTAAAGTAGAAGAAATATGACAGGACTTGAGTGAGCAACACATGAAGCCTAAAATGGATACTGAAGCAGCAACCATAATAACCTTATGACAGTAGTGTAAATTGCTAGAGTCTGGGGTGATGGATATGGCAATTGCCCTGATCATTACTCATTGTACATATCTACTGAAATGTCACACTAAACCCCATAAATACATACAATTACTATGCGTCAAAAAATTGATATGTGTCAATTATAAACCAAAAATATATTTTGTAAAAGCTTATAGAGCAAGAATAGAGGAAAACTTATTAACCTGATAAAGGGCATAAAAAAAATCCTACTACTAGTATCACACCTAATGGTGAAAGGATGAATGCCTTCCCACTAAAATCAATAACAAACAAGAATATCTAATCTTACCACTTGCAAGCAAGGCAAACACATAATGAATGAACTTTTAAGCATTAAAAACTATATTTCATAGTGAAAAATAAATTATTAATATCTATGAACCAAATGATATAACTACAGTGGATTCAAGAGAAATAAACAGAAAAATATTAGAAATGAAAGACTTATGCATTACTCAGTACAAAACAGATCAAGAGAAAAAAGTAAGTAAAAATTAAATGATGTACATAAAGGACTCATAGGGATAAAACAAAAATGTAAATAATCTAAACAATATAACCAATAAGGTAGTTGGGGGGGTATATACTTATCACTACACACTGATAAAAATATAAACTCAGTATTTTGAAAATTCACACAAAAATTATCACTATAGTGCACAAAATCATTAATATGGTCTTAAAATAAAAGTATCACCAACTGTATCATTCCATCACAATATAAATTAAAAAAGAAAAAAGGAATTACAAATATTAAACACTAAAAATGATACAAATAATTCATTAAAAGGAGAGTGGCTGAACTGTGGTAAAAAAAAGACACAATGGAGTATTACATAGCAAAAAGAATGCAAATAGCCAAAAGATTGTAAAAAATGCTCATCATCACTAACCACCATGGAAATGCATATTCAAATCATTTTAAGACTAACAGCCCATGTGTTAAAAAGGGCTATTATCAATTAAAAAAAAACAAGGATAACAAACACTAGCAAAGGTATAGATAACAGAGAACCTATATGCACTGATGAAAACTTAATACAACATCATGAAAATGTAGTATTCAGGGGGATCCTCAGAAAACTAAGTGGAGAATTATATATGGATCCAGCAGCCTCACTTCTGGTTATATATCCAAGGGAAATGAAACTTGTATACAGAAGAGATATCTGAGTTCCATGTTGATTATGACATTATTCACAACAGCTAAGATATGGAAGCAGCCTAGGCAAACATCATCAAAAGAATAGATAAAGAAAATGTGATATACACAATGGAATACTATTCCCATAAAAAGGGGAAAATCCTGGCTGGGCACATTGGTGCAAGCCTGTAACCCCAGCAAGTTACAAGCCTGTAACTTGGGAGGCTGAGACAGGAAGATCACAAATTCAAAGCCAGTCTCAGGAACTTAGTGAGGCTCTAGGCAATTTAGCAAGACCATGTCTCAAATACAATATAAAAGGGCTGGGGATGCGGCTCAGTGGTTAAGTGCCCCTGGGTTTAATTCCTGGTACAAAAAAAAAAAAAAAAAAAAGGTGGGGGAATCCAGTTGGTGCTGTTTGGATATGATGAGTCCCCTATTAATACACGAATATTAAAGATGAAATGATTAGACTCAGAGTTGTAACCTAGTTAAAGGCACTGTTTGGTAACTAGAGGCAAGTGGGGTGTGGCTAGAAGAGATGGTTCACTAGAGGCATGTCCTTAAAAGGGTTCATCTTCCCTGCTGTTCCTTCCCTTTTCTCTCTCTCCTCAGGCCCAGAGCTGGAGTTGGCAGACCATGGAGTGAATCTCTGGAATCATAAGCCAAAATAAATTTTTCCTCCTCTAAATTCTTCTTATCAGTCAGATATTTTGGTCACAATGACAAAGGTGACTAAATGTATCATCTGTGATGACATGAATGAACCTAGGGGACAAAACAGGGCAGTCTCTAGGAAGAGGAATTTGTCAGTTCTAACAAAATTATCTATGTTTTTACACTTCAATACAGAAATATAACTTTGAGGACTTTACAGTCAAGTTTAAACCTGCAATACAAAAATATACATGTACAAGTTTATTCAGTAAAACACAATTTGTAATTGCACAATATTGGAAACGACCTAAATGCCCAAGCATAGAAAAATGAGTGAAAGAACTTCATCATGTCCCATTATGTGGAAATGTACTAGGCAATTGTAAATTGAAAAGCTTTAAGATCTATACAAAGGAATTTTAAGGGTTTATTGTGAAGTGCAAAATGCAGCAGAATACATATACTATTATGTTACCTTCTGGTATTGAAAGAAAAGGAAATAACATACATGTAATACTCCCCACAAAAGACACCAGCAAACAATATGGTTGGTTACATACAAGGGGGAGAAAGGAGAAAGCCAAAGAAAGAGTTCCTCTGAAACTATAACATTGTTGTGCATTTTTTACAATGGGGAACATATTAAATTATGTTAAAATTTGATTATGTTAAAAACTCAAAGGACTGGAACAGAACCATTAAATACAACCGGTTTATTGTAAGTGGATAACTAAAACACATTCAAGGGAGGAATTTATACATTTACCTTAAAATTAAGTTTGGAAGAATTATCCATTTAATCTAAAATTAAAATCTATCAGTATAAATGTTCATATACCTTCTTAAAAACCTTTTACTACCTAAAAGATCTTTTGTGACTTTCCCTTTTTTCACTCTGGTATTAGTTATTTGGCCCTTCTGCC
Organism: Callospermophilus lateralis; assembly: GCF_048772815.1. NCBI lineage: Eukaryota > Metazoa > Chordata > Mammalia > Rodentia > Sciuridae > Callospermophilus > Callospermophilus lateralis. The sequence continues at coordinate 20,229,817 of NC_135316.1, read as the reverse complement.
CCTCCCCAAGAGGCTGCCTGGCCTGGAGCCAAGAAGCAACGGGCAGCCCAGACCAGGGAGTCCAGGTGGCCACAGCCCGCACTCACCGGTCCATGGTCCACCTCCGGCGCCGGGGCTGCGCTTGGAGCTCCATCGTCCCGCTGCTCCGCGGCCGCCTCGCGCCACTTCCCGCAACACACCACACGCAGTGGCGCGAGCAAAGCTGTGTCCGGCTGTGCCACGGCCGCGGCCACGCCCCCTCCCGGCGGGGGGCCCGGCTGGAGCCGAAGGCGGGCTCAGCACCAACCACAGACCACTCACAGGGCCGCTTCATGAGGATTGGCGAGCGTCTGGGCCAATGGGGATCCAGTAGAAGTACAGAGCGTCGGCGACGGCGGGTGGGGGATTGCGGAGGAGGCGGCTCAGTCCTCAGCTTGGGAATGAGTCTTTTATCTTCTTCCTTGTCCAAAGGTGAGGATAGTTTGGGCTGAGTTCACCGCAAGTGCCCTTATGTTTTCTCTGGTTGCCAGGTATCTAGTATAGTCCCTTGAGTTTCCACAATATCCTAATCTTAGCTGAATTTTGAGGGCTCCTGGAAACAGGTCTATCTGTAGGTTGTCAGACATCCTGCCCGGTTGAGGTTTCAATTGACCCTGAAAGGATTATAGCCCTCTTGCCAGTTGTCTTTATACCCTGCCCAAATCTGTTAGCCTTCTGCCTTCAAAATCTTCCCCTCTTTCCCTCTGCAGACGCTTCTTCCTTTTGTATTCGTCGCATTTCTAATTTCTGTCTGCCTTGCATGAGAAAAGACTCAGTATGTATTAAAACATATTCCTGAACCTACCAACCTAAGTAAGCCCTGGCATAGGGAAACATAGCTAGGTGGTGCCAGATGACTGAGGCAAAAATAGACTTAAGAAAAAGGAGAAAAGAGGAAAGGCAAGGAAGAAAGAAAAACAACTATGCTTTTCTAGGTCTGGAAGAAAATGAGTTTTAAAATATCTTACAGAAATGTTTCATGTATTTTATATGCACGTGTCTTTTAAATTATTTACAAATAATATCACAATATGAAAAAGCACTCTTAGGAATAGAATTTCAAATCCCAAGAAAGAATCCAAGAAAACCTAATTCATCTTATCTTGCACTTGTCTTCACTAGAGGTATGAGAGGTATGATAAAGGTCTGATTCTGTTCCAGGTAGTAAAAGTAAAAGCTGGGGGCAATACGTAGCAATTGATGATTATAGCAAAATTCAAAGTATCAGAAGGACAGTAGAAAAAATCAAACACCTCCCCATGCCAATCTATTAATCTACAGCAGTTTCAAAGGAAAGATTTTTAAAGGTCTATTTTAAGATGACATATACTCAGTTTGTATATCATACCTACATGAAATGTACTGACAATTAATAAGGTAAGTAGGATTTTAATGAATGAGTACAATGCCCTAGTACTTGAAATATTGATTCGTGATAAATTGCAGTAGAATTCAAAGGCGCATTGACATTCAAATAAAAATGACTTTACTTCCTTTCCTCTTCATTTACCCAGGGGAATAGCTGCCATGTCTGTATTTAGGTCATTGATTGAGAAATATGAAGCCATGGGATACCCAGAGTGTGTTTTCAGAGTTGCTAGTTACATTTCCCTGGCCCTTCCTTTCCTCAATAACCCTGCCTTACATGAATTGCTGCTAGGATTAGTTGACACCCCTATTAACCTTTAGTTACATGGTCCTGTTTTTTTTTTTTTTTCCTACAGATCCTCTCTAATTAGATCATCAGTTCCCTGAAAGTAAGGTTCTTATTTTATACTCCTCTTTCCTTCCCTCAAAATGGCTTGTTCAATACTAGACATGTAGTACATAGAATTCTACCCTTACTATTGTGTCCATAATAAAAGATTGTTTCAAATGTAGTGATCCTGTGAACCAGTCTTTTACATAAAAATTGCTTAGAGTATTCTTGTTAGGGGACTAGTGCCTACCACTGAAGGGTGTCTCCTACTTAGAGCTTGAAAAGGTGTAACTGAATCAGAGTGTGTTAGTTGTCTGTCCAGAAAATTGACTAAAGTGCTTATCAGGGGCACATTTTTTCCCAAACAAGAAGACTGGAGAGAGTCCCAGGCCTTCTATGGCATCTTCATGGTTTCTCAGGTCTCAGGCTCCTTGTAGACATTGGCTGTACTGTCCTTGTCATGGGGCATTTGCCTTCAACCTCTGATGATGGCTACTCCTCTTCTAGGCATTTTGTCACATGTAGGGAAAATGGTGTGGACAGTATTGGGAGATAGGCAAAAAGCAAAAGATCAAAAATATTCATGCCAATTGAGTCTGCCCATTTAACAGTCTTTCCAGGAAGCCCTCTCTTTGCCTCTGATTATCAAGACCCATGTCACATGACCATCCCTGTCTGCAAAGGAATCAGAAATACTATTTTAAACAGGGTTTTGTTTGTAAAGGAAGGGAGGAATGCAGATACTAGGTTTGGAAATAGTAGCACCTGCCATAGTTACTGAATAAATGAATTTGTGATTGAGCTCTATTTAATTTATTCATGAGGAAGAACTCCTTTTTTAAAATGACACTGAATTTTCAATGAAAAAACTAACCATCTGGGCTGGGATTGTGGCTCAGTGGTAGAGCGCTTACCTAGCACGGGCAGGACCCAGGTTTAATCCTCAGCACCACATAAAAATAAAGGCATTGTGTTGTGTCCATTTACACCTAAAAAAATTAAAAAAAATAAAAAAATAACCATCTGGTTTTAAAATGAACAAAAGATCTGAACAGACAATTCAAAAAGTAGGTATGATGATATACAGAAGGCAAATAAGCATATGCTCAACAACACATATCATTTGGCAATTGCAACTGGAACAATAAAATATCATAACATACCTACTAGGGACTCTAAAAAAACCCAAAAAGCCAAATGCATGCAGTGATGCAGAGCAATAGGAACACTCATTCATTGCCACTGGGAAAGATGCAATCACTTTGGAAAACAGTTTGACAGTTTCATATAAAGCCAGGTATAGTTTTACCATAGGACCCAGCAATCACATTTCTAAATATTGGCCCAATTGAGTTGAAAATATTTTTCCCTTTTTATTCATTTTCTTTTCTTTTCAGGTATACGCAAATGTAGAGTGTATTTTCACATATTATGGATACATGGATTATAACTTACTCTAGGATCTCATTGTACATGATATGGAGTTTCACTGGTCACGTATTCATATAGGAACAAAGGACAGTGATGTCCAATTCATTCTAACATCTTCCCTATTCCCATCGCCCCCACCTATTCCTATTCCCCCTTCCTTCCATTCTTTGCCCTTGTCTAATCCAGTGAATTTAAATTCTTCACCCACCCCATCGTGTGTTAGCATCCATATATGAGAAAGAATAGTAGGCCTTTGCTTTTGGGAATTGTCTTATTTCACTTAGCATGATATTCTCCAGTTTCATTTATTTACCAGCAAATGTCATGATTTAATTCTTCTTTATGGCTGAGTAATATTCCATTGTGTATATATGGCACATTTTTGTTATGCATTCTTCTGTTGAAGGGCACCTGGCTTGGATCCATAACTTAGCTATTGTGAATTGACCTACTGTAAACATTGATGTGGCGGTGTCACTGTAGCATGTTGATTTTAACTCCTTTGAATATAAACTGAGGAGTGGAATAACGGGTCAAATTCCACGGTGGTTCAACTCCAAGTTTTCAGAGGAATCTCCATACTGCTTTTCAGAGTAGTTACACCAATTTGCAGTCCCACCAGCAATTATTGAGTGTCCCTTCCCCCCCTCTCCTCGACATTCTCACCAACATTTATTGTTACTCATATTCTTGCCATTCTGAATGGAGTGAGATGGAATCTCAGTGTAGCTTTGATTTCCATTTTCTAATTGCTAGAGATGTTGAACATTTTTTCTGTGAAGTGCCTGTTCAATTCTTTGACCTCTTACTTACTGTTTTTATTTTTAATTGGTGTTAACTTTTGAATTCTTTATACATCCTAGAGATTAATTCTCTATGTTCAATGCATGTGGTAAAGATTTTCTTCCATTCTGTAGGCTCTCATCACATTCTTTGTTGTTTCCTTTGCTTTGAAGAAGCTTTTCAGTTTGAGCCCATCCCATTAATTGATTCTTGATTTTTCTTCTTGTGCTTTAGGTGTCTTGTAGAGGAAGGAAGTCCCTAAGCTGACATGATGTAGTATTAGGCCTACATTTTCTTCTGTCAGTCAAAGGGTCTCTGGTCTAATGCCTAGGAACCACTTGGAGTTGAATTTTGTGCAGGGTGAGATAGGGGTTTAATTTTATTATGCTACATGTGGATATACAGTTTTACCAGCACCTCTTGTTAAATAGGCTATCTTTTTTTTCCCAATGTATGTTTATGTTCCCTTAGTCTACTATGAGATAACTATATTTATGTGGGTTTGACTCTGTGTCTTCTATCCGGTTCCATTGTCTGTTTTTGTAGCAATATCATGATGTTTTTTGTTGCTATAACTAAGTAAATACAATTTACGGTCAGGTATTGTGATGCATACTGCTATGCTTTTCTTGTAAAAGATCGCTTAATCTTTTCTGGGCCTCATATATTTCCAAATTAATTTTATGACTGCTTTTTTCTATTTCTATGAAGAATATCATTGGAGTTTTAAAAGGAATTGCATTAAATCTGTGTAGAAAAGAGTACTATCATACTTTTGATAGTATGAGCCTTATGACAATATTAATTCTGCCTATCCAAGAACATGGGAGGACTTTTCATTTTCTAAGGCCTTCTTTAGTTTCTTACTTCAGTGTTCTGTAGTCCTAATTATGTAATTATTTTCTGTCTTCTACTGATTTGGGTGTTGATTTGTTCTTCGTGTAGAGGTCTTTCACCTCTTGGTTAGATTGATTCCCAAGTATTTTATTTTAGGTTATTGTGAATGAGATAGTTTTCCTAATTTCTCTTTCAGCTGATTCATCATTGGTGTATAGGAACACATTGATTTATGGCTGTTAATTTTGTACCCTGCTACTTTGCTAAATTCATTTATGAGTTCTAGAAGTTTTCTGGTGGAGTTTTTTGGGTCTTCTAAATATAGAACCATATCTTCAGCAAATAGGGATAATTTGAGCTCTTCTTTTCCTATTGTTATCCCTTTTTTTCTTTCCTTGGTCTGATTGCTCTGGCAAGAGTTTCAAGGACTGTGTTGAAACAGGGCATGCCTGTTTTGTTTCAGTTTTTAGAAGACATAAATTCATTTTTTCTCCATTTAGAATGATGTTGGTATTGGGTTTAGCATATATAGCTTTTACAATGTTGAGGTATATTCATACTTTCCCAAGTTTTTCTAGTGTTTTAAACATGAATGTATGCTGAATTTTGTCAAATTGCATCTATTGAGATAATAATGTGATTCTTTTCTGTAAGTCTATTGATGTGATGAATGACATTTATCATTTCCATATGTTGTACCAGCCTTGCATCCTTGGATGAACCACTCTTGATCACACTTAATATGTTTTTGTACGTGATTTGCTAGTATTTTATTCAAAATTGTTGCATCTATGTTCATTAGGGAAGTTTTCTTTTGGTCTAAAGTTTTCTTTCCTTGTTATGTCTTTGTCCAGCTTTGCTATCAGGATAATACTACCTTCATAGAATGAGTTTGTAAGGATTTTCTCCGTTTCTATTTCATGGAATAACTTGAGGAGGATGGGTGTTAGTTCTTTGAACTAACTCGGATGAGAATGTATCTGATCCGAGAATTTTGTTGTTGGTGGTGGTCTTAGGCTTTTGTTTAAATTTTCTATGTCTTCTGTATTCAATTTGGTTAGGTGATATGTCTTGAAATTCTCCATGCCTTCAAGATTTTCTATTTTATTGGAGTATAAATTTCCAAAATAGTTTTGGATTAATTTTTGTATTTCAGTAGTGTTCATGATGGTATTAAAATCACATTTTTCTGTAATCTGAGTTTTACTCTTTGTCAACTTAGATAAGGTTTTATCAGTTTTATTTATTTTTTTCAAAGAACCAACTTTTTGTTTCATTGATTTGTTAAATTGCTTTTTGTTTGTTTCAGTTTCTTTAATTTTGGCCTTTATTGTAATTATTTTCTGTCTTCTGCTTTTTGGTTGATTTGTTGTTCTATTTCTAGGCTTTGAGATATAATGTTAGGTTATTTATTTGGTGACTTTCTATTCTTTTAACAAATGAGCTAAATGCAATGATCTTTCCTCTTAGAACCACTTTCATAGTGTCCCAGAGATTTTGATAATTTATTTATTTAAAAAAGAAAGTCATTGATGGATGAAATATTCTATTTATGACGGCTATGTTTAAATCGTTAATTACATTTTTATTGTATAGTTTCTTTATTTAGTTTTGGTGTGGAGGATCTAATTAATGATAAGAAAGGCATTTTAAAGTCACCCAGCATTATTGTTTTGTAGTCTATTTGATTCTTCAAATTGAAAAGGGTTGGTATGATGTACCTTGTTGCTCCATTGTTTGGGACATAAATATTTAGGATAGTTATGACTTGTTGATATATAATTCCCTTATTCAATACAAAATTACCTTCTTTGCCTCTTCTGATTAAATTTAGCTTTCAGTTCACTTCATCTGATATGAGGATAGAGATTCCTGCTTGGTTACAAGATCCATGTGGATCATATGTTTTTCCCATACTTTTACTTTTAGTCTGTGGGTGTCCTTGTCTATGAGGTGAAGTCTCTTGGACACAGCATACTCTTGGGTCTAATTTTTTAATCCAATTTGCCACTCTGTCTTTTTTTCTTTATATTTTGTTGTAGATAGACACAATACATTTATTTATTTATTTGTTTATTTATTAATTATTTGTTGCTGAGGATCAAATCCAGTGTCTCACACATGCTAGGCAAATGCTCTACCACTGAGCCACATCCTTAGCCCTGCCAGTTTATGTCTTTTGATTGATTAGTTTAGGTCATCTATATTCAGTGTTATTATTGAGAAATGATTTTTATTCCCTGTCATTTTAACTTATTTCTGGTTTTTAATTTGAATTAGTTTATCCTTTGATTAACTATTTTTCTAGTGTATTTCCTTCCTTTGCTGGTTTTCAATTCTATTTTTCATTTTTTTCATGAAATATTTTATCATGTTTTGTAGTATAGTCTTTCTAGTTGTGAATTTTTTTAACTTTTATTTATCTTGGAATGTTTTTATATTGTCATCAATTCTGAAGCTAAATTTGGGGGAATATAGAATTCTTGGCTGGCATTCATTTTTTTCAGAGCTCGGTATATATTATTCCAAGACCTCCTAGCTTTGAGGGTCTGGGTTGAGAAATCACATGAGTTCCAGATTGGTTTCCTTCTAACTATGACAGGTTGTTTTTCTCTGGGAAGCATTAAAATTCTATCCTTATTCTGTATATTAGGCATTTTCATAATAATGTGCCTTGGTGTGGTTGTGTTATAATTTTGCATATTTGAGGGTCATATAAGCCTCCCATATTTGATTTTCCATTTCATTCTTAAGTTTGGGGAAATTTCTGATATTATTTCACTGAAAAGATTGGGCATTCATTTAGTTTATACTCTGACCCTTCGTCTATCCCAATAAACCTTACATTTGGTCTTTTCAAGTTATGCCACATTTCTTGGAACTTCTGTTCATGGTCTCTTAACATTTTTCCTCCATGGTCAACTTCAATGTCAAAATCATACATTTTGTCTTCATTGCCTCAGACTCTTTCTTCCAAGTGATCTAGTCTGCTGGTAATGCTTTCCATTGAATTCTTAACTTGGTTTATTGATCCCTTCATTTTGAGGATTTCTGCTTGATTTTTTTTTAAGAATCCCTATGTCTTTACTGAAGTGACCTTTCACTTCCTATGCTTTCTATGATTTCACTGCATACATCATCCTTTTCCTCACAGATCAGTTTAATTATGAACATTCTAAATCCTTTATCTGATGTTTCTTCCATTGTGTATCCATGGATTCTATTAAGTATCATGGTTTGTTTGGAGCTATTTGTTCCTATGCCTTTTCATGTTGTTTATGTGTCTACCCATCTAACAGTATGGGTCTGAGGCAGTAGATTTTCTACCCTGTGAACTTATTGTATCCCTAAAGATTTCCAGTATCTCACCATTTAAGGGGAGACAATAAAAACAAACATGAAAAATACATTAAACCAAATAGCTCCCACTGTGACACCTACAACATTTATTGTCACAGTAAACAGAAATTATGTAATCAGTTATTGCCTTCAGTAAAAACAGTAAGGTTGCAAATGTGTTTATAATTTTGAATGGTGAACAGCAAGAAAACAGAAGTGATATAGGATGTCATGATTATGAGGGAGGAGAGAGAAAATAGAATTAAAAAATTAAAGGAAGAGAGAGAACAGTAGAGATTGGCTATTAGGAAAAACAGAGAAAGAGAATGAAGGGAAACAGAAGTTAGTGAAAAAATTTATACAGGAAAAATTTTAATAAATAAAAATAAAAGAATATAAGACAAAGCTGACATATACTAATCAAACATCCTCCTCCTGAAAATACTGATCCATGAAAATAACTGGCTTTAAAAATGCTACAAATGAGGAAAAAACAAATATGAACACATATAAGTGTCCATGAAGCATTCAGGTTACAAACAAAAGAAAAGAAAAGAAAAAGATATTAAAATTTAAAAAAAAGATCTCAAAAAGTTAAAGAATTATTTCCATTGGAGTTCAAAAGATTCTCAGCTTGTTATGTGAGGTGGGCTATAGTGTGATACTTGTTCCACCCTCAGGGTAGAGTTGCTGAATGTGAGCGGAAAGCCTATAGGAGGGGCTCCTGGAGTTGAGGTTTAAGCTTAGGTAGAATCTAGGTTCTTTGTTGAATGGTGATTAGCCTGAAGATTTAAAATCAACACACTTTTAGGGCCTTCAGAAAGTTCATGCTAGAATACTACACACCAGGGGTTTCCCCTGGGTTCTATTCGAGCTTTGGTGGAACCATTTCTTAGTTGCCTCCATCACCCATGGACCCCACATTTTCTGGTCTCTTGGTTCTTACTCAAAACTCTATCTCTCCTGCCTCTTTATCTTTTGAATCCCAGCCAGGCATGTCTGTCCCAGCCTATCCTATAAGCCAGTGGTTGAATAAGAGACAGTGGAGAAGAGTCAGGTGGGTTTCCCCAACCAGTATTCCCCTGTGTAAAACCTTTTCCATGTTTGATTTTTATCCTGGTCACTTAGGTACACTCTATGTCATGCTGGGTGGATTTTCTAGGCCTGTGTTTTGGGCCAAACTCAGGTTTGCCAGGAATTGTTTTCCCAGCTTCTAGGAAGCTGGTAGAGATGCAGTTTCTTTCCCACACAACAATATTGTGCAGCATGGCTTTCAGTTGACTTAGGCAGTGTCTTTGATCCCTAGTCTTTCTGTACCCAGATACACCTCAGGACTCCAAAAAATGTGTGTTCCTTTAAATTTCTGATCCCTCCACTTTGCCTGTGAAGACACTCTTCTGAATATTGCCTCCGATTGTGGCAGTGATCACGATTGACAATATCTTCCTTATTTTATTTTATTCAAACACCTAAGTCCCTGATCTGCTTTGAATGTCCATTATTAAATACCAGAAAATCCCCCCTTTTTTTCCACGCACTTGCGGAAAAGCTTCCTATCTGCTTTATTGGTTTCATTCCACGGAGCATCCAGGAATGCAATCTTCTCTATTCTGCCATCTTAGGAAAAGTAAGAAAGTTGAAAACTTTTTTTTATTCATAAACTTACATCTGAATGTTTATTCATTAACACTAATGACTGAAAGAAACTAAGATGTTCTTCACTAGGTGAATGGATAAACAAACAGGTACATCCATACAATAGAATATCATTTAGTGATTGAAAAACCATGAGCTATCAGGCCACAAAAAGACATGAAGGAACCTTAAATGCATTCTCTTAAAAGAAGCCTATTTGAAATGCTACATATTTTATGATGCCAAATTATGACATTCTGGAAAAGACAAAAATATGAAGATGATAAAGAGATCTTTAGTTACAGGGGGAAGGGGAAGAGAAGGAAGGAGGGATGGAAAAATGGATCACAAGATTTAAGGCATGAAAATACTCTTTGTGATGCTGTAAGGGTGAAAACATGTCATACATTCATAACAGCTAGTAGAATGGACAAAGCAGAGAATGAACTCCAATGTAAACCCTGGGTTTTAGTTAATAAAAATGCATCTACATTGGTTCATTAATTGTAAAAAATGAAGTACACTAATGCAAGATGTTTATAATAGGAAAAAACCAAGAGGGAGGAATGATACATTGAACTCTGTACTACCAGCTCTGTTATATTATAAAACTACTAAAAAATAAAATTCCTTAATCATTTACAACAAACAAGCCAATAGGAACCATATTAGCATAAGAGAATTTTTTTCTGTTTTTAATGAGAGGTCATCATTGCTTTATTTGTGATTTATGGATTTCTATTGTGCTCACAAATTCTTGTGAGCTAATGGTAAATCTTCTTTAAAATTTCTTCATCACTTATGCTTTTTAAAGAAGTTTCTATAAAGTTTTTTATGTTTAAAATGTTTGAACATGGAGAAAAATTGAAGGAATTGGTACAGTGAATATCCATATGCTTTTTATCTGGGTTTACCATTGTATACATTATACGACAATCATTGCTGCACTGGCTTCTTCCCTCTATCTGTTTCTCTCTCTCTCTCTCTCTCTCTCTCTCTCTCACACACACACACACACACACACACACACACACACACACCTCACATCTCACACCTCACTTTCACCTTCCCTTCCTCCCAGTCTCAGTGTTTCTCTTCTTCTTTCCACATTTTTAACAGAACCACTTGAAGGTATATTGCAAACACCAAAATACTTAAGCCTGAATACTTCCACATGTATTTCCAAGAGAAAAAGTTTCTTGATTAGTATTTAAGAATATCCATGTAGGACCTATATATTGAAACCATGGAGGCCCGCTACCTGCAATTATTTAAAACATTGCTACAACTCCCTCTTTTATTATTGTTTTTCCTGCAAATACTTGACCAACCTGATAGATAATGCCCTTATCCCCTTGAGTTATAGTAGCAAAACTAAATTTGGGAGCAGTGCAGGTAGAGCCAGGGTATCACAATACGGAGAAATTCTGATGACACGAGAGACAATTAGCACTCCAAGAAATCATGCATATGCAGCACTTGCTGCAGGCATACTTGGGACAACAAGTGAGTAGGATGCAGCTGTCAAACACTATTATGATAACTGCACAGCTTAAAAGTAAAATCCTAACAAGATCTTCACCAGGACATTTCTAAAACCTCTTGAAGTGTGCCATATTTGTTTTGTTCCTTGGCTGGTCAAAATCTTGTGTAAATCTCCAAAGTTAAAATTTAGGCAGCTCTGGTGTCTTGAATTGGATACTGATAGTAATGACAATTAGGTTTTCAAGACACTTTATAAATTAAATGTTTACTCAGTGATTTGCTTAACTCCTCTTTTGTCATTATGTAGTCTTTAGTAGTCATTCCTTTTACTTAATAGCATGACATCTTATATAAAGTTTACAAACTGTTTTGCATTAGGAACTGAGTTTAATCCCACCTTGGGGAAACTAAAGAACAAAGAATTATTACTAATTAAAAGAATAGAATTAGAAAATGTAAGAAATCAAATTATAAAGTATAATAATTGTCATCATCTTTGACATGGTCATTTGTACTTGTTCCAGAATTAAATGAAATAATGTCTACAACTACCTTAGCTCTCAGGAAATATCTTAACTTCATACATAAATCTTTATAAACACACTCCACTTACTCTATCTTTTTTTGTCATCACATTAGAGTAATATAAATATGCCCTTATTCATACCCACATCTCATGAGAATAAAATCTTCGCCAGAAACATACAGAATTATATCTTAAAGTGTAATTTTAAACTGTCTCATGAAAGCTGGGCAGTATATTGATATCAACCCTATTGGGTGTGGAAAATTATGGCAACTGAACAGCTATGAGTGAAAAGCTAACAGTGAAAATAACAAGCATTTATTGAGAATTCACTATGTGAAAAAGTGTATATTTATTCTTCATTGCCGTTATGGTTTTGATATGAATCATCACCCAAAGATTCATGTGTTGAAGTCTTGGTTCCCATGCAGCATTATTCAGAGATGGGGCTCTGAGCTTGTCAGTGAATTAATCCATTGATGGGTTAATAATGCAGTGACATTAGTGGGAGGTGTCAGAAACTGTAAGTAGGGATCCTACTTGGAGGAAGTATTTTATCCCTGGGGCCTTTCCTCATTTTCTCCCTCTGTGTCTAGGCAGCCATGAGGTGAGTAGCTTCCGTCTGCCATGCCCTTCTCCATGATTTTTCTACCTTGGACCCAGGTGAGCATGAACTGAACCTCTTCAACTGTAAGCAAAAATAAATACTTCCTCTTTTAAGTAGTTTATGTCAGGTATTTCAGTTATAGCAATAAAATCCAACTAACACAATAGCATCTGCTGGACATGTGTTCTTATGCCCATTTTACAGATAAACTCAGAGAAACTGTTATTTTACCAATGATACCTAGAGAAGATATTTTAATAGCCAACCTGTTTTTTTTACAATGACTCAGGAGGACAACCATAAAAATCACTATTCTTGTTTAAACAGCAGAATGAATTATGCACAATATTCTGACAAGCACATGGTCAATTCTTGTCTCCTTTTATCCCACTCTCCTTCCTCATTGCCATTACCTAACCAAGGTTACTGTCATCACTTTCTGTGTTTTGACAATATTTCTATCAAATTAACAAGCTTTCATCCTCTTTCATTCCATGTTCATACCATGTGATGGGTGATTTTTAAAATATAGATCTGCTTGCATCTGTCCCATGTTCATAAGTCTTCACAGGAAATTCCCACTGTCTACAAGATAAGTTAAGTCTTTAATAATAATCTGTTATACACAGTTTTTCCAAATTACCCTATACCACTAACTATCTCCCCATATTCCTTGTACATTTTCTATCTGAATATTGATTTCCCTTCCTTCCTCAACTGGGAAACTCAACATTCACCACAGAGCTCAAATTCCACTATTCCCTGGAACCTTCCTGTGCACAGTTACTCATGCCCACCTCTGTTACTTCTCCTGAGCTATTTCTAATGTCTTTATTGACACTATTACTCCATTGTCCCCTACAATACTGTGAATTCCTTAAAGAGACTGTTTAATATCAATCTTGAATACCTAGTCCTTAACCTACTATGTATCCAGTTCACATTTTTTGAATGAATTTTCATGATACTCTAGGAATAACTGATATCCAAGCAATTCAAATAACACTTAAAAACAGGACTCCAAGGCATCAGACTTAGAAATTTCCTTGGTGAGAATGTGAACAGGTTTTCATCCCCCAAGAAGGTCATAACAATGATGATGGTGGTCTCAGGAAAAGTTAATGTACCCCCATGTGACTGTTGGCCAGCAGTGCATGATGTTCCATGTACACTGGCCAATGCGTGCTACCTGTTCCTGCTCCCACATTGCCCAGCCCCACTGGGTACAATGCAACTTCTTTCTTTCCTGTCCTTTATGTTCCTTTTCTGATTTTGTTGTTGTTGTTTTTGTTTTTTGTACTTGGAATTGAGCAAAGGGGGACTCAACAACTGAGCCAAATTTCACCCCTTTTTAAAAACTTTTGTTTTTCTTTTCTTTTTCTTTTTTTTAGAGACAGGTTCTCACTAAATTACTTAGGCCCTACATAAGTTGCTGAGACTTGCTTTCAACTCTTCACCTGCCTGCCTCAGGCTCTTAGCTGCTGGGATTTATATGCCTGTGCCATTAAGCCTGACCTATTTATTTATTTATTGTTGTTGTTTAGTTTTCTTTCATTTTTGTTTTTGTTTGTTTGTTTCATTTTCAAGATAGTCCTGATATTGCCCTGGCTGGCATTAAACTCACAGGCTCAAGCAAATATCCTGCCTCAGTCCCACAACTTATGTTATAGATGCATGCCACCATGCCCAACTGCTGAATCTGAAGTTTACTGGCTTCTACTAGAACAAGACAAACACAGACCATAATTAGACACTACTCATTGCTTCCTCTGGACCCTAGAACTTTGGAAGCAGGAGATGGGAGAGTATCTCCAATGAACCCAACCAGGGTCTTCCATGGCTTACTTGGGAAAGTAACTTAATATCTCTAATGCCACCAACTCCCATTTTTCTTGTACAAAATAAGCATAAAATTAGTTATGTAGTAACCAATAAATATTAAGTATTTCTCTTATTCACCTCCCCCACACTGCATTTGTTGATTTACAAGATCTGTTCCCTTTATGACTGCTATAATGTGAACCTTAACTGTCCCCAAAATCCCATGTGTTATAGGCTTAGTCCCCAGTATGGCAATAATGGAAGGTAGTTGATACTTAAGAAGTGGGGTCTAGTGGGAGGTCTTCAGGTGACAAGGGACATGCTCTCAAAGGTAATTGTGGGAACCAGGCTTTTTCCAAGAACCAGACTTCTTTGATCTCTGTGTCTTCTTGGCCAAGAGATAAAGAGTTTTGCTCCACTGTGTTCCCACCATGACTTGCTGCCTCACCAGGGGCCCAGAGCAATTGGATTTAACATATTATGGACTATGAGCCAAAATAAGCCTTTTCTCTTCATAAGCTGATTAATTATTATAGTGTTGGAAATCTGACTAGCAAAACTATGTGAAGGAAAGGTGTTAAGTTGGTATTTTACAAATAGTACCAAAGGTTTACCTGGAAATTACTGAATCAGAGCATATGAGGCCAAATAAAGTTGCTGTATATATTTGAACAAATGGCAAATAGGGTATATGATGAGCCTATATTTCCCAATAAAGAATTATTATTTTTTTTTTAATTAAACACATAGCCTTATGTATCTAAGGTCATTGACCTTATATTAGCCCCATACAGACCCTCCTCCAAATTGTTCATATTCCTTTGGGATGTAGAGTTCTTTTTAATACATATGTACCTTGTTTTTGTATTATTACAAAAATTGAACAGTTATTGCTCCAATTCAGGTATTAAGTTATTGAGTCTTCATTTTATTGCTTGTGTTATTACTATTTCTAATTTTCTCCTAAAAGAAATGTACAACTCTCTCTTGGAATGCATACTCTGCAAAATTACCTGCTGCAGTTGCCTAGGATTGGCTTTTATCTCTGTACTGTGGTGAAGTAGAGTTATATAAGCCACTGTGGCCTTTGGCAGGAAGAAGATAACTCTCAGATGGATGCTGCCTGAAAAACTTGCTTTCATTATCAGAGTTCCCCTTGACCATAGGAGCCTGTATTTTTTGCCTTATTAACCATTCCAAGCTCATATACTATGTGGGTTATACCATGCAATGGCCTTTTCTATAACATGTAAAGAGATATTTTTGAAATTTACTTTTCCATAGAAAAGTCCTTGAATAGATGGTAATTAACAGATAGTCATCCAAGACATAAGGAAATGACTTGCCAGGGATCACAGAGGATTTATATTTTAACAAATATTCCTAACTACTTAGTTCCCAGCTTGAGTCCCTCTTGGTAGGATGGATTCAAGTTAGCAATCCCCATTTTAGATCCACTAGCTGTACCTACCCAAAAGAGAATATCAAGGGTTTTTTTTTGTTGTTGTTGTTATTGTTGTTATTACAAAGTGTTAATTTTATTCAGAAAACATTTATAAAAAGGGAAATAGGCTTCTAGGTGCTCTGTGTAATGCCAAACTAAGTAAAATAATTCTTTCTGCCATCAAGGAGAACCCCCACATCAAGGAGGGAAACTCAAGCTTGTGATCAAATGCAACAATTGTAAGTCAAGAAAAAAACAACAACAACAACAAAAACAAAAAAACATAATGAGTTCTAGGACATATGTAGATTATACATTAAATTCCACCAGAGCTTCATAGAGAGGGACAATATCTCTATTCCAGTGGAACCATGGAAGAGGTAACATTCAAATTGAACCCTGAAGAGATTAGATCTCATTTTGCCACGCAGTTATGGCTAGACAAGGGCATTCCAGTACAAGAAATGCCATTGTTCAGGAGAAGATGGAGAGCTGGGGGAAAGCTTAACAAAGTTGTGGAGGAGAAGAAAGAAGAGGTTAGGGCTTAACTGCACAAGGGTTATCAATATCTTAAAAGAAAATTCTGATATAATTGCATGTACAACAAGGAGCTTCTGAAGATAGTTTATCCATCCAACAAAGTAAATAAAGCCCTCAGGTCAGGCTCAGCTGCAAAGAGATGGGACCTGATGGGACATCTTCAGGTCATTGAAGGTATGCCCCAAAAGGGATCATGAGATCTGGTCCTTTCCTCTCCCACCCTCCCATGTGTCTGTCTCTTTGGCTCCCTCTCCCTCTCTCTCTTCTCTGACATGAGGTAATTGGTTTTGCTACACCAAGAGTTCCTACTGTTATGTGCTTCCTCACCACAGGCCCCAAAGCAAAAGCAAAAGGGCCTACAGGACTATGGACTGAAACTTCCTAAAATTTGAGCCAAAATCATCTTTTCTCTTTTTAAGTTGACTATCTTAGGTATTTTGTTATAGTACCAGAAAGCTGACTAACACAAAAGGCAGGGATAAGAGTTATAGAATTCTTAAACAAGTAAAACATATGAAAGCCTCAACTGAAAAACTGGCAAACAAAGGGAAAGTATGTGCAGAAGTGGAATATGTCATCCCAGTGGCAATCTAGGGGATAAGGCCATTAGATGTAAGAAGAAAAGGAGCTTAAAATGTCAGATAATTTTTCAAGTTTTAAAGTTTCTGAGGAAGAGAATAAGGTTATTATAAACAGGAGAAGAAGCAAGTTTGAAGAAAATCCAAAATTTTGTAGTGAATACTAAAGAAATTTATTGCATGCTATATAAATAAAAAGATAGAAATGCCACAGTCAAAAATATATCAATGTAGAGGTTTCCTTTTTAGAATCTAAAAACTTGCACTGTATCATCACAAAATATTGAACCTGACAAGTATTAATAGAGTAAAACCTTACTTTTCAGAAGAAATGATTTAGGCAATTTCATTCATGGTCATTATTGTCTAATGGAATTACTAGATCAAAATCTACATAGAGTATATTAATTTAACAAAACAAGGCCCCATGTCTCTGAAAGTACTCTCACTAATTTCTAAGTTATGCCTTGTCCCTGGTTTCAAAGTGGGCTTCAAGAGAAGCAAACAGGAAACTGCAATTTGGATACACAGTGTTCTAGAGGGTTCTATGAGAGCAGGGAGAAGCAGTGTAAACAAAAAGTAGAAGAACAGAAAACTAATTGATGAAGTCTTCTTGAGGAAATTCAAAGTTCACACCTCAATAATGGGTAGAAATCAGGAAGGTCAAGACATGAAGAAAATGCCATAAATTCAGGTCTCATTAATCATTCTGGATAGACAACCCCAAGAGAAAGGGAGAGAGATAAAGTGGACTAGAGAGAGAAACAGAGGGAGTGTTTTGGTGGGATTAGGAGAGAGTTATGGAAAGACTCTACAGAAATAGGACTGAGAGGTTAAACTGAGGCAGATTACATTCAATAAAATTTATTTTTTTCATAAATAATATATATTCAATAAGTGTTTCATGAAATATATTAATAAAACAGGAGTAAAACTTAGTAAAGAAACCAAAGAAAAACAAACATTTGTGAAATAATGCTGAATTTGTGAATATAGTTCAAAGCAGGTCACCTAAATTGATCTGAGCTCCCAACCCAGAGAAGAAAACATGACTGTCAGTAACTATTAAAGAATCCAGATTTTAAAAAGTGTCCAAATGTAGCAATTTTATGGGTTAGAGTTTCAAACAGAAAAGACATCAATAGTTAAAAGACATTAATAGTTAAATCTGTTCAAAAGGTTCCCCTCCTCATTCAAATTCTGGGATTATGCACTGTTAAAGCTGGTGGAGATGACTTGCAATAAATGACATGAATAGAGAAGCCAGGACCATCAGAAGCTAATGATGTGTAAAACTCTTAAGCAGGGGGCACCCATGGGAAGCCTGAAGCTTCCCTCTCTGTGCTAAATGTATGGATAGTGCTGCTTTGTGCAGTGTTTGTGTGGCTGCTCCAGTTAAGGGTAAGGTAAAAGTCAAGGGCACATGGAAAGCACAAAGGAGTGCATTTGTCTCTTCCAAATCTCAGGATTTTGATATATTTTGAGAGGAGGAAACCCTAGCAGAATGAGAGAGTAGAGGAGGGATGCAGAGGGCAAGCTGGGGAAAGCCAGGGAAAACAAGTCTTTTAAGTCCTTTCTCTTGGTTGCAGACTACATGAATGAGCTGTGTGTTGACCAGGCAGAGCAAATAAGGAAGCCAAGGGGAACCATCAGAAGACAAGGAGAGGAAGCCTGGTATATATCCTTCAAAACTGGAGACCTAGGGAACTGCATTTTAATATAATAATCTTTTCCTTCTTATGTATTCTTAAAAAGAATGTGAAATCACCCCCAAGACAGTCCAGAGCCAATTAAACTACATTTCTTCATCTTCCAAGCATGGGAGGAGATAGAACTCAATATTTAACTCCTATTATTGTTTTTCTCTTTTCCCAAAGGAGGTAGCAGAACCCTTCTAATCCAAAAGAATTAGAAACTTCTAGTCAAGGAGCTCCAGTTCAATGTTTATATTTAAAAAGCTAAGGTTACTAAAACAAAAGTCTTTAATCTGATCTTCAAACCAGGTATGTACAATCTCATTTTAGGAAGATCATCCAAGAGGGCCATGTTCCCTCTGAAGTCTGTAGGAGAGAATACTGTGTGTCTCTCTTCTAGGTTCTGGGAACCTCTAGCATCTTTGGTTCTCTTCCTGTGTCCACATACATTCTTCCTACTATATGTGCCTGTGTCCAAATTTCCCTGTTTATTAGAACACCAGTCATATTGAATTAGGATTTGCCCTGACCATTCATTGTGATTTCATTACCTTTGTACAGACCCCTATCTGCAGATGAAGTCACAGATAAAGTGCTGAGGGTCAGCATTTGGGGGACTCAATTCACCCATTACAGGATTTTTGTTGAGATATAGACAGGGGTGTGATACCACAGGCTGCTTCTGTGGGGAGTTGCAGCTTACCAGAAGGTGGACCCAAATGTTGCCAAAAGTGCCACAAGAGAATTCCAAGGACTGGAAACTTCACAGGATTTGGTTCTCCCATAGCTTACATATTTAAGTAGATTTTGATTTTTTCTTCCTAGAAAATCTATCTTTAATTTAAAAAGAAAAATTAGGAGAAAAATGGTGTTCCCTTAAATACGACACATTAAGCCTCAATTTTAAATCTCTTCTTCCCTCATAAAACCCACTAAGGTGACAATAAGGCAATAAAAGTATTTTAAAAATATTAATTATGATGCCAACTATATGACATTCTAGAAAAGGCAAAGCTATAGAGACAGGAAAAAGATCAGAATTTGGGGTGAGGGGATGCAAAGATCAATAGGTGGAGCACAGAAGATTTTAGGGCAGTGAAAAATTCTGTGGAGTTCTATATTGTTGGATATGTATCATTGTATGTTCACCTAAATTTTCAGAATGTACAACCCCAAGAGTTAATCCTAATGAGAACTGTGGACTCTGGGTGATTCTGGATTTTAATTCTTGCATCAAAGGAGTGTTATAAAGTGCCACAGTCTGGCTGGGCACAATTCAGGAGCCACTTGTCAAAAGAAACAAACTTTATTTTTAGAACCATAAACCACACCACACAGCTCCTTAGGAAAAATCCTCAGAGCCCAACTGCCACCACTGGCTTCTCACAAGCCTCTCTACCTCCCCCACTCCTCCTGCTCTTCAGGCTGATTGGCTGGGTCGCGTGGGTGGAGCCAAAAAAGTCCCCCAATGAGCAGCTCTATTGTCTGAAAGGGCGGAAAAACAGCCCAATGAGCATCACCGCAGACAAGCCAATCAGCTAGAAGTTGCTGGGGCCGCTGTGAGCCAATCATCAGCTGGAAACTGGAAGTTTGCTGGCAGCTGGAAGTTTGCTGGGGCCCCTTTGGCTGTGGCTCTCAACATCTCCCCCTCTATGTTTAAACAACAAGCATGTGGCTTAGGGACCGTGCCTTGCTTAGGCTGTCCAAAGTACATATGGTCCTTACCCATTATCAGATGAGCTGACCTCAAGGCGTCAGCCTCCTGTCTTAGCTTGGTACCATTGCAATTGGATCTTACCCGTTATTGACTAGTGGTTCAGCATACAGCCATAGCTGTGGATAGGACTTTGTACCAGCGGGGGGGTGAGGTTCTTTGCCTCACCTCTGTTGGCCCCCAAATTTTAGCTGAACGACCATAAACAGCAGAAGGGAGGAAGATACACCAAGCCAATTGACGACTCCTTTGGAAAAATTGTACCACTGATGACACCATCAGCAAAAATACCCCAACACTACCACAAGTCACTGCACAAACAGATAGTTCACAATGCATACAAGTGAGTTCACAATGCATACAAGTGATACACAGTCCAGGGAAGTTCTGCAAGCTGTTCAGTGATGGCTATTGCAGAAGCTATAGATTGGTTCTATCTTTGTCTTCACTGGCACTGGGATGAAGATAGGAATTCTGGCAATAATGGCTAAAGAAAAAATTATGTAACATTCCAGAAGGCACTAAAAGAGAACAATTTTCTTAACAATTTACATTATCTTGAATAGAATTATTAAATATAATGAAAAGGAAAGGTGAAAGTAAACAAACAGATCTGTTAACCTCCTTTTTTGTTCACATTTTAAAACAATCCTCAACAGCTGTTTACCCGATTTAAATTAAACCATTTAAATCACGTGAATAAAAAAAAATTATTTGGATCCATTTTTTCATGAGCACTTATCATATATGATATATGGATATACGTACATACAAACATACAACATAAAACACAAGTGTGCACACATAATATAATACGTACAACACATAATAGTAAAGGCCTTATAACTTTTTACAGGTGAAATCTCCATTGCAATGTTTAAAAACTCTACAGTCAAAAAACTGATCAGCAAAATATTAACCTAGGTCTGTATGAGCTCAAAAAAACAAAATAGAACTTCATGATGTGGGAAAGGTTATAATAAAATAGATATTCAAAAAAGCATCCTGGTTCTGTCACAGATGTAAGGATAGCCAACCTGGAGTTTTGGATATCAGCTGTTATGTATTTGAGCCAAATCATCTTCTTTTCGGTCTGTAGAAATCACTTTAGTTAATCTCTCTGGCATCCAAATAAGCTGCTGTTCTCCCTGTGGAAACACAAAAACAAACCCCTGACTCCAGACAATTACTGGGTCAGGACCTTTCCATTGTCCTGTTAGAATATCCTTCCAAAGTACCTTGGGCTTATGTACATTTTTTGAACACAGATGCCTTTCCGTAGCACTAAGCCCTGTTGAATCCAAATTTTAAAAGTTTCTAGTAAAAAGTGTTATTTTAAGTTTATCTTTGGGGAATATATACCCCTTCCCAATTCCCTCTTTTTACTTTAATAAGTACATTTTAATAGTTTGATGAGCTCTTTCAACTATGTCTTGTCCCTGTGGATTGTATGAGATTCCTGTTATATGAGTGATGCCAAATGATGAGCAAAATTATTTAAAAGAGGTAGAAGTATAACCAGGGCATTATCTGTTTTTAACTGTTTTGGAATGCCCACAGTGGCAAAATTTTGTAGCAATGAGCTATAATATCTTTAGTTTTTTCTCTGGCATGAAGGGACCCCATCAAAAAGCCAGAAGAAGTATCAACTGTAACATGCAAATATTTTAATTTTCCAAATTCTGGCAAGTGTGTGATGTCCATCTGCCAAATATGGTTAGGTATCAGTCCTCTAGGATTGATTCCAAGATTAACTTGTGGTAAAAAGGTCACACAAATTTGACATTGTTTTATTGTCTAGCTTGTTCCTTAGTTATTTTAAAATGCTTTTGTAAAGTATTAGCATTGACATGGAACTTTTTATGAAAATTTGTAGCTTCTTCTAGTGTAGAGAAAATATGTATGTCATGTGTAGTTTTATCTGCTAAATCATTGCCCAAACTAAGGGCTCCAGGCAATCCTGTATGTGCCCTGATATGTTCTATAAAGAATGGATCTTTTCTGTCCCAGATTAGACTTTGTATAGTGGAAAGCAAAGGAAAACAGTAGAGGAAGGGGAAATCCTACCAGCATCTTCAAGGGATACTATAGCATTAACTATATACTGACTATCGAAAATAAATTAAATATAGAGTCTTTAAACATCACAAAAGCTTGTAATCCTGCATTAAGCTCTACCTTTTGAGCTGATTGTTTGGGTACTAAAAATGTAAAATTTTGATCAGGTGTAACTATTTCTGCTGTACCATTATTTGACCCATTAGTGAATATATTTGGAGCATTCATGATAGGTGTTTTTCTTGTCATTGTTGGAAAAAATACAGGATGCAATGACCAAAAAGACAATAAAGAATTTGATGGTAAGTGGTTATCAAATGAAACATTAGATTTGCACATGATTATTGCCCAAGTATTTAACTCATTAGCTAACTCATCAATTTGATTCATAGTATATGGAGTAATAATTTTATTGGGAGAAATTCCAAACACTCCCTTTGCTGCTTTTATTCCTTTGAGTATTAATTGTCCTACAGCCTCAGGATACCTAGTAAGAATAGTGTTATGAGAATAAGATAAATGTATCCATAATAATGAACCTTCTTGGCAAAATACTCCTGTAGGAATATTTTTTGTTTGTAGTACAATAAATAATAAAGGCAAACTTATATCAATTCTATCCAAATGCATATTTTCCATATATGTTTCAATGATTTTTAATGCCTTTCTTGCTTCAGGTGTTAACGTTCGGGGTAAATTTGGATCTGATGGACCTTTTAGGATATCAAAAAAATGTCCCAACTCTCCTGTTGGTATACCTAGAGAAGGCCTTATCCAATTTATGTCTCCTAATAACTTTTGAAAGTCATTAAGTGATTTGAGTTAATCTACTCGTATTTGAGTTTTTTGTGGATGGACCATGGTTGAGGATAATAGAACTCCTAAATAATTGGTTGGAAAATTTAATTGTACTTTATCTATTGCTATATTTAGATTGTAATTTTTTAATAAATTTGTAAGTCTGGCATAACATTCTATCAATGTGTTTTTATCTTTGTGTGCTAATAATATATCATCCATATAGTGAAATATTTGTAGTTCAGGATTTTGATTTCTAAGTGGCTGGATTACTTTGTTAACATAAATTTGACACATAGTTGGGCTGTTAGCCATCCCTTGAGGGAGTACTTTTTATTCATATCTCTGATCAGGACTTCATGATTCAGTGCAGGGATAGAAAATGAAAAACGTGGACTATCCTCAGGATGAATTGGAATTGAAAAAAAAAACAATCTTTAATATCTATAACTAAAACATACCAGGTTTTTGGCAAAGCAGACAATTGAGGAATCCCCAATTGAGCAGGTCCCATAATAACCATCTCATTATTAATCGCTCTTAAATCTTGCAATAATCTCCATTTACCTGATTTCTTTTTGATGACAAAAATGGGAGTATTATGGGGAGGTACAGAAGGTTGTATATGTCCTTCCGATAATTGTTGTTTGACCAGGTCATGGGCTGCTTGTATCTTTTCTTTAGTCATGGGTCACTGATTTCTGATTTCCAAGTAATTTCTGATTTCCAAGTAATTTTTATTGTCTCAGTGGCCCTTTCTGAAAATCCAACCCATGTCTGTCCATTCCTTGATCTATTTGTATTGGTGCTGCTATCCCTTGTTCTTGTTTTTCTAATCTTTTTCGTTTCTTAAAACCTTATCTAGTCATAATAGTGGGTGCATTTTGGTTGATGTTATTTGTTAATGTCAAACCTAATTGATCTAGGACATCTCGTGCCCATTAATTTACGGGAAGATGATCCAATACATATGGCTGTATAGTTCCTTCACATCCTTCAGGATCCTTCCAATCTAATACCATTGCACTTCTATGGGGGTTAGTCACCACTCCTAGGCCTCGAAGCGTTTGAGTGGCTTGTTCTAATGGATTGTTCATTAGCCCAATGTCTCCCTCTATGGCATTGTGGGCAAATACACGGTATTCTACTCCTTTTATACCTAGCTTGGTTAAACCCTCCTCCTATGGGGAAATTCCTTTTAAAATGTCCTGTTTGTTCACAATTGTAGCATGTTCTTGGCCTGGCATCTAAAGCCTGTTTTACTGCAGCTGCCATGATTTGCCCTTGTTACAGCCTCTTTTAGCTGCTTCACTTTTTTGAAATTTAAAGCATGGTGAATTTTCTGCCCCCCTACCTCAAATACAGGGCATGTTAATATTTGAGATCCTGTCTCAGGATCCTAACTATCAACTGCGGGGGTTGGGAGCCTCCCAGCATATGGAGGTGGTGCTGTTGGTTGGACACTTATGCCCCCTGGTCATAGAAAGGTGTTAGTAGCAGGCTCCTGTTGTAACTTTTCCCCTGATGGCTTTTTCTGATCTAAACTTTCTTCCTCTGTCTGACAAGTTCGAGAGACCTTCTCTTTTACTTGAATCTTTTCCTCTGTCTTACTAGTTTGAGAGACCTTCTCTTTTACTTGAATCTTTTCCTCTGTCTGACTAACTTGAGAGACCCTCTCTTTTACTTGAATCTTTTCCTCTGTCTGACTAACTTGAGAGACCACTCTTTTACTTGAATCAATATGTCTTCTCCTTCCTCTACCATTGTCTGAACTGAAGGCTTTGGACTAAGCAAACAAGATACGAATGTTCACAATGGCAATGTGCCAACTGGCAGAGTCCCTGGGCTTTTCTTTTCTATTCTTTTTAAATCTTCACCATGATGGTTCCATTGTGACATATTTAACAACTCCTCCTTAAAAAGCCATGGGCTAAATTTTTGTATTGTATCAACATATGCCCTGACTGCTCTTGATTTTACTGGGATGCCTCCTTCCTGTAACAATTTACTTAACACTCTTTTTTTTTTTTTTTTACTAATTTCTGATCCCATATTTCTACTATAATACAACCCAACAAGATGACGCCAAACAAAGCCGAGACAGAATGAAACAAAAATGTAACAACACAAAATCATTATAGCCTTTCTATCCTCCTGAAATGCCCATCTGTCCTTTCTCCCTATCTGTTCCTCAGACACAAATAGTTTTTCCTCAGTTGTGAGTGGTTTTCCTTCCGTCTCACTCATCTCCAGTGACAGACAAGTTAAAACAAAAGTGAAGCAAAACAAAAGAAGAATCTTAAAATGGCTACCCATCCTCTCGCCCTGCCCTCAGGGGCGAGCAGTTTACCTTATCACTTACCCTCAGTCTTTCCCCATACGGGCCACCAAATGCCGCAGTCTGGCTGGGCACAATTCAGGAGCCACTTGTCAAAAGAAACAAACTTTATTTTTAGAACCACAAACCGCACCACACAGCTCCTGAGGAAAAACCCTCAGAGCCCAACTGCCACCACTGGCTTCTCACAAGCCTCTCTACCTCCCCCACTCCTCCTGCTCTTCAGGCTGATAGGCTGGGTTGTGTGGGTGGAGCCAAAAATGTCACCCAATGAGCAGCTCTGTAGTCTGAAAGGGTGGGGAAACAGCCCAATGAGCATCACCGCAGAGGAGCTAATCAGCTAGAAGTTGCTGGGGCCTCTGTGAGCCAATCATCAGCTTCCAGCTGGAAGTTTGCTGGCAGCTATAAGTTTGTTGGCACCCCTTCGGCTGTGGCTCTCAACAATTAAGGAAGGTGGGTACTAATCCTACAGCATCACTATACCGCAGCTTAAACTATTACAGAGCAATAGTAACAAAAACAGCATTAGTATTGACACAAAAACAAACTGGTAGACCAATGGTACTGAATATTGGACACAGAGAAGAGCCCACATTCTTAAACTCAAACTAATGATTTTCTCTTCCAGGACTTCTCCAAAATTACAATTATCTTATATTAGACAAAGGCATTCTTCAGTGATCATATAATAAATAAGAAAGAGTTATTTAAGGAACCTTTTGTTTTAAGTTAATATTTTATGAAATGATTACTTATTACTTTAGTTTTTGGTGTCACATATAATGCATTGTTAAAAAATCTTCAAATATTGGGCTGGGGATGTGGCTCAAGTGGTAGCACGCTCGTCTGGCATGCATGCAGCCCGGGTTTGATCCTCAGCACCACATACAAAGAAAGATGTTGTGTTGGCCAAAAACTAAAAAAAAAACCCTAAATATTAAAAAAATTCTCTCTCTCTCTCTCTCTCTCTCTCTCTCTCTCTCTCTCAAGGAAAAAAAAAACTTCAAATATGACAAACAGATTTTATGATCATTATGTAAGGATTGAAAAATAGAGTAAAAGAAGAAGAGTATTGGATCCTCTTCTATTGTGTCACTTAGATATGATATCCTTGAAAGGAAGATTTTTTGGACTTAAATTAATTTTCTTGTTTTCTTTCTTATGAGAGTCATGCTTAGGTCATCCACAGGGATGACTCTTCTCCTGAACCATGTTCCAGGCCCTTCATTCATTCTTGAACTCACACTAATGATTTTCTCTTCCAGTACTCCTCCAAAATTCCATAGTGATGAAAATTCCCTAAGATACTTGCCCTTGCCTCCAGTTTTCAGAATATTTTCAAATTATGTCTCACAAGGAATCCAGTAGCAGAATGTTATGAATCTAATGCAGATTCTTTATATTCAAGCAAGCTAAACACTATCATGACTCATTGGTATCCATGTAGAAAGAGTTTTGTCTTCTAAACCATTTGGAGCATAACATGAAGATTAACCAGCATTCTAACAGGGTCTGTTCATTCCATTTGATATGTTAGAGAAGCGGTAACAGCAGTTCATGCCAAGTTTTGGAATTGACTAATTTTCTGCCCTTGGTGTGATAAGTTTCACAAAAGGGGATAATTACATTCTCTATGATCAGAAGAGAACACATTTCTAAAAGAGTTAAGTTATACATTAATAAGCAGCTGATTTGAACTTAAATCTAAAGTACAAACAAGAGCACAGCTGATAAACAAAGATGAGTCTCAAGAACACTTTCTGGTAATTAAAACACTGAAAATTGAAACCTGTGAAAATACACAACTTGCAATTTGCAAGGGAGTCCAATATATTTCAGCAGTAAAAACCAAGTTATTCCATTGCTTTGCTATTTCTCTTATCATGTTTTTTATTATCTAATTAAATCTTCATAATGACCTGAGAACTAAAGCAACATAATCCTTCTATATTAGAGAGACTTCAGCCTAAAACACAACTTGTTCAAGAACAAAGATCTCTTTGTTTTAGAGAGAGAATATCTTCTTAGTTCAAGCTAATTGTTACTATGTAAAATGAGTTAGTGTTCTTAGCTGTATTGCCTTTGAATAATGATTATGTTATTTTACTTTTTTCTTTCTGAATTACAAGCTTATACATTCAGTGACATGTGTCTGAATTCCAGCTACCAGGGAGTTTGAAACAGAAGGATTCTTGACATGAAAATTTATGATGAATGTGGGCAATATGGAGAAACCCTATCCCAGGTATACCTCATGAACTTAAATGCAAAAATCCTTAAACAATTTTAGCCAACCACATTAAAAAACACATCAAGATGATAATACTCCATGATCAAGTCATTTTCATCCAAGGGATGCAATGGTTGGTTCAACATAGGGAAATTAATTAATGTAATTCACCACAAAAGGATTAAAGGCAAGAATATCAGGATCATATCAATTGATGCAAAAAAAAATCAGTGATAAAACCCAATACCCATACATGTTAATCATGCTAGGGAAACTAGGGATGGAAGGCACTTACCTCAACATTATAAAGGTTTTATTTAAGAGAACCAAAGCCAACATCATACCAAATGCAGCAAAACTGAAGTAATTTCCTCTAAAATCAGGAACAGGACAAATATGTATGTTTCAGCACTTTTATTCAACATAGTTCTTGAAAGTCTATCCAGAGCAATTGGGTAAAAATGAAATTAAAGTTATGTAAATGTGAAAACAGGAAGTCAAATGACCTCTGTTTGCTTGATGACATAATCTTTTATATGGAAGACCCCAAAATTTCTTAGAGCTAACAAGAATGACTTATAGTAAATGATTTCAGCAAATTAGCAGGATACAAGCCTAACATACATATATCAATAGATTTCCTATATTCCAATAGTGATTGATGTCAAACTATCCCATTCATAATAACCTCAAAAAATAAATCATAAGAATTAATATAACCAAGAAATTAAAACATTGATACAATTAAAAAAGTATACATCATAGAGGAAAGAAATTGAAGACCCTAGAAAGTGAAAATCCCCCATGTTATAGGATTATTATAAGTATTTTAAAAATGGCAATACTAGTGAAAGCACTCTACAGATGCAATACAGTTATCACCAAAATACTAATGACACTCTATTAAATTTGTCTTATCTTGCATATTTACCTGGAAATTATTTTAGTACCTTCACAGTTACAAGTTCTACATTAAAACCTTTCATCTCTTTTGGATGATTTATGTACAGAGGGAGAGATACTAATCATTTCAATTTTTAAAATGTAGATATTCACTTTTCCCAGGGGCATTCACTGAAGAGTCTCTTTCTTTCAACAACAGGTATTTTTGGTGCTTTGTTTGAGAATCAGATATCTGTAAGTGCATGTTTTTATTTGGGGTTCACTATATTAATCCATTGGTCTACATGTCTGTTTGCATGCCAGCTCTTTTTTGTTGTTGTTGTTGTTGTTGTTGTTGTTGTTACTATGGCTCTGTATAAAGTTTTGAATTTGGATATTATAATGCCTTCATCACTTACTCAGGATTATTTTGACCTGGGGAATGATTTACTTCCATATGAACTTAGAATTGTTTTGTTTTGTTTTTTAATTCTGTGGTGAATGGAATTTGTGTTGACTCTGTAGATTACTTTTAGTAATATGGCCACCTTAAGAATATAAATTCTACAATCCATGGACAAGGGAGGTTCTTCCATCTCTCAGTGCCTGCTTTAATTTCTGTTTTTTACTATTTTGTATCTTTCATTACAGTTCTTTTACCTACTTGATTATATCTGTTCCTTGGCATTCTACTTGTTTTAAGGCTGCTATACATGAAATTATGTTCTTAATTTTATTCACAGCAAATTTGTTATTAGTGTGTCAAAAAGAACCACTGATTTTACTAAGTTGACTACTGTTTCCTGTTGCTTTGCTGAATTTTTTCTAATAGTCATTTGGTGAAGTCTGTAGGGTCTTCTAAATATAAAATTATATTCTCTGAAAAAGGATAATTTAACTTTTTCCTTTCCTATTTGTATCCCATATATTTCTTTCTCTTTCCTGGTTGCTCTATCTAAAATTTAAATTATCATATTGGATGGCGATTGTGGCTATCCTATTTCTTTTCCTGATTTTGAAGGAAATTTGTTCAAATTTCCCCTGTACTGTATGATGATCACTAGGGCTTTGTTTCAGATAGTTCTTATTTTGTTGAGATAAGATCCATCTACAACTAATTAGCTTGGTGCTCTTACCATGAACAAATGTTAAATTATATCAAAGCACTTTCTGCACCTATTGAGATGCAGCTGTGATTTTTTAATCTATGATTCTGTTTATGTGTTTTATTACATTTAGATCTCCTTATTTTGAACCATTCTTGTATTCCTGGGATAAAACTAAATTTATTTTGGTGTCTGATCTTTACAATGTGTTGTTGGATCCAGTTTGTAACTATTTAATTGTAGATTTTACATCTATGTTCACTGAGAATGCTAGCCTAGTGTATTGTTTTGATGTGTGTGTGTGTTTTTGTGTGTGTGTGTGTGTGTGTATGTATGTGTTCTTATCAGGTTTTGTGACAAGGTATTTATTGAATGAGTTTGAAAACGTTCCTTTCATTTTTATTATATACAATATTTTGAAAAGCAATGATGTTAGTTCCAATCTAAATGTCTTTAAAAATTCATCAATCTATCTAATCCTAGTGTGTGTGTGTGTGTGTGTGTGTGTGTGTGTTGTGTTTTAATATTTCTCAAATTTCTTATTATTGATTTTGTTAGGGAGGTTATTAAAGCCTCTCGATTCTATTTTGGTGTTTCACATATCTAACAATTTGTTCATTTTTTTATATTTTCCAACTTATTGAAATGCAATTTTTCAAAATAATTCCTAATGATCAACTGCATTTCAGTGGTATCTGTTGCTGCATGCTTTATTTGGATATAGTTTCATAAATTTAGGTATTCTCTTTCTTTTTGAAAATTTGAATGATGATTTGTCAGTCTTGTTTATCTTTTCAAAAAGCCAACACCTTTTCTCATTGATCCTTTGCATTGTTTTTACTCTATTTCATTTAGTTAATTCCAATCTTTACTGTTTCCTTATGTTTACTAACTTAGGGGGTGATTTCTTCTTGCTTTTCTAAGATCTTGAAATGTACCATTAAGCTATTTATTTATTTATATTACTTATTTTTTTGTTTGGTATCAAGAGTTGAACCCAGGGGCACTTAACCACTGAGCCACATCCCCAGCCATTTTGGAATTTTATTTAGAGACAGGGTCTTATTGAGTTGCTTTGTGATTCGCTAAGTTGCTGAGGCTGAATTGGAACTCTTGAGCTGCTGGGATTACAGGCATAAAAATCTCTAATTTTTAAATTAAGGCACTCATAGGCATAATATCCCTTCTTATTAGTCTTTTCATTTTATCCTAAATAATCCATGATATTATATTTCAGTTTTCATTTAATTATTGGAATCTTGTAATCTGTTTCTAATTTCTTAAAAGCCTTTCTCTTTGTTTAAAAGTATATCATTCAATTTCATGTATTTCAAAGTTTCTATTTTTTTTTCATACTGTTTTCAGTTTTATTCTATGGTCTAACCTGATACAAGAAATTATTTGATCATATTTTTAAAAAAGATTTGCTTTTCTAACAGGATAATTTAACTTTTTATACTATATCTCAGAAAAAGTTCTATAATCTGAAAAAAATGTGTATACTCTAGTTTGTGTATGGTATTATAATTCAGATGTGAGGAATCCCCCAAAACCTCATGTGTAGACAATGCAAGAGGTTTATATGTGAAATGATTGGGCTATGAGAGCCTTAACCAATCAGTAAATTAGTGCCCTGATAGGGATTTATTGAGTGGTGACTTTAAGCTGGTAGGGTTTGTTGGGGGAAGCTGGTCTCTTGCAGTATACCTTAGGGTATACATATTTTGTTCTTCATGAGTGGAGTCCTCCTTCTGCTTCCTGGAATGATATCTTGAGCTGCTTTCCACTGCTACTTTCTTTTATGACAATATTCTTCCTCACCTTGGCCAAGAAATTGAGCTAGCTATTTATGGACTGGGATGTCCAAAACTATGAGGCCCCCAAATAAACTTTTCCCTTTCTAAAACTTTTCTTTTACTCACAACAGTGGAAAAGGTGATTAAAACACATGGAATATTCTATATAGCCATCTTTTTAGTTCATTTGATATATAGTGTAATTTAACTCTGTTGCTAGTTACTGTTTTGTTTTGGGTTAATGATTCATCTGTTGGATTTGAAGTTACCTGTATTTACTTTATTGGGGTCTGTTTCTCCCTTTATTTCCTGTGGTGTTTGTTTTATGAAACTGGATGTTCCAAAGTCTGGTGCCTATATACTTAACATCTTTTATATATTCTTCAATATATAGTAACTTTCTTTGTCTCTTTTGTCTGATTTGAAGTCTATTTATTTGGAGATGCATATAACTACTCTTTTGTGTTTTCATATTCAGTGTGCTTGTAATATCATCTTCCTTCATTCATTTCCTGTGTGTGTATATCTATGTCAGGTGAGTTTTTGCAAGATGCAAATTTAGAGGTCTTTTGATCCAATAAGTTGTCTGTGTCTCCTAATTAGAAAATTAGGAATATTTATATTTAGGGTGATTGTTGAAAGGTATGTACAAATCCCTGTCAACCTTTAATTCCTCTTCTGATTTTATTCATTCATTCATTTGTTTGTTTGTTTTGGTGTAGACATGAAACCCAATAGTAATTAACCACTGGACTACATCCGTAGTCCTTTTTATTTATTTTAATTTTTGAGACAAAGTCTCACTAACTTGATGGGGTCTTGCCACATTGTTGAGGCTGACCTTAAAGTACTATCTCACATAATAGCTGGGATGACAGGTGTGCATCACTGTGCCCATCTTCTTCAGGAGTTCTTGAATAGTATATTCTTTCTTATTTATCATATACTTTTGATGTTTAACTAAATTAACAATTTTTTATGCTTTCTTAATTATCATGTTTTCTTCTCCTAGTGCAACTTTATTCTTTCCTATATTGTCACAACTGTGTTTATCTTGCTTCCTCTTTTGTGTGAAGAATATCTTTAAGTATCTTCTCTAATACTTGTTTAGTGCTTATGAATTCCTTTAACTTATGCTTTGGGGGAAAGGTTTTTATTTCTGCTTTGAGGCTGAATGATAAAACTTCTAGATTTAATCATTCAGGGTTGGAAGGATTTGTTTTTGAAGACTTTCAATGTATTGCTGCATCTTCTTCAGGCCTTTGGAGATTCTACAGAGAAATCTACTGCTGTTCTGATGGCTTTGGCTTTCAAAGTGACCTGACTCTTTTTACTTTGAGCTTTCAAAGTTTTTTCTTTGTTTTTCACTTTCAGAAATTTTAGGTAATGTGAAATGGAGAATTTCATTTTGTATTTGTATGCATCTGAGGTTCTAAATGGCTTCTGCATTTGATTGCCACATCTTTTTCAAGATCTGGGTAATAGTCTGCATTAATTAACTGAATAAGTTTGCTATGACATTATCCTGTACCTCCACGTCTTGATCTGCAGCTATCATTCTTGAGTTTTGTATTGTAATGGATTTCTAATTAGTATAAAATAATTCAAACTTCTTCATCATGCCCAATATTAATGTTATTGTAGTCTTCTATTAAAAGGTTTTAAATATTTAATGCTGCATTATAACAAGTGTATTCATAAACAATTAAAGAAGTTTTTAAAATGTCTCCTCTTATTTTGAAGGAGATGCTAAGTAGCATTAGGTACAATACATAGCATAGTGTCATACTTTCCTATTCAGAGTTGGTAGCCATATGAATATATGAGTCTGGCATAAACTGGAGACCGTATGTGAGGCTACATTTTGAATAAGTCATTTTTCAAATTTTTACTTTTCAATTTTTAACTGGCATGGATTTCAAAACTGGAAAGTGGGGTGTCTTCTTGGACACACAGTAGAAAATCTTTATGCAACTCATATTATTTTTTCCAGAATATTTCTGACAATCTTCCCTTATAGTGTGATGGTTATGGATGTGGTTGTGAATATCAAAGTACAGAGTAAACAGAGAAGCCAAAGGTAAAAACCCTAGAGTGTAAAAAATTTGTTGGAGAGTATGATTGTTAAAAATATGAGCACAAGTATATTATAATAATTGAAGAAATGTAATTGCTAAAATGCATTAATAAAAAGGAGTGACATGGTAATAAATGGTGTATCTAATCAAGTTTCAGCAACAGACTAAATTGGTGTGTTGCTAAGGAAGCTAAATTGTAGTTCCATATCAAGATATGTTTAGATGAGAGGAAAGCCAGAAAATAAGCAAAATCAAGGAGGAGATGGAATAAAGAATAAGAAAGGAAGCAGATCAAGGGAGTAAACAAAAGAAAGATAAGCAGGCATATACATTAGATGGAAGGAAAATCACACTATATTATGAAAAGAGAAAGGGAAAGTATTTGAAATTGAAATGTGGAAAGAAGGTGTGAGTTTCCAGGATTAAAATTTGTCTCAAAAGTGAAGATTTACCAGTCATTCTGTCTTCTTCAATGTTAGAAAGACATTAAAAATTGAAATATACCTAAATAGAGACCTATGTTGTATTTACCAAAAGCAAATATAAACCAATATAGCCAGCCATGTATGTATATAATTTTATGCTTTCTCTAATGTTCCTACTTCCCAGGACAGTAAATATCAGGCAGAAACAGAGAATGTAAAAAAAAAAAAAAACATAGTGGTCATTCTTAACATTTTTTGATGAAATGTCCATTTGAAAATGCATGACTGTTTACACAGCTTCAAGTTACGGGGTGTAACCAGGAGTAGTCTGTAGGTAGATACCAAGCTGTAAGTACAGGAATTGGAAGTGAAGAAAGTATAGACAAGAACTCTTGAACTTTAATGAATCATCTGTTGGGGACTATATTAACAGTGCACATTCTGATGCAACAGGTCTTTGATGCTATAGTTCTGGTACACACCCAGTTGCTTCCAATGTTTCTGGGCCTTATAACACAATCTGAATGACAAGGGAATGAGGAGGAGCCATCGATGATAGTTCATGTCTGTGCCAATTAAAGCAAAGCATAAATCCTTCTTTTATTCAGTCCATGTCGCTTGATAAGGTTGAAGCACAAAAATGTTGTAAACAAAAAAATTGCAATTTTAAGATAATATTGTTCAATTATATGGAAGTACTTATTGGGATTAATCCAGATGAAGAAAGTAGAATGCAAAGCATAAAGACAACAGATCTAGGGGTTGCCTTTTCTAAGGTAGAAGGATAGAAAAATTAGGAAGGAAAATAAGATGCATTTAATTAGATGCATTTAATTTAGAGAATGCATTTAAGCTGGCTTCATTATGTTTGCATTCAAACCAAAGGAAAAACAATTACTCACTAAGAGATTTTTGGAAACAGAATGAAAGAAGACAGTTGGGCTATTTTGCCAGCTATTCAATTCAACTTTCCATAATTACAAGGAAGGGGGCATGCTTGTTGTATTGGTATTAAGTGTTCAAATGATATACATCTGATTTAAGAAAAATTGGAAATTTTATTAAAGATAGCTAAGTTTTTTTGGAGGTAGTTCTGGGGATTGAACTCATGGTCTTGGGTATGCCAGGAATACACTATTTTTTAGGGAGCCACATCCTCATCTGAAGAGGTCTAATATTTTCTTTAAATTTATTTTTAGTTGTAGATGGGCACAATATCTTTGCTTTATTTATTTTATGTGGTGCTGAGGATTGAACCCAGTGCCTCATGCATGCAAGGCAAGTTCTCAACCACTAAGCTACAATCCTAGCCCCGAAAACTAATATTTTGATGAGATCATCATTTCATGAAAATTCTTGAAAGACTAATAAGATATACCAAAGTACTGATTTTCTAATCAGAAGAGTTTGAGTAGTTTTGAACACCCAAGTTGTACCTTAAACATAATAAATTTTATTTTTGTAATACATTATATCATTATCATCATCATCATCATTTGGTTCCAGGGGTTGAATTCATAAGCTTACCCACTGAGCCTCATCCCCAGGCCTTTTTGTATTCTATTTAGAGATAGGGTTTTACTGAATTGCTTTGAGCCTTGCTAAGTGGCTGAGGCTGGCTTTGAACTCACAATCCTCCTGCCTTATTCTCCTGTGCTGCTATTCAGGTGTATTCCACCATGCCGGGCCCCTGTTTTATTTGTGGTCATTGGAAACAAAATCTCACTTTTGGAAATTACCTATATGTTTTACTAAACCTATATACCTGGTGTTCTTCAGTACATTTCAGTCATTGGACTTTACTAACCCCAAAGGAGCCAAAACTAAAGTAATAATTGTCAAATTAAGCACAGTGATTCAGCTCCATACTAATTCAGCAGGAGTTTATGTTTGGTTTTGTCCCATTCATTCTGATTATATCCCTTTTCTTTTTAGTATCATGAGATATACCCTTACTGTGAAGTAATTGCAATTCTATTACTTTTATTGAATTACCTACTGCATGTTGTGTATTCATATTTAACAACTTCTTTCCAAAGCCATACCATTGAAATGAAAGATTCTCCTCCACTTATTGGAGAGATGAATGTGTGCAAGTATACTTAAATAAGGTAAAATTTACAATACAAGTTTTTAATCTTTTCCCCCCATAAATTGGAAGATAAAACACATATACAGAGTAAAAACAATGACTATGTTTGCCTCCACCTTTAAAAAAAAGAAATTTATAATCATAAGAAATATATTTTTAAAATATAATCTTTGTCTCAGTAATTTCTAGGTTTAGTTTCCCCAATTGGAACTGGACTCATTTCAAAGATTCACTTTATTATTAGCTTGTAGGTTTTTTGCAATGTTTTAATATCTCTAATGGAGATTTGGACAGCTGGGCACAAGTATAGTCCTAGCATCTTAGGTATTAAGACAAAAATGTTGCTGGAGCCCAGGAGCTCAAGTCAAGACTGGGAAACATGGAGAACACATCTCTGAAAAAAAATAATTCTAGTATGGCAACCATTCTTGTGAGTAATTGCATTGAATATATGTTGTACATTCTGGAACATATGCAGTTTCCTTAATAAATAATGTAATCAAGATTGATGTAAAAAATCAGACAACATATTTAAACCAAACTTTTGAGATGGAACTCAATTGCACTCAATTTCTGGTGGCTGGTGAGAATGGAGTTTCTCTGCTCTGCTGGCAGGTGGGGCCTGTGTAAGTTGCAGTCCTCTTAAAGGTGGACGAGATCCTCCTGTTTTGCAGAAGAGCCCAGCACCTCACTATCTGTTTTTTCGTATTGCTTGGTTCTTGACTTGGGAATTTGAATAATGAAACCTAAAGACCAGGTTGGATGATTAGAAGAGTAGGATTTATTTAAGAATAGTGACTGGAGTAGAACTCTTGCAATGTGAGAGGGGCTTGATAGCAGGATCTCCATCCAAGTATGCTAGTCTATGGCTTTATATAGCACTGGGGTCACTGCTATTGGTCCAAAATTATGCTAATCAGTATTTCAAGAAAGCATAAGTTTGTACCAGTAGCCTTCTTGCTAATAAAGGTTTGGAAAAGTGCTAACACTATTGGTCAACTTTGAGTCACAACTTTCATTCTGGTTTATTCCATTTCTATTTCCTCATCACAAGTCAGGAAGCAGGAGGTTGAGGTAATTGAATGGTCCATACTTGCAGATTCTTGGATACATCGCCACATGCAGCAGGTTTCTGCAACAGGCATCCAGACTGTGCCAAAAGATGGCTGCCAGAGGGTGATTTCTTGGCATGCTTTGGCTCACAGCACCTCCATCTGCCACACCTGCATGAGTGATCCATGTAGCCATATGCTGTGCTCACCCTGGTGCTCTGACCCACCCAGTCTGCCACTCTACTACTGCACCCCTCTGCTGTAACTTCATGGCAGGACCAGTAGGCTAGCTCTACAGGCAGCCAGGTAGCCCTATCAATGTTATTATACATATTTTAGTTTTCCCATCACTTTAAATTTAGTATTATATTTTGTAGAGAACCAAAAAATCATTTTCTAAAGCAGTGGTTACAAGTGGCAAATTCAAAATTAGTATTGTGAACTACTGATGTATTTCCTCTTTTTTGTATTATTTCCTCTTAATTTTTTTCATTTATGTTGTAAAAATCAAAACATGGCATTTTTTATGCTAAGTGATTCTACAACAGAGATTCTCTTTAGTGTTGACAAATCTGGTGAATTCGACTATCTATATATTCTAAACAAAATACCTAGCTGCCTTTTCCTCTGACATTACCCTACATTGATCCCTGTATCTGTAGACAAATCTAGACCCCCATTAATAGTTTCCTCCCCTTTTGCTACTGTCTTTTATGCTCTCACCCTTTATTTCCCTTTATCTGGTAAGACCATTTTTTAAGTCTCAACTAAGGTATTACTTCTAGAAAAATCATTCCTGACACCATGTGTCTCCATTAGCACTTACCAGAAGCTGAATAAAATAATTATGTGATCAAATAATAGAGGCAGTTTATACAAAGTTGACAATTTTTGTAAACTTCTTCATTGTTATGACCAGAATATCTGACAAAAACAATGTAAAGGAGGAAAGTTGATTTGGATTTGACAGTTTCAGAAGTTTCCTTCAAAGGTAAGCTGATTCCATAGCTCAGGACCCAAGGGAGGAAGGCATGGCAGAGGAAATCAACTCAGGACATGAAAATCAGAAAGCAGAGATAAAGTTATGCTCACCAGGGACAAAACACAAATCTCAGGTGAATGGCCTCCAGCCATACACAGTCTACCTACAGTTACTGCCCAGTTCATCCAGGAGTGATATAATCCATTGAATAAATTATAACTCTCAAAATTAGATTATTGCACTCTGAAAATTCTTACATTGTCTCAAACAAGTGCTTTTAGGGGATACCTCATACATAAACCATGACATTAAAAACTAACTCCAAAACTCATGTTCATCTCACAATGTAAAATATATTTAGTCCATTTTCAGGAGTCCCTACAGTCAGTATTACTCAACAGTTTAAGCTTTACACAAAAGTCTGAGGTCAAAGTCACCTGATACCCAAGGCAAAACCTTAGCCCCTGTAAAAATTAAAACCAAATTACATATGTATATGAAATGTTTCAATATATTTAATGATTTTTATTTATATATTTTATATATGTACATGGATATAATGGTACTCTATGTCAATTAAATAAACATTTCCATTCCACAAGGGATAAATAAGGCATAGAAAGAAGGGATGGGCCCAAGGGAATGTAGCTGGGCAAGCACATGCTGTAGGTCCACATATAGCTTCAGAGAACTTTCTCTCCACTAAGCTTGTGTAGCTCCATCCCTATGACCCTGCTAGTTGTGGCCAACATGGGCTCTGTCTTGGCTTCTTTCTGCTCAATTCCTGCAGCTTCCCTTGGCCTCGTTACTGGCATCTCCTGATCTCAGGCATCTTCACTGAAGTTTTGGCATCTTTCTCACTTCTTCACACATCACCCTCTCTGGGCCAGCTTCCAGGGACTCTAACACTGCTGCACTTTGCCTGGACTCCCAGATATCCTCTTTAAATCTCAGTGGAAGCCTCCATGATCCCCTAAATCCAGCATCCTTCATTCCTGTAGGACAAGCATCCCATGGTTGATGCTAAGGTTTGCCACCATCTTGAGCAGTAGCCATGGTTTGAGGGACCCTGGCAGCAGAAACTCCTGAGTACCTAGGCAGCTGTGCATGGTGAAGCAACTTCTTAGGCCCCTCTATGCAAGCAAGATGACCCCATGATCTCTTCTCAAAAAAGTTTTAACTTTTACATTCCTGAGACTGAAGTTGTTAGGATTCTGGCCTACCTGAAAGTTTTTCATAAGATTCTGCTCTCCTTTCTGCTCCTGATTAGAACAACAAACTTGATTAAAAGCTTCCAGTAATACTGATGCTCCTGGATGAATGCTGTGATGCCTGAGAATTTATTTCACCAGATCAATTTATCCATCATCTTAAAATCTGCCTCACAGAAAGATTCAAGATATGGGAAAAATGTAGATAGCTTCTTATCCAAAAAATAACATGAATAGCCTCTAATCCAATTTCCAATAGAATACTCCCCTGAAACCTCATGATCCCAGTCTGGACACTGTTGTCTTTGATTACTTCAAGAGTATCTGCCAGGTTGGTCCATGCTAAAGCTTCTATTTGCTCTTTGCAATTAATAAATGTCTTGTGTAGAGACATTTATTAGACTTTAGGACTAAATAAACATCTGGTTGCTACTCCAAATATCACACACTTTATTGATCATTTCATTGATGATTCTTGCTTGTGAGATACAAAAAGCATAGGCATTGAAGAGTAGGGAAGGTATAGTAAAGGGCAACAATAGGGCAAGCAAAAGAATAGCCATTTTAACATGCCCTGCAATGTTATAAACCAGTTTCTGTTTCTTAAAGGGCATAAGTTCCATCATAAACTGGGTAGTGTCCACCCAGTGCCTATTGAAATATCAAGTACCAATGAATGTATGAAAGTCTGTGCCTTTCCCCCCTCATCCTCACCAATATTAATTGTTTCTTGTAGTCTTGATAATTCTCATTCTGACTGGAGTTACAAAACTCTTAGAGTAGTTGTGGATTTCTCTAATTGCTACACAGGTTGAATATTTTTTCATATATTTGTTGATTGATTGTATTTCTCATTCTGTGAAGTGTGTATTTATTTATTGAATGGGTTATTTGTTTCTTTGGTGTTAAGTTTTTAGTACTTTACATATCTTGGAGATTAATGGTCCATCTGACATGCATGTGGTAAAGATTTCTCTTATTGTGTGGGCTCTCTCTTCACACTATTAATGGCTTTATCTGCTCAGTAGAAAATATTTGGTTTGAGTCTATCCAACTTATTGATTCTTGATTTTTCTTCTTGCACTTTGGGGATCTTGTTAAGTAAGTCAGATCCTAAGCCAACATGATCAAGATTTTGGCCCAATTTTCCTTCTGTTAGGTACAGGGTCTCTGTTCTAGTGACTAAGTCTTTGA
Organism: Callospermophilus lateralis; assembly: GCF_048772815.1. Classification (NCBI taxonomy): domain Eukaryota; kingdom Metazoa; phylum Chordata; class Mammalia; order Rodentia; family Sciuridae; genus Callospermophilus; species Callospermophilus lateralis. The sequence continues at coordinate 20,189,424 of NC_135316.1, read as the reverse complement.
TAGACTTTGAATTGAGATTTGTTCAGGGTGATAGAGAGGAATTTAGTTTCACTTTACTACATATGTATTTCCAGTTTTCTCAGCACCATTTGTTGAAGAGGCTATCTTTTCTCCAGTGTTTGTTTTTGGCACCTTTATCTAGAATGAGATAACCATATTCATATGAGTTTGTCTCTGTCTTCTATTTCATACCATTGGTCTGCCTGTATGTTTTGGTGTGCATATTATTCCATTTTTGCTACAATTGCTCTGTAGTATAGTTTAAGGTCTTGTATTGTAATACCTTCTGTTCACTCTTCTTGCTAAGGATTGCTTTGGCAATTCTGGTTCTATTATTTTTCCAGTTGAACTTCATGATTACCTTTATTAGTTCTATGAAGAATGTCATTGGGACATTCTATTACTATTACTCTTCTGATATTATGGCCATTTTAACAATATTAATTCTGCCTATCCAAGAACATGAGTGATCTTTCCATCATCTAGAGTCTTCTTCAAGTTCTTTCTTTAGTGTTTTGTAGTTGTCATTGTAAAGGCCTTTCACTTGTTTTGTTATATTGATTCCCAAGTATATTACTTTTTTCTTCTTAACATCAGCATTTATTTGGATGCCTGGGGTCTCACTCAACCAACAAGGGACTTTCTTGGTAATTCTTAATTATCTACTTTATTTTTATTCTTGCCTTTTTAGGCACTGGACACCTTGACAAGTGAATTAAAGATGAGAAGATTCAAAGAGGAAGTAAAAGAAGAAGAAGAAGAAGAGAAGGAGGATGAGGAAGAGGAGGAGGAGGAGGAGGAGAAGAAGGAGGAGGAGGAAAGACTAGAGGGGAATAAGAAGGAAAAGAAAAAAATTTTAAAAAAAGGATTTTGGATCATGGAACTATTGGTTTAACACAAATTGCAGCACTCATTAAACATGTGATCTTTGTTAATCTAATATGTGGATATGAGAGCCAAGGCAGCATCATGATCCTGATATCATGTTGAGGCCCTCAAAAAAGACATTGTTTTACAGCTGAGTTTACATGTAGTGGGAACATCTGTCATACCTAATGGGAAAGACTTCCAGACTTGGAGAATTTCTTAAAGTAGCAATTTGTAAATGAGGCATGTTCAAAGATGCTAATCAGTGAGACTGATTGGAAAGCAGGATTCATGTAATGGATATTAGGAATAACTGTCTGCCAGAGAAATTAGTTTGAAGATTGCCACAAATTCTTAGTTGATCATTTCAGGTTTTATGCTAAACCACAGAACAATTTTGAAGGTCGTGAAGTCCTTAAGTGACAGATGAAATAAATACTTTTCAAAAGTGAGACTCAAACAGAATAGACTATGCTTATGGCCTCATGTACTTTTCTGTAGTAGCTATTTCTCATCACCTCCTGGACTTTGAGAGTAAGTTCAGGCTTATCATTTTTCAACTGGGAAAGTCATGATCAAAGAGCAAGTATCCATATCATTATCACTAGGGAGACAGGGATGTTCAGCCCATTGAGATATGAGTCAGAAGCTTTATATATGGAAAGAACCTTTTGATGTGAATTGTATGTTATGAAACATGAATTTTAGTATCAAAATTGCAGTCTTTACTACTAACCTATTAAAGTTAAATCAAATCATTATTACTGGAAAGACTCCATTACCATAAAAAGAGCAAAAAAATTCTCAAGTATTTATATACAGATTGAAATTACATACAGCAACATACAGCCTGGGTAAAGATCTCAAGGCATTTAGCGTTTTGGCATCCTACATTGTGGAATCAAATTTTATCAGAAGCTGTTGCACACACAATAATCTGATCAACCAAGAAGGCTGAGACAGGAGGATCCCAAGTTTCAAAGCAGCCTCAGTAACTTAGCAAGTTCCCCAGAAACTTAGTGAGACCCTATCTCAATAAACAAATACATAAATAAGTAGGGCTGGAGATTTGGGTCAGTGGTAAACCATCTCTGGGTTGAATCCCAAGATCCACAAAACAAAAAAAAAAAAAATAAGACAAATTTGGTCAGAATGTGAGGCACATAAATGTATGATAACATTAATCATCTGATTCATTAGAGTCTGTTATGTGGAAAGGAGGTTTCCTCTACAGATCATGTGAGAGATAATGCAAGAAAGTTCAGAGATGAAATGCTTGAACTATAATAGTTTTAACCTTATCAGTGCATTAATCCACTTCAATGGATTAACTGGATAATAAATGTAGGCAGGTATAATGTGGCTGGAGGGGGTAGGTCACTAGATCATAATTTGGGGGTATAAATTTAGTTCGTGGTGAGCTAAGCTTTCATGTCCCCTAGAGGAAATCTGGCACTTTAATAAACAAAGAGGTTAATCAATTCCTTCATGTGCTTCTGCAAACTTCAAGAAGATATCTATGAAAGACATGTTCATTCACCTTTGTATAAGCTTACAATGCAGGAGAAATCCATAGGGTTCACGCTTTCCTTTTTTCAATTTATGCCTCAGGAAAAAAAAATCAGAATTATGATAAAACACAATTCAAAAATCTAAACCAAGTAGACATATTTATTAGGCAAGGACCAATTAAGAGAGTAATTCTAAGATTAGCATGCAGGAAAAGACAAACTTTAATGTTAATAGGCATGCATTGCAAGACTAAAATTTTATTTAAAAAATCAAGTTTGAAATTATTTTAATTGTTCTGTACATATGGAAACAATAGAAATCTATCACCTAGAAAATATCTATTCAATCCTAAATTCACTCCAGAAATTTATGATTTATTTTATATTAGAATTTCAGGCAAATTTATCCTATGATGAGTTTCTTTCCTCTTTTTTTTCCTCACATACATAGCAGACATAAGAAGTAGTTTTGCAATAATGTTATTGAAAATATTTGTGTTTATGTTATGCATTGAAGGCAATCATCCCACTTTCTTATTTTTTCAATCAGAAAATGTGTAACCCACATTAAATAAATTGTATCTTTTATGTTTTAATCTAGACTGATGACATAATGCTATATCTACCTCTTCAATTATTTCATTTTTTTCTCCTTCACTTAGTGATTATGGTATCCTCTTTCATTGAAATCTTGTAGATACTGAGATAGCATGCCTAACACAGAGACATGCAAATGCTGCTATTGTTACCATAACTGTCATTGTTATCATCAGATCACTTTGAGCATGTTTGTACTACTGCATTGTCAGTCAGCAATATTTATTTAAACGTTTTCCTACATTTAGTGGATATATACCATAGGGATATTTAACTTAGGCAAACTCAACTCTATGTTCTATAGGGGGAATAAAAAAGAAAATTTTATTGGTCCCATTAATCTCTCTCTAAGAGACATCTTTTTCATACAAAATACTTCTAACTTCAAGAATAAAAATGCCTTGAGACTAAATGGACTTTTTTATTGAGCAAAATGACTTTATAGACAACTTAAGGAATCATCAATGATTCAGTTTTTGAATTAAGCTTTAATTTCAAACCTAACTTTGATATTACATGGGACTACAAATTGGTAAAAATCTACTTCTTGACAATTTTTCCTCTATATCTGCAAGTCTCAGCTCAGGGTCCTGACATCTCTTCCTATACTAGACTGACATGAGATCCAAGCCTGGAAGGCAGGTATGGACATATGGACACCTTTAGCACTTTGCAAAAAAGTGTCATTGAACATTGAGGGGTTTCAAAGAATATAAATTTTAAGTGGTTTAGTTTCAACACACTAAAATAGAAATTTTATCATTAAAATCATTCCTCTAAATTTTGTTACCTCATAATTCAATTCAGTGAATCATTTGCTTGTGTTGCTTCACTGTGCACAAAAGAGAATGAAATAAATACTCAATATGAATTTTCAAGTTCCTTTATATTATTCTGAGAAAGACAGTACAAGCTGGCTTTATAAGAACACCAGATTGTGTTAGTCAGCATTTCATTGTTGTGAACAAAATGCCTGAAATAATTTAGAAGAGGAAAATTTTATTTTGGCTCATTTTTCTGGAGTCTAGTCCATGGTCAGCTGATTTCATTGCTCTGGGTCTGATTTGAGGCAGAATGTCATGTTGGAAAAGTATGACAGAGTACAGGTGCTCAGTTCATGGAAGAGAGAAATTGGGGAGAAGATAAACCCTTTCAGGGCATGCTGCATGCCTTGGTGACTTAGTTCCTTCAAATAGGTCCCAACTACAAGTGGTACATTTAGATATCAGTGGAGTAATCCACTGAAATATTCAGAACCCTATGATCTGATCATTGACTAAAAGCCTCATTTATAAACCAGGCTGAATTGAGGACCAGAATTTCAATGGATACAGATTTGGGGGGACATTTATCATCTGAACTATAACAAGGAAAAGAAAAAAAGAAATTTCTTAAGGAAAAACAAACACATAATATTCTTTCAAATACCAAGTATGTAAAATGCAACAAGACTATTATCTTTTATATATTAATTCTCTATATTTTAATTTATTTCTTGCAGCTATAAATTTTATGACCATTTTCCACAATAATGTTTCAAGTGTAAACAAAAAGAATAACATTAAGAAATCAAGTAAACTCTACTAATAGTCTCAAAACAAAAAAAAATTAAATTTAGAACACATCTTCTGACAGTAAAAGCAAAATGAATAATAGAACTTGCATTATTTAATAGAAATGTGACAATGCTTTGTAATTGTCATTTTCAAAAAATAAAACTCATATAAGTTTTTAACCCCATTTTAAAAGATGACTTAAATTCTTGTGGGCAGGAAACTCTGTTGCAATTATTATAGTGTTTTTGTTTCAGGATCTACAATGAAATGACTGTACACAATTCAAAGCAATGTACATATGCCAAACTTGGTATAATGCTCATTTTCTCGACAATTCTCTGAGGTAGATAATATTAGGTATTTTGTAAAAGAAGAAACTAGTCAAAGAAAGGCCAAATATCTTGACAAAATCCATGCATCTGGTTAGTGGCAAACTCTGAATTTAAACCTAGGTTTTCAGTGTCCATAACAAGGCTTCAAAATGTTCTATGAAATACTCATCAAGTATTTGACAAAAATATAATAAAAGAACAATCTTTATTATAACTGTGTATGTGGATATAATTGCAACTTATAATTTCTGCCTTTTTCCATGATTTAAAAAAATAAAATGACTATATTCCTTGGAAATTTTGGAAATCTTGTTTCAATAAACTAACCTTGTAGACATTATTTCATTTCATTCTAGAACAAGTACAAATGAACATGTCAAAGATGATGACAATTATTTTATATATCTATATATATACACACATATATGTATATATATATATAATATTTAAAATATTATATATTTAAAATTTTTACTTTTTAGTTGAAATTAATAAATACCTTTATTTCACTTATTTATTTCTATATGGTGCTGAGGATCAAACCCAGGGTCTCCCACCTGCCAGGCGAGAGTGCTCTACTGCTGAGTCACAACCCCAGCCCAAATTATTATACTTTATAATTTGATTTTTTACATATTATAATTCTATTCTTTTAATTAGTAATCACGCTTTGTCCTTTAGTTTCCCCAAAGTGTGATTAAACTCAGTTCCTAATGCAAAACAGTTTGTAATTTTTATATAAGATGACATGCTACTAAGTAAAAGTAATGACTACTAAAGACTACATAATGACAAAATAGGACTTAAGCAAATCACTGAGTAAACATTTAATTTATAAAGTGTCTTGAAAAAGTTATTGTCATCACTATCAGATTCCAAGTCAAGACTCCAGAGCTGCCTAAATTTTAACTTTGGAGATTTATGCAAGATTTTGACCAGCCAAGGAACAAAACAAATATGGGACAGTTCAAGAGATTATAGAAATGTCATGGTGAAGATCCTATTAAAATTTTACTTTAAAGCTGTGCAGTTATCATAATAGTGTTTGACAGCTGTATCCTACTCACTTGTTGTCCCAAGTATGGCTGCAGCAAGTGCTGCATATGCATGATTTCATGGAGAGCTAAAGGTCTCTCATATCATCAGAATTCCTCTATATGGTGATACCCTGGCTCTACCTGTACTGCTCCCAAATTTAGTTTTGCTTTTATAACTCAAGGGGATAAGGGCTTTATCTATCAGGTTGATCAAGTATTTTCAGGAAAAACAATAATAAAAGAGTAAGTTGTAGCATGTTTTAAATAATTGCAGGTAGCTGGTCTCCATGGTATCAATTTATAAGTCCTACATGGCTTAAATACTAATCCAGAAACTTTGGATCTTGGAAATACATGTGGAAGTATTCAGGCTTAAGTATTTTGATGTTTGCAATATACCTTCAAGTGGTTCTGTTAAAAATGAGGAAAGAAGGAGAAAAGAAACTGTGAGACAGGGAGGAAGGGAAGGTGACAATGAGGTGTGACATGTGAGGTGTGTGTGTGTGTGTGTGTGTGTGTGTGTGTGTGAGAGAGAGAGAGAGAGAGAGAGAGAGAGAGAGAGAGAGAGGAGAGAGAGAGACAGAGAGAGAGGAGAGAGAGAGACAGAGAGAGACAGAGAGAGAGAGAGACAGAGAGAGAGAGAGAGAGAGAAAGCCAGTGCAGCCATGATTGTAGTAGAATGTATGCAATTGTAAACCAAGATAAAAAGCATGTGGATATTCAATGTACTGAGTATTTAAATTTTTCTTCATGTTCAAACAGTTTAAACATAAAAACTTTATCGAAACTTCTTTAAAAAGTATAAGTGATGAAGAAATTTTAAAGAAGATTTACCAGTAACTCACAAGAATTTGTGAGCACAATAGAAATCCATAAATCACAAATAAAGCAATGATGACCTCTCATTAAAAACAGAAAAGAAAAATTTCTCTTAATTATGTTAATATGTTTCCTACTGGCTTGTATGTTGTAAATGATTAAGGAATTTTATTTTTTAGTAGTTTTACAATATAACAGAGCAGGTAGTACAGAGTTCAATGTATCATTCCTCTCTCTTGGTTTTTCCTATTATAAACATCTTGCATTTGTGTAGTTCAATTTTTATAATTAATGAACCAATGTAGATGCACGTTTATTAACTAACACCCATGGTTTACATTGGAGTTCACTCTCTGTTGTGTCCATTCTATGAGCTGTTTTAAATATATGACATGTTTTCACCCTTACAGCATCACAAAGAGTATTTTCATGCCGTAAATCTTGTGATCAATTTTTCCATCCCTCCTTTCTTCTCTTCCCCTTCCTCTCGGTAACTAAATATCTCTTTATCATCTTCATATTTTTGCCTTTTCCAGAATGTCATAATATGGGATCATAAAATATGTAGTCTTTCAAATAGGCTTCTTTTATGAGAATGCATTTACAGTTCTTTCATGTCTTTTTGTGGCCTGAGAGCTCATGTTTTTCAATCATTAAATGATATTCTATTGTATGGGTGTAATAGTCTGTTTATCCATTCACCTAGTGAAGAACATATTAATTTCTTCCAGTCATTAGTAATAATGAATAAACATTCAGATGTAAGATTATGAGTATAAAAACGTTTTCAACATTCTTGGCTTTCCTAAGATGGCGGAGTAGAGAAGGTTGTGTTCCTAGCTGCTCCATGGAATGAAACCAAGAAAGCAGATATGAAGCTTCTCCACAAAGTGCATGAAAAAAAGGCGATGCTTTTCTGGGATTTAATACTGGACATTTAAAGCAGATCAGGGACTTTGGTGTTTGGATAAAATAAAACAAGGAAGATATCCCCAATTGTGGCCACTTCCACAATCGGAGGTACCACACAGACCAGTGTCTTCACAGGAAAAATCGAGGAATCTGAAAATTAAAGGAAACACATTTTTAGGAGTCCTGAGGTGTGTCTGGGTACAGAGATAGTAGGAATCAAAGACACTGTCTAAGTCAACTGAAAGGCATGCTGCACAATATCATTGTTTGGGAAAGAAGCTACTTCTCTACCAGCTTCCTTGGAGGTGGGAATCCAATTCCTGGCAAACCTGAGTTTGGCCCAAAACACAGGCCTGGAAAACTCACCCAGCATGATATACAGTGTTCCTAAGTGACCAGGATAAAATCAAACATGGAAAAGGTTTTACACAGGGGAATATTGGTTGGGGAAACCCACCTGACTCTTCTCCACTGCCTCTAATTCAACCACTGGCTTATAGGATAGGCTGGGACAGACATGCCTGGCTGGGATTCAAAAGATAAAGAGACAGGAGAGATAGAGTTTTGAGAAAGAACCAAGAGACCAGAAAATGTGGGGTCCATGGGTGATGGAGGCAACTAAGAAATGGTTACACCAAAGCTCGAATAGAACCCAGGGGAAACCCCTGGTATGTAGTTTTCTAGCATGAACGTTCTGAAGGCCCTAAGAGTGTGTTGATTTTAAATCTTCAGACTAATCACCATTCAACAAAGAACCTAGATTCTACCTAAGCTTAAACCCCAACTCCAGGAGCCCCTCCTATAGGCTTTCCTCTCACATTCAGAAACTATACACTGAGGGTGGAACAAGTATCACACTCTAGCCCACCTCACATAACAAGCTGAGAATCTTTTGAACTCCAATGGAAATAATTCTTTAACTTTTTGAGATCTTTTTTTTAATTTTAATATCTTTTTCTTTCCTTTTCTTTTGTTTGTAACCTGAATGCTTCATGGACACTTATATGTGTTCATATTTGTTTTTTCCTCATTTGTAGCATTTTTAAAGCCAGTTATTTTCATGGATCAGTATTTTCAGGAGGAGGATGTTTGATTAGTATATGTCAGCTTTGTCTTATATTCTTTTATTTTTATTTATTAAAATTTTTCCTGTATAAATTTTTTGCTAACTTCTGTTTCCCTTCATTCTCTTTCTCTGTTTTTCCTAATAGCCAATCTCTACTGTTCTCTCTCTTCCTTTAATTTTTTAATTCTATTTTCTCTCTCCTCCCTCATAATCATGACATCCTATATCACTTCTGTTTTCTTGCTGTTCACCATTCAAAATTATAAACACATTTGCAACCTTACTGTTTTATTGAAGGCCATAACTGATTACATCATTTCTATTTACTCTGACAATAAACGTTGTAGATGTCACAGTGGGAGCTATTTGGTTTAATGTATTTTTCATGTTCGTTTTTATTGTTTCCCCTTAAATGGTGAGATACTGAAAATCTTTAGGGATACAATAAGTTAACAGGGTAGAAACTCTACTGCCTCAGATCCATACTGTTAGATGGGTAGACACATAAACAACATGAAAAGGCATGGGAACAAATAGCTCCAAACAAACCATGATACTTAATAGAACCCATGGATACACAATGGAAGAAACATCAGATAAAGGATTTAGAATGTTCATAATTAAACTGATCTGTGAGGAAAAGGATGATGTATGCAGTGAAATCAGAGAAAGCATAGGAAGTGAAAGGTCACTTCAGTAAAGACATAGGGATTCTTAAAAAAAAATCAAGCAGAAATCCTCAAAATGAAGGGATCAATAAACCAAGTTAAGAATTCAATGGAAAGCATTACCAGCAGACTAGATCACTTGGAAGAAAGAGTCTGAGGCAATGAAGACAAAATGTATGATTTTGACATTGAAGTTGACCATGGAGGAAAAATGTTAAGAGACCATGAACAGAAGTTCCAAGAAATGTGGGATAACTTGAAAAGACCAAATGTAAGGTTTATTGGGATAGATGAAGGGTCAGAGTATAAACTAAATGAATGCCCAATCTTTTCAGTGAAATAATATCAGAAATTTCCCCAAACTTAAGAATGAAATGGAAAATCAAATATGGGAGGCTTATATGACCCTCAAATATGCAAAATTATAACACAACCACACCAAGGCACATTATTATGAAAATGCCTAATATACAGAATAAGGATAGAATTTTAATGCTTCCCAGAGAAAAACAACCTGTCATAGTTAGAAGGAAACCAATCTGGAACTCATGTGATTTCTCAACCCAGACCCTCAAAGCTAGGAGGTCTTGGAATAATATATACCGAGCTCTGAAAAAAATGAATGCCAGCCAAGAATTCTATATGCACTAAAATTTAGCTTCAGAATTGATGACAATATAAAAACCTTCCAAGATAAATAAAAGTTAAAAAAATTCACAACTAGAAAGACTATACTACAAAACATGATAAAATATTTTATGAAAAAAAAATGAAAAACAGAATTGAAAACCAGCAAAGGAAGGAAATACACTAGAAAAAATAGTTAATCAAAGGATAAACTAATTCAAATTAAAAACCAGAAATAAGTTAAAATGACAGGGAATAAAAATCATTTCTCAATAATAACACTGAATATAGATGGCCTAAACTAATCAATCAAAAGACATAAACTGGCAGGGCTAAGGATGTGGCTCAGTGGTAGAGCATTTGCCAAGCATGTGTGAGGCACTGGATTTGATCCTCAGCAACAAATAATTAATAAATAAACAAATAAACAAATAAATAAATAAATGTATTGTGTCTATCTACAACTAAACAAAATATAAAGAAAAAAAGACAGAGTGGCAAATTGGATTAAAAAATTAGACCCAAGAGTATGCTGTGTCCAAGAGACTTCACCTCATAGACAAGGACACCCACAGACTAAAAGTAAAAGTATGGGAAAAACATATGATCCACATGGATCTTGTAACCAAGCAGGAATCTCTATCCTCATATCAGATAAAGTGAACTGAAAGCTAAATTTAATCAGAAGAGACAAAGAAGGTCATTTTGTATTGAATAAGGGAATTATATATCAACAAGTCATAACTATCCTAAATATTTATGTCCCAAACAATGGAGCAACAAGGTACATCATACCAACCCTTTTCAATTTGAAGAATCAAATAGACTACAAAACAATAATGCTGGGTGACTTTAAAATGCCTTTCTTATCATTAATTAGATCCTCCACACCAAAACTAAATAAAGAAACTATACAATAAAAATGTAATTAACGATTTAAACATAGCCGTCATAAATAGAATATTTCATCCATCAATGACTTTCTTTTTTAAATAAATAAATTATCAAAATCTCTGGGACACTATGAAAGTGGTTCTAAGAGGAAAGATCATTGCATTTAGCTCATTTGTTAAAAGAATAGAAAGTCACCAAATAAATAACCTAACATTATATCTCAAAGCCTAGAAATAGAACAACAAATCAACCAAAAAGCAGAAGACAGAAAATAATTACAATAAAGGCCAAAATTAAAGAAACTGAAACAAACAAAAAGCAATTTAACAAATCAATGAAACAAAAAGTTGGTTCTTTGAAAAAAATAAATAAAACTGATAAAACCTTATCTAAGTTGACAAAGAGTAAAACTCAGATTACAGAAAAATGTGATTTTAATACCATCATGAACACTACTGAAATACAAAAATTAATCCAAAACTATTTTGGAAATTTATACTCCAATAAAATAGAAAATCTTGAAGGCATGGAGAATTTCAAGACATATCACCTAACCAAATTGAATACAGAAGACATAGAAAATTTAAACAAAAGCCTAAGACCACCACCAACAACAAAATTCTCGGATCAGATACATTCTCATCCGAGTTAGTTCAAAGAACTAACACCCATCCTCCTCAAGTTATTCCATGAAATAGAAACGGAGAAAATCCTTACAAACTCATTCTATGAAGGTAGTATTATCCTGATAGCAAAGCTGGACAAAGACATAACAAGGAAAGAAAACTTTAGACCAAAAGAAAACTTCCCTAATGAACATAGATGCAACAATTTTGAATAAAATACTAGCAAATCACGTACAAAAACATATTAAGTGTGATCAAGAGTGGTTCATCCAAGGATGCAAGGCTGGTACAACATATGGAAATGATAAATGTCATTCATCACATCAATAGACTTACAGAAAAGAATCACATTATTATCTCAATAGATGCAATTTGACAAAATTCAGCATACATTCATGTTTAAAACACTAGAAAAACTTGGGAAAGTATGAATATACCTCAACATTGTAAAAGCTATATATGCTAAACCCAATACCAACATCATTCTAAATGGAGAAAAAATGAATTTATGTCTTCTAAAAACTGAAACAAAACAGGCATGCCCTGTTTCAACACAGTCCTTGAAACTCTTGCCAGAGCAATCAGACCAAGGAAAGAAAAAAAGGGATAACAATAGGAAAAGAAGAGCTCAAATTATCCCTATTTGCTGAAGATATGGTTCTATATTTAGAAGACCCAAAAAACTCCACCAGAAAACTTCTAGAACTCATAAATGAATTTAGCAAAGTAGCAGGGTATAAAATTAACAGCCATAAATCAATGTGTTCCTATACACCAATGATGAATCAGCTGAAAGAGAAATTAGGAAAACTATCTCATTCACAATAACCTAAAATAAAATACTTGGGAATCAATCTAACCAAGAGGTGAAAGACCTCTACACGAAGAACAAATCAACACCCAAATCAGTAGAAGACAGAAAATAATTACATAATTAGGACTACAGAACACTGAAGTAAGAAACTAAAGAAGGCCTTAGAAAATGAAAAGTCCTTGGATAGGCAGAATTAATATTGTCATAAGGCTCATACTATCAAAAGTATGATAGTACTCTTTTCTACACAGATTTAATGCAATTCCTTTTAAAACTCCAATGATATTCTTCATAGAAATAGAAAAAAGCAGTCATAAAATTAATTTGGAAATATATGAGGCCCAGAAAAGATTAAGCGATCTTTTACAAGAAAAGCATAGCAGTATGCATCACAATACCTGACCGTAAATTGTATTTACTTAGTTATAGCAACAAAAAACATCATGATATTGCTACAAAAACAGACAATGGAACCGGATAGAAGACACAGAGTCAAACCCACATAAATATAGTTATCTCATAGTAGACTAAGGGAACATAAACATACATTGGGAAAAAAAAGATAGCCTATTTAACAAGAGGTGCTGGTAAAACTGTATATCCACATGTAGCATAATAAAATTAAACCCCTATCTCACCCTGCACAAAATTCAACTCCAAGTGGTTCCTAGGCATTAGACCAGAGACCCTTTGACTGACAGAAGAAAATGTAGGCCTAATACTACATCATGTCAGCTTAGGGACTTCCTTCCTCTACAAGACACCTAAAGCACAAGAAGAAAAATCAAGAATCAATTAATGGGATGGGCTCAAACTGAAAAGCTTCTTCAAAGCAAAGGAAACAACAAAGAATGTGATGAGAGCCTACAGAATGGAAGAAAATCTTTACCACATGCATTGAACATAGAGAATTAATCTCTAGGATGTATAAAGAATTCAAAAGTTAACACCAATTAAAAATAAAAACAGTAAGTAAGAGGTCAAAGAATTGAACAGGCACTTCACAGAAAAAATGTTCAACATCTCTAGCAATTAGAAAATGGAAATCAAAGCTACACTGAGATTCCATCTCACTCCATTCAGAATGGCAAGAATATGAGTAACAATAAATGTTGGTGAGAATGTCGAGGAGAGGGGGGGAAGGGACACTCAATAATTGCTGGTGGGACTGCAAATTGGTGTAACTACTCTGAAAAGCAGTATGGAGATTCCTCTGAAAACTTGGAGTTGAACCACCGTGGAATTTGACCCGTTATTCCACTCCTCAGTTTATATTCAAAGGAGTTAAAATCAACATGCTACAGTGACACCGCCACATCAATGTTTACAGTAGGTCAATTCACAATAGCTAAGTTATGGATCCAAGCCAGGTGCCCTTCAACAGAAGAATGCATAACAAAAATGTGCCATATATACACAATGGAATATTACTCAGCCATAAAGAAGAATTAAATCATGACATTTGCTGGTAAATAAATGAAACTGGAGAATATCATGCTAAGTGAAATAAGACAATTCCCAAAAGCAAAGGCCTACTATTCTTTCTCATATATGGATGCTAACACACGATGGGGTGGGTGAAGAATTTAAATTCACTGGATTAGACAAGGGCAAAGAATGGAAGGAAGGGGGAATAGGAATAGGTGGGGGCGATGGGAATAGGGAAGATGTTAGAATGAATTGGACATCACTGTCCTTTGTTCCTATATGAATACGTGACCAGTGAAACTCCATATCATGTACAATGAGATCCTAGAGTAAGTTATAATCCATGTATCCATAATATGTGAAAATACACTCTACATTTGCGTATACCTGAAAAGAAAAGAAAATGAATAAAAAGGGAAAAATATTTTCAACTCAATTGGGCCAATATTTAGAAATGTGATTGCTGGGTCCTATGGTAAAACTATACCTGGCTTTATATGAAACTGTCAAACTGTTTTCCAAAGTGATTGCATCTTTCCCAGTGGCAATGAATGAGTGTTCCTATTGCTCTGCATCACTGCATGCATTTGGCTTTTTGGGTTTTTTTAGAGTCCCTAGTAGGTATGTTATGATATTTTATTGTTCCAGTTGCAATTGCCAAATGATATGTGTTGTTGAGCATATGCTTATTTGCCTTCTGTATATCATCATACCTACTTTTTGAATTGTCTGTTCAGATCTTTTGTTCATTTTAAAACCAGATGGTTATTTTTTTATTTTTTTTAATTTTTTTAGGTGTAAATGGACACAACACAATGCCTTTATTTTTATGTGGTGCTGAGGATTAAACCTGGGTCCTGCCCGTGCTAGGTAAGCGCTCTACCACTGAGCCACAATCCCAGCCCAGATGGTTAGTTTTTTCATTGAAAATTCAGTGTCATTTTAAAAAAGGAGTTCTTCCTCATGAATAAATTAAATAGAGCTCAATCACAAATTCATTTATTCAGTAACTATGGCAGGTGCTACTATTTCCAAACCTAGTATCTGCATTCCTCCCTTCCTTTACAAACAAAACCCTGTTTAAAATAGTATTTCTGATTCCTTTGCAGACAGGGATGGTCATGTGACATGGGTCTTGATAATCAGAGGCAAAGAGAGGGCTTCCTGGAAAGACTGTTAAATGGGCAGACTCAATTGGCATGAATATTTTTGATCTTTTGCTTTTTGCCTATCTCCCAATACTGTCCACACCATTTTCCCTACATGTGACAAAATGCCTAGAAGAGGAGTAGCCATCATCAGAGGTTGAAGGCAAATGCCCCATGACAAGGACAGTACAGCCAATGTCTACAAGGAGCCTGAGACCTGAGAAACCATGAAGATGCCATAGAAGGCCTGGGACTCTCTCCAGTCTTCTTGTTTGGGAAAAAATGTGCCCCTGATAAGCACTTTAGTCAATTTTCTGGACAGACAACTAACACACTCTGATTCAGTTACACCTTTTCAAGCTCTAAGTAGGAGACACCCTTCAGTGGTAGGCACTAGTCCCCTAACAAGAATACTCTAAGCAATTTTTATGTAAAAGACTGGTTCACAGGATCACTACATTTGAAACAATCTTTTATTATGGACACAATAGTAAGGGTAGAATTCTATGTACTACATGTCTAGTATTGAACAAGCCATTTTGAGGGAAGGAAAGAGGAGTATAAAATAAGAACCTTACTTTCAGGGAACTGATGATCTAATTAGAGAGGATCTGTAGGAAAAAAAAAAAAAAAACAGGACCATGTAACTAAAGGTTAATAGGGGTGTCAACTAATCCTAGCAGCAATTCATGTAAGGCAGGGTTATTGAGGAAAGGAAGGGCCAGGGAAATGTAACTAGCAACTCTGAAAACACACTCTGGGTATCCCATGGCTTCATATTTCTCAATCAATGACCTAAATACAGACATGGCAGCTATTCCCCTGGGTAAATGAAGAGGAAAGGAAGTAAAGTCATTTTTATTTGAATGTCAATGCGCCTTAGAATTCTACTGCAATTTATCACGAATCAATATTTCAAGTACTAGGGCATTGTACTCATTCATTAAAATCCTACTTACCTTATTAATTGTCAGTACATTTCATGTAGGTATGATATACAAACTGAGTATATGTCATCTTAAAATAGACCTTTAAAAATCTTTCCTTTGAAACTGCTGTAGATTAATAGATTGGCATGGGGAGGTGTTTGATTTTTTCTACTGTCCTTCTGATACTTTGAATTTTGCTATAATCATCAATTGCTACGTATTGCCCCCAGCTTTTACTTTTACTACCTGGAACAGAATCAGACCTTTATCATACCTCTCATACCTCTAGTGAAGACAAGTGCAAGATAAGATGAATTAGGTTTTCTTGGATTCTTTCTTGGGATTTGAAATTCTATTCCTAAGAGTGCTTTTTCATATTGTGATATTATTTGTAAATAATTTAAAAGACACGTGCATATAAAATACATGAAACATTTCTGTAAGATATTTTAAAACTCATTTTCTTCCAGACCTAGAAAAGCATAGTTGTTTTTCTTTCTTCCTTGCCTTTCCTCTTTTCTCCTTTTTCTTAAGTCTATTTTTGCCTCAGTCATCTGGCACCACCTAGCTATGTTTCCCTATGCCAGGGCTTACTTAGGTTGGTAGGTTCAGGAATATGTTTTAATACATACTGAGTCTTTTCTCATGCAAGGCAGACAGAAATTAGAAATGCGACGAATACAAAAGGAAGAAGCGTCTGCAGAGGGAAAGAGGGGAAGATTTTGAAGGCAGAAGGCTAACAGATTTGGGCAGGGTATAAAGACAACTGGCAAGAGGGCTATAATCCTTTCAGGGTCAATTGAAACCTCAACCGGGCAGGATGTCTGACAACCTACAGATAGACCTGTTTCCAGGAGCCCTCAAAATTCAGCTAAGATTAGGATATTGTGGAAACTCAAGGGACTATACTAGATACCTGGCAACCAGAGAAAACATAAGGGCACTTGCGGTGAACTCAGCCCAAACTATCCTCACCTTTGGACAAGGAAGAAGATAAAAGACTCATTCCCAAGCTGAGGACTGAGCCGCCTCCTCCGCAATCCCCCACCCGCCGTCGCCGACGCTCTGTACTTCTACTGGATCCCCATTGGCCCAGACGCTCGCCAATCCTCATGAAGCGGCCCTGTGAGTGGTCTGTGGTTGGTGCTGAGCCCGCCTTCGGCTCCAGCCGGGCCCCCCGCCGGGAGGGGGCGTGGCCGCGGCCGTGGCACAGCCGGACACAGCTTTGCTCGCGCCACTGCGTGTGGTGTGTTGCGGGAAGTGGCGCGAGGCGGCCGCGGAGCAGCGGGACGATGGAGCTCCAAGCGCAGCCCCGGCGCCGGAGGTGGACCATGGACCGGTGAGTGCGGGCTGTGGCCACCTGGACTCCCTGGTCTGGGCTGCCCGTTGCTTCTTGGCTCCAGGCCAGGCAGCCTCTTGGGGAGGGGCAGAAGGGCCAAATAACTAATACCAGAGTGAAAAAAGGGAAAGTCACAAAAGATCTTTTAGGTAGTAAAAGGTTTTTAAGAAGGTATATGAACATTTATACTGATAGATTTTAATTTTAGATTAAATGGATAATTCTTCCAAACTTAATTTTAAGGTAAATGTATAAATTCCTCCCTTGAATGTGTTTTAGTTATCCACTTACAATAAACCGGTTGTATTTAATGGTTCTGTTCCAGTCCTTTGAGTTTTTAACATAATCAAATTTTAACATAATTTAATATGTTCCCCATTGTAAAAAATGCACAACAATGTTATAGTTTCAGAGGAACTCTTTCTTTGGCTTTCTCCTTTCTCCCCCTTGTATGTAACCAACCATATTGTTTGCTGGTGTCTTTTGTGGGGAGTATTACATGTATGTTATTTCCTTTTCTTTCAATACCAGAAGGTAACATAATAGTATATGTATTCTGCTGCATTTTGCACTTCACAATAAACCCTTAAAATTCCTTTGTATAGATCTTAAAGCTTTTCAATTTACAATTGCCTAGTACATTTCCACATAATGGGACATGATGAAGTTCTTTCACTCATTTTTCTATGCTTGGGCATTTAGGTCGTTTCCAATATTGTGCAATTACAAATTGTGTTTTACTGAATAAACTTGTACATGTATATTTTTGTATTGCAGGTTTAAACTTGACTGTAAAGTCCTCAAAGTTATATTTCTGTATTGAAGTGTAAAAACATAGATAATTTTGTTAGAACTGACAAATTCCTCTTCCTAGAGACTGCCCTGTTTTGTCCCCTAGGTTCATTCATGTCATCACAGATGATACATTTAGTCACCTTTGTCATTGTGACCAAAATATCTGACTGATAAGAAGAATTTAGAGGAGGAAAAATTTATTTTGGCTTATGATTCCAGAGATTCACTCCATGGTCTGCCAACTCCAGCTCTGGGCCTGAGGAGAGAGAGAAAAGGGAAGGAACAGCAGGGAAGATGAACCCTTTTAAGGACATGCCTCTAGTGAACCATCTCTTCTAGCCACACCCCACTTGCCTCTAGTTACCAAACAGTGCCTTTAACTAGGTTACAACTCTGAGTCTAATCATTTCATCTTTAATATTCGTGTATTAATAGGGGACTCATCATATCCAAACAGCACCAACTGGATTCCCCCACCTTTTTTTTTTTTTTTTTTTTGTACCAGGAATTAAACCCAGGGGCACTTAACCACTGAGCCGCATCCCCAGCCCTTTTATATTGTATTTGAGACATGGTCTTGCTAAATTGCCTAGAGCCTCACTAAGTTCCTGAGACTGGCTTTGAATTTGTGATCTTCCTGTCTCAGCCTCCCAAGTTACAGGCTTGTAACTTGCTGGGGTTACAGGCTTGCACCAATGTGCCCAGCCAGGATTTTCCCCTTTTTATGGGAATAGTATTCCATTGTGTATATCACATTTTCTTTATCTATTCTTTTGATGATGTTTGCCTAGGCTGCTTCCATATCTTAGCTGTTGTGAATAATGTCATAATCAACATGGAACTCAGATATCTCTTCTGTATACAAGTTTCATTTCCCTTGGATATATAACCAGAAGTGAGGCTGCTGGATCCATATATAATTCTCCACTTAGTTTTCTGAGGATCCCCCTGAATACTACATTTTCATGATGTTGTATTAAGTTTTCATCAGTGCATATAGGTTCTCTGTTATCTATACCTTTGCTAGTGTTTGTTATCCTTGTTTTTTTTTAATTGATAATAGCCCTTTTTAACACATGGGCTGTTAGTCTTAAAATGATTTGAATATGCATTTCCATGGTGGTTAGTGATGATGAGCATTTTTTACAATCTTTTGGCTATTTGCATTCTTTTTGCTATGTAATACTCCATTGTGTCTTTTTTTTACCACAGTTCAGCCACTCTCCTTTTAATGAATTATTTGTATCATTTTTAGTGTTTAATATTTGTAATTCCTTTTTTCTTTTTTAATTTATATTGTGATGGAATGATACAGTTGGTGATACTTTTATTTTAAGACCATATTAATGATTTTGTGCACTATAGTGATAATTTTTGTGTGAATTTTCAAAATACTGAGTTTATATTTTTATCAGTGTGTAGTGATAAGTATATACCCCCCCAACTACCTTATTGGTTATATTGTTTAGATTATTTACATTTTTGTTTTATCCCTATGAGTCCTTTATGTACATCATTTAATTTTTACTTACTTTTTTCTCTTGATCTGTTTTGTACTGAGTAATGCATAAGTCTTTCATTTCTAATATTTTTCTGTTTATTTCTCTTGAATCCACTGTAGTTATATCATTTGGTTCATAGATATTAATAATTTATTTTTCACTATGAAATATAGTTTTTAATGCTTAAAAGTTCATTCATTATGTGTTTGCCTTGCTTGCAAGTGGTAAGATTAGATATTCTTGTTTGTTATTGATTTTAGTGGGAAGGCATTCATCCTTTCACCATTAGGTGTGATACTAGTAGTAGGATTTTTTTTATGCCCTTTATCAGGTTAATAAGTTTTCCTCTATTCTTGCTCTATAAGCTTTTACAAAATATATTTTTGGTTTATAATTGACACATATCAATTTTTTGACGCATAGTAATTGTATGTATTTATGGGGTTTAGTGTGACATTTCAGTAGATATGTACAATGAGTAATGATCAGGGCAATTGCCATATCCATCACCCCAGACTCTAGCAATTTACACTACTGTCATAAGGTTATTATGGTTGCTGCTTCAGTATCCATTTTAGGCTTCATGTGTTGCTCACTCAAGTCCTGTCATATTTCTTCTACTTTAAACTTCCTTTCATTTAAACTTCCCCTCTTAGCACGTTGCTTGTAATACAGTTTTCTTGTGCTCAATGAGAATGAGCCAAAACCCAACACACCCTACAGCCCTGACTGTGATAAAACCTAACAGGCAAACCAGAGTCAGGGCATAAATTCCCCTTTGTGCATGTGTTTTTTAAACTACCCAATGTAGAACTCCAGAGGAATGTGTAAAGGGTACTGCTACACATGCTCCACCGGTTGGGTCAGCATCCAGCTGTCCCTGGACCTATTGTGAGCACCCCTAAACTCTCCTGTACCTAGGAGTAACAATCTAAGGATAACCTTTTTCATTTCATGCATTTTGCCTTTATTATTTCCTCAAGTGTCTTACCTGATATTATGTACCATAGTGATCTCAACATTATTTAACTTCTTTAATGAACAATAATAATCATGAATGAATATTGAATTTTAAGAAATGTTTTTTCTGCATTTATTGAGATGGTCATGTGGTTTCATTCTTTATTGATATTATATATTGTATTAATTGACTTTTTGGAGGTTAAACCAACCTTGTTTTCCTAAAATGAATTCTACTTGTTTTATGGTGTATATTCTTTTTATATGTTGCTAGATTTTGTTGGTTAATATTTTGTTGAGTATTTTTACATTAGTATTCATGAGGGAAACTAAATTGTAGTTTTCTGGTGCTACTTATAACTTTGGCATTGGTAAAACTGGCTTCCTGGAATGAATTAGGAAGTGTTTTATCCTTTATTTTCTGGAAAGTTTGTGAAGGATGTTTATTTTTTAAATACTCATCTGTGAAGCCATTTGAACCAAAACTTTTCTTTGTAGGAAGGCTTTTAATGACTATAATTACTATAATTCAATCTCTTGTTACAGATTTATTCAGCTTTTTCTTTCTTTTCTAGTCAGTTTTTTAAATTTATAATTTCCAGAAATTTTTCTTTTTCATTTCCTAGTTTGGTGGCATAATTTAATTCATTATATTTTCTTACAACCCTTGTAAATATTTTTATTATTGGTAGTGTAGTGATGAGTGTCTCCACCCTCCCCCCCCACCACCCCATTTTGCCAATTTGTGCCTTTCTTCTCTCTTTGTCTAGCCAAAGGTTGGTTTGTCAGTTTATCTCAAACCATCTAGGTAGGATTGGACCTTAAAATTTTGGAAAAAAATTATAATTCCTGTAAAAACAGCAAAAAAGAGAGAAACTAGATTGAATAAAAAATTAAAATATTCCAGCAAGAAAAGGGAAAAGAGGGTGTTGAGCAAATTAATTAATTATGGTAATTATTTTTTGTTTACGATTAATTAATTTTGGGATGGTAGACAAATACATTTAAACATTTTAATATTCCATGGCCTGTTTAAGTGGGTAATCTTATTCAGACAAATGTTAAATTGAAGTGCCAGTATAGGAAATAAGATTGAAAGTAATAGCATTCTTCTATTAAGAAGACTTTTTTTTTTTTTTGGTTTCCCTCTTTTTGGTGTTTTGCAAAATCTCACATACATTGTAACTTTGTCTAGTTTATTTATTTTTTTGTTGAACTTCATTTTTTGGTGTTGTGGGGAAGAACATGAGTTCAGCTTTATGTAGACATGGTATAGACCCTTGCAATTACCCTTTTTCACCAGAAGGTAACATTCCTGGTAGTTAGTGTGAGCATGGATTATGCAAGGGAAACAAATGAATGAGCCCTGTGGGAGGCCAGCAAAGCATGTGACCAGCTTTTGCTTCCCCTCTTGATCCATGTGGCACTGTAGGTCACCTTGTGATCTGGTTGCTTAAGTAATTGAAGATGGTAACCCAGGTCATTAGGTTAGAGAAAATGCAAATGTGTCTTCATGCATGGGCATGCCTTCCTACATCCCCACTGATCCAGTTACCTCACCTCTCCTTGTGTCGCTGTCCCCCTTGACTTTCACTGGATGGAAATTTCTAAAGAATCTAGAGTCCCCCCAATAAATGTCCACTCTGAAACGTGCTCATTCTCTCTCACCAGCCTCTAGTGAGATTTCTCACGCTCCCATTTGGGGAGCTTGAGGCCAAGGGCAGAGGAGCCATCCCTGGGCTTGATTTCAAGGTAAATTGTGTCTTCTGTGTTTTATTTTGATGCCTTAGGAATTTCACTCCAGGGACCTATAATTTAGCTGTCTGCGTGGGTTGTAGATGGTAGAGCCCGGAAAAAAAATGAAATTGAAACATAACAAAAAATAGATGATTTGCAGGTTGTGACTGTTTATGAAATTTTATGTTGAAAACTGGAAGCATCTTTATTTCTAGTAATTAGACAGTTCTTACTTTGCAGTTTTGGCTTTCTAGTGTATATTTTTAAAAATTAAAATACAAGTATGACCAACAGTTTGTTTTTGTAGTTTTCCTTTCTCAGAAATGCTTTTCCTTTTCTCAGAAATGCTGTAGTATAAGACAACTTAGAAACACATGTAGTTTTCTGTTTCTCTTAAGATATTCATTTAAAAAAAACTTGAAATAAACATCTGAATCTAATTGATGATACTTTCCATGGGCTTTGTACAAAGCTAACCAAGCATTAAGTTCATATTTTCTTTCAGGCTTGATTAACATTCAGTTATTACTTCTGAAGTGTTAGATTTCATATTTCTGTTTTGTTGCTTGTTGATTGATTTTGTTAGGTGCCTAATTCCAGTATTAACCTCAATTTAATTCTAGTAATTTTGGAATTTCTATTTTTACTTATTTATATTTTGGAGTATCGTGGAGTGAATGTAGGGGCATTGTACCACTGAGCCAAACCCCCAACCCTTTTTATTTTTTATTTTGAGGCAAGGTCTCACGAAGTTGCTGAGGATGGCCTCAAACTTGTGATTCTCCTGCCTCACTCTTCATGTTGCTGGAATTATAGCTGTGTACCACTGCACCTGGCTCTGGGATTTCTAGTTTTGAAGATGTCTTGCTGTTATTGATTATTGATAAATTGAGGAATCTCAGTGGATAGAATATCTGAATAGATGGAATGGAATTTCTTTTCCTAAACTGAGTAGAATTTGATTAATATGAACAATCTCATGAAAGTACTCAAATAAATCAAAAGATTTATCAAATTTCATTTAAATTTATGTTCACAGAATTTCTGAGTTAAAAGTTTAATCATTTAAAATATTTAAAGAAATTGAAATCCAGCAATATTTGAGTTGACCAAAGCATTTTGATCTGTTGCCTTTTCCTCCTCCTTAAAGAAATTTATGGGAAAACATACCCATGTTTGATCCAGAACCACTCGCTTTTAGCTGGTGAGCATTTTCTTTAAATTTTTATGTTTAAAAAGGATCAGCTATTGATCCTTTTTAAAAGTAAACCACTTCTTTTCCAGGGAAGGGTTTCCAAGTATAAATATTATCAGTGAAGATAATCAGAATTCTTTTCTTTTTTTAGTTTATTGATTATATTTTTTTAAATACATGACAGTAGAATGCATTACAGTTCTTATTACATATATAGACTACAGTTTTTCGTATCTTTGTATATAGAGTATGTTCATGCCAATTCATGCCTTTATACATGTGTTTTGTTTTGCATTACAATTCTTATTATACCTGTATCAAAATTTTTCATATCTGTTTATATATAAAGTATGTTGACACCCAATTCAGAATTTCTTGACTTAAAAAAGTAGCATCTAATAAAGATTCTTTCCTTGACAGTTATTTGCTATAAATTGCTTTGGTATCATCAGAAGAGAAGACATCATTTTAAATATTGAATACAGAGGGAAATATAGTGAGCCAATATGGACTTACCTCTGGTTGCTAAGATTACTTTCTGATCTTAGATTCAGGAATACAGGCCCTCACTTTGAGCAGTTGATACATTTGTGGTTTGTAGATGCTGAATTCTGTATCAGCTTCCTGTGTAGAAGTTCTGGAACCAAATTTATGGTATATCTTAAGCCATGTATAGACTAAAATGGATTTTTTCTTTGCATGAATCTCATTTTGAGATTGTTTGATGCTTCTGTTTTCTCTTTTCTTTTTCACTCTTTTCAATAAATGTTTTCTTGCTTTCTCAACATAGCAAGTTGTATGTAAATGCAATCGTATGTATATGGTTCCTGACTAGACCTATATTCTTGTGTAGGTTTAGACTCTAGATCTGATGGGACAGCCTCATCAGGAGCAGGGGTTTTGGGGCCAGACTGTATGGGGTTCTCACTTGGCTTTGCTGTTTATTAGCTGTGTGATTTAAGGGATCCTTCTTAACTTTTGTGAGCCTTGATTTCCTCATCTAAAAACGAATGCCTACCCCACAGTCTTATTTTAAGAGTACAATTAAGTAAGAGAATGTAAAAAATAAATAAAGGACCAACTACTGTATGGAGAAAATTGCCTAGCAACTGACAAAGTACAATAGCAATAGCAAGAAAATCCCTAAGAAATCTTCAGTCTCTGTGTGAGTTTGTGTGTGTGTGTGTGTGTGTGTGTGTGTGTTGAGACCACACCTTAGAAAAGAAGGGACAAAAACAACCTAGAAACCTTTTTGTTTTTTTCAGTTACTATGTATCTTCTGGTATGATTGATACCTTGAAAGCATTATTAGTAAGAAAAACAATGACAGGTGCTCTGTTAATGCTAAAAATGGGGGTAGAAGGAACTTAATACTAAGGTAGTAATTTGAAGCCTGGGTCTGTCTTAGTGAAAAGAGAATAATAGCTATAGCAAAGTGGCTTGGACAGAGTTAGCTTGAATAATATATATTAGTTTTATAGGAATGTGTTTTTGTAGAATGTTTATGGTGTTAAGTGTCTTTAATTATGTGATCACGTTGATGATATTTACAGCATGCTGTACGGTAACTTTATCAGATGTTCCAGTTTACCTGGGAGCAAATTCCAAAGGGAGTTTGTAAAGATGAGAAAGAATGTTTTTATATTCCTTGATGGGTGAGAAATGGAAAGGTTCTCATGGTCACATGACAAGTCAACAGTAAAACTAGTCTGAGAATTGCGGACTCTCGTGGAGGGCTCTTTCTCTTACAGTGTTCATGTTGTTATTTTGCTTTTGCTCAAAATAGCAGTACTTTCAGATGCAGAGTAGTTTTAGAGTTGGCAGGGTGGGTGTGAAACTAGAGCCAGTACTTTTTTACTGCTACAGGTGGTGCTCTTCCATTGAAAATTCCTTATTTAATTGAAAGTTGGTTTGAAATTATCAATGTGTTAGTCAAAATAACAAAATGCTGAGATAATTAACTTATAAGTAGCTTAGTATGATTTGCACTACAGAAGCAAAGGGTTCCCTGGGGACATGATCCACTCTGAAAAGTGCTGCAGGCTTACTGTGGAAGTGTTTGGGTTCAGTGCACTGGATCTTAACAAAAACATTCCTTCCTGATGCCTCTTTTTCTCTCATCATGGATTAGTCATTTAGTAGCATGGGACTAGTAAATTAACAGAATGGTGGCCCCTCTCCTCTTGCTTTTTCTTGGTGGCTAGTGGTTTCTGCTAAAACATCAATGAAAAATCACAGGGTTTTAAGATTTTGATAACTCTAGCAAATGAGGCTTTCTAAAATTCCTGGGAAACATTTGCCAAGAATACTTCTCTATAATGCCTGTTTATCAAGTGAAAAGTGTGACTCTAATTTCTAGTACAATATAGGGAGCACAATGTAGTGAACACAGACCATAGGATTTGGATTAAAGAGTATATTGGTTAAAAAGTCATGTGAGTGGGGTGCTGTTAAGAATGGTGCTGAGTGAAATTTAATTCATAACCTAAGGCAGGAAATGCTTAAAGTTGTTATCATTCAATTACTTTGCTTGAATTTATGTTTAAAGCTTCCCTCCAAGTGATTTGAGATTGCTGAATTTGAATACTATAGAACCTGG
Organism: Callospermophilus lateralis; assembly: GCF_048772815.1. NCBI lineage: Eukaryota > Metazoa > Chordata > Mammalia > Rodentia > Sciuridae > Callospermophilus > Callospermophilus lateralis. Next base: position 20,163,466 of record NC_135316.1, on the reverse strand, counting down.
ATAGAATTATGAGGCCCTGATGGGGCCTCATTCAATACATAGTCTTGATTTTGTTCATGAACTTTTTATAATGAAGTGATAGTCATTTTTTTCAAATAGTTTAATGTTGGCCTCTATTGTTTTTCAATCTTATTTTTTAAAATATTTTTACTAGTTGTTGATGGACCTTTATTTTATTTACTTATTTATATGTGGTGCTGAGATTTGAACCCAGTGCTTCTTGCATGCTAGACAAGCTTTCTACCCCTGAGCCACAACCCCAGCCCTCAATCTTATTTTGAAAGACTTTTTTCATTATGCGATTGTTTTAACATTTTTTTCTTGTAAGTCTTTAGTGGTTTCATTTCATGGTTTCTTGGTGTATATGGAACTTCTTTTGGCTTAAAGGATGAGGTAAGAACTTAATTTTTTTCTCTCCTAATGGTTATCCAGTTGCAGTTATTTAAAATTCTACATGCATTTTTATCCTGAATTCTTATGTGTGTACAAATTGATTTCTACATTTTCTTATGTGTTCCAATTTAGATTTATTTATACAGATCATGCTAACACACATGGTATTTTAGTTATGATAGCTTTATAATGTTTTAATATCTGATAAGGGGTGCTCTTTACTCTTTATTCTTCTTTTTCAGATTTGTCTTTGTTTTTCTTTAAGAATTTTAAAGTCAGATTTTCTGGTTCATAAGATAAGTGTCAGAGATACTTATGAAGTCTTTCTTCTCGTGATGAATTCTTAGAGCCCTGTGTATATGACAAATCTGGAGACCTAGTTTTAGATTTTGTTCTGACATTGGCTCTGTAATAAAACATTAGACTCATGTTTTATTATTTGTACAGGTGTTTGCAGGTGCTTTAAAAAGAATTACTGTATTTTTGCAACTTTTTTGTCTGTATTTTTATTAGTCACTAGGTAGAGCTATTGTAAGAATCCTCACAATTTTTTAGCACTGTAGAGGGGTACTTATACTTGCAAAAATTGGTAACAGAGTTCCCAGAACTCATTTTTGTTTTAAAATTCAGTTGTGAATAAATAAAAGGTGATATATCATCAGTCCAATCCAGGATTGAATTTAAATCTTTGTAGCCACTGAAAGGGCTACTCTACCAAGAGAGACTACAGTAATTGTTCTTGGCAAGATCATTTGTCTCTTTCTTTCTTTTCCTCTGAGACCAGTTGGTGTTTTGAAAGGAAGCATATTGTCTAGATTTTCAGAGTTCTCCAAAAACAGTATATATATATATATATATATATATATATATATATATATATATATATATATGCAAAAACCTTAAAATTACATTAAAAATAATAGTGTAGGTTGGGATATACCACACCTTCTGCCTTGGAGGGAATGTCCTATATCATGCTTGGATTATCTTGAACACATAAATATTCTCAGTTTGGTTAAATATAGCTGTAGATTTTTTGGTACTAGAAGTTGAATCCAGGGGCGCTCAACTACATTCCCAGCCTTTTTTTTTTTTGTATTTTATTGAGAGATAGGTTCTCACTGAGTTGCTTAGAACCTCTCTAAATTGCTGAGGCTCCCTTTGAATTTCCCATCATCTTGCTTCAGCCCCAGGAGCCACTAGGATTTCAGCACTCCATCACCATGCCCAACCTATCTGTAGATTTTAATATTAGTGAGCATAATTGTCCTGCTTCTTATGTTGGATTAAAACCAAGGCAGTGTTCTCTAAGTCATTTTCACATTTCTTTTGCAATTATTTCTTGACTGGCTATCCCACTGTTCCTTGACATATGTAAGGGCAGGTGAAGATTCACCTCCTCTAAGATCAGGTTTATGGGAATGTGTGGAAAATATGAACATGCTTTAGCTTTTGTTTGTGTAACTTCCCCTTTGGAACTCATTCCTTTGGGGAAGCTGAAACTGAAGACCCATATCTGAGTAGCATTCTAACAGTATTTCTCATTAATATGCTTTGTCAGTCCTCTGTTTGCAAGGCATTTTCAGGATATTCTTTTGGTTTCAAGTGTCTATTCTTTTATTTCTATCCTGTTAATTTCTTATCCTTGACCTTCTGTTAAGATAGTTCTTTTTCTTGTTTAATCACACTCAGGAAAATTTGTGACATTGTTTTTAGTTGTTTCAGTACTAGTGAGATTGCCATATCTAAATTTCCGTGTAAAGATGTAATATGGCCTTTACTTTTGCTTCTGTAATGTTTTTGAATTTTGACCTATTTTATTAAAAAGGGGAAAAAAACTTAAAAAGGTAGAAAATTGTTGATTGTTCTCTTTATTTTTTTTTCTTTTTCTTTAAATTCCTCTAAATGTTTTTCTCCCCATAGATGTCATCTTTAAATGTGGTCTTAAATCAGAGGATACCCTACTCACAGAAAGTAATTTGGGTGAGATTTAAGTGAAGACAGATCTAGTTGATATTATTAGGTAAGATTATCAAGAAAGGGTGTACAAAGAAGAGGCCTAAATAAAACATCACATACCAGTGTTAGAGGGGGATTGATTCTAGGACCCTCTTGGATGCTCAAGCCCCTTAGGTTATAAACTAGGCACATCTGTCCTTATAATTTAAGTCATCTCTAGGTACTTATAATAACCTAATACAATGTTGAATGCTTTGTATATAGTTATTATGAGAAAAAAGTGTGTAAATGTTCAGTACAGATACAATTTTATTTTCTGAATATTTTTGACCCATGGTTGGTTGAATCTGCAGATGTGGAACCTGCAGATATAGAAGGTCAGGTGTATATCGAAAGCTGGATAATCTTATAATTCTCTAGTTTTTTCTATATAATCTATTAGAATAAAATGTCATATAAAATTTCCATTCTATTATCAACTAGTCATTGAACATCTACTGTATGCCATGCCCACTTCAGGGCACTGGACATAAATGAACAAAATATTTAAAAATTCTTGCCCTGCCCTGCCCTCACAGAGCTGAAATTCTCATGAGAGAATAGGCAGTAAAGGAGATAAGTTAGTAAATTATAATGCACACAGATCAGAAAATGATCTGTGCTACTGAAGAAGGAGGCATCATTGAAGAGAGTCAGGAAGTTTGGGGTTACAATTTTATTGGAGTAGGGTCAGAGGATGTAATATTTGAGCAGAGATTTAAAGGAGGTGTGTATCACAAAACATTTCGAGGTGGGGTGGGTGAAGAACATTACAGGACAGATGGTAGGAGAAGCAAAGGACCTGGTGGTTTCTTTCCTTGTAAAGAACAGAGAAGAAGGCTAAAATAGAATAAAGGAAGTGGGAAGGAGAGAGAGAGAGAGAGAATAAGAGGTAGAGGAGGGAAGGAGGTAGATATAGTGGCTCTCTTAGGTCATTAGAAGGGTTTTGGCTTCCATGTAGAGTAGGAAAACATGATGTTGGAGAGTAAACAGTTGTTGACCAGTTGGAGAACAGGTGATGAGCTTGGATTAGGATGGAAGCAATAGAAGGAAGTGGTTTAATTTTGATCTCTTTAGAAAGTAAAGTGCCAATAGAATTTGCTGGTGGATCTGATGTAAGGAGAGTGAGGGAGAGAATATATAAATATTCCAGGTTTTTGACATGAGCAGTTGAGATATGTAGTTGCCATGAAGTGAGATAGAAAAGCCTTTGAACACCAGATTGCAAGTCAGGAGTTGCAAGCTGGGCTTGTTAAATTTGGGGTGTATGTCAGGTATCTGCATGAAGTTGTTGAGTTGGCTGTCGGTATATAACTTCAAAATTCAAGGTAGTATTCTGGGCTAAATATTTGAATTTGAGGGTTGTCATTGAAAATATGACATTTGAAAACTTGAGGCTGGATGAAATCAGAAAGAAAAAAAGTGGAGAGAGAAGAGAAAGGTCTAGGGCCCAAATTGTGAGAATGTTAGAAACAACTGGTGTTGGTCCTTAAATTCTTGAGGTATTTCCTTTCATCTCAGTTGGCTTACTGTTGTGTGTTAATCTTAGTATACTCAGCTGTCACATCAGAATGGACATCTTATTTACTGGAGAACATATTAGGTAGTAATTCAAAAGGATATCAGAGGAAAGGGGTAGTTGTTTTTCTCATGCTTTCTATATCAGAATAAGTCGAATTTTTCTGGGCTTTGTTTATTCTCTGTACCAATAAGGTTTGCTGTACTGTAGGGTTTTTTTTTGTTTGTTTGTTTGTTTGGTTTGTTGGTTTTTTTTTTTTTGGTACCAGAAATAGAATTCAGGGTCACTTAATTGCTGAGTCATATTCCCAGCCCTTTTTTATTTTATATTTTAAATTTTGAGATAGAGTCTTGTTAAGTTGCTTAGGATCTCACCAAGTTGCTGAGGCTGACTTTGAACTTCTAATCCTTCTGCCTCAGCCTCCTGAGCTTCTGGAATTATAGTCATGTGCCACCATACCTGGCTGCAGTTTTAATGAAGTTTATGATGTTATCAACCTCTGCAAACTGTTTTATTTAACTGATTAATTGCTAACAATAACATTCTGACAGTTGACTTTTTAAATATATTTTTAGTTGTCAATGGATCTATCTTTATTATTTCAATTTTTTTAAAAAATTGTTTATATGTGGTTCTGAGAATCAAACCCACTGCCTCACACATGCTAAGCAAGCACTCTACCATTGAGCCCCAACTCCAGCCTTACAGTTGACTTTTAAGAAGATAATTTACATTAATTTGAAACATTTTATTTTCAAGAAAGATTTTAGAATATTATATTAGGTGTTTGTGTGTGTGTGTGTGTGTGTGTGTGTGTGTGTGTGTGTGTTTGAGTGAATTCCAGTAGGTTTTTTTTCCTTCTTGTAACTGCTATGACAAAATACCAGAGACTATGTGGCTTAAATAGTAGACATTGCTATGACAAGATACTGTAGGCTGTGTGGCCTAAATAGCAGTTGTTTATTTTTTGCCATTTCAACGATTTGGAGAAGCCTAAAGTCAAGGCTCTGGCAGGGTTTGATTCCTGGTAAGGAATCTTCTCCTCACTTGCATATGAATATTTTGGCCTCACATGGCTCTTCCTCTGAGAAAGTGCAGAGAGTAAACTCTGGTATCTCTTCTTCTTCTTATAAGGGCACCAATCTTATTGGCTTTGACCATTTTAGCCTTAATAAAGGCCCTTTGTCTAGCCACAATTATATTAGGGGATGGAGTTTCAATATATGAATTGGTTTTAGGGGTGAGAGACATAATTCAGTATGTAATAAAATGTCTTGTTGATTTTTATACTTTCAACAGGATATTCTTATCAGTTTCTTGAGAATTATATGTTCAGGATTTTACTTATTTATTTAGTTAGATAGTTAGTTGTAGTTTGACATAATACTTTTATAATGTGGTGCTGAGGATCGAACCCAGCACTTTGCATGTGCTAGGCAGGCACACTACCCTGAGCCACAACTCTAGCCCTCAGGAAATTTTTTTCTAAACAACAATTTCTTTTTTTTTTTTTGCCTGTGTGTATTAACTATCATTGGGTTAATTTTTTTTTGAGAGAAAGAGAGAATTGTTTAATATTTATTTATTCATTTTTTTGTTTTGTTTTCGGTGGACACAACATCTTTCTTTCTATGTGGTGCTGAGGATTGAACCTGGGCCACATGCATGCCAGGCGAGTGCGCTACTGCTTGAGCCACATCCCCATCCCCTCATTGGGTTAATTTTAAAGGGAGTTTCTGTAGTGTTACACAACTTGTTACAGCAATTTTTCTGGTGCTTTCCTTCAGTATATTCTCTTCACAAACATTTAAACTGTGTAACAATTTGCATTTTAGGAATTGATCTTTAAATTTCTATAGCACGTTGAGTACTGTTTCTAGGTGATGTTGTGATTTTTGGTTTGAAGGGAGTCCCTACCATGCAGTATATTGGTAGGTTCAACAAATGAATGAACAAATTAGAGAGAGAGAGAGAGAGAGAGAGGGAGGGAAAGAAAATATGTGTGTGTATGTGTACTGTAACAAAAATGGAAATGCAGCAAACCTCCTAACCCCTCTACAAAACAATAAATCAATCAGCTTGTTATGGAAGGATCATTTATCTTGTCAATTTTTTACCTGTATGTAGTGTTAGTGAGGAATTGATTTTAGTCCATACCAGCTCTGTGGAAGCATGCGTCTTCCTCAGCATGTTGCTTTTGCCTATTGAATGGTAATGATATTTGGGAATGACAAAGACTACAGGTTATGAAATTTCTGCCTCATGACCATGCTGAGGAAAAATTATAAAGCGCCCAAATACTTTTTGTTTTACAACTTTACCTTTATTTTATACACTATTTACTAAGCCACGTGAAGTTTGCTTTCTTTTTATTTTTTATTTTTTTTTTACTGCTAATAATATATTTTATTTCTTTGAAGCCAACTTTAGGTATTTTTATATAATTGAAAATGTTCTAGTATTATATCCTGTTATGCGTGTCTTAGCATTTTCTTCATATAATATTTTCTTATGGATTTATGTGTTTACTATTTTTTAGTCACTTTTCAGTAGAATCCTATCCTCCATAAAAGCTAGTGTTTGGTTTGGCAGTATTTTATCCCCAGTACCTAGGTTCTAATACATTGTAGGTATTTGATAAATATTTTTGCATAAATAAGTGGTATAAACACTGCTTTATATGCTTTTCCATTTAATATCATAAGAATTTTTTCACACAAATAAAAAGTCTTTTAAAATACGATTAGTGGTTACGTAACAACTTACTTTATAAAGCTAGCATTATTTGCTGTAAGTGAACCCTTTTGTTTGTCATATTTAATTCTGTGTTTTATTATAATAACACTGAAGGGAACATCTGTATATATAAATCTTTATTTAGGATATGTTATTAGAATTATTAGTTGTAATTATTTAAATAATGTATAGCTCTTAACATATATTGAAAACAAAAGTGTAACAATTTATATTTTTTAAAGTATACATTTTAAAAGAGCCCTGTTCTCCTAGAATTGGATCCCTAATGATATTTTCCTCTTATTTTGTATTCTCTGCTTTTGCAATCTATCTATTGCTAGTCTCTTCTAGACCTTTGATTACAGCCTAGGCTGATGATTTGTGATTTCTGCTTAAGGTTCTAACTCTGCATTTGCTAGATATCTTGGGGTTATTTCTGCATCTCAAGTTCATCATCGCCAAAAAATGTAGTTGTTATCTTTCCATCAAATCCTGCTTCCTACTGCTTTATTTCCTTTTGAGATAAATGAAGGTAAAATCTTTTCTGCACCCAGGTGTAATTTTGGGAATAGTTCTCAAATCTTCCTCTTTTCCCTTAATAGTTTGTATATGCCCCTTTTTTTTTCTTTGTTCCTTGATGCTTCCTTGATTTAACTTTCGGATCATCTTTTTCCTGGACTATTTAATTATTGCTCTGTCATGCTTTCTGTGTCACTTTTCTCCAGTGCATCATTCACACTGTGAGTTATCTCCCTAAAACTTCACAGGACTCCTATTTCCATCCATCTGTATAATATAAAATAAAGTGAAACCTGAAAATTCAAACTGGTCCTGTGTGCAAACCATTTACCCTAGGAGTCCCAAACATGGGGCATAAAGTGGGTTTAGTGAAAAAGTGAACTGTGCCAAGTATCAAGGAAATCCAATGAAAAAAAAATTGTTGCAGCTTTTCCAGTACATTGTGATTCTACTCTTAGTTCCTAACATGAGTTAGTAAAAGCTGTTCCTCTGTTCTTCTACTTAGAAGAATTTAAACCAGAAAAAAACGTCAGAGTGAGCACAGTGAACTCATTGTGAACATCAAGTTTCAAGAGCTAGCACAAACGGTGTTGGATTTGCAGCTCTATTTTCATTCATCTCTCTAGTGAAAAGCAATGTGAAACATGAAAATTCAAACTTCTCCTGTGTGCAAACCATTGAACCTAGGAGTCCCAACTTTGGGTTACAAAACCCTTCGTTTGCACTGTACAGGTTGATTAAAATAGAGTGGCAAATCAAACACAGTTTGTACTAGCTGCTTGAGACATGACATACACAATAATTTCTCAGTGTTTACTCTGTGGTTTGTTCCTGATTAAAGTACTTCTAAACTGAAGCATGCAAAATCTGCTTTTGTTGACTCGCTTTAGGAGATAGCTGGAGAATCCCATTATACTGAAACAGCTATAAATTTTTTTTTTCATTGGATTTCTTTGATTCTTTGCAGGCTTCACACATTCACTAAACCAACTCTGTATCCCAAGTTTGGATTCCTATATTTAATGGTTTGCACACAGGAACAGTATGTATTTACAGGTTACACTTTGTTTTGCACTATAGAGATGGATGGAAATAGTGCTACAAATCAAATACAGAGTGTGCTAGATGCTTGAAACTTCAAACACACAGTAATAAGTGTTCACTCTGTGATTTTTTTTGGTCAAAATATTTCTAAACATAGACATGCAGAAACAGCTTTTCCTATCGGTGCTTTAGGACCTAGCAGAAAAATTCCCACGTAGGTAAAGAGCTACAAATATTTTTTTTTCATTGAAATTCTTTGATAGTTGGAAGGATGAATCCTTTCACTAAACACACTTTGTTCTCCAAGTTTGGTTCTTCTAGATTCAAGAGTTTGCATATAGGAACTGTTTCACTTTGTTTTTCACTATTCTGGTGGATGAAAATAGAGCTCCAAATAAAATACAGTTAGTGCTAGCTGATTGAAACTTGACATACACAAGCCATTCTCAGTGATCACTCTGAGGTTTTTTGCTGGTTGAAGTTCTTCTAAGCAGAAACATACAGAATCAGCTTTGACTAACTCGCTTTAGGACAGAGAAGAATCCCAATGTGCTGAAAGAGTTGCAACAATTTTTTCATTGGATTACTTTATTACTCCTCAGGGTTCACATTTTCACTAAACCCACTTTGTGGCCCAAGTTTGGGGACACTTTTGTTCAATGATTTGCACACATGAAATGTTTAAAATTCCTGGTTTCATTTTCTTTTGCACTATAACGTTGGATAGAAATAGAGCTACAAATCGAACTTGGTTTATGCTGCAACTTGAAACTTAATACACACAAAAAATTTTATGGGTTCATTCTGTGGATTGTTCCTGGTCAAAGTAGCTCTACGCAGAGGAATGCAGAAACAGCTTTCTCTATAAGGGATTTAGGAGCTAGCAGGAAAATTCCCATATAGAGGAAAGGATGCAACAATTTTTTGGTTAGGTTAGATTTCTTTGATATTCGAGAGGTTTCATGCTTTCACTAAGAAAAAAAAAAACTTGGTTCTCCTAGTTTGCTTCCCTTAGGTTGAAGGATTTACAGACAGGAATAGTTTGAATTTTCAGGTTTCAATTTATTGTGCACTGTAGAGATGGATGGAAATAGAGCTATGAATCAAACGTGGATTTTGCTAAGTGCTTGAAATTTCACACACACAATCAGGTCAAAGTGTCACTCTATGTTTTTTTTTTCCTCTTGAAAGTATGTCTAGGCAGAGGTATACAGAAACAGCATTATCTAGAGCACTTTAGGAGTTAGCAGGAAAATTCCCTGTACTGAAACAGCTGTAACAATTTTTTTTTCATTGGATTTTGTTGATACTCCGCAGGGTACACCCTTTCATTAAAGCAACTTTCTAGCCCAAGTGTGGAACTCCTAGGTTCAAAGATTTGCACAGAAGAGCAGTTTGAATTCAGAGTTTTACTTTGTTTTGCAATATAGATATGTATGGAAATAGAGCTACAAATCAAACACAGTTTGTGCTAGATGATTGAAACTTGACATTCAAAATCACTTCTAATTTTTAACTATGGGATTTGTTCCTGTGCAGTGTAGCTCTATGCAGAGTTAAGCAAGAACAGCTTTCACAGTGCTTTAGAATCTAGAAGAAACATATCAATATACTTAAAGTGGTGCAACAGTTTTTTCATTGGATTTCTTTTATACTCTGCAGGATTCACCTTTTTATGAAACACACGTGAGTCTCCAAGTTTGGTTTTATTAGGTTCACAGATTTTCAGACAGGAACAGTTTGAATTTATCAGGTTTCCCTTCCTTTTTAACTATACAGGTTGATTAAAATAGAGCTGCAAATCAAACACGATTTGTACTAGCTGCATGAGACTTGACATACACAATAAGTTCTCAGTGTTAGCTCTGTGGTTTGTTCCTGGTGGATGTACTTCTAAGCAGAAGCACACAGAAACAGCTTTTACTAACTCTCTTTAGGAGATAGCTGGAAAATCCATATATACTTTAAGAGCTATAAAATTGTTTTAATTGGATTTCTTTGATTCTTGGCATGCTCCACACATTCACTAAACCAACTTTGTATCCAAGTTTGGGATTCCTATATTTAATGGTTTACACACAGGAACAGTATGTATTTACAGGTTACACTTTGTTTTGTATTATAGAGATGGATGGAAATAGAGCTACAAATCAAATGCAGAGTGTACTAGATGCTTGAAACTTCAAACACAGAATAACTTCTAAGTATTCACTCTGGAATTTTTCCTGGTCAATGTATCTCTAAGCAAATGCATTCAGAAATAGCTTTTCCTATCAGTGCTTAGGAGCTAGCAGAAAAATTCCCATGTACTTAAAGAGCTGCAATTGTTTTTTCATTGAAATTCTTTGATAGTCAGAAAGGTGCATCGTTTCATTAAACACACTTTTTTCTCCAAGTTTGGTTTTTCTAGATTCAAGGGTTTGCATACAGGCACTGTTTAAAATTTCAGGTGTCACTTCATTTTGCACTATACAAGTGGATGAAAATAGAGCTGCAAATAAAACACTGTTAGTGATAGCTGATTGAAACTTGACATACACAAGCAGTTCTTGCTGATCACACTGTTTTTTGCTTGTTAAAGTACTTCCAAGAAGAAACATGCAGGAACAGCTGACTAACTCGCTTTAGGACATAGGAGAAGAATACCAATGTAATAAAAAAAAATCTGCAACAATTTTTTCATTGGATTTCTTAGATACTCCACTGGGTTCACACTTTCACTAAGCCAACTTTATGGCCCAAGTTTGGAGACACTTAGGTTCAATGGTTTGCAAACAGGAACTGTTTGAAATTCCAGGTTTCATTTTGTTTTGCAATATAAAGTTGGATGGAAATAGAGCTACATATCAAATTTGGTTTATGCTGGATTCTTGAAACGTAACACACACACAAATTTTAAGTTTTCATTCTTTGTTTTCTTCCTGGTCAAAGAAGCTCTAAGAAGAGGAACACAGGAACAGCTTTCTCTAGCAGGGCTTTAGGCGCTAAAAGGAAAATTCCCATATAGAGAAAAAGATGCAACAATTTTTTGGTTTGATTTCTTTGATACTCAGGAGGGATTCATCCCTTCATTAAAAAAACTTGATTCTCCAAGTTTGCTTCTCCTAGGTTGAAGGGTTTTCAAACAGGAATAGTTTGAATTTTCAGTTTCAATTTATTGTGCACTATAGAGATGGATGGAAATAGAGCTATGAATCAAACATGGTTTTTTTCTAGATGTTTGAAATTTCACACACACAATCAGGTCAAAGTGTTCACTCTGTGTTTTGTTTTCTCTCTTGAAAGTATGTCTAGGCAGAGGTATATAGAAACAGCATTATGTACCAGCACTTTAGGAGTTAGCAGGAAAATCCCCATGTACTGAAAGAGCTGTAACAATTTTTTTCATTGGATTTTGTTGGTACTTCTGCAGGGTACCCCCTTTCACTAAAGCAACTTTGTAGCCCAAGTGTGGGACTCCTAGGTTCAATTGTTTGCACAGAGGAGCAGTTTGAATTTAGAGTTTCACTTTGTTTTACACTATAGAGGTGGATGGACATAGAGCTACTAGTCAAACACAGTTTGTGCTAGATGTTTGAAACTTCACACTCACAATAACTTCTAATTTTTAATTATGGGATTTGTTCATTTTCAAAGTAGTTCTAAGAAGAGGTAAGCAGAAACAGCTTTCACTGCTTTCACTGTCAGTGCTTTAGGATCTAGCAGGAACATACTAAAAAAGCTGCAACAATTTTTTTTTTTATTGGATTTCTTTTATACTCGACAGGATTCATCTTTTCACAAAACACATGTGGTCTCCAAGTCTGGTTTTCTTAGGTTCATGGATTTGCAGACAGGAACAGTTTGAATTTATCATGTTTCCCTTCCTTTTGAACTATACAGGTTGATTAAAAGAGAGCTGCAAATCAAACACGGTTTGTACTATCTGCTTGAGATTTGACATACACGATAAATTCTCAGTGTTCACTCTGTGGTTTGTCCCTGGTTGAAGTACTTCTAAGCAGAAGCACACAAAAACAGCTTTTACTAACTTGCTTTAGGAGCTAGCTGGAGATTCACAACATACTGAAAGAGGTATAAAAATTTTTTTATTGGATTTCTTTGATTCTTGGCAGGTTTCACAATTTCACTAAAGCCAGTTGGTGTACCAATTTTTGGACTCCTATGTTCAATGGTTTGCACACAGGAACATTTATGTATTTACAGGTTACACTTTGTTTTGCACTATAGAGATGGATGGAATAGAGCTACAAATCATATGCAGAGGTGCTAGATACTTGAAACTTCAAACACACAATCACTTCTAAGTGTTTGCTTTGTGATTTTTCCTTGTCAATGTATCTCTAAGCAGAGGCATGCAGAAACAGCTTTCCTTATCAGTCCTTTAGAAGGTAGGAAGAAAATTCACATTTACTTAAAGAGCTGCAAACGTTTTTTCATTGAAATTCTTTGATAGTGGGAAGGATCTATTCTTTAACTAAAAACACTTTGTTCTCCAAGTTTGGTTCTTCTAGATTCAAGGACTTGCATACAGGATCTGTTTCAATTTTCAGGTTTCACTTCATTTTGCACTATACAGGTGGATGAAAATAGAGCTGCAAATAGGACACAGTTAGTGCTAGCTGATTGAAACTTGACATACACAAGCCATTCTCAGTGATCACTCTTTGGTTTGTTGTTGGTTGAAGTACCTGTAAAAGAAACATGCAGGAACAGCTTTGATTAACTTACTTAGGTCATAGGAGAAGAATCCCAATGTACAGAAAGAACTGCAACAATTTTTTCATTGTTTTTCTTTGATACTCCACAATGTTTACCCTTTCACTAAACCCACTTTGTAGCCCAAGATTGGGAACTCTTATTTTCAATGATTTACACAGAGGAGCTGTTTGAAATTCCAGGTTTCAGTTTGTTTGGCACTATAAAGTTGGATGGAAATAGAGTTACAAATCAAACTTGGTTTATGCTAGAAGTTTGAAACCTGACAAACACAAATATTTGTAACTGTTTATTCTGTGGTTTGTTCCTGGTAAAAGTAGCTCTAAGCAAAGGTACACAGGGATAGCTTTCTTTATCAGGGCTTTAGGAGTTAGCAGGAATTTCCCATATAGAGAAAAGGAAAAAACGATTTTTTGTGAGATTTCTTTGATAATCTAGAGGATTCGTCCCTTCACTAAAAAACTTGGTTGTCAAAGTATGGTTCTCCTAGCTTCAAGGGTTTGTAGAAAGGTACAGTTTGAATTTTCAGGTTTCACTTCTTTTTGCACTATACAGGGGGATGAAAATAGAGCTGCAAATCAAACATAATTTGTGCTAGCTTCTTCAAACTTTTCCTCATCCCTAGCCCTTTTTTATTTTTTATTTTGAGACAAGACTAAAAGTTGCTCAGGGTCTTGGTAAATTGTGAGGCTGACTTTGATCTGGAAATCCTTCTTCCTCATCCTCCCTAGCCACTGGCATTATAGTCATATGCCCCCCTGCCTGGCTAAGTAAAGCAATTCTTGATCTAAGTAACTGTGCTTTCACTCTTAAGTCTGTTTAGGATACATCAACTTATCTTTGGCTGGCATTTATTGGTGTTGTGATCATCATATGTTGCCTAACTAGAACCCATTTATCCCTCTTTCTTCTACTAGAACTTCAGTTTTGTTTGGATAGCCATCGCTTTTCTACAGAGTGAAGTGTCTCAGGTGACAGTGTGATTGGTCTAGGGGTTTTGTCCCCAGTTTATTGTTTATTGAGTAGAAGAGGAAGTGTATTGGTCAAGAGGAAGTGTACTGGTAGATAAGGATCCTCTGGGAAAGTCTCCTTCTTCGGATCAAGAGTCAAGGTCTCTTTTCACCCTGAAAATTGCTATTTCTGGTATGACACTTGCAATTACAGCAACCATTTTGCTACAAGCCAAAAAAATGAAACCAACCCTGGGGATTCAGAGCAGAGAGAAGGAAAAAATTAAGATTCTTTATACAACTATTCATTAATTTATTTTGCATGTCTTTTTTACTTTTGTGTGTAACTTTCTTTTACTGCTTTATATATAAGGAGTGAAGTTGAGATGGACCCAAACACAGAGGGCTGTGTTGATATTTCTTTAACCTTTTAAGAAGTATTTATCTATCTATATTAATTTAATGTATTTACTGTTCTGTCACCTTATTTTGCTATTCTCAACTTCTTTGCAATTTCTTTTGCTTTCTTTCTTTTCTTTTTTTCTTTTTTTGTCACATAGACTCAGTTTTATTTGAATTTCTCCTTACAATTTTTGAAAATTAAAGTCTTCCTTCCACAAAAATTGCCTTTAAAAATAAGGAAAAAAAATTATGTTCATTGTTCTTTTGGTAAAAGCAAAAATTTATGGAATTTAAATTTTGTAAAAAATCAAATAGATTTCCATACAAATAATGAAATGTTTATAAGCAATTGAAATGGGAATATTGATCTTTACCTGGAAATTTTTTCAAGACTTTTTTCTCCATGATAAAACTCTTTGTAAAACTGTAATTAACACTTGATCTTTTGTGACTTCCTTTTGTCAGTTCCCATTCACATTATATTTAACAATATTCTGTTATATTGTTCACATGTAAATGTTACCTTTTCCTTGTTTCCAAAACTAGCTCAAACTTTCTCCAACTTCTGTGTTCCCTTATTTATGTCATGACCAGAGTGGTGATATAAAAATTAGTTTCTATCTTTCCTGTAAGCTATTTTTTTCTTATAAATTAGTGTTATGCTTTATCCATTCATTCCATCAATAATAAGTATCTACTAAATGTGAGATATTTAAGTATAAACATGAGAGTAGATATTTAAGCCTAACCACAAGATTATATAATCTATAAGCCAAAAAATAGCAAAAGAAAGAGATTGCAAGGCAGAAGAGTCTAGAAACTAAAATCCCTATATATTTTTTTGATCATGAATGAATAACAGAGATGGCCCCTCATATGCAGTTTCCAGGTTTCAATACTAACCTTTGGTTAGAACAAAGTTCAAGGAAAGTAAAAGAGATTTAGCAAATCTAAAGTTATTTTTAAGTGTGAATCTTACTCAGTAAAAAAAGAAAAAAATATGTCATTTTATTACTTTAGAAAGTCAAAGAATTATTTATCATCTCTCTGTACCTCATCTGTAAAATGGTATTGTAAATACCAACTTCCTAGGTCTAACCTGAAGACTGAATAAACACAGATACACTGAAATAATAATGAAATTATATATTATATTGATCTTACCTATCTACTGTAATAAGGTATATTAGACATGGCAAGCATTGTGTACTTACTTTTCATGTTATTTCCTTTAATTCCTATGACATCCTATGAAGTACATATAATTGTTCTTATTTTGCAGATGAGGTTTAAAATCTCACTGTAAGAGTTAAAACAGTTTTTCTAGAAATTGCAAAGACATCAGAGATACTATTTGTAGATGAAACACTGAAATTATCCTACACAGAGCAAAAACCACTTTGTTATTCAAGAGCATAAAAATACATTCCACACAATTATTCTCCCCCAGTAAATTTCATTGAAATTTGTATTTATTCAGACAGCAGTTATGTCAAAACTGAAATTACTTTGAAGTGTTTTTACCTATCCTATGAAGTGAGCTGTAAGCACAAGAATATTTGACACTTTTAAAGATCCAGTGTGAGATATTGTGATCACAGTTAAGTTAAAATGTAGATGCCCTCATGGGAGCCATTCTCAGTTTTAATAATATAGAACTGTGGCTTTTCTTTAAGGCAGAAGTGGGAAAGATCTGGGCTAAATTTCACTCACTGAGAATGCTTTTATAACTTGTCATGGTTACCTACATGATAACTTTGTTTCTCATTACTTATGTAATTATTCACCCAAAGCAGAAGAGACCTGCAAAGGGGAGTTTATTTCTGCCACTCCTCCATATCCCAGGCCACCCAAGACAGGCATTTTACTGGCTTCCTGTTCTGTATATTTACCCCACCATCAGCTGCATGTGTTGGTTAAGACGGAACCTCCCATATATCAGTCTCTATATGACCCAAATGAATCAGCATAAATCATTCCCTTACCAATTGTCTGCTTCATCTGGGCCTAAGCCCATCTATGTGGGAATGCCCTGAGTTAGTTCAATTAGTGTGAAGATCAGATAGTTCATCTATGATTGGAGGAAGGAAACTGCCTCTGAATGATGTAATGTGAAGGTCTGAGAATTGAAATTGCTACAGCCACTTTGCAACCCTGTGGCAACTCAGCTGTGAAAAAAAAACAAAGTAGGCATACCTCAGAGATGTTGCAGGTTTAGTTCCCAACTACCATAATGAAGTGAATATCGCAATAAAGCAAATCACATACATTTTTTTTTGTTTTCTAATGCATATAAAAGTTATGCTTTTCCCCCGAGTCTGCCATTTCTGCCATTTGTCTCCCGGTTTCACTCTCAAGCTTTGGAGTCCCAGGATGCTCTGCTGTGCAGGTTCTGAAGATCCTTAGGGAGCAGGCCTGGATCCTGAGCACCAGGAAATGGAACTGTTGACATTCAGACATGTGGCCATTGATTTCATGGAAGAATTTCACTGGGAATGCCTGCACCCTGCTCAGCAAAAATTTCATAGAGATGTAATATTAGAGAAATACAGAAATATGGTGTTCCTGGCCATGGCTTCTCATTATATGCAAGAATTTTCACAAGAGCAGGGCATAAAACATATATATCAAAAAGTGATAAATGGAAAATATGGAAATTATGAACTTGACTATTCACAACAAAAAATATGGAAAATTATAAGTGAGAATGAACATCAGAAGTTATATTATCAAAAGTCAGCCTTTATTCACCACCATTGAATTCATATTGATGAAAAGCCCTACAAATTTAAAGAATGTGACAAAGCTTTTAATGAAAAATCTCACCTTATTTGCCATCAGAGAATTTATACTGAAGAGAAGCCCTACCAATGTAAAGAATGTGGCAAAGCTTTTATTAAAAAAAACATACTGTATTTACCACCAGAGGATTCATACTGGAGAGAATCCCTACAAATGTACAGAATGTGGCAAATCTTTCATTTAAAAAATGCCTTATTTATCACAGCAGAATTCATACTGGTGAGAAGCTGTACAAATGTACAGAATATGACAAAGCTTTTAATAAAAAATCAAGACCTATTCACCACCAGAAAATCCATGCTGCAGAGAATTCCTACCAATGCAAAGTATGTGGCAAAGCTTTCAATTGAAAAAGAAGCCTTATACGCCACAGCTGAATTCATACTGGAGAGAAGCCCTACAAATGTAAAGCATGTTTCAAAACTTTTGATAACAAATCAACCTTACTTACCACAGCAAAATTTATACTTGTGAGAATCCCTACAAATGTAAAGAAATTGGCAAAGATTTTATTAAAAAAGCATACCTTATTCCCCACCAGAAGATTCATACAGAGAGATGACCTACAAATGTACAGAATGTGACAAAGCTTTTAGCAAAAAATCAAGCCTTGTTCCCCACCAGAGAAATCATAGTGGAGAGAAGTCCTACCAATGCAAAGAATCTGGCAAAGCTTTTAATAAAAAAAAAAAAAAAAAAAAAAAAAAAAACTAGCCTTATTTACCACAGTAGAATTCATACTGGAGAGAAGGCTTATGAATGCAAGGAATGTGGCAAAGCTTTTAATCATACATCAAACCTTACTAGACATTAGAGAGTTCATATTGGAGACAAGCTTTACAAATTATAACATTGTACTTTTTTTTCAAGGATGGGTCAAAATTTATTCCACACAAGAGAAATTACAGCAGAGAAAAATTATTCAAATGAAAAAACTGTGACAATGTGAAAATGTCTGGAACAGTTGGTCACCCTTACTCATCACCTGAGGAAACATACTAGTAGGAGAGAATACGAGTGGAAAAAATTGTTTTAAAACTCATAGCCATTGCTCAGACATTATTGAACTTTGGAGAATTCATAGTGCTCAGCAATCTTAAAATGTTAAATAATGTTTCCAAGCCTTTATTTAAAAATTTCAAATTCATTGAACACCTGAACCTTATACCTGTAGTGAAGGTTAAACAGCATTTGTCCAAAATATGTGTTGTATATTAGAGCAAAATATTTTCAATAAAAACGTTGACAAATACAAAAAATAAAATTTATGATACTTTAATAAGCATGTAATAGCATTATATCTAAAAATCAATGTTCAGTTCATTCCTTAATTAGAAAATACATTATTGCTAAAAATGCTAATAACCATTAGAAAAAGGTCCCTTATAGACTTGCTCAACACAGGGTTGTCACAAACCTTCCACTTACAAAAAATACTATAGCTATAAAGATTTAAAGTGAAACACAATAATATGAGGCATGCCTGTACAGAGGACACAGTTCCAGAAAAAATAGAATTCAAACACTAACCAAATTTTACGTAAAGATCAGTCTGTCTTTGGACTTTTCATTTACATGAACCAAAACCCCCATTTTTGTAAAAGCCATTTTGTGAGGCTGGAGTGAAGTAAGTGGCAGAGTGCACACTTAGCCTGTACAAGTCTCCAGTTGGCTCCCTAGCACTACAAAAAAAAAAAAAAAAATAAAGCCATTTTGAATTATAATTTTTGCTGCTCACAACTGAAAGTATCTTGGTTGAAGCTGACTGGAAAGCCAGGCAACAGTCCTGCAGAGAAATAAATTAAATCCAGGACTGGTTATTTAGTCAAAATGTGAGTAATGATTTGGTTTTTATTACTACATCGGATTACTAGCTTCCTGAGGTTTTTTATGTCTAACCCACACTATATTATCTTTCTCACTTTGATGTAGTTCATACACCTTTGGAGCCCTTCTTTTTGTTCATCCTTGGTGACCTGTGTAGTCGTCTTCTTATGGTTGTCTAATTTGTAATTAAGAACTTTGCACTCTTCTGCTTTGCCAATTTGGTGCGCTGTTCCCTGTGTTGCACTTTCCATATAGTTTGTTCACCTGCCAAAATTGTTTGCTTAAAGAGCATCCAGCTCTTCTGGACTCCTTTCTTCATATCAGGATTTTTTTTTTAACCAGTACCCTAACTTGTTGAAACTTTGAAATTTACTTTCTCAGAACTGATTATTTTGTCCTCATCAGCCTCTTTCCTTTTCTTTAGGAAAGGAATGCTGTGCGTTTTTAAAATATATTTTTACTTGTAGATGGACACAATATCTTTCTTTTTTATTTATTTGTTTTTATGTAGTGTTAAGGATCGAACCCAGGGCCTCATGCATGTGAGGCAAGCACTATACAACTGAGCCACAACCCCAGCCTGAATACCGTGTTTTTAAAATTATTGTCAGTACTTTCACAGACTGATCAGTCTTCTTTTAGTTTTTACATTCACTTTACCATTATTGAAAAAGAAATTTAAAAGGATGCTTGCCTTATGATGCATTTTAAAGGAAGTAATTATCTCTAGTGTACTTTCAAATCTATTTGATAGTTTGTGCTTGACCAATTTTCTCAGCAAATATCTGGATAGTTAGAATCTTGTCTGACTGTTAGAAACCACACAAAATTAGACCATTAAGTCATGTGTCCTCAAGTAATTCAGTATGGGATAAATAAAAATAAAGAAATAAATAGTACTTATTTCATTTGTTTGTCTCAAGGACACTATAATGACAAGTGTTGAGATAAAAATTTTAATTATCACCATAATCTCAGAAAACAAAGCAATTACTTTTATATTTTGCAAACCCTCCCCACAGACTCACAGACACACACACACACACACACACACACACACACTCATATACTTGCACACTATTATTCCATCTGTTCTTGGGAAGAAAAGACCTAGAAGTTTAAAAGGTGGCTATAACATTCTTCTGAGTGTTGAGAGATGTATTTTCAATAAAAACCACTTTTGGACTATTTTAGTTATTGAAAGAGAGTCCTGGGATCTCTTCTATTTGCTCTCCCTCCTCAATCTCACCATATGCACACCTCTTTGTCTCTTTGTGTTGTAATTTAGTAGTTTGCTACCAAGAGGAGATCTTGAGACTTGCTTGGATTAACAGAATGCAGCAGAAAAGACAGTGCATTTACTGTTCTTATGCTTCAAGAATCCTTGTATGCTCTGGTTGTTTTCTTGGAACTCAGTCCTACCTTTACATGCTCAGGCTAGTCTACAGGAGGATAGACTGCAGGGAAAAAAATCAATTTGGTCTAGTTGTTCCATCTGTAGAAACCCATCCCCCCAAACAAAGCCAACCTATAGATGAAAAGTTCTGCAGGCACCCAACTGAATCCAAATTGCTCACCAGCAGTATTGTGAACTGAACAATGGCTGTTAGCAATGGTTTGTTACACAGAAAAAAGATAACCAATGCAGATATAGTTACATCTAAAAAGTTTTCTTCCATCCAGTCCTCATCCCTGAGTCATCAATCAATGTCTTCTACTCATGTTTACTTGGGCTAGTGGTATTTTTCAGAAATCAAAGAAAAAGGGGATGTGTTATGTCTGAAATCATAAGTGGATTAAGGGAGGAAGGGAAAAGGAATGCCTCTATTTGCAAGAAGTATGGTGAGAAAGAGTCAAAAATCTTGATGATAGAGCAACAATTAGGGCATAGACGTAAAAGAAACATATGTTCCATTCAAGAATTCATGGAAATTCTGGAAAAAATTTTGAATTGTTCACGCTATGTGATTTAAGCCAATTTCATCAAAATCTTAGTGGGTAAGTTTGTCTGCAGAAACCAGATAACTTTCTGTTACTAAGATCTGACACAGATTATGCAAAGTTTCTCTCTACCATACAGAATATTTTGTATTTTCATTTGGTTCTCAATGAACGGTGGCTGCTGAAGAAAATATGTGGCATCCCAGTTCAGCTCTACATCAATGCAAAAAGCTAGAAAATGACAAAGCAAGTATGAAGTTAAAACTAAATCCCTGAACTTCTTGAGGTGAAAGGAGCAACACAGACAAGATGTGGATGCAGGAGAGAAAGTCTAGCATATTCAGGGAAGAGAAACAGTTTAGTTTGGCTGATTATAGTATGCAATGTTTTGAAATACCATATGATGTATTTTTCCTTCTTAGTATTTTCAGAGTTGGGTTTTTTTGTTTGATTGTTTGGTTCTTTGGTTGATTTTAATATCCTGCAGCTTTCTCTCTTTTTAATCCAGGAGACTAAAGACAATGTTTTGCAGGGAAAGAGACACAGAACAACATACTAAGAAGTCCTTGCTCAGCTTGGAGTTTCAAACTAGTTTTTCAAAATAATGTCTGCAAATAAATAACAGTTCCCTACATTGGACTTCAAGCAAGAGTAGAAGTATTTCTAAGACCTCTTAGAGCAGAGTTGTTACATAAAGAACCAAAATTTGGAGGATTGGCCTCAGAGGACGATGAAGGAAAATATGATTGAAAAAAGTTCCTGCCACATGAAGGAAAATAAAAAATACTGTTTTGGGAGGAAATGCCCAAGAGTGCAAGAAGAGAAGGGAAGGAGGGTGCCTGTGACAGCATGGCCTACATTGGGTAAAATAAAAATGTTAGAGGCAGCCTGGAGGAGCTTATTCTTCTCAGAGAAGGTCAAATTTCTACAAATCACCATGTCTCGCCAATCTGAGGGAGCCCAGGGAAGACTCACAATTCCCCATGCAGGATTTTGTATTACAGGGAAAACAGCCATCAGCTCCCAGTATCCTGGGAGGATCCAGTAGTGCTGAGAAAACCCAGTCACTAGAAAGGCCTGGGAGTTCAAGAGAGACTGAAAGATGGAGGTCTCTTAATTAAGATATGTGGAAAATTCCAGCCATGATCATAGTGTCGGCAACAGCAACCCCGATACTAACTGCAGGGCAGAGACCCACCCACCTTTTCACCATAGGCTGTCCTGTGACTAGGATAACCAATGTTCCCTGTCGGCATGGGGAGGATGAAGGCCAGTGATTACCAAGCAGGGTAACAGGACTTCCCTGGAGGTGCCTACATTCTCCTCCAGATCTGCTCTGCTCACTGGGACTGAGGAACCAAAGAGTAAGGGAGCACAGGACACCTGAGAAAAGGGAAAGACTTCAAAAGACTAACCAGTTAATCTAAAGGAGTTATTTTAAATCAAAAGGCTTGACACTTTTAATTGGCAAAGTCAAGTTTTCACCCATCAGTGAAAAAAATGTGTAAAAATTAAAGGAAGTTACATAAATTTTTACACATCTGAGTCAACATACATGAATTTGTTTTTTGATTGGGGTACATGTAGAATATATTTGAAGGAGATTAGTAGGAAGTAAGAGAGAGAGGTAGACAGAAATTAGAATGGAGTACATTGAGGAAAGAGAAAATGGACAATGATGTTGATTCTGCAGATCTTTACTGATCTGAATCCAGGACTGAATCTGATCAACTAAGAATTAATGCAAGTTTTTCTAGTCCTCATAAGGAATTCTCATTCCTTTTCTGAAACATAAATCTTTTCCCTACAGGGCATAAATAAGAAACTTCCTGCTTTTTGAGGAAATTATTAAAAATCTTATCCAAAAAATAAAAACTTCACATGACCACAGTGCAAAAAAAGTTAATTTTGACTGATGGGCCATGTGAAAGATGTGAAGACATACCTCAGAACTCCTAGGACAGTGAGAGCAAGTTTTGGCTAAGCCCTTCTGTCTCAAACATCTGTCTTGCACATTCACAATACCCCTAGGCAGGGAGGGAAAGACCACCCTTTCCCTTACACCTTCTGTTTTTTTTTTCTTATAGCTCATAATTAAATCAGTTTAAGAGAATAATCCAAATAAGTTGACCTCAGAGATTAAAAATGTGTTAGCTTCTGTTTTAAATCAGAGTCAGCAGCTTTTTATTGCTTCAAACAGGATAAAATAATTAAAGTAACCCTTTAATGTTTTACACCTTCCAATAGAAAGTTAGGGATACCCATCAAATCTTGAAAAAAAAGGAATATATTTCAAAGCAAAACTCCATCCTATCTCTGAGATCTTCCCCGTGTGAGCCCAACCATCAAGCAAGAGGAGGTTTGGTTGAGGCACAAATTTCTCTGCAAGTGAAGGTGTACAAACTAAGAGAATACCAAGCAGAAACACATACACACACATGAAAGCAGTCAAGAAACCAGTCTCACTATCTTTATGTGTTTGTTTGTAAGTTTGGGTTATGTCTAGAGTGGAAATTGAGCAAATGCTTATGGCAGCATACCTTCAAAGAAATACTTCCCCGAGTTCGAGCAAAAAGTTTTCAGTGGCGTATAGTCTCTCTTTCTTTCTAAAAGTGCCAGGTTGTACCCAGGAGCTTGTGGAAGCCTAGAATTTGCCCTTTAGTCCAATTTCGACTTCATGTAGTACAACTTATGAGGGTTCCAGTCATTTCTAGGATATCTTGGTACTTTTAGAGGTCCAGTTGTTAAGACCTTACTATTGTTGCAAAAACTGCAACTATACCTTCTTAAATGCTTAAGTGGCTCTCAATGAATAATGATCTGTGAGAACATGACTTGTTCGGAAGTAAAAATTTACTAGATTGGCTTGAGGGGTATTTGAATCCATTCAGCTGCTATAATAAAAACTTTAGCCTGGGTCATTTATAAACAACAGAAATTTATTATTCACAGTTCCAGAAGCCAAACTCAAGGTGCCAGTAGATTCAAATACCAGTAGATTCTGGTGAAGACTCATTCCTCAAGCATAGCACTTTCTATGAATTCACATTCTGTGAATTCATCTCAAATTCACTCACTGTGATGATAAGAATGGCCCCAAATCACTTATTCTTTTTTTAACTTTATTTAATTAATTAATTTTATGTGGTGCTGAGGACTGAACTCATTGCCTCTCATGTGCTAGGTGAGCATTTTTCTGCTGAGCCATAACCCCAGCCCCCACAAATCACTTATTCTAACTACAAATTTGAATCTTGAAGTTTAAAAAATAGCTGTTCCTATCTTGGCAATTCTAATGCTGGGTATACACACAAAAAAAATTGAAAGCAGATTCTCAAATTGATATGTTTATATCTTGATTTATGGCAGCATCATTCACAATACCCACAATTTGGCAACAGCCTTCATGTATTCCTCAACAGATGATCAGTTAAATGAAATGTGGTATAGGCATACAGTTGTATATTATTCATCTGTAATACAGTAGAAAATTTTGACTCATACTATAATATAGATGAAACTTTTTTAAATTTCATGTTTTATCGGTGCAATATAATTATGCATAATGATGGAATTTGTTGTTACATGTCTAATTTCACTCAACATAGCAATATATTTTGGCCAGTATCACTCCCTAGCAATCCTGCTCCCTCTTGATTCCTGTTCTCTACTTATCTCTCCTTGATTTTTATGAGATCCCCAGCTCCTGCTGCTTTTCCTTTTTTTTATGCTTCCAAATATAAGAGAAAACATATGACTGCAGACCTTCTGAGTTTGGCTTATTTAGCTTAACATAATGATCCCAAGTTCCATCCGTTTTCCTGCAAATATCATCATTTTATTTTTCTTTTTGGTTCAATAAAACTCCATCGTGTGTGTGTGTGTGTGTGTGTGTGTGTGTGTGTGTGTGTGTGTGTGACATTTTCTTTATCCATTCATTGGCTTATGGACATGTAGGGTGGTCCCATGTGAATTTGAATCGTGGTGCTATAGACCCGGTTGTGAATGTATCACTGTAGTCTGATGACTTTAATTCTTTAGGATAAATACAAAAGAGTGGTATAAGTGGGTCATATGGTGGTTCCAGTGCCTTTCAGGAACCTTCATATTGAATTCCATTATGGTTATAATAATTTATAATCACACGAACTGAAAAAAATGTTCTTTTTCTCTGCATTTTGTCCAGCATTTATTATTGTTTATATTCCTGATGACTGCCATTCTGACTGGTGTGAAACTAAAATCTTAGTGTAGTTTTGATATTTATTTCCCTAATTACTGATAATGTTGAGTCTTTCTTTTCGCTTGCCAAATGCATTTCTTCTTTTTGAGAAGCATCTGTTTGTTTGCCCATTAATTAAATGGGCTATTGATTTTTTGTGTTTGTTTATCTCTTTATATATTCTAGGTTTTAATCCTCTGTAAGGATAGTAGCCAACATAGATTTTCTTCCAGTCTGTAGATTCTCTTTTCACATTTCTAATTGTTTTCTTTTCTGTGCATAAGCTTTTTAATTTGATGCCATCACATTTATTAACTCTTGGCAGTATTTCCTGAGCATTAGGGGTCCTACTGAGAAAGTTGTTGCCTTGGCCTATAATGCAGGAGTGCTGATTTTATGTTTTGGTCTAGGAGTTACTTAGTTTCTGGTTTAGTTCCTAGGTCTTTGATCCATCTGTAGTTAATTCTTTGTAGGGTTAGAGATAAGGGTCTAGTTTCATTCTTCTACATGTGGCTAGATGAATTGTCCCAGCACCATTGTTAAAATGGATATATTTTATCCAATATATGTTTTTGGCACCTTTGTCAAGGATCAGACAACTATGGATGTGTGGATTTGTCTCTGCATCATCTATTTTGAACCACTGGTCTGCGTATCTGTTTTCATGTTAATACATTGTAGTTCCGTAGTGTAATATGAAATCAGGTATTGTGATGTCTCCAACATTGCTTTTTTTTTTTTTGGCTTAGAATTGCTTTGGCTATTGTCCATCTTTTTTCTTCCAAATAAATTTTAGGACTTTTTTTCTAGTTCTGTGCAGAATGCCATTAATATTTTGATGGGGGTTGAATTATTTGTATACTGTTTTCAATAGTATGGCCATTTTAACAATATTAATTCTGCTTAAACTTTGATGAGTCTTGAAAGACATTGAAAGTTAAATATGCCAGACACAAAAGAATAAATACTGTGATTCCATTTGCAATAAGCATCTGAAATAGTCAAATTCATAGAGACAGAGAGTAGAATAGTGGGTACCAGGGATTTGGAGGAGGGGAAATTGGAAGTAGTTTAATTAGTGGATTGAGATTTCAGATTGGGTTGATGAAAAATTCTGGAGATGGATAATAGCATTGGTTGCACAACAATGTGAATATACTAAATACCATTGAATTTTACAATTAAAAATTCTTAAAATTGTAAATTCCATGTTATGTGCATTTACTATGACTAAAAATATTTTTAAATAAAAAAAATCTCAATATAATTACCGTATTCTAGATGAAATGTCTTTAAAGTCATACAAATTTGAATTTTAAAAGCCATCATGCCAATAGAAAGCATGACTGAGAGATTTGCCCACAAGAAAAAAAGCCACTGAGACAAAAAGGGTGATAACTTGAAAAAAAAATCATGTAAAGTGAAGCAAATGTGTTGATTTTAAAAAGCCCTTAATTTATCCTAGTGGATAGACTTAGATTTGTCTAAAACAATACCCACAGGCCATGCATAAAACTGCTAAGCACTTGAAGTGTGGCTAGTTTGAATTGTGCTATAAGTTTCAAATACACATGTTGGGGTTTTTAGCCCCCTATTCCCTCCTGACCTATGGGAGAGATTGGGGGAGCACTCCCCGACCAGGACAGGCCAAGAAAGGTAAAGGTCGACTGGCCGCCCACACCCAGCCCTCCCTCCCTGGAGGACAATCAGATGCGGCAGGGAAAACTGTCAAAGCAGGATCTCATTAATGAGAAAACATACACAGCTAATATAATGTACAGGAGCCAATCAGGATAAAGGTCAGCAGGGTGGGGAGAATTTACATCTACACCCATTCTATAGGCAGTAATGTCCATGAGGGCAGAAGGGTTCTGAGCCTATCCTAGAGTTAGTCCGATTCTTCATCACACCCCATGGCAATGCTTTTTGGTTAATTGCTAGGTCCTCTCTTAGCCACATGTGGCCCCAGGACTGGGAAGTGGGTAGCAGCCAGCAAGTTAAGTTTTCTCTTTTCTGATGCAACATGCCCTGCGTTACATCATACCCTACATACATAGAAGTTTCTAGACTAAACTACTTCCAAATTTCCCTCCACCCAATCCCTGGTAACCACACATGCACAGATTTATCTTTCATGAGTAATCCAACCAGTTATTGAAGTTCATATAAACAATACTGATACATACTAATATATCTTTCTAATTATAAAAAATGAATTATGACGTAAATCTAAACTGTAATGACAAATCCTAACACTGAACATCACAGGTCAATTATGTAATTAATTTCTGTGATTCTTTGCTCTTAGAGTAGAATTTTTAAATATGTCTTTTATCAACTAATAAATCAAGGTAGTATGAAATGGCAAATGAAAGCTTCCATTTGTCTTAAATAAAGAATAATTCACTTTTACTTGAAAATTTAAAAATAATGGATTGGGAGTATAAAGAGCCCATCTGTTTCATGATTTCTAGTCAGCTGTGGCAATTGCACATCAGAAACATATTGATATATCAATTTTACATCTTGCAATTACAGAAATTGAAGCATAAAAGAGTTAAAGAGCCAGAAAATGGAATAACCATTTGTCAGAGAAAACAGGAATATAAACTGAAGTCACAGCATAAAAAATAGCACAGAGGAGAAAATCATGATGTTTTAAAGGATTACTAACTACTGTGAGATTCTATTAAATTTTTACTTCAGTTGAGAGTGTACACCTAGTAGATTTACTGAAGAAAAATGTATAAAGAACCTTAATAATACACAATGAAGTAAATAATTAAGGGGCATGAATTATTCTTCTCAAAACAACACTACTCTATGAAGCAGTCTATCAGTGATCCTTTGAGTTATTTTATTCATGTGATTTTTATGCTTTTAGAATAGAATTAAGCTGCTTAATTGACAAAAGTCAAATAAGGAAATGGTCAGAATTTACACAAGCTCTACTTAGGGATGTCTCAATAATACTATACCATTATTTGTAATTTATACCATTATTTGTAATTTAAAACTATTTCAAATGCATATATTATAGATTACCAACATCCTTATGGTATTTTAGATGTTGAAGTTACTTTTCTCATATTTAAAAAATCTCATTTATTTCATGTATATGTTGTACATCCCATTTGTAAACTGATACTTTCTCTTTTAAAGCTAGTGTTAGGAAGAATGTCTGTCTTAGTTGTTTCTAAATGGAAAAAATATATAAAAATTAATGGAGAGTGTTTTAGAAAATATCAGCAAAAACATCATCTTTCTCATTATGACTACTTTGCTAAATACATGTATTTTTAAAATGCACCCATATTACCTAGACTGCTTTGGAACTTGTTTTGTAGTTTAATAATAGATTCTGAAATGCTCTCTGCCATAACTCTTATTACACAGCATGTTTTCATTATGTGGTTGAATTATAATTAAATTAAACTAAGTTTTCTTATCATTTCTACTGTTATAAAAATTATATGCATGTGTCAGCTTTTATTACTCTAAAAATACCTGAGATAATAAAACTACAAAATAAAAGTTTTTTTTTCTTTGTTTTTCTTTGTTCTTTTTAGGTATACATGACAGTACAGTGTTGTTTGACATATTATATATACATGGAGTATAATATCCTAATTAGGATCCCATTCTTGTGCTTGAACATGATGTAGAGTTACACTGGTGGTGTATTCATACATGAACATAGGAAAGGAAAGTTATGTCAGATTCAAACTATTGTCTTATTGTCTATTTCCATCCCCTTCCTTTCTCTTCCTTCTCCTTTGTCTAATTTAATGATCTTCTACTCTTCCATCCCCCTACCGTATTGTGTGTTAACATCAACATATCAGAGAACATTCAGTCTTTGGTTTGGGGGGACTGGCTAAAATATTAACTTTGGCTCACAGTTTTGGAATTTTCAGTGCATAATCAATTGGTCACGTTGCTTTGGACCTGTGGCAAGGCAGTACATTATGGCAGGCCACCTGCCAGAACAAAACACTTTATGGCCAGGAAGTTAAAGAGAAGGAAAAGATCATAGTCTCATAATTCCCTTTAAGGACACTCCTAGTGACCCAAAGATCATTCTTGACTTCCTGCCCCCACACTTAAAGTTTCCAACACTTCCTAATAATGCCAAGCTGGGGACCACACTTCTAACACATGGGGCCATTAGCGGACATTGAAGACCATCAGGGAAGTAGGGAACTCCATTATAGATAACTTTCTGAACATAATCCCCAAAGCACACAAAGTTATAAAACTTTTGGTTTGCACTACCAAATTGTCCTTGCAAAATGATTCTTCTCTAGGAAGATATGAAGGTATCTATTTAATCAGCTCTCCTGCATTTTAAAGTAATATCAAAAAGTAGCTAAGAGTAGTATTGTGATAGTAGAAGCAAATGTGACTCCATTTTGTTTTATGAAAACATGCTGTGTAATAAGAGTTAATGGCAGAGAACATTTCAGAATATATTATTAAACTACATTTCCTCCTGTAAAACAACCATCACAAGTAGAATGGTCATGACCAGGGCAAAATGTTCTTTTTTTGTTTATTATAGAAAAGTTTAAGAACACGAAACTACCTAATGGGGTATTGTTTCTGTTAAAGGTAACGGGGCTCTGTTCCTGAAACTGGGGTGATTGGGCTAACTGTGATTGGTTAGGCTTCCCTCCGCTTGACTGCACTCTCCCACTTCTGTAACCTGGCTTGCTTGCATCGGGTAGACCCTGAACATACCTTTTGCGATTTTCAGGCTTATAAGCAGTGCCCTTGCTATTGTTCAGGACTGATCAGAGGAATAGCTTTATGTTCTGGTCAGCCACCACTAGTGTGCTTCAATAAAGGCTTGATTCAATTATATGTGAGTGGTCTGGAAGTAAGTGTATGAAACCCTGGGATGATGCTTTAATTATAACAGTATCATATAAAATTTGGTTCCCTTTCTATTCTATTCTCATTTAGGAGGGATATTTTCACATTTTACATGTAAGAACATGTGGATCATTGTTTATTTGGGTATATAATGCATTTAAAGTAGAGAGACTTTTAAATAAGTGAGTTTTCTTAAAGTTTACACTGAATCACAGGAATGGACATAGTCTATTCCATTCCCAAATCTTAATGAAATCAAATTAAACATCTTAAATTAATTGCACTGGGAAGTTTTACTTTGTAAACCTAATCCCATTATGTAGAGGAAAATGAAAGTATTTAGTCACCATTCTTGGTTGTCTGTGTATCAACAAATGAGTTTCTTATGTTCCTACATAGAAATCAGTTTTCCAAATATTTTGAATCACATGGAATCAGGTCCATGTGAAGACACTAGAGATGTAAAATCAAAGTTCAAAATAACAGGATCTACAATGCCGTGCCTTAACAAAACTAACTTTCCATTCACTTTAAAGCTAGAAAAGTTTTCAAAACAAACAAATGTTTGTTGTTTTCAGCGCAAGAAATCCTGATAGAAGAAAACACATGGCTGACTGTGAATAGCACAAGGATCATGGCAAGGATTTCTAAAAGAAAACACTACAACTCTATTGGAAGGTCTGTTTAAATTTCCTTCCACCTTAAAATCCTTCCTTCTTTCAAACTGAAATAGCCATATATTACCGAAATTATATATATATATATATATATATATATATATATATATATATATATATATATACACACACACATATATATATATTTCCCTAAGGGGAGAAAAATGAAGCATATAAAAGAGACTTGTCCCTGAAAACTTAGAAATAACTAAGGTCCTTGACTTTAAATAGGACAAAATAAATATAAAGAAAACCTTTACCCCAAAACAAATGAAAAAATAGTGAATACTTTCACAGCATGTAGTGGCTCAACAATGGTGTGATCATCCATATTTATATTCTCGGAAAGCTATGGGTGCTTTCACTGGCTTTGGTATTTTCTAGTAAAATCAGAGTTTTCCATTATGCCATTTCACAAAAATAAGCTACAGATGATTTTTAAATTAAACTTCTCATTTTTTTCACTCTAAGTATACTACTTTTTGGTGTTTAAGATTTTTTTTTAAATTCTTTCTTCAAAAGACAAAATAATCATCATGTTAATTTTCTGCTTCCAAATGGTTAGTTTCTTTTAAAATAGCACTGTGGCATTTATTGTATGCATTTACTAACCATAAAAAAATGAACCCCAATTTTTCTTCTATTTATCACACTGTAAAAAATATCAATGTTTTCCCTACAAAGTCCACATAATTGTTTTTCTTGTTTTCTGTGCTTTTCCTGCTGTTTCTTTTCATTTTCAGGAACTAGTAATTTAAGGGTATTTTAAACTCTGAAGTCAATGATAGAAGCTTCCTTTAATAATAATATAATCATAGCATGTTAATTTATTTCTTGTAGCTATCATAATCCATGGTTTCAAGATAAACTTTTAAGGTTATAAAACAAAGCTAAATGGTTGCTTTAACAGAAATATTTATTTTTA
The DNA here is from genome assembly GCF_048772815.1 of Callospermophilus lateralis. NCBI lineage: Eukaryota > Metazoa > Chordata > Mammalia > Rodentia > Sciuridae > Callospermophilus > Callospermophilus lateralis. The sequence goes on along the minus strand of NC_135316.1, from coordinate 20,131,917 downwards.
GAAGAAAATAGATTCACTTTATATTTAAAATTTTATTCTTAGTGTTAATACCATTTCCTTGTTCATATTATCTTCTTTCCAACCCTCCTTTAAAAAGCAATGGAGATGAATGGTTGTTTTATGTAACCTTAAAATTCTCAGAAGTGCATTATCTTTTTATTGGAGCATCTATCACTGGTATAATTTTCATCCTGTACAGGATTTTCATTTTTTACAAATTATTTACATTTAATTCAATTAATTTTATGATCTTCTCCAAATTATGACAAACATATACAGTACCTAATATTTTTCTATAAAACTGCCTTGCCTGCCCTTTAAAGCATTAACTAAGATTGTCAACTTGCAGAGCTGAAGCATACAAAGCTATTTTTCTAGCTATTAGGTGCTCAGGACAGCCGGTTCCCAAACACTTCAGCACACTGAGGTTACATATGCGATAATTATAAGTGGATTCTAATGTTTCTTAACCTGATTAAATGCTATTAATCCTTTGTAGCCACCTTCTGAAAAGTACTTTGTGTGCTGAAAACAAGTTCATAAATCCAAAGCAATCTTATGTGTAATAATATTATCTTCCCATCAGCATAAATTAATTTCTTTCAATAAAAGAGTTGGTGAAACCCTGTAAAAGAAATAAAACATAATTGTTTATTCTGTAAATTGAAGAATAAAGATGAACTTATTGCTTATGTTCTTGTAATTTGAATTATCTGATATGATAACAGTTATACATTATCTTCTCAGATGTTTGATAGTATTCAGGAGAAATCTGGGATGACTTCAGGATGATCTCTCTAAGTACAGCTTCTTATCTCTAAATTCCATTTAATAACTGTGAAATCAGCACATATCCTCAGAACTCTCCCTTGGGTTGCAAGTGATCAAACAGACAAAGCTATTAAGACAGCACTGTTATATAGGTTTAACAGAAAGGGAACCCTAAAGACACTCATGAGTGACTATGAAACTTCACACTGGGAAAACTATAATCTTTATTAAAATCTCCACAAATACAAAAGCATCATTGAAATGTATATCTGTCTCTCTATATATAAATAGACTCTTTACATATATACTATTCACACATTTTCCAAGTTCTTGGAAAATCATAATAAATTTGTTGGATTTACATTTCATTACATGGCATATACCTAAAACATTAAAAAGAACAAAAATACCCATGCAAGTATCATTCAAACTTCTAATATGTATGTTTTCTTTTAGACTGTTTCCAAGATTTTGCTCATCAGTGTTTCCCAATTTAGGCCTCCTGGCCGTGGAAATGACATGTCCTGAGTTATATAAAACTTGGTCACTTGTCATGGCAAGAAGCACTGCAAATTTCAAGTATACTTTGCCTTTTCTGTAGCAAGAGCCAACCTGCAGATATTGTATATACAACTTGCTGCAGTTTCCTGGATTTCCTGATCAGGGGACCCAACCATATTCAGTAGTAGCTGTCATAGGTAACAAAGAAGAAAAAGAAGAGAAACAAGAATAAAACCATTAATGTAAAGTCATAACATCAATTTATAAAAATAATTTTAAGCAGTAAGTATTTTTAAAAGCCACCAGAAAGAACATAAGAAATTCCATATAGGCAAATGCAAATCTAACATGATGCTTTAATCAGATGTAGAATTCATCATGGAATTCTTACCTTTTACTTTTTTTGGAGCTGAGCTAGATCATTTCTTTGGTAATTACTAGAATGGGTCCTGCTTCTGAAACTTCTCTGGCATTCTTCCTGGTTTTTCCACCTCCCAAGTTAACCAATCATACCACCCCTAGACCCTTACTGCATCCTCTTATACTTAATCTTTCTGAATTCCAGTCCATCTAATCATGTCATTGTCTAATTATATCAATCCCTTAATATGGACTGTCATTGACTTCCAATGCCAAAAATCTAGAGCCTAATTTAATAACCTGTCATATTATGACAGGACTGTTAGATGGGCTTAACAGAAAAGGAACACTAAAATAAATAAATAAATAAACAAACTAACAAACTCCTTGGAGAATTTGTATACTTAAGCCTCAGTTTGCTTTTTCAGCCATTCATCTTTGTCCTGCTCCATCCTACACTGCAAGGTCATACTTTCCCATTTAACTTGCCTTTCTTTATGCCATCCCTCTCTGTATAGTGCCCAGCCAACCCTTCTCTTTGTTAATTGTATCCATATTTGAAAATGGAATCAGTCAGCATTTCCACAAAGCCATCACAGATTTACTCCATCCAACAAAAATGCCATTTCTTCTTTCTCAGAATTCTCTTAGGAGTTTACTCTGATGCCCACCCCATTCCCTTTCTAAAAAATATTTGAGTTAATGCTTTTTGTCCCTGAGATTATAAATGCTTAAACTTTTAAGATCATATGGTACCTAGAGCACATAGTAGATGCCAAGTAAATGCCAATTACAATTTTAAAATGTAGCAACTATGATTCTTATTAATAGTTCTGATCAAAGATAAAAAGATTAATATGGATAATATATTTTCTATATAGTAGTAGTTGAGTACACAAATGAGTGATACTATAAAATGCAAACTACATATAAAGTAAAGAAATGTAATAAAGAGAAATATTGTAAAGTGTCTTAAATATGCCATGTGTAGGAATTGGCTTTTATTATTTAATAATAAAAGGAAATTATTTAAGTACTTTAATCAGGAGAGTGATATGGTCATATTTATATTCTAGAAAAAGAACTTTTACAGAAACTTATAGAATATAAATTATAAAGTTAAGATACTGAAAGGTAATGCATTACCTTGCTAAATGTGAAAAGAATTTAATAAAGGATAAGGATAATGAGGAAGGAAGGAATTCAAGAGCTATTTAAGGACTTAGTATCTATTTAATAAATAACCAAAGAAATATTGATTATATTAATAGAATAAAATAAAAACTTTAGTCTCACATTATACATAAATATCAACTCCAGATGGATTAATGAATTAATCCATTAAGTTCAAGTTTTTAATTCTTCAAACACAATAAATGTTTATGTATTATTTCAAAGTTAACATAACTGGTTGATTTGTTGCTTAATTTAATTTTTCATAGGTATTTCACCTCTGGAACAAAATGGATTCAATAAGAAAGGAAAAATGTAAAACATTTAGAAGATTTTATATGAGAATATCCTGATCAAATTAGGGCATTGAAGGATGTCTGGCTTCTCTGTTCCCTAACTTCCTAAATATCACTGATCTTTACCACCTCTCTTACTCCAGGGTCACACACCAGTCCTTACTTTCCATCATATCCAACAGTCCACTTCCAAACTCTTTGACCACTGTGCCTTCCCTTATGATTCCATTATTTAACAATTATTGTTTGTTCTCATCATGACCATGAACTTTGGCCCATTTCTGCTTTTACTGTAACAGTCTTTGTTTCATCCATTAACAGCTCAGAATTCCATAGTCCATCTCCCCATTAATTCCCTTACCAGTTTCTTAAGCCTTTATAGGACATCCATCCATTTAATGATACATAAATCCCAGTTGGCCATCCTCATGTCTCCTCCAATAACTGAGACCTATCGAAGGCAATATTCAAACAACAGGCAAATGGATCTACTATAAATTCAACAGCAACTGCAAGTATTATTGCCCAGCAATCTAAATATGTCTCTCTCTAATTAGGTAACTTTCTCACTCTTTTCAATGTCTATTTTAAATCTTCTTTGTTTACTCTAGACTCTTATACTTCCATCCAACCCCTCTTCTCAAGATATGAGCTTTAAGGACACCTTTTAAAACTTGATGGAAGCCTCCCGACAGGAACTACTCTAACTAAAACTGCCACTCTACAAAAACCTTAACACATCTTTATTTTCTCCTTTGTTTCAGCTATAACAGATGTCTATCTCCTACACAAGGCTGCTATTACACCTGTATTTTCCATCCAGTCTCTATCTCCTTGGAACATTTTAGTACCAAGCATTCCCTTTCTTCTTACTTTACCTTTAACCTCTTCCTTCCTGTTAAGTTTTTTTTTTCCATTGTCATTTAAATAAATGTAATTTTTCACATTAAAAAAAAACAAATGATACCATTTTTACCCTCATTTCTTTGTTTCATGTCAAACTTCTTTAAAGAGTTGCTGGATTTACTATCTCCAATCTTAAATTCCATTAAACTCACTATAGTTTGGCTTCAGCCTTTAGTTTTCCATTGAAATGTTGCTTTGGGGAGATCATCAGTAACTTCCATGTTGTTAAAAGGAATCGATATCTTTTTGGTTTTTATCTCATTTGATTCCTTAACAACATTCGGTATCATTGACTACTTTCTCCTTTTTTTTAAGAGAGAGAGAGAGAGAGAGAGAGAGAGAGAGAGAGAGAGAGAGAGAATATTTTTAATATTTATTTTTTAGTTTTTGGCGGACACAACATCTTTGTTTTGTATGTGGTGCTGAGGATCGAACCCAGGCCGCACACATGCCAGGCGGGCATGCTACCGCTTGAGCCACATCCCCAGCCCTACTTTCTCCTTTTTGTAATATACTTTGTCATTGAATTTTGAATTTTTTTCCTCAGTGCCACACTCAAACTTAGGGCTTCACACATGTTGAGCATATGCATTACCACCCACCTAGATCCCCAGCCCGCCCACTAGCATCTTACACCCTACTCTCCTGGTTTATTCCTACCCACCTTTCTCTTCTTCTCAACCTACAACAATGTCTCTCCCTCTTCCTCTCATATATAATTTGTTAAAGTTACTCAGAACGATTCCTCTTCTGTTTTTTACTCTCTCCTATATGATTGCTTTTACTACCTAAATTCATGAAACCATCTCTAAATTTACCTTTTACCTCAGAACTTTCTTTCAAATGACATACTTTATATCAAATACTCCATAGACATCTCCACTTGGAAGTATAACATCCATCTCAAACTTAATATACTCCAAATGAAATTTAACTTTTTCTATCTAAACATGGGTCCCTCTCATTATTTTTCTATATCAATATCAATAGATATCATCACTTAGGCGTATAAACAAAAATCCTACCTCACCTTCACTCCTTCCCTCTTCTACTGCTTCCCATGAATTACCATATCCTTGTGATCCAACTGCCTACATATTTTTGAAAGTCATTCATATCTATTGCCATTGTCACTTCCTGTAAAGCCAATAGCAATTTCCCAGTGTCTTTGCATCCTGTCTTGGGCACTTAATTAACTGCCTAAAATTTATTATTTATACTGAATCCGAAATAATTTTCTAAATTGTAAAAAGTCAACAATAATAGGTAAAAACCCAAAGAAACAAAAGGGAACAAAATTTGAATATTATTCAACAGAAAAAAAAGCCTTATGTTTCTATGGGAATAAGGTTGTTATGCAAATACACACACACACAATATGCACATATAGAAAAAAAACACTTATACACTCACATTCTCTTTTTCTCATTCTCTTCAAGAAGAGGCAATGATACTTCGATGGAAAAACAGAATATGAAGTTCTTCTTGGTCACCCTTTCACATGACAGGTATCTTTGTATAGCAACTTACACTTAAGACTCTTTCCTAACTTGTAGCTTTTAACTCATGTACTATATTGTAGTATTTTCATCAATCTATTGGTTTATACCTCACCTTGCTCTAAAGTTTTTAAAGCTGATATAATTATGTTAATTTTAGACTATTTCTTCTAAATATGTATCTCCTGTAGTTCATCCTCTGCTTTAATCATCTTTACACATCATTTACTTCTTATTTCTGCCCACCTCCACCATGGTACTCCTCATTGTTCTTAAGTACTTAGTGTTACCTGTAAACCTGGAGGTTTCACTCTTCCTCATCATTATTAATCATTAAATATGAGCAGTTTCAGCCTTGATGCCAAAGAAGCCTACTAATATTTCGCTTCCCACATGTAGTTACTTTTTAATTTCTGATTTCCAATCTGAAAATTATTTCTTATAGAAGAACAAAATGTTCCAGGACTGGAATTATAGTTTAGTGTTTGAGTATGTTTTAGCATACACAAGGTCCTGGATTCGATTCCCAGCATGACAAACAAACAAAAATATCAAAATGCTCCAAACAGTTTCTTGGTAAATTATATAAACTCTTGAGGATTTCAAAAACTTACAAATGATTTTCCTTTATATGGCTTATTTTCTTCCATTTCTTCCCAAGTGTATGATTCATAAGGGCTTGTGAATCCCCTCACTGATTTCTGTATTTTATAAAATATAGTAGTATGACTCTCCGAATATTCTAAATAATTCATTACTATGTTAATTTTATTGTGATAACCAAGTTATCACAAGAACCTCAGATACCTGTAGACTTTTCATGGCCCTGGAATAGAGGGTCTCGTGTTACACTGAATGTTTGATTTTTCACAAGCAAATGGGATATAGAAATAATCTCTGTGTTAGTCAGCTTTTTCTGACCAAAATACCTGACAAGAACAACTGTGAGGAAGTAAAGTTTGTGTTTCAAAGGTTCAGTCTGTGGTTCTCTCACTCCATTCCTCTAGGCTGGAGGTAAGGCCATTCATCATAGTGGAAGGGTGTGACACAAGAAAGCTGCTCAAGTAATGCTAGCCAGGAAGCAGAGACAGAGAGAGAGAAAGGCCCAAATGACAATTTAAACTCCAAAGGCATGCCTGAGGGTTTTACCATTCCTAGCCATACCCATACTTACCACCCAGTATAGTAATTCTTTCAGATCATTAATCTATAAAGTGTATTAATCCATGGGCTAAGTTATAACTCTCAATCACCAACTTTCAGGGGATTCCTCATATCTAAACTACAATAATCTTCTCGCCAGCTTACTCTATTTGTTGCTCAGTTAATTGGAGGAAATGGATTACCAGCTATAGCAGGTACAGCAATTGTAGAAGTCTATCTTACAAAAGGACAGTTTATAAACCCTTGTCTCCCCTATGATAGTTTTGTCATTGCTTTTTTTAAATTATTTTTTTAAATTTTATTCATTCTAATTAGTTATACATGACAGCAGAATGCATTTCAATTAATAGTAATTTTTCATTAAGCATAATTTTTCATGTCTCTGGTTGAACACAAAGTTGCTTTTTAAATCTAGGAAGAGTAAAACAGAGTCCTAGAGAGAAGCCCTAACTATCTTAGAAGGGAACATAATAATGGAGCTTATTTTTAAAGTCTATGTCAGATAGTAATAGTAATGTGGGATTTGAAGTCATGGCATCTTGGAGTTGTATCCCAATTATTCCTCTTTACCATATCTTTTCACATGTTTAATGGAATTATCTCTCTCTCAGGGTCATTGTGAAGATATATGAAGTAATGGAAAGATGTTTGAACATGATTGAACATCTGTATGCATGTCCTCTTCCTGTCTACACCATTTGATTGTTCCCTTCCTGTTTTTTTTTCTGATTGTTCTCTGAGAAGTATCATGATAAAGTTTGCATTGTTGTGAGAGGGAATCATGGAGAATTCCAGGCTGGGAGAATCTACACTGCAAAGGGTAGAGGAGTTCTGATGGAAGAAAAAAGAACAGAAGAGAGGGAAGGAAGACAGTAAAGGGAAAAGAGGGAAGAATTTCTATCCTATTTTAAAGACAGAATTTGAAATTTGGAGTGAGGAGCTTATTTTGTAGTAAGAGAGACAGACTAAATATATACATATATATAAAAAAAGATCTTGAAAAAGTTTAACAGCACATAATTATGTGCTCCCTTTTCAAGAGAAAGCAAAACAAGGATTTAAATTATTTTCAGTTGCTATTTGGTTTCCAGGCTTTTGTTTCTCTGACTGCATTTCCATGTCAGGACTGGACCATGAGGCAGCTTGGCTTCATAAAGGTTATGCATTTGAACAGCAAAGCTCAGTGTTCAATACAAAGCAAGCACTCCATAGATGGTATTTGTTCTCATGGTGATTATTTAATCATTTCCAAAGTTTGGACCTGGCATTGATTTTTTCAGAGGCCAAACACTGGTTAGTTTGGGAGGAATTTTGGCCCTGTCAACACTTATTCCAGCAGTGGCCCCCTTGGGTTACAGTGACCCAGAATTCTATGGGTATCAGCGCTGGCTGCCCTGCAGTGCTTTCTTAGAAAGGAACTCCTTGATCTCATGCTTTTCAACATGAAATATACTTTTTATTTATACACCCTCAGACCCAATTGTTGTGCTCTGTTCTCCCTTGGGCTTTCCAAGAGTAGGTGTCTTCATTCCCAGACCTTTGATGCCAGTCATAATTTCACATTGCATCAAATAAAACACTGTAAGCCTGGAATGCCTGCAGAAGTTTGGCTATTCCTGGAGTCAGCCAAATAAGGATGTTCAAGAGAGCATCTCTGAGCATTCAGGAGCATCACCTTAGAAGAAAATGCTTAATCAATGCAGGTTCCCTTTTTAAGACTCATAAGTGAATTTTCCTTTTACCTGAAAAGTTCTAGTCCTGAATGTACCAAGAGGACTTTGGCTCTTTGGGGAATTTATTTTGCCTGAATGTCTTATATTTACCATGCAGCTTCATTTTATATTTCCTATGGTGGTTAGTGAATTTTTAGCCTAACATGTAGTGTAGACAAATGGAGTCCAGCAGTTCACTATTTTAAAGGTCTAAATTATGGTGATTGTAAACATGGTAGAAAAGAAGCAGAAAGAAGGAGGAAGCATGTGACTTAGCATAGAGTATGTGGTGGGCAGTGAGAGTCACTCTTTTCAGCTTTGCTTAATGTCTCTGTGGCATCAAGCCCATAGGTTACTTAATGATTGCATAACATGAAATGATTTTATTAGCTACCAAGTTTACTATGTGCCAGGCACTGTGATGAATACTCTGCCCATTTTACTTAGCCAGGGACATTCTCTTTCAAGGATATAGAGTTGGAAGTTTAGAATTTTCTTTGTACTCAGTATATGCACAACTTGATATTTGAGAAGCACTCCCAGAATATTTTTTTCCTGCTAAGTTTGAATTCATTGTTTTCCTGAATTTTATTTCCTTGTCCATGAAATGTTAATTTTTATTTGCTCTGCACTCATAGGCTGTGCATTGGATGCTTTCTTACAAATTGAACAAGGATATGCTACTATCCCAAACTGCCATCTGAACAATATGTACTATATATGTGTCTCAGTTTGGAATCAGGCTCCAGAATATGTTTTTATTTTTCTAAGAGCTTCCCGAGAAAACTAGGGCACTCCAGGGAATTCTTTAAAGCTAACAGAAACATTCACATAACAGAAACTTTGTACAAAATCCAGAATTTGGAGGGCAGCTAAGAGATGAAGAACAGCACATGTTTTCAAATCAGTAACACATGGAGCCAGGTGAAGGTGGTTTGTAGTATTTTGTGACAGTTATTCTTAAAAGCAATAGTTTCCTTTAGAAAGTGAGATGCAAATTGGATACAAGGGAATGTGGAAATGACATACAATTTTTTGGCTATATGTTTTTTGATCTATTGATTTTTTCCAACTGTAAAGAAATTTTTAATATTATAAAGGGGAAAAACATCTCAGGTTTAACTTTTTGAAGTGTTTGTTCTTTTAAAATTTCCTCTTTTTAATCCTACCCCTTCCCCAAGCACAGCCAAGGAGTTTAAATTTATTGTGAGATATATATATATATATATATATATATATATATATATATATATATATATATATATATATCTCGAAGATAAACTAGCTCCCTTGCTTTAAAAGTTAATTGCATAGAGCACTTTAAAACATCATTGAAACAAATAACTTTTACAACATTGGAGTGAATGAGGACATGGGGAGGGCACACAGAGCAGTCTGTGGATGGGGCTGACACAAATACTTCCTCCAGCATATAAGGCTTTGATCTTCAGGCTGGTGCCTTTAGTGTGCAGCTGTGACTCACAACTCACATCTTCTGGAAGATGAGACTTAGGTAGCCTGGGAACTGGTGTCTGCATTTGATTTTTACTTTTACATTTAAAGTTCATTATTTTATATATCATTTCAGTTGTATGAAAAACAGTACCAATTTGTGTGATAACAGATTTTCTTGTGGTTTGACTCCACATTGTTTGGATGAACACGCAGACTGGAAATATGAGTTTTAAGTAGAGCCAGATGAGCTCTGAAATACCTTTGCACACACCCAACTTAACAATTTTTTTTTTGGAAACATCTTGAATTTCCAGAGCTGACTTGAACTGAGAAAACTTTTGCCATTTTCCTGTTTACACAGAATTGTTGTGTGGTTGTAACATAAAGGCAAAACTCAGAAACGAGATGCATTATACTGCTTGCAGAAGGACTTCTCAAGATTTCAAGTTGGCTGAGGTTCTGCTGCTGTTCCCAACAGACTCCACCATGATTTCTTTCACATACAGACTCTGAGCCCTGGTAATTCACTTCATATGACATTGAACCAGAACCAGGGGCCTCAAAATACATTTCACATTTTCTGGTTGGGTAAAAAACTTTGATGCTGCATGGTCTGTGAGAGAGATCTCCACTGGCTTGGCTTTTGGTGATGTCTGTCCTTCTCTGGATGACAGAAAACCATACCATGTTCAATTGTTTAAATGTCACCACAAAAACTAATGTTTAATTTAATTTAATCTCCCTAGTGAGGTATTAAGAGGGGTTGCAAAATGTTGGAGCTAGAAAATACAATGTAAGCGAAGAAATACAAAGAAGATAATAGAGAAGTGAAATCAACTGGTAATATTTTAAATTACCAGTGTTCATTTCTTTCCCTGATTGACCATTATATCACCAGATGAGAGAAAGATATGCACCCAGCTATCAATTTCTCTCAAAGGTAACAGAGCTAGCAAAAAGTCTCAGAATAAGGTCTGGCCTACAGTCACTGATCTCCAGTTGTTAGCCTATTAGTCAAGTAGAAAACAACTTCAGACACTCTATGATCATTTTGATACCAGTGACAAGTAACAAGTGACAAAATGTGCTCAGCATTAGCTGGCACAGTTGACCTTCTTATGAAGAAGTCAGGTTGCTGCTGCCCAGTAGAGGCTGCATCTTGTGGATGGGTACTCCTGTTCATGGAATGGTAAGAAGCCCAGGGAAAGGTCACCAAAACAGAGCCCTTAAGCCCCTGTCAGCTTCTGCTTCTTCGATAGGTTCCAGAGTCACTTCTTGAAAAATGTGTGAGTCCAGAGAGACAGGATTTATAGAGCTCAGCTTTAGAGGGCTGTAATATAGACTGGGTACTAAATGACTCATAGAAATGGAGGATGAGGCACAGAAATCTCTGCTTTGTGTTTCATTATGGCTCTCCTCTGGTTCTAGTAGGAGGTCAAAGAACATTTCCATGGGGTAAAATGATCCAGGAGATCTATCAGTCAGGAATTTGATGCAATCAAGACAAGACCGGGGATGGATTAGAAAGTGAGTCTGGCTCACCAAGATTCTCTCTGAACAGAAGCTATTGGTATAATCCTATCCTGTAGTAGCGGCCTTAAAATGTGCAAGGGAGGTAAATTTACCATCTTATTGCTTCCGTTTCTTTTGAGAAGCCCAAAGTAATTCTTACTCTTGGTGTGTGGTTGTGCTGTCCCTCTTCTCAGTTCTATCTCTTTCGAAGATTATAGAACCTTTTCTTTTACTTTATACTTATCTTCTAAAATTCCAAATTACTGTATGTAACCTGTCACTGTTCTATTTTTATCAATTGTATGGAAGCACTTCATGGGACCTTTCAATAGGGCAATTTGTACAATTCCATACTAGGAAATTTTCATGAATTATTTTGTTTCATTTTCTTTCCTGAATTTTCTGTTATCTCTTCCAGGAATTGATATGCTGAGGTAAGATCTTTTGTATTGGTTTTCTAATTTCCCTATCTTTCTTTTCCCACTTATCTATATTTTGTTCTACTTTCCTGAGCTGTTTTAAAACTTTGTTTTCCAACTCTTCTGTTGAGTTTACATTTCCTGAATGTTCTTTTTCTTCTTTTTCTTATAGAATTTTGTTCTAGTTTCATGGAGGAAGTACCTTATTACTTATTATAATAATTTAATCAATAGTTTAATTTTTCTTATCTTTGCTATACTCTATTTCTTCCAAAGATTTGTGCATTTATTTATATTTGTTTTGTCTCTATCTTCCACATTTAAGGCACCCTTCAGTTGTTAGTAACTTTATTTGGTGACTGGGAGTTCTGAGAACATACATGAGGCTAGTTGACTTTGCACTTTACTACGGGTAATCTAGGTGGTTTCAGGGCCACTTCCAATTTATTTCTTCTTGAAGACACCAGATTGAAGACAGCTGAAATACAGCCATTACTTGCTAACCAATTCATCATCACTGGTTGGAGCTTTGTCTTCTGGAAGAATAGGCATCCTTTCCTTCCTTACTGATGGGTAATCTCTTAACCTCCACCACCATAATGTATCTATACTCACAGTGACTGCTGTCCTTCTGTCCTGTTTTACCCTTTCCAGATAGGGGCTGGTTCGGGAGGCAGTGACTTCACTGTGTAGTTGGGGAAGGGGCTCTGGCTTTCACGCAGTTTTCCTTTATTGTAACCTCCACCTTCCACCAGTTCTAGATGCACAAAATGCTGATAGTTTCTATGTCTTGGCGCTTCTACAGAGAAAATGTGGTTTAATCTAAGCTTTGCACTTTGATGCCTCAGGTCAGCTAGTCAGTTGTCACTCTTTCATTTGAATTTCCATTTACAAAATGTCATTGCTTTGTCTCCTCTGCAGTCCTCCAATTCATCCTCTCCATGTTGTTCTATGTTTTTGTTTTTTTTTTCATTTTATTTATTTTTTAAATCCCTTGATTTTATTTTAGTAGATTTCAGAAGGAAGTAAAATTAAGATTCAGGAGTTTAATCTGCTGCTTTATCTGGAACAATTCATAGGTTTTCTCCCAGCTCTAAGAACAGTGCCCTATTGATATCAACTTTGGATAAAGTACCTTCCCTTTACTTGGGTTTCTCTCATTGGTGAGAGATTAAGTCTATGGTTTTGTCTATACCATTGTTAGTTGTATTTTTGAGAAAACATTTAAAAATAAATTTCTTAGAGAAGATTGTATAAGCATAGCCCTAACCCAAACTTCAAGCCATTTGACAACCTACTTGACATCTCTACTTAATATAAAAATGGAACCTCAAAGTTCACATGAATAAAACCCAACTTCTAACCCTCCCATTCCAAATCTGGTTCTCTACAGCCTCTGATTCTTGACCAATGCCAACTCTTGGGGATGGAAACCTCGGCATATCTTTGACACCTTCCTTTCTCTCATAGCCCTTATCCAAGACATGCACAAAACCTATTGAACCTACTTTCAAATGTACCTTAAATGTGACCTCTTCTCATTTTCCCAACATCTGTGGACTTAACCATTACCCTCTATTGACCGAATTTACTGATTAGACAAAATTTTGATGTGCAAAATGATCTGGAGCTGACTTTGAAGGTACAGCATAGAGAAAACTAAAACATTCAGAATGTGGGAGCAGCTTTCTTCGTTTTTAAGGAAAAAAGGCAGAGAAGAAAAATTACAGCTAAGTGATCTCTAGGAAAATGAAAGCTTAGTTCAGAAATGGCATGGGACTTTCTAAGAATTGACAATGTCTAGTACCCATCCTGGAAGTTGTTGACTCTGCTATAATTCATATTCCCTTCATCACTTCAGTGTTTTAAAATTCTTTTGGCTTTTCACACAATAGTCCTACAATAATGTTTTGTTTTGTTTGGGTTGTTTTGGTTGGTTTGTTGTTTTCATGGTAAGACAAGTTAAGAGGATAAGTAAAAAGGATTGAGTTTCAAATCTAAGCCAGGTCCACTAGAGACAGGAACAAAATACTTATAAGAGCAAGAAAAACTATAACCTGAATCAGATTTTCAAAAACTAGTGATGTCTGAGAGTATTTAGATCCCCCTCCAAATTAGACTTTGCCTAGGCCATGGAAAGCTTGGGAGTTATTTGAGATGCTTCCTACATGGTAAGGGAAACAGTAGCCCCAAATGACACTTTGAGTTATAAGAAGTATGTTTTTCTAAAGTATGAATAAAATTGTGCATCAAAATGACATCACATCTCAAAATGCAGCAAACAAAATAATCTTGACCCAAATAACTTTTCTTCTCGCCTCAGACCTTGACCTCCTCAAGTCTTCACATTTTTACCTCTAGTCCACATCAGTCAAATTATTCTCATGGCTGTACCTGGACCTTACTTTGACTGCTGTATCTCTACCTCTTACCAGAAACATCAGAATCTGGAAAGGCAAAATGGGATCAGGAACGCAGAAAGAACTCATCTATCTTTACAGTCCTGCTGTCCTGGCCTACACTCTGGTCTATCATGTTAACTACTTTTCTGCCACCAGATTGAACTCTTTTTTCTACTATTATTCTTCTGTCACACCAATATTACAAATTGTAATCGTGGCTCTCAACAAAGCTTCTGAATCACTCACACAAGTCAGGGAAATAGCACACACATTCATGATCTATAATCTCAACCAACTCTCAATTTGGACAGACAATCCCTGTTGGCTGATTTCTCTTCATTTTTCATTATCCATAGCAGCTATTTAAAACTTTATTCACTCTCCTCAAATTGCCTGCCCTACTAATTCAATTGTCTCACTCTTAACATATGCCTCTGTCTCCTACTTGGTGCGGAAAATAGAAATCACAAAAGGGAAATTGCCCAACTCTGCCATCACACTACATATTTCCACTGCCAGTTCACCTGTGCTTTCCTCCTTCCCATGAAACATGGAGCAGGTGTCTCCCTTCCTGCCAAACTCATCTCCTTGTTCTCATACTGTGTATTATCCTGGCTTCCTCTTCACCTCCTCCAGAAGCCCACTGTACCATCATCCCTAATCCTTCCTGCTCTTGCCAAATAGCATTTAAACATGCTTGACTCTCTGCTATTGAAAAACTGAAATAAAACTGTTAAATAAAAGAAAAAAATCCAAACCCCCAAATCTCCTTTACCTTTTTCTCCTCCACTGACCATCATTGTTCCCCTTCCTTCTTGGCCAAACTTCTCAAGAGAAGTCTCCACTTGCTGCCTCTATTTCCTCAGGTCGTTGTCAAAGTGAATGGCAATTGCTTTGTTATGAATCCACTAAACAGTTTGGTTGTTGTCTAATTTAAGTAACACTTGTCCCCTCAGCCATATCTTTGTGCTTAAAATATATTTTCTCTTGACATGTTTATAATAATACTTCGCTGATTTGTTTGGATTTTGTTTCTGATTGTTTCTTTTGTTAAATAGTTTTTCTTAGCCCATTCTGATATGACTCAGAACATCATGGTAGGTCCTTAAACCTTCTCATCTTTCTTTATATATCCTCCAAGGGAAATGCTAGCCACACTTACTCTCTCATGAAACATAGATTTCAAAGTTGTATTTGAACCTTCACATACCTATCATGTATGTGTGTGTGTGTGTGTGTGTGTGTGTTTGTGAGTGTGCATGCACGCACATATCTGTGTGTGTGTCTGTGTGCACACATCTCCACTTATGTCTTTCAAGATTTCAAGGTCATTTATGTCCCAAATAAATTTTCATTTTTCTTCACAAGCAGATTCCCTCTATGCATCTTAAGTTCCTATTGTCTAAGCCAGACATTTAAGCATTATCTCTTTGCCTTATTTTCATTCTTTACTTGCAAAAATCTCACCAAAGTCTATTGCTTTTACTTTTTAAATATTTCTTGAATCCACCCCATCATGCAGAGGTCCAGATGCAGAAAACAACATTCAGAGCTCCACATGTGGAAGAAGGTGCAAGATGCAGTTAGGTTGGGAGACAGGCTTAATTTAGTGTTGGCCACAGCCTCCAACTTCCAACTTCAGCTCATCTTTCAACCAGACCCAATTTAGCCCTCATTTTATCCCCATTAGCCCTCATTAACACCCAGTAGCACCCAGTAGCCCATTTTGCCCTGAGTCTTTCCCACAGGCCCTTTTTATACGCAGGTTGAACAAAGAAGGTGTGCTGCCAACAGGTTACATGAAGGGGTGGGGATGCATGCTCCCAAGGTAATGTTTATAACCTTGAACATATACGCTGAATCAGTGTGTTTCTGACCCTGACTAACCATAACACAGTCAGTTCCAAGCCCTGGCTACACACTTAAACATAATATAGTCTGCTGGAAGTCTCAGTGAAGGGGCCTAACTACTGCCATTTGAAGCCTGCCCCAACATACCCATTTCTCTCTACCTCTAGTGCTATGATCTTAGTTGAAGCATTTATTCTCTCTCCCACGAAGTATTCTCTCTCGCTTTCAGCCCTGTTCCTATTCATTCTCATATCAAACTTTTAAAAGGCAAATTGAACCAATTTATTCTCTTGCTTAAAATATTTGAACAGCTCCCTATTGTAAAATTATAAGTCTCTGACCCCAAAGCTAACACCAGCCCCAGTATAAGTTAGTGATGGCCATGCCAAAGATTTCAGGATGGCACCCACAGTATGGGCCTCTAAATCTTCCCTGAGCTCCATGCTAGCCCTGCTGACTCAATCTCTGAATTCACTCTATTACCCAACCAGCCTCAGTGGCTCTAGGCTCCATCCAGTTCCAGGTGTTTCATAGTGACACTGAGCTACAATATGAAGTCAATTCACAGAATCAGACTCCAGACCCAAACCAGCACCTGATCATTGCCTGCACACACAGCTTTGAGGTCCACCCCAACACAGGCCTGCCCACTGTTTCTGGCACCTGGCCAAACTGCCTCAGGACTCCAGCAGTAAGTTTACCTTTGTACCATGCCAAATGATCTGCCCCAAATCCCAGGGTGGCTGGATGGTGACAATTTCCTAGAAAGAGCTAGTCAGCAAACACTAGAATAAGACCCTCTTTCTTCAAGTGTACAGAGATGAATGTAAAGCAACAAGAAACATGAAAAAACCAAGGAGACATATCACCAAAAGAACTCGGAACAACAATCTCCCAACAGCTGGCCTTAAGTAAATGGAGATATATAAAATGCCTGAAAATAATTCAAAATATTCATTTTATGAAACTTCAGTGAAATTAGAAAATAGATAAATAATTCAGTGAAATCAGGAATCCAATCAATGACATAAACCAAATTAGAAATTTTACAGAGAGATTGCAATTTTATATATCTTTAAATAGAAGTCTTGGAACTAAAAAAATACAATGTATGTATTCAACAAAGCATGAACAGCAGAATTAATCAACTGGAAAAAAAACTCTGTGAATTTGAAGTTAGGTTATTTTAAAATATATTTTTGAATGAGAGGAAAAGAAAAAATTAAAAGGAATAAAGAAAGCTTATGGGACTTATAGGACATCATCAAAAGAGCAAATGTTTCAGGCATAGAAGTCAATGAAGACAAAGACAAAGACAAAGGTATAAAAAATTATTAAAAAAATAGTTGAAAAGTTATCTAAATCCAGGGAAAATAAAAATATGAATTTCTAGTTATATGAAGGTCAAAGTTCTCCAACCAGATTCAACTGAAACAATATCAAAACATACAATAATACAACTGTTAAAATATCTAGAACAGAGAAAGGATTCTAAAAGCATCAATATAAAAGAAGCAAATAGCATTTGAGGGAGTTCCAATAAGGCTAGCAGTTGATATCTCAGCAGAAACAATGTAGGCCAGAAGTTATATTCAAATTGCTAACGTGCTAAAAACCATGCTTGCTTAGAATAAATTATCCTTCCTAATTGAAGAAGTGATACAGACTTTCCCAGATGAACAAAAGCTCAGGGAGTTTAGCACTACCAGACTTGTCTTATAAGAAATGCTAGAGAGAAACAATAAGAGAGGTAAATAGGGAGCCTACATCATGGGAACAAATTTTTACTCCTCACACTTCATATAGAGCCCTAATATCCAGAGTATACAAAGAACTCAAAAAATTAAACAATAAGAAAACAAATAACCCAATCAACAAATGGGCCAAGGACCTGAACAGACACTTCTCAGAGCAGGACATACAATCAATCAACAAGTACATGAAAAAATGCTAACCATCTCTAGCAGTCAGAGAAATGCAAATCAAAACCACCCTAAGATACCATCTCACTCCAGTAAGATTGGCAGCCATTATGAAGTCGAACAATAACAAGTGCTGGCGAGGATGTGGGGAAAAGGGTACTCTTATACATTGCTGGTGGGACTGCATAATGGTGAGGCCAATATGGAAAGCAGTATGGAGATTCCTGGGAAAGCTGGGAATGGAACCACCATTTGACCCAGCAATTGCCCTTCTCGGACTATTCCCTGAAGACCTCAAAAGAGCGTACTACAGGGATACTGCCACATCGATGTTCATGGCAGCACAATTCACAATAGCTAGACTGTGGAACCAACCCCGATGCCCCTCAATAGATGAATGGATAAAAAAAAATGTGGCATTTATATACAATGGAGTACTACGCAGCACTAAGAAATGACAAAATCATGGAATTTGCAGGGAAATGGATGGCACTAGAGCAGATTATGCTAAGTGAAGCTAGCCAATCCCTAAAAAACAAATGCCAAATGTCTTCTTTGATATAATGAGAGCAACCAAGAACAGAGCAGGGAGGAAGAGCAGGAGGAAAAGATTAACATTAAGCAGAGTCATGAAGTGGGAGGGAAAGGGAGAGAAAAGGGAAATTGCTTGGAAATGGAAGGAGACCCTCATTGTTATACAAAATTACATATAAGAGTTTGTGAGGGGAATGGGAAAAAAATAAGGAGAGAAATGAATTACAGTAGTTGGGGTAGAGAGAGAAGATGGGAGGGGAGGGGAGGGGGGATAGTAGAGGATAGGAAAGGTAGCAGAATACAACAGTTACTAGTATGGTATTATGTAAAAATGTGGATGTGTAACCAATGTGATTCTGCAATCTTTGTAATGTTTTGAATAACCAATAAAAAAAAAAGCCTTACCAATTTGACACCATTAAAAAAAAAATGCTAGATGAAGCCAAGTACATTGGTACATGCCTATAATTCCAGTGACTTGGGAGGATGAGGCTGAAGGATCACAAGTTAAAGCCTCAGGAAATTAGTGAGGACTTTTGAGGTGCTGTCTCAAAATATAAAATTAAAAGGGATGGGGATGTGATTCAGTGGTAAATCTCCCTGGATTCAATATCCAGTACAAAATTTTTAAAAAAATAAAAACAAATCCAATCAACCAAACAACAACAACAACATCATCAACAACAACAACGCTATAGAGAGAGTTCTTTAAAGAAGAAAAAAGAATGCTAATTAGTAACACAAAAACATAAGAGAATGTAAAACTCACTGAGGTAAACACATATAAAATTCAGAATGCTTTAATACTGTAATGGTGGTGTGTAAATCACATGTATTTTAGTGCAAAGTTTGAAAGAAAAAAGTATTAGACTATAATAGTTATGATAATTTGTTAAAGGATATGCAATAGAAAAAGATATAAGTTGTCATATCAAAAATTTTAAATGTTGTAAGGAATAAGGTAAAACTGTTGAATTTTTGTATGTAATCAAAGTAAAGTTGTTAACCAATTTAAAATAGCATTTTATAAGTATAAGCCTCAGGGTTGCCACAAGATAGAAATTCATAGTAGATATACAAATATATAAATAAGAAATTGAAGCATATTACAAGAGAAAAATTATCTAATCAAAAAGGAAGACAGAGAGCTGGGGATATAGCTCAGTTCGTGGAGTGCTTGCCTTGCATACACAAGGCCTTAGGTTCATTCCCCAGCCTCCCCCCACCCCCCATCCCCCCCCACACAAAGGAAGACAGAAAAAGAGGAAGAAAGAAACAAAGAATCTATTAAACAGGCAGGAAATAATGAACAAAATGGTAGGAATGAGTCCTTATCTATCAATTATTACCTGGAATCTAAATGGATTAATTTTATCAATTAAAAGATAGACATTATGTGACTAGATGAAAAAGCAAGACGCAACTATAATCCTGACTACAAGAGACTCATTTGACCTCTAAGAGATGCACATAAACTAAAAGTGAAAGGATAGAATAAAGATATTCCATTGAAACAGAAAACAGAAAATAAGGAGGGGTAGCTAACTATACTTTTACCAGATAAAATAGAATTCAAGTTAAAAAATGTAAAATGAGAAAAGGAAGCTCATTACATAATGATGAAAGGGTCAATTCACTACAAATGTATCACAATTATAAATAAACACGTACCTAGCATTGCAGCACCTAAATATATAAAGGAAATATTAATAAACCTGAAGAGATAGACTATACTACACAATAATGTAGGAGAGTTTAATAATCGACTTTCAGCAATGGACAGGTCATACAGGCTGAAAATCAATAAGGAAACAGTAGATTTAAACTAGACTTTAGATCAAACAGACCTAACTGGCATATACAGAACATTCCATCCAACAAAAGTAGAATACACATTCTTTTCATATGCGCACTGAACATTCGCCAGGACATACCAAATCCATAAAACAAGTTTAGGAAGACTGAAATCATACAAGTATCTTTTCCAACCACAATAGTATGAAACCAGAAATAGTAACAGAAGAAATTTTTCAGAAAATTCACAAACACATGGAAATTAAATAATATGTTCCTGGAACAACCACTGAATCAATGAAGAAATTAAAAGGATAAAAATGGCCTTGAGACAAACAAAAATAAAAACACAAAAAACCAAAACTATGGGATTGTATAGCAAATTCTTTTTTAAGAGGTAAGTTTATGTTAATAAATACCTACTTAAAAAAAGAAGCAAGATCTCAAATAAAAAAAAATCAAGATGAACTAGAGAAATATACCTATATCATCATACCTCAATGAACTAGAAAAATTACACTAAGCTCAAAGTTAGCAGGAACAAAAAGAACAAATATCAGAGCAGAAATTTTAAAAATAGAGACTAAGCAGGGCTCAGTGGCACACACCTGTAATCCCAGCAATTCAAAAGGCTGAGGCAGGAGGTTTGCAAGTTCAAAGCTATCCTCAGCAACTTAGGGAGGCCCTAAATAACTTTTAAAAAATTAAAAGGGCTGAGGATGTGGCTTAGTAGTTAAGCACCCATGGGTTCATTCCCCAGTGCTGGAAAGAAAAATTAAAAATAGAG
Source organism: Callospermophilus lateralis (assembly GCF_048772815.1). NCBI lineage: Eukaryota > Metazoa > Chordata > Mammalia > Rodentia > Sciuridae > Callospermophilus > Callospermophilus lateralis. The sequence goes on along the minus strand of NC_135316.1, from coordinate 20,110,859 downwards.
ACTAAAATGAAACATAAAAGATGGATCTAAATGAGTTGTATTTTTTAAAGATAAACAAAGTTGGCAAACCTTTAGTGAGACTAAGAAAAAAAGATTCAAATGACTAATACAAAATATGAATAAAAACTGATATACAGGGCTAGGATTGTGGCTCAGCAGTAGAGCGCTGCTCACCTAGCAGGTGCAAGGCTCCGGGTTCAATCCTCTGCACGACATAAAAATGAATAATAAATAAATAAACAAAAAGATATTGTGTCCAAGTACAACTAAAAAATAAATATTTTTAAAAAACTGATATACAAATGCAAGGATTATAAAAGACTACTTGTGAAAAATTTTATGATAACCAATTGGGTATCATCGAAGAAATGGTTAAGTTCTTAGAGATATAATCTACCAAGACGGAATCATGAAGAAATAGAAAATATGAACATGCCAATAACAAATAAGGAGATTGAGGCAGAAATTAAAAACAAAATACAAAACAAAACTCCCAATAAGGAAATACATAGGTCCAGATGGCTTCACTGGTTCCACAAAACATTTAAAGAAGAACTAATTCTAATCCTTTTAAACATTTCCTAAAAAACTAAACAAGAGACAGTGATGTATTATAAGAAAAGACAATTATAGGCTGATATCCCTGATGAACATAAATGCATAAATCCTTATAAAAATGCTAGCAAATGGAATTAAACAGCACATAAAAGGGATCATTCAACATGATAGATTAGGACATATCCCAGAATGCAAGGATGGTTCAACCTACAAATTATCTGCAAGTGTGATACATCATATTAACAGAATGAAGGAGGAAAAACATGGTCATATCAGTGGATGCAGGTAAAGCATTTAGAAAAAATTGATATCCTTTTATGATGAAGACTCCCAACAAATTAGGTATAGAAGGAATATATCACAACACAATAAATGCTGTTTTCCAAACCCACAGCTAATAGCATTCTCAATGGGGAAAAACTGAAAGCTTTCAGTCCAAGATAAGAAGCAAGACAATTATGCATACTGTCACAACATCTATTCAATGTAGTACTGGAAGTCCTAACCAGAGCAACTAGGCAATAAAAAGAAATAAAAGATGTTCAAATATTAGCATGGTGGTGCATGCCTGTGATTCCAGCTCCTTGGGAGCCTGAGACAGGAGGATCACAATTCCAAGGCCTACCTGGGATACATAGCACAGACAGTTTCAAAATAAAAAATCAAATAAAAGGGTTGTGGGCATAGCTCAGTAGTAGAGTTCCCCTGGGTTTAATCCTCAGTACCACAAAAAAGGGGGAGGAATTAAACCAGAGACTCTGCATCTAATAGAAGAAAAAAGGATCCTGGGTTCATGCTTTATTTCCATGCTACCTTTCCAGTGTAGAAGCTGAAACCTTAAGGTCAAAGAGCCTTTCCCGCCCTCGATTTGAAAAACTTATGTCTGTATTCTGTGATTTTTCACCACTTTAATGTTGCAGCCATCCCATTTAAACCCAGTTTGGGGTGTCTGTGTGGGTCATGATGAGATCACACATTGCATTGCCCATGTTAATCTTTCAAGTTTCGGGTGTCCTCTTATTCTTCAAGAAAGCTTATATTTATATCCCTGTCTCCTGGTACTTGTACATTTCTTTCCTACGATAATGATAAAATTGTTAATGTCAATAAACTGCATGGTCCCTAAGGGCAGAAACCATGCCTGTCCTTTCCATGCCTTCATTCCTGGGAACTGGATCAGTACTTGCCACGGAGAAGAGCAGACATTTATCAAATGAAGCCATATATTTTTTGTTCTGTCACATAGCCATGATATCCTGATATCCACATGTTCTATAAGTGTGGAGACAAAATAAAAAGTGTTTGAGGAGGGTAGATATTTACAATATTTTTTTCTACATAGCCACATAAGCCTCAGAGTTTAAATTCTTTAATTCTTAAACAATAGAGAGAGGGTCTGAGTTCTGTTATGTATGTTCAAAGAGGTTTTCATTTTTACTTCTCTGTATGAAAAAATGGAATGAAAAATATGAGGTTGACTTTCTGGCAAGGAGTTTAATTGGCAAGTAACCATCTAAGAAAAAAATATCTTCAAAAATTTATTTTCACAGAAATTTGATCAGATTTCCCACCATTAGAAAATCATGGTCTAGTGAAAAATACCAACAGTACAGTTGCTAGTGTGCATATCTTAACTTATTTCTTACAATACACTAAGACATAGTACAGACTAAGCCATTGACTTGAACATTTGTTATCACTGCCATAAACAAAACATAAAGCGTACTTTTCTAGTCATTTTTTCCCCTCAGGGATTCAAAATTTAAACTTGGGTTATAAAGAATGATAACATAAACTTCAGAAATATTTTCCTTACTTTTACTCACATGTACACAAATACACAGAGAATGAAGTACTTCTCCCACACAAGCACATTGTAAACTAAGATAGTACAAACAAGTACACAAGGATAAATCTTTGTGGCTGATCACGCGTGAGACTCAGATATAATTGTTTTGACTTACATTTGTATAAGCACCTTCACTATTACTATGCAAAAATATCAGAAGTTGTGAGAGATAGATTGCAGAACATAAGCTGTTACTGTTGAGGAAACCTTAGGACAAAGGAACTAACCCTAAAATGAATGACTTGTGAATAGGGTGATGGGTAACTGACAAAGCCTGGTAATTTCAAAACATTCTGTCAACATTTGTCATGTGGGCTGCAGGAGTAAAGTCTGCAGGAATGCAAAATAACAGAATAAGCATTTGGCCAGAGAGGGGAAGTAGCAATTAGGAACAAAAACAGCCTGAAAATCTGCCAAGAGTGAGCAATTATGCATTCAAAGTCAGAAAAACAATAGCACACTGTAGGTAAGTAAATCACCCTAAGTTGCAGAACATTTTTCTTGCATTATTGTAAAATGGTTTCTTCTTCATTCACTCTGAAGTTTGGAGTCATTTGTTCTCTATTCTTTCTTTTATTACCCATATCCAAGCAACTAACAAATCCTGTTTATTCTACCTATTCCAGTACAACACATTCACATATTTTTTCTTCCTTAAAGACAACCAGAGAAGGGAAGCAATAGGCTTCCCACCCAGCCCTGTGAGGTCTGGGGCTTGGAGCAGGTTTAGGAAAAGGGGACAAGTCATCTCCACAAAATACATTCATGCTGACAGTGCCCCAAATCAAGGCCTGCCTCTGTATCATTGCAGATGGACTTGACAAAAAAAAGTCCTATTATTTACAGTTATCCTCCCACAGACATAACAGTAGATAGGAATGCAAATAGATGAGACAGACCCCCTTGATCACCAAAGATGACCTGGGAAAGGCTCTCTGCACAGCAGAAGCACCTTCTTTGCTGTCTTTTAAATGTCTACACACATCCATCATTCTTATTTCCTTCATTTTCTAATAAAATAAGCTGTGTGGGTGGGTGAACACAGTTACAAACCTTTACACAAAAGGGATTCTGGATTATCTGTTGATTTGCCTTAGAAGAACTCCTTAATAGTGGCATGGATGCCTGGCATCTAATGGTCATCCTAATGACTATACAAACCTTATAAAATCTGAAAACTTTCTGAGCCATCTAGATATGCTCTTCTTAAACTAACTGGGAATTCTCTAAGTATATGCTATGTGTCAGACACTTTACCATGCTGCTTAAATTTTGCAGCTTTATTTTTATAAAGGCTGTATGCTTACTGTATCTTAGACTGTGCCAATCATGTTCAATAACAGAATGTATAATTTTAAATTAGAAATCTCTTCTTTTTGAAGTATGAACATAGTCATCTAAAAGTGACAATGTTTTAATTATTCTTTAGTAACTTGAAGTTAACATCCCAATTTTTTTCTCTAATTTACTTTTTAAAAATGTTACTTACCTAAAAGGTGCTTTTTATGCCAGATTTTTGCTTGATGAAATACATAAGGCTAACTTATATGTTATAGAAACAGATTAATAATGGAAAGAATGATGTATTTAAATGTAATTTGGGTTTCGTTTCAGAAAAATTAACATCACATCTTTCAACTATAATAAGTTTGAAGGATGAATTAAAATAATTGTCTAAAAAATTACCAATTGGCATTTTAAGAGCATTATTCATCTTAGATGTCTCATATCATATCTAGATTTAACTAAATCTGGATTAACTGTAAATTTAAAATTTTATCTAAAATATCAACTCAGGGCATAACATTCAAAGTGAAAATGCATCTGGTTGTCATTGGTGCCAAATTAAGGTAATAAACAGTAAAACAATATTATACAGGGAAACAAACTATTGATATTTCAACATTTTAATCAGTTTTTTTTTTCTGATGCAAGTAAGCTATTCAGGTACTCTAAGTATTTTTGTATTTATTGCCATCAAAATATTCTAGACAGTTTCCAATGTAAAGATTCATTAATGTCTACATGCAGAAATTCTTCTAAGTATATGTTGGTTAAAGGCAAAAATGTCTGACACATAGATTTAAAACAAAACACTATCTTTGAATTGATTCTTTGTTGTTATGATAAAAACTTTTAAGCTTTAGTCTAACAACAGTTTCAGTCATTTCTTTTGCTGTTTAGCTGGTGTCTCTGCATATGCCTATTATTTTTTATGTGCCTGCAAAACCAACAATATATCAAGTAGAATTATGAATACTAATGATTGTTTATGTCCTATACATTTTATTTAACTTAATTCAAATTATAGAATGATTAATTATTTTATTAAGTACATTTATATGCTATGATTTAGAAAATTCTGTTTTCCTACAACTTTTCTGTAGCATAAAACCATGTTAACTCATGGCTTTAATATTGCTATGATCCCAAAAGGAAGCACTTTTGTGCATCCAAAAATTCCTTTTTGTAAAAGCTTCATTCCATTAAGATTCTTTCCAACCCGCATTTACCACACTTGGACTAAACCCTGAGGTCATTCAACTCTACCTTTACTATGCCATTCTCATGCATGGTGATGCAGTTATCTGCATCTTCTGAGAGTTGATACAAGGCCTGAGCATTTGCTTGATGCACATTGGTGTCATTCAATTTCAGGTAGCTCACCAAAGGAGCCACTGCTCTGTGCTTTCGCCAAAGGCTACTCTGTTTCTGCCCCACATACAGCAACATGAGAGAACCTCTGCCAGAGGCTCTCAATTTATCATTATTCTGCACATAGAAAACCAATTTATCATTATTCTGCACATAGAAAACCAATTTAAGAAATGTGCATTATAATCAACCTGTGTGATCACATGTATGCACTTTATGCTTATGGCCACTAAGATGCAAATGAGTTTAGAGGGATGCACTATCTGGCTACTTAAGGGGGTGTTTTGAAGAAGCTAGTATTCTGGTGGGTCACCAATGACCAAGGTTCAATTCTGACTTTTCTTTGTACAAACTGAATTTTATTGAAAATTGAATATTCTTCAAGGAATACCCCACATAGTTGGGATATATGGATTAATTTTTCTTCTTCACCTTAGGAATACTTCTACATCTTGGTAACATACCTTGGGCCGCAAGGGGATGAATACTGTGTAGCAAATACGATAACATATATGGAGTCCACCATTTTTCTTTCTGTATACCTTGTGCAGATTAGATCCTTTAGTGTGTAATTACCTTTTACAGGTAAAATATAACTGAATTGGACATGGTATCTGTTTAATTGTACTATTCTCCTGTGTCAGGCAACAACTTGGTGAACTTAACAATCTAGCAGATTCTCTTAGTAACTCAAAGTATCTGATACCAGGTATATTGTTCCAGTGTTTGAATTTCTGCTCTATGAGTTTTTTGTCAAGTGGCAGTCCAGGCTATGCTTGAATACCTCTGGTTAAGATGAAGTCATTGTTCCTCAAGGCTGCCTGTTCTATCTGACACAGCTTTAGGTAAACAATACAGTGGTTGCCAACACCTTCTAGCTTAAGAATGCTATCAATCCAAGCTGGCTAAGTGGAGGAGGTGCCACTCAACTTCTAATGTTGACTCAAACAATAAAAATGATGATAGTGGAAGTGAATCGATAACACTTACATAGTAGCACTGCTATTTGCCACCACTTCACTTGCCAGGGACAAATAAAAAACAGCCTCTTAGGATAAAATTGTGGCTTAGTGGTAGAGCTCGCACCTGGGCTGTGTGAGGAACTGGTTTTGATTCTCAACACCACATATAAGTAAGTTAATCAATTAAATAAAGGTCCAACAACAACTAAAAAAGTTTAAAAAAAAACAGCCTCTATTCTATAGGAGCTTTCATATTAACGTTTTATCATTTCAAAATATACTTTTGACTATCTAGGTTTCAGAAAAATTAAGTGAGTTAAGAAAATCTCATACTTCATAAGTGGTGGACATTAAATGTGAATTTAATTTAATTCAGGCCTCTGGGCTTTAAACTCACTATCTGACAATAAATATTAAAAATAAAAAAGATCTTCTACTTAGGTTATTTGCCAGCTTGGACAATAAAGAAACAACCCATGATCTGTAATAACAGCTAAGTTTTATTGATCTTTTGCTATATTGGTAATAGCAGCACATATGCTCACCAAAACTTCTTTGTTATCCAATTTCAGTAAATTGACAAGTTCCAAACCACCAACAAAGGAATGAACCGTTTTTCCAACATCCTAGACAAAAATAAAAATTAAGTGGTATCAAAAAATAACCTATACTTAAGATCTTTTTCCAAAGGTAGAAAATTAAAAAAAAAAATCTGTGAGGTGTATGTTTGGAATGAAAGACAAATTCAGTTTAATCAATTTTTGTATTGTATATGATTTTGTATGTCTGTCTGTCTAAAGTATATGTGCATCTATGTAATATGAATACACACACACACACACACACACACACACACATACACACAAAAATTCTGTTTGACGATCCATTTTGTGAGAGTCACTGTGTTAGCTACTAAGGACAAAGAGTTAATAAAATACAGTCATTTGGGGGCTGAGGCTATGGCTCAGTGATAGTGCACATGCCTGGAATGTGTGAAGCACTGGCTTTGATCCTCAGAACCACATATAAGTAAATAAAAAATAAGAGTCCATTGACAACTAAAAATTATTTATAAAAATACACTAGTTTTCTTTTATAAAGCCACTGCAAACACTGAATGAGCCATCAGTGAAACACTGCTGTTAATGGTCACACAGGGGTGGGTTCTTGCAAGGCACTGGAAACAATATTTTCATCATTTCTTAAATATATAATATTGTTTACATGGTTCTGTGTTAAAACACCTCATTTCATACATATTTTTAAATCATGGCCCTTGAACTCATGCCCAACAATGGTGTAACTCATGCAAGGAAGCTCATACAATAGACAAATTTTCTCTGCAAGACACATCAAAGACATCAAAACCAGTGAAACTCCACAAAATGTACAACCTCAAAATGGGATCCTAATTAGAATGAGTTATACTCCATGTAAGTATGTCAAAGTACACTCCACTGTAATATATAGCTAAAAAATTGTAAACAAGCCCTAGGCAGATCCTAAGGATGGAGTCAATGGTGAGGTGCTTGCCCAGCAGGTTGGAAACCCTGGGTTCACACTCCAGGATTAAAAACAACAACAAAGAACCCTAGGCAGCACTTCAGTACCAGACCATTTTTAAACAGTGAAATAACTAACAAAATGTACAAAACTATGAAAAATGTGGCTCAGAAACCAGAAATGGATACATGTTGACAGTACGCGGGCTGCAAAAGGAAAGAAAAACATTATCTTATTTATGCCTGGAACATGCAAGTCAGATGACACCAACTTTTCAACTTTCTGTGCAGGTCAGAGAATGACTGTGAAAATGCCCTGAATATTGGTGTGGGGTTACAAATAAATTTTAGCAAGAGTTATTCAGTAATGTGGAGGATATATATATATATATATATATATATATATATATATATATATATATATATATATATATATAAAATCCCTGCCTTCCCCTGCCTCTGCCTTCCTGTTGGGTACAATGGGTGGGGCAGGTTGATATTGAGAAATCACATATGTAATGATTAGCCCTTGGGAGGAGCAGGTAAAGGAATTAAGAATACACAAGGGGATTTCAGCTTTTGTAAAGATCCAAGGATTGTTTCCCCAAGAGAATCTCTGTCAGTTAAAGCCTAAAGGGCACAGGGAGCTATCCATATTAAGTAGGTTATGGATGTATGACTCTTCATATGACCTAGATTCATGAGAGAGAAGGTGGTTCCCCCCAACACACCCCAGTTCAGAATGGTTGCAGCCTAAAATAAGAAAAGGAGCTTGGGGGAATATGAGACTGAAGAAGTGATATTCTGAAGGAGTTTATAAAGACTTGGTGGAATTTGGAGTTCCTTTAAAGGCATTTGAAAGCCACAAAAGAGGCTTAAGTATGGGAGGTACTACACTTGTACTCTATGAAATCTCTCAGGATTATGGATGCAGAGTTGGTGTTGGGACAAAGAATGAGATTAGGAAGTCATAGGCTATTTCATGAGTCCAGATGACAGGTTGCTGATAGAATAGAGGAGGGGCATAATCAAAGTCTGCAGAGAAAGGTATGGATTCGGGAAGACTCATGGGAGAAGATCAAAGTGACTAATGATTCCCATGTTTCTTGGTTGACCCAGTGGTGCCAATATTGGAAAAACAGAGGTTTTTTTTTTTTTGGGGGGGGGGGTACAGAAGGGTGAAATTTGTGAAGATAAGACATAATTTGAATAAAGTGACCACAGAAATTTAAATGGACATATCCAGGGGTTAGAGGAAAATATGGGTTTGGAGCTCAGAAAAGAAAAGTGAAGTGGAAATATGGATTTGGAAATCACTGGCAGAAAAAGTGTAAGTCTGAAACAATGATTGTAAAAGAATTAAGAAGTGTGATCAGAATGAGCTCTGTTCTGGGGTCCCAGGTATGGGCAAAGGAAAAGAACGTCAGAGGACCTTGGAAACAGATGTTTGAACACAAATCCTCACATCCACTGAGAAACTGTATAAGTGAGGGTTTCTAATGTCCACCAATTATTTGACCCCATGAGTTTCTTAAATAGAAATTAGCATCTTTTGAATCTTAAATGTATGTCATACATGCATAAAGGCATTTGAAATTATTGCACATAAATTACCCCAGTTAAGCCTCATCATCACCTTGACAAGTAGGCATCAATATTTCCATTTTAGATTTTTTTTCATTGAGGTTTCACAGATATTGAACTTTATAAACTAGATTTCAGGAACTGTGTCTTACTCAACTTAAGAGGTCTTTATGAACCAGTAATTGATTGTCTCATCCCCATGCCCCTAAATTCTCCCACTATCTCCACAGTCTAATATAGTCTAATATGTCATTATGTGATTACATTTTTAAGAAACCTCATATATTCAAAAATTATATGAAAATAATTATTTCTATTGGAAAGAAACTAAATCTAGAGAGTGTATAGTGGCATCTTGCTTTGTGGTATTAAAAATAATACTTGAGCCAAGTGTGGTGGGACATGCCTGTAATCCCAGAAACTCAGGAGGCTGAGGCAGGATAATCACTAGTTAAAAGCCAGCTTTAGAAACTGAGTGAGACCGAGTCTCAATAAGTAAAATGAGCTTAGGATGTGGATCAGTGGCAAATGCCCTTAGGTTGAATCCCTAGAACCAAATAATAATAATAATAATAATAATAATAATAATAATAATAATAATAATAATAATTGAATAAAACTAAATAAAAATCACAGAAATGCTTTCTTGTTTCCTTTCATTCCAGAGGTCTCTAGGCCAATCAGTCACCTCTAACACATTTGACCTTGACCTTTAAGTTTTGTTTTAAACATAGATCACAAATATAGAGACACAAAAAAAGCAGTCAGATACTAAAAGAAAGAAAAGTACAAGGGTATCTGTTTTGTTTAGTGGCAACAGTGGTTTTCCAATTAAGAGAAGTGTTTTCTCCTCCTCACCTGTGATGTCATCCAAGCAAAGAAAACCTTGGTTATCCACTGACTATATCCCACAGCATCAGTACTCAACTGATGGAAGACATGACCTGTACTGCTGGTTTTTGAACTTTTCTGATAATGAATTTCTTGTTTTGCTCTTTATAATTTTCAATACTTATAATCTGACAATGAACATTTATGCTGCTTCATAAGCTGCATAATATTTAATACTCTGAAAATAATATTGTAATACATTGATGTAACCTAAATTATATGTTATTCCTGCTACTACTTGGGTACTTGAGGTATTCATTCTCAGTAATGCTGTTATTGAAAAGATTTTAGGTAGTATTCTTATGCTGTTGAATTCTTTCATTGGTATAATTTTCCAGATATTATAAAATCAGCTGAAGTCACATGAATAATTTTATGTCTCTTGGTAAGTAGCATACTATCTTTCATAAAGACTGTGCCTGTTGCTATTCTTTATTTTTTTTCCTAATAACACATGAATTTTGTTTTATCACCACTGTAATATTATAATTTTAAGTTTAAAAAAATTGTAAAGAGAACACATTACCTTATCATTACTCTAATTTCTATTTCATCATTAATAAGTTAAGATTATTTTCTTTACATTTGCTTTTTATTTGTGGTCATATGCAAATCTTAACTGGAGAAACCTAATCTTAGGGAAGATGAAGCACTAAATAGAACCAATAAACAAAGCCTTTGGAAACACAGGCTTTGGAAACATGCATCAATCTTCAAGCCAAGCAGACTAGGGATGCAGATATGACTTCATCACAGTCCTGGACATATGAGATTGGGTCACTGTGAAGTGGGATGAAGTGATGAGATGGGGGATACCATACCTAAATGAGAAAACCTCTGCTGGTACAAGAGTCACCTCTAAAGATTTAAAACAATTGAAGTCAGGCCTCACCCCAGACCAAGTGAGTAAGAACCTCAAAGGCAGAAGCTCAGGGCTGTATATATTCTTTAAAAGCTCTGGCAGTAACTTCACTTCCTGATCAGAGTGATTCTGCTTCACTCCTGCTTAAGAACTACGTGTCTTCAAAGCACACAGTGTTTGAGCCTCCCTCTAAGAGCTGACCATGCTTCTAGTTTAACGCTGAAACAAGCAATCATAGAGTACCTCCCCTGTTAACCAGCAGGCACTGGTGATGCACTCTTCACTCTGCATTCTCTTCTACTTCCAGTTTGTTCCTAAGTGTTAACATTTATTATCTAAATTACAGCAATAAACTCCAAACCCACCATGTTTCTCCTCCTCCTCCTCCTCCTCCTCCTCCTCCTCCTCCTCCTCCTCCTCCTCCTCTTCTTCTTCTTCTTCTTCTTCTTCTTCTTCTTCTTCTTCTTCTTCTTCTTCTTTTCTTCTTATTCTATTCATACTATTGATTAAAAAATTTAGGTCATTTAACTTTTTTTTTAACATTGCTCCTTCACCTCATTCTTTTTTACTGCTGCAAAATTTAAGCATTCCACTACTAAACAATATTTAGAGTATTCTCAATTTTTGGTTATTATAATGTTACAATGAATGTGAACACATATCCTTTACATACTGAATCTATTACGAGATTTCCAAGAGGGGATTAATAGGAAGGAATAAATTTTTCAATTGTTTTAATTAAATGAAATGATACACACAAGTATTTTTCTGGTGAAAGTTATCTAAAGTACACAAAATAGCCATGTAATGATCACCCACACCTATCACCCAGTCAAACCATAGATGATTTGAAGCTTCTTATGTGCCACATGCTGATTCCATGGCAGGAATATTATGACAGTTATGGTTTATCAATATTTTGCTTCTATTTGATAAAGAAAATAAACATTACTTCTGTTTAAAAAACTCTGTACCTTCCACAGGCTAACAGGCTATTTGTATTCCTTTTTATATAAATTGTGTATTCACTTTGTTTCTTCATCCTGCTAAGTTGACTGGGGTGTTTTTGTCTCTCAGCTATAGAAATTCTTTGCATATTAGTGATATCAACCCACTGCTCTTAGTCATGTTGCAAATAGTACCATGTTTTCATGATATAATAAAGTTTTATATTTTAATGTAAATATCTTTTCTTTCTGGCCTTTTAAGTTGGTGATATCTTCTACAACACAAGTTTAAGTTAGAATTTTACTATATATTATTTAGAATTATTTTTACGGGGGCTGTGATATAGCTCAGTTGTTAGAGTGTTTGCCTTCCATGAACAAGGTCCTGGGTTTAATCTCCAGCACCAAAAACAAAACAAAACAAACAAACAAAAAAGACCAGAATTATTTTTTACATTTAAAATATTTAATTAGTGTAACTAGTGTAGCTTATGGTCAGAATGGAGTTAGTGCTGATTTTGAGGGACTTTCATGAGGTAGTAATATCATAAGAATTCTTTACAAATTGAACACTGTTGTCTTCATTCAGTGTTCCTTACTTTGAGAATGGGTCTGCTTTAAAAGCAAATTCCACCGTCTCTTGCTTTCTCTCACACTCTCTTACCTTCTGTCAAGAAATGATGCAGCAAGAAGGCCCATATCAAATTCAGTCCCCAAATCTTAGACTTCTCATAACCAGAACCATGAGAAAAATAAACTTTTGTTTATAAATTACCAAATCTGTGGTATCATTAGAACAGCACAAATTAAAAGAGGGCTCTGACTTTACTTTCTTCCCAATGCATAACCAGTTGTCCCAGTTAGTGTTTACTAAGTAATTCAATCTTTCTACACTGATATAATGAGTCTGTTCTATGTCAAACCTTCACATATACATATGAGTATGTATATTTGTGGGGAGACAGAGACATTTGTATTATGTACATACAACCACTTCAGAATTCCTTTTCTCCCACTCTGATCTAATCTGGGTGACACAGTACAGCTAGGTGGAAGTAAATCACTCACCTGTCCTTCATTGAAAGCCATAATCACCACAGCATCTCCAAACTCCTAACCTCCCTGGCTTTCTCTAAGAAGCCCTCCTGTCCCTCCTTCAGACTAATGCTGTTGAGGATGCCCCTTCCCTTAGCAGCACTTTAACCAATGTCTAATCACAGCAAAATTGGAAGAGTCAATGCACAAAGGGTACCTAAGAGAAAGGCAAGAAAGTCAGAGTGTCATAAGTTACCACAAATCCTCTTTCAAGGAAATAAACAAATAATCATAGTGTGTGGGAAATACTGATATGATTATAACACACTTGTTCTTTTTATAAAGATGTGTTTGTTATGATTATACATGGCATTATAATGAATACATAAATTGATTATAACTTCTTATTCTTCTGGTTGTACATATTGTAGAAACATACCAGTCATGTAATCATATATGTACATAGCATAATAATGTCCAATTCATTCTATTATCCTTTCTACCCCCATATTCCTTCCCCTCAACCTAATTCAAAGTACCACCATTTTTCCCTACATCTCCCCTCCCCTAATTGTGAATTAGCATCTGCATATCAGGAAAAACATTTGGTAAAAAAAAAAAAACATAGCTTTTTTGGTATTGGCTTATTTTTCTTAGCATGATACTGTCCAGCTCCATCCACTTAACCTGCAAATGCCATAATTTCTTTCATATTTAAGGCTGAGTGATATTCCATTGGGCATATACACCACATTTTCTTTATCCACTCATAGGTTGGAGAGTATCTAAATTGCTTTCATAGTTTGGCTATTGTAAAATGAGCTATTATAAACATTGATGTGGCTGCATCATTATTGTATGCTGATTTTTAACTCCTTTGGGTAAAAAACCAAGGGTAGGATAGCTGGAACAAATGTGGTTTTACTCCAAGTTTTCTGAGAAATCTCCGTAGTCCATTCCAAAATGGTTGCACCAATTTGCATTCCCACTAGCAACATATGAGTGTACCTTTTCTCCACATCTTCACCATCATTTATTGTTGCTTGTAATACACTTTTTATTAAAGCTCAATATTCTTTGAGAAATTTCAGTGTCTTGTATCAACATTTCATGCATGAGTCAGGACTTTCTAATTCAAAGACCAGAATGGAATCAGTAAGATCAGTTTCCAGGTTTCAGCACTAGTTTAATTTTCAAGTGTGTTAACTCTGAGGCAAATACCTCAAGTGACATTCAGATAATCCTTGTCTAACTGAGGGATTAAGGTTTAGTCTCCATTCCTGTGGAAAAACCCTCTAAGATATATAAAGAATTGAAAACTTTAAATACCAAAAAAAAAAACCCAATAACCCAATCAATGAATGAGCCAAGGAACTGAACAGATGCTTCTCAGAAGAGGATATTCAATCAATCAAGAAATATAAAAAAAAATGTTCAACATCTCTAGAAATTATAGAAATGCAAATCAAAACTACTCTAAGATTTCATCTCACTCCAGTCAGAATGGCAGCTTTTATCATTCAAACAACAACAAATATTGGTGAGGATGCGGGGAACAAGGCATACTCAAACTGCTGGTGGGACTGCAAATTGTAGCAGCCAATATGGAAAACAGTATGGAGAATCCTTTTAATTCTCGGAATGGAACCAGTCATTTGATCCAGCTATCCCACTCCTCAGTTTATACCCAAAGAATTTAAAATCAACACACTACAGGGACAGAGCCACATCAATGTTTACAGCAGCACAATTCACAATAGTTAAATTGTGGAACCAAACTATATACCCTTCAGTAGATGAATGAATAAAGAAAATGGAGTATATATACACAATATAATATTACTCAGCAATAAGAGAGAATAAAATCATGGCATTTGCAGGTAAATGGATGGAGTTATAGAATGTAATGCTAAATGAAGTTAGCCAATACCCCAAAACCAAATACTGAATGTCTTCTCTGATGTAAGGATGCTGATTCATAATGGAAATGGGAGACCAGGAGCAGGTACAGATGAACTGGAGCAGGTACAGATAGGGAAAAAGGGACAGAGGATGGGAGGGGGCATGAGGCTAGGAAAGGTAGTAGAATGAGATGGACATCATTACTCTAAGTACATATGAAGACATGAATGGTGGAACTCTACATTGTGTACAACCAGACACATGAAACATTGTATTCTATATGTATAATATGAATTGAAATGCACTCTTCTGGCATTTATAACAAATTAGAATAAAATTTTAAAAAACAGAAAAAAAGCTGATAAACTTCAAAATATTTAAAAGACTTTCAATTTTTCTCTTTAGGAAATAAAGTTCTTGAATGAGAAAAAATGAGTTTTAATATTAGAAGGAAAAAATACATCCAATATTTAACAAATGCATTTAACTAAAACAAGGACAACAGTGAAAGGCACAGAGAACACATTTCTTTCTCATTAGTGCCTCTGTAACAAGCGAAGTGAATGGAGGTCATGCTGCTTTTCTGCCACTAGAAAGAAGATAAACCACTGGCTCCACCTCTGATTCTGATAACTTTCAATGGGCCATTGAGATTCTTTGCACCTGAAATTCTCAAAGGGTCTACTGCACCCAGAAAAGTGGCAAATCTTTTTAGTAAGAAGTTATTTTTTTCTTTTTCTTTTGTTTCTGGTGATACTGAAGATAGAGCCATAGGGATGCTCTACCACTGGACTATGTCCTAATGCTTTTTTTATTTATTTTGAGGTAGAGTCTACCAAAATTGCACAGGGTTGCCTCAAACTTAATACTCCCATGTCAGCCAGAGTTACTGAATCATAATCATAAACATGTCCCATGGCACCAAGCTCAATTTTCAGTTTTTTTTTTGTACTAGGGAATAAATTTATGACCACTTTACCACAGAGGTATATCCCCAGCCCCTTTTTTATTCTATGAGGGCCTTTATAAGAGGGTTGAGGCTAGCCTCCTGAGTTGCTGGGATTATAGGTGTGAACCACTGTGCCCATCATAGTTCTGAGCTCCTTAGTAGGAGTTTTAAAACACAAATTAAAAATTCTAATTCAGTGTTTACCACTAGACATAATCTAAGCATTTTCTGAAGTCAAAAATAAAAACAAAACTAATAATCCAAACTACTATGAGTTTTTTTTTGGGGGGGGCGGGTGGGGCGGGGGTAAAGCTTTACCAATGAACCCCACACGCAATCATTTTTATTTTTTATTTTGAGACAAGATATCACTGAGTTGCTGAGGCTGACCTTGAATTTGGGATCCTACTGACTCAGCCCCCAAATTTATTGGGATTACAGGCATGTCTCATGCCCAGAACAGAAGAGGAAACTCTTAACACATCAGTAACTGAGTAGGAGTATAGCTCTGTGGTTGACTTTGGGGTTTAATTCCTAGCACAAAAGAAGGAGCTGAAGTTGTAGCTCACTAGTTGAGTGCTTGCCTTGCATGCATGAGGCACTAAGTTCAATCTTTAGTATCACATAAATAAATAGGTAAATATATAAACACACATATATACATATATATACACATATATACATATATTGTGTGTATATATATATACATATATATGCGTGTGTGTGTATATATATGTGTGTGTGTGTGTGTGTGTACACACAAGAGAAAATCACCACAAAGTTTCTCTTAGAAAAGATTTTCAAAAACGTTTCTCATCACAGACTTAATGGCAGATAAATTAGGTGACATTTTTATAGTTTTTAGAAGCACCTATTTTTTTAAACTTATGCTAAAACAAACAAAAGACTTGTACTAAAATTAACATTCACCTTCTTTCTTTCTTTCTTTTTCTTTCTTTCTCTCTCTCTTTCTTTCTTTCTTCCTTTCTCTTTCTTTCTTTCCTTCTTTCTTTTTGGTACTGGGGATTTAATCTAGAGAAGCTTTACCCCTGAGTTATATCCCAGGTTCCTTTTATTTCTGGATTGGAGACAGGGTATCACTGAGTTGTTTAGGGCCTCTCTCATAAGATGAAGCTGGCCTTGAACCTGCTCCTCCTCTGCCTTGGTGTCCCTGGTTGCTGGGATTAACGGTGTGCATTACCATGCCCATCTTAACTTTATCCTTTTAAAAACAATATAAAGGTTGACATAATCCATTGATTTATCCCAGTTTTATGGGACTGATAAGTCTAAGAAGGTCTCTTCTGCCTGATAAGGAAGCAATACCTGAACTCCATTGCCCAGAGTACACATGGAACAAATGATGTAGCTGGAACAGGTAAGAACATACAAGATTCAGAGTGTGGGTCTTTGGTTTGTCCAGAAATATAATACTCATCAATTCTCATGAACAATTTCAGAGGCCTTGGAAATAGCCAAGCTAAACCATATCTTTCTCCAAAATCTGGCTTTATGCTGGGTATAGTGGTGCAAGCTTGTAATTCTGGCAGCTCAGGATGCTGAGGCAGGCAGATCTAAAGTGCAGTGCCACCCTAAGCAACTTTGTGAGGCCCCAACAATTTATCAAAACCCTATGTCAAAAAAAATGTCTAGAGATGTGGCTCAGCGGTAAATCATCCATGGGCTCAATGCCAGGTACTGGGAAAAAATCTGGCTCATGTCAAAAAGGTTTTCATGAGCCAAGAAAGTGCACATTCAGAAACTACTGTGCTTTTAGTGTGTGAAAAATAGAAAAAAAGAGTTCATGCGTGGACAGATCAAGGGAACAAAATATATATATATATATATATATATATATATATATATATATATATATATATATATATATATATATATATATATAATTCTACATTGCATCTCTTGTCCATCTGCTCAGATGGATTTGGCACAGTGACTTCGTGACTTCATATGAAGTCACTGTGCCAAATCCATCTGAGCAGATGGACAAGAGATGCAATGTAGAAACAGGAAAACATCCTTCTAAGGAGACTCAAATGCAACAAAGATTATTTGTTCCAGCTACAGGTACAAGTGGAACTCTCAAAAGAATTGTTTCAGGGTTGTATGCCATAAATATCCCTAGTGAGATGAACCATACTGTTTCTGAAAAAGAAGAAAGTTTTACCACCATGGTCATATTTAAACTAGAGTCTGGGGCAAAAGCCAAACAAAATGTTAGAATCAAATGTTTGTGAGAGATCAAAATAAAGAGAAATCTCAAACATTTAATATTACTTTATGATTATGAAACAGCAAGAACTTGAATTAGTCCCATCTCATATCTCTTGATGAACCAAAAGCATTAGCTTCAATTTTCAAAAATTAAACCTTCCACTAGCCCTTCCTGCTGCAAATATGTTACCAGTTACCATCTTTTCACATTTTCTAGCAATTTTGTTAATAGCACTACCAATAGCTATTATCCCAGCCTTAGCCTCTTGCGAAGGCAGGATTATCACAAACTCAAATTCAGCTTGGGCAACTTAGCAAGACCCTATTTCAAAGTTTAAAAAGGGCCAGAGATGTAGCTCAGAAGTGCTGCTGGGTTTAATGTCCAGTATCCACCCCACAACACACACACACACACACACACACACACACACACACACACACAAATATTATGCCACAGCTGTATACACCAACAGCTTGAAGCTGGACAGACAAGTTCTCTTAACCCAAATATACTATACAGATCTATAACTAAAAAGGCTAAACCAGGATGTGAGGAAAGACTCAGATGGAGACCTGAGAGACAGAAGTCACTATGGTAGGTCCACCACTAATGAGCTGACCCAAGAAAGACTAGCAGTGCTCTGACCCCTGTTTCCTTATCTGCCAACAGGTAATAACATTTCCCTTAATACAGGCCAACTGAGGGACAAATATCAGACAATGCATGTAGATGCATTACACTGAGGTAAAGTGTTGTTACAGATAAAGCTATAAACTCTTTTGTCTTGCTTGTCACTTTTAAAATATGAAGTCACACTGGAGTATTGTTGGCAGGCTCTGAGTATAGAGAGCCTTGCCATGTTCAGTGCTAATGGAATCCACTGACCTGATTGAACACCTTAGACAACTTCTGACACAGTCTCTGAGATTATAAAATAGGCAGTGAAGTGCCTGCCTTACGCAATATAAACTGGGTATCTGTGATGAGCACAAAATTAGCACCAGAAATAAGAGCTATCATTAAGAAAATGGCTTCTGAGTTCTGTGCCAAAGCATCAGTTGAGGAAGAAACAGATATTAGGAAGAGGAAAATAATAAGCTAGATGATTACAAGGGAGCTGTGTAATTATAAAACCATTCCACACTGTTTATTCATGTTCTCAGAAGACACTTTCCACAGTTTTGGCTTATAATTTCCTGACCTGTCTGTAATGACACCCAGGCTAGTCTCAGTGACTCTCATCCTTGGATTGACCAGAAGTTTGCAAGACAGGAAAACAGTACTGTCAAATGACACACTGAAGAGTTTTCATGTGACCTCCCTAATGGCATTTCACACACAACCTTTGCTTCTGTCTGAATGTGAAGAATCTATTACAAAAACAAATCTTCTCTCAATTTTGAAATTTATAAAAGATTGAGTTAAAAAACACATTTGATGTTATTCTTAAAATCTATCTGAAGACTGCATCATGGAAGAAGTAAGGCAGCCTAGCTCAGGAGCCTGCCCCCAGCGCCACAGCAGGAGAGCGCCTTCGTCCCTCCCACCAGCTCTGGGTACAAGCACA
Source organism: Callospermophilus lateralis (assembly GCF_048772815.1). Classification (NCBI taxonomy): domain Eukaryota; kingdom Metazoa; phylum Chordata; class Mammalia; order Rodentia; family Sciuridae; genus Callospermophilus; species Callospermophilus lateralis. The sequence continues at coordinate 20,091,363 of NC_135316.1, read as the reverse complement.
GATGGCCTTTGCTGCAGTGTGTGCTTGGGTTTTACCTAGAGACAGAGTCTCATTGAGTTGCTTAGCTCCTTACCATTGATGAGGTTGGTTCTAAACTCAAATCCTCCTGTTTCAGCCTCCCCAGCCACTGGGATTACAGGTGGGTGCCACTGCAACCTGAAAAAAACGTTATGGTTTTGTTAAAAAAAAACATAGATTTTACACCCCCTACACACACACACACACACACACACACACACACACACACACACACACATGAGTTATTGAGGCTTTATCACTATCACCAGCCCAGGATGGGACCTAGTTGTTTATATTTTTAAAATTCTGCCAGTAATTCTGATGTCTATCCAGGGTTGAGAACCACAGTGTGAAGTGATTCAGGGCAACTTTGTCACGCTCCCCCTCCCTTTGGACCCCAGGTTTTTATCTCCCATGTACAGGGTCTAATGAGCAATGGGGTTGCAAGATTTCATAGAAAATATCTGCTCACTACTTTGGCCTCTCCTTTCATTCTCTGCCTTCCCAGGAGAATCAGGTGACCTGGAGCAATACAAGCATCAGTTCTGTCCATACCCCACCTCTCTTTCTCTAATTGTGATGATGGTTTGCAAGAGAAGCCACCTGAAGTAAAAAAGCTGGCTTCATCTCTTAGTCTTTAATATTTGGTATAATCACAAAATATAGTGTAATGGCTAATGAAACACTGAACAAAATTGATTATACTAGAAGATATAAACACTTATTTTAATTAAAAAGCCTGGGATTATATTCTGCTGAATTCAGATTTTAAATTGTGTATTGAAATTATGCTATATTTGTGCTCTTCCCATCTGCATCCAGATATCAAAGCTGCTCTCCTTGAATGTCACAAAGGCCACCAGGCAGAGGAGACTTCTCAAGAACAAGGTCACGAAGATCATCCTGTCTCTGTATGTTGCCATCACCAAGTACACAATGTTTCAGTTTAGGATAAGTCTGTGTCCAGCCTCAAGTTGCTCAAGATGGTGGTGTGCTAGAAAGAACCACCACTATGTGCTGGAGTACAAGAGGGGGACATGGTGGTTGTGCTAGGAAGGAGTGCACCTCACTGAAGGGGCAACTGTAGACTAATTAGTGTTTAACACAGGCTACTACCAGGGGAAGGTGGGCCTGGTACAAGTGAAGAATGTGCTGGTGGTCAGGAGACCCAGGCCCAGCCTGCTGTCGGGCCCCAAATTGAGCACCTCGGTGCAGTGAAGCAGATTCTCACACTGTGCAAATATCTCACCTACAATTTATGCCTCAGTGCCAACCCTGCTCATGAAAAACATCAATTGCTGATACTCCTTCTCCCACACCCTGGGCTACTGGAGCTTGCTGCTCATCTTCTGCTAGGTAGGGCTGGACAGATAGCATGAGTATGTAACCTGTGTCCTGGAGAAACTGATGGAGGCCTGTAACCACCCTCAGAACAAGGGATGGGGAAGTCCATCCAGAAGAAGCTCATGATGGCCTTACTGAAAATGGACTACAAGTTCCTGGTGGTCAGGCTCATCCGGGACATTGTGTTCCTGACTGAAGCTGTGGAGTTTGCCCAGTGCTAGCAGGAGCTGGCTGAGAAGCTTGACAAGGTCTCCAAGCAACAAATGGACACTTTTGAGTCTCCCCACTGTGGCAGGAATGGGGTGATAGAGAGTGAGGCCATGTGAATTTCTTGCTCACCTAGAGCCACCAGATCAGGTACAGCTGCCAGAACATCATGTATGGACTGCACATTGGCATGGACAAGATAAAAATCCCTGTCACCAAGCGCTGGAATCACCTCATGGGGAATTCTAATCCTGGTAAACTCTCTAGACACCCTTTGAGCAGCTAGCTTCAGCCCCTCCCAATCGATGACCTGGTGATCTGAAAGGGTGCTCTGAGCACAAGCCTGCAAGCAGCCATGGCAAGCGTGGAGTCCCGTGCTCTCACCCTGGGAGTAAGGAAGGCCACTCCCATGGAGGGGGGTCAGGAACCAGTCTCAAACCAAGAACCTGGATATGTGAATCTCTGTTTTTCTCTGGATCCAGGGACAGCCAAGTGGCTACTGCAGATTCTTGCCAATCAAATACCTTTCTATTTAAGTGTAAATTAAACTTAAAATCACTTAAAAAAAAAGACCAGGGAGGGGACATGAGAAAGTTGGTATGTGTTTTATTTTTAATGGACTAAAAAGAATTTTTTAAAAAACCTTACTAGGGGCAGATGCTGTTGAGGTTTTTATGTCGTTGAAACACTTTTTAAATTATGTTAGAGATGTATATAGGTATTTAAAGGCCCTGGTTGCTTCTGCTTCCCAGTCTGCATTTTACAACCAGCAAGGAAGGCTCTTTCAGATGTGGCACCTTCTCACTTCCTGTGCCAAGAGAGTCAAGGGAATGGGGTGGAAGGATGGGTCTTCAGTGACTGGACAGCCCTGTGGCTGTCTCTCCTGCCTGTGGCAACTCCATCCTCATTTCTGTTGCCCTCTGCCTTTGCTTTTTGCTATAGTCAGTTATCATCCACAAAGCATGTGAGTCTTCTGTGAACTTCAGTAGGCAGGTAAGCCCCCCAGTAGTTGGTAGGTGACATTGAGATGTGTCTATGTGTAGATTAGAGTAGCTGAAAGGTGATGTTTCTATGGCTGTGTGCAATTAGTCATTTAAAAGAACACTGTCACTTGAGGGTAAGGAGGTCCTGCAGCTCTTGTTCATTGAGTAGTATTCCCTTTGGGGGCAGAGGTGCTCTGTAGTTCCTGGGTAGAGAGAAAGCCTTACCACCTAACCAGAGCTCAGAGGCTCCCGACTTTCTGCACCCTTTGCAGAGACCTGGGTGTCCTTCCAAGCAATGCCATGCATAGGAGAACAGAGGTAACAGCTGCTAAACTCTACAAGTCATTTTGTCTAAGTTGAATGCTTGTCCCCTCCAGTGTACCCATGTCTGCTCTGAAAAGAGTTGTATAGATAAACAGTTTGGGCACAAGGTAAAGACCATCTGTGCGGGCTGAACATTTTCCCACATGCAGTCAGGAGCTTGGCTGTCATGGATCTTGGGTCATGCTGGATTGAATCCGGCCATTGCCCAGTAGATGCAGCCTCCTAGAAGGAGCAAGAGGCAGGACTGAAACCGATCGATGGCAGAGTGAGGGCTCCAGTAAGGGGCTAGACACACACTTTGTCTTCTGAAGGGCATCTGCCTTTAGGATTCCAAACCTCATGGTTTTCTGAAACATCTTAATTACTTAGTTAATCAACATGTCATTCCCTGTTCAGGTGGAACATTGTTATACAGCCACTTATAGAGGTATTAACAACCAACAGACCAAAATACAAACACTACATATTTTCTGCTGCAGGAATCATACCACAAAGAATGACCTTGAATTCTGCCTCTCCACACCTCACCTTCCTTTATCTAGAGATTACTTCTCACCTTTTCCCTAAAGAAGAAAAACCAGTGGCACCTTAACCAATGAACATTTCTCCTCAGGGACTTTAAATACTTTCCTATGCAACATGTATTGTAGCAAAAATAAAATTCTACAAAAGTTATAGTAAATTTTATTTGGATATTTTAACCTGTTAAGTGTGTGCATTTTTTCTGTACCTACCCAATTGAGCTTTAAATAAAACAAAAGCAAAACCTAGTTTTTTTTTTAAAGATAGCTTTGAATGAGACTGTGATGCAGTCACCATGAATTTTCAGTTTTCTGCTACAACCTGCTGGTCCATTCATGAATCAAGCTTGAGCTCACTTTTTAATCAGCTGATCATCAAAGATCTTCCATGTGGCTGTCAGTGTGTATTGAGGGTGATACTGGTGTAGTAATAGTGAATGACATGGAGATTTTATGCAGATTTTTATGACTCCTGGCCTTGTTTGGACATAATTCCAGATATTCTTGCACAGTTTAATAATGTGTTGTTCCATGGCCCATTCAATAATGTGACACAGTGGTTCTGATAGAACCAAGCTCATGATGGGTTTTTTTTGGTCACAAGGTCATACAGTGTCCTGTGGTTAGGTATTCTATCTAAGGTTTCCATAGCATGCCAATGCTGCTGCTTAAAGATGTACAATTCTCGTCTGAAATGGTGTATCCTTGGTCTGGAAGTTCGGGTGTCTATATTGTGATTTTCCCATTGGGGCTTGCCAAAAATTCAACATGGCATCTTTTCCCACCAAAAATAAATCCAATACCAAAAGATCTGCAGGGCCATGTGGTGCAATAGGCATTGCTACTACAGCCTTGACCCAATGAGGATCCATTCTTTTTCTTGTCCACTTTTAAAGTCATTAGACTTTGAATAATATCCAGGTTGAAGAAGTATTCTGAAGTGTAGAATATGCTGTTTTCAGAACCCAAATGCACCAATCAAATTTTGTTTCTGTCTTTCTGATGAGAAGAGCAAGGTCCAAAATTTATCTTTTACTTTTAATGTGATGTCCTGGCATGTCCTTGATCACTGCCTGGATTAAGAAAATTTTCTCAGCTGGGACAATTGTCAAAGAGGACTGAGAAATGAAGCCATTCTTTCAGCAGCCTTTTCAGCAGTTAGAGGAGTAGATTCTCTCAGACTGAGAGATTGGAATGATCCAACATAATTGCCTCTTGATTCTACCTGCTTAGAATAGATCTCTCTTCCTTAAAAATCTTATACCCTTGCTATTATTTCTAGGCTTAACCAGATGGTGGCATGATTGAGCTCCTGGCCATAGCTCTTATAATTTTGTTCTGCATACACTTATTGATGTCCTCTGGCTATTACACCACTTGGGGGTAGGGCACACAGAGAGCACTTCTCAGTTCCCACTATTCACAAAATAAACCATCAAGGAGATCCTAACCATGACATTGGCCGCCACCATCCTCTCAGAGTGTGTGAGGTACCACTTTCCTCAGGTCCAGAGATGAGCTCACTGGGAAGGACCAGTGGCCAAGGTCCCAGATACACTTTATGCTGTTTCCCAGTCTGGTTGCTTGTAGATGGGATATGCTGTCTAGGGTAAGGTGAGGTGGTCAGGTTAAGTATAAGTCATTTTAATTATTTATTTTAAAACAAAGGGATCTATAATGGCTAAGCTATATTCAAAACCCCTCATTTCAATTAGTTCTTCAAATGCAATAGTGTTTACCCTTCTCTTCAGTGTGTGTGTGTGTCTCCATCTAGTTATGTGTATGAAACAGTTTGTGGGGCTGTGTTAGTCAGCTTCCTGTTACTCTAAAAAAGTACTTGAGATAATTGTAGAGAGAAAAAGTTTATTTTGCCACACGATGCTCTTTCTTTCACCTGCTCTTTTCCATTTTCAACCCCATGGGTCTGTGCCAGTTTTGCCACCATATTAATTACCAGTTTAACTCAAGTTGGAATTCTGTAGCTATTATTTTGGACTTCTCTCTATTACTATATTTTAAATGTTACTATTTTTAAAAGTGCATACATAATTATCCTTTAAAGATCCATGTGTTCCCCACAAATGCCAAATCCTGACAATGTGGCTCATTGTAGACACAAATTAAAACCAACCATCTTTTCTTTTCCTTTCGAATTTTTATTGGATGTTGTCATTGTATATAATCAAGGAATTTGTTGTTACTTATTTGTACCTGCACACAATAAAAATTGACCTTCTTATATTTTAGATGAAAAGAGAGAAAGAGAGAGAGAGATACAAAGTTATCAGTCTGCAAACTGTAGATACAGGCAGTCTACATTCTTTGTTTTAATTTTTATCTTCACCATCTCTTGCCTACCTCTTTAATGTCAAGAAAATTCACAAGCAGACATAAAGTCAGGGAATTTCTAGTTCTTAAATAAATTCAATAAATAGTCTGTAAATGAAAATAAAAAGATTTTATACTGCTTAAAAAATTATAATTTTCTAATAACTTTAAAAGCTTTGATACATGGTAAAAGCCTAAAATGTGACTTTGGGTCATTTGGGCTATATGTTTGGAAAAAAATAAGACCTACCCACTTATGTATTATTCAGTTTTTTTTAAACTTTTTTTAATATTTATTTTTACTCGTGTTTGCATGCAACACCTTTATTTTATTTATTTATTTTTATGTGGTGCTAAGGATCAAACCCAGAGCCTCACATGTGCTAGGCAAGTGGTCTACTGCTGAGCCACACACCCAGACCTGTGTTATTAAAATGTTTAAAGACCTTATACCAATCTTTGTTTATTTGTACACTTAAAATCTATAAACAGAGAAGAATAAAAGAACAGACAAAAACTTTGGAAGAAGTTAAAAATCTGACTTGGAAAAATAAAATAGGGCAAGGTTAAAATTAGTAGACCAAAAGTCCAGGGCCAACGTTTCTGACCTGACCCAAACTGCAGACTCCATTAGGGTCCCACTGGGATTGAAGTGGACATCATGATTGGCCACTTTAGGATCCACCAGATCCAAAGCAAAGGGACATTTAACCACATGATGCAGCCTGGATGTTTAATGATTGAATATGTTAAGGCTTTGATTCCTAGTGTGGTGCTTTTGAGAGGTGGTAGAACTTTTAAGAGGCACAGGGGACATGCCCTTGAAGGGTATTGTGGGACCCCAGACATTTTCTCTTTCTCTGTTTTCTTCCCATTAAGTGAATAGTGTTTTACTTTGCGGCATCTCCTGCCACGGGTGTGCTGCCTCGCCAAAAGCCTAAAAGCAACGTGTCCATCAGATCATGCATTGAGACTTCTAAAACCATGAGTCAACATACACCTTATCTCCCTAGAAGTGAATTATCTCAGGTGTTTTGTCATGGTGACAGGATGTTGACTCCATAAACTGTTTTATACATGTAATTGGAGACTCACACAGAAAAGACAAGAGTGAACTCTTTTGCATTTGGAAAATTGAAGTGAGGGGATGTGAAGATAGTGTAGACATTATAACTTCCTTTCTTTAAAAAACAAAAGAGTCAAAAATGACTTGAACTTAGCCTGACCTTCCCACCACCCCCCCCCCGAGTCAGCAGATCCTGAGACAAAAGCTTGAGTGAAAATATTTATCAGGGTGTGTGAGCCAGCAAGTAGGAGTAAGAGACAAGTAGGATGAAGCATATAAGGATGGAAAAAAGCACAAGGATGAGTTAGGAAGTTGACTACAGCTCCCAGAGAATGGTTTCTGACTCCTTCCTGGTTGTTTGAGGTATTGTATGAAAGATGTTTCAGGATTTTTTGGAGGAAGAGAGAAAAGCAGTTATTCAGGAGCATATGCTATATTGGTCAAAAGTCCACTTCTAAAAGTTACTCCTCCATACTTCTGGGACAGACAATGAACAGGCTTCATAGGGCTCTGAGAAGCTCCAGGAAACATTCTGGAAGCTCTAGAAGAGATGGGAGGCATAGGCACCAGGCAAGGTGCTGGCAAGTTGCACTCACAGGAAGCTCTGAGAGCCACCATCAGTAGCTGGAGTAAGGAACAGGAAACTCACACATGCGCTGAGGTGGCATCCAAGAGATGTCTGATGCACATACCACGTTGAAAACTGGTCATTTCTTTAAAAGCATCTTTTTATACTCTTTATATTATTAGCAAATTGCTGATAATATAATGTAAAAGTTAAATGAAATAAGAAGACTTTTGCCAAGCACTCTCCTGGACATTGCTCTCTCTATCCATGAGAAGAGCCAACATTTAAAAAGAAATGTTATTTGCTTCCAGTGTCAAAGTAGAAATCAGATCTGAAAAACATATACTCCAAGAATCTGTTCTAGAAAACTCTTCCTAGGTTAATGTCATGCAGAAAATTAAGAATCAAATAAAACTGTTCCTTTTTTACACATGGGTAAGAAGCCATTTCCACAAAGTTCAGGGCACCTCTAACTTTTCAGAAACAGCTGTTTTAGATGTTGCAGTTTAATGTGCAGTTTTAAAACAACGTGAATTTTTCACACTGAGCTCTAACACAAAGCTCCTGAAAATGCTGCTTCTCTGAGAATATAGTACGGATCCTTTTATGGTCAAATTACGCTGCAGCAAACAGGTAAGATCCTACATACTCTTTCACTTACTGAAAGATCCTAATAATAGAGTCAATTGGATCCTAAACCTGTCAGCTGAGGAGACAAGAACTTGCTACAAACCAGTCCTTGAGAGACTCTAGGCAATTTTATTATTATTTTAAAATCCTGGCATACAGCTGCTGCACTCCTCCCTGAGAATAAAGTATAATTAAATTAGACCCTAAACTTAGAGAGAAGAGCTCATGGAAGACTACTAAAAGAATTAAAATCCTTCTTGCCGGAAATATCATAGTGAAGGTGCATAGTGCTTTGCTGGAGCTCGAAGGCAGCAAGCAGAGAAAATCTAGGCCTTATGTCTAGTCTTCTGTGAGCCCTCTCAATTAATGCCAGCCTTAGTGAGACAAGTTAAAGCTTATAGGTCAAATATTTAATTTTAATTAATTAAAATATTAGCATTAAAAATGTATAATTATAAGGATTCTCTCAGACACAAGAGCTTTGAAATATCTCAACATGTTAAGTTAGATATTATTACCTCTATCCACAAATAAAACACCTGAGGCCCAGAAAGAGGAGGCATTTCTTTGTAGTAATAATCCAAGGAGTGTGATAGGGTTAGATTCAAACTTGGGCCACACTATACAATCATCTCCCTTATTTGTGGCTTCTCTTTTTGCATTTTCAATTACCCATGGTTAGTTGAAATCTGAATATTTTAGATAGAAAATTAAAGAAATAAACAGTTCATAAGTTTTGGATACCATTTATTATATCATATTTATACCATTTTAATTTGAGGCTTTCAAAGAGGCAACTGCTTCTTCCAAGTTCAGCTCTTTGAGTTTAGGTTTTGCTGTGTTCCTTTCTGTAGTGGTAGAATGTGCCGGGATACCTCTGGTTTGCTACTGGTGATAGTGACACATTTATTCTTTCTTTATCTGTCCTGTTGATATATGTGCATTTTCATGTGATTGTGTGAATTTTAAATATGTCCTTGGTAACTTCCTAATTGTCTCATGGGTTATACAGGATGGTTCTATTTAATATTCACATTTAAAGATTTTCTGGGGTCCTGATGTTTACACCTGGTTCATTTCATTATGGGAACAGAATATTCATTTCTCATTGCAACCTCCATTCTTCTGAATCTTTGAGGTTTCCTTTGTGAATGGGGACATAGTCTCTCTTGATGAGTGTTCCATGTGAACCTGGTCAAAATGCATATTCTGTGATTATTGCACAAAACACTCTGTGAGTGTTAATCAGATCCAGCTAATTATGGAGCTATTCAGTTCTACTGTCCTTTCTGACTCCCCCTGATAGATCTGTTTACTAAGCATGTCAAATACTGATACAAAGTGTCCAATGCCAATACCTTCAAGTTGAGTTGGAGTATTCTAATAGTGAGTTGATCTATTTCTCTGTTCAGATGTGTCATCTTTTGCCCCTGTGGTTTGAAGCTCACTAGTTTGGTAGATACCTATTTAAGAAAGCTCATCTTCCTGGTGGAGTCTTCCTTTTCTCCATACATAGGGTCTCTCACTGACGCCAGACATTTTCTTTGCTGTAAAGTCTACTCATCTGAAACTATCATGGCCACTGCTGCATTACTAAATTAGCGTGACCCAACGAAACTTTACTCCTCTTTTACCGCCAGCTCCTTTGTCATTATGCTTGAAGTGAGCTTCTCACATACAGCACGTAATAGCCTTGTATTTTTTAAATTGACTCTATCATTGGCTCTCTCTTTCAAATGGTATATTTAGATCATTGACATTTTAAGCATTGCTATGTTAGGGCTAAGGGCAGATGTTTTATTATTTGCTTTCTGTTTTTTCCTCTGGTGTCTTGCAAATCTAATTTGACTTTCTGGAGCAGCTGCTTGTGTATCTTCCCAGTGCTGCATTGGTACAACAGTGTGCATTTCAGGCCTGCTATGGCACACTTCTATGAAGCACTGAGAACTTGAGTGAGGCCATGACTCTGCCCACTCCTAAAATAGAGTTATCTTAAACTTGCTTTTTAAATTTTTATTTATTTATTTATTTATTTATTTATTTATTTATTAACGTTTTTTATAATTAGTTGTTCAATACATTACAAAGCTCTTGACATATCATATTTCATACATTTGATTCAAGCGGATTTTCACACATTGAGCATCAAATACAATTTGCACGTCAGCTGTCCCATATTACTTAAGAAACTGAGCAGTAAGAAATAGTTTATTAAATGTACACACATTTTTAACCCATCTCAAAATTCTTTCATTTCTGAAATTTTAAGAACATTACATTTTTTTCTGCCTCCATAGTAACATTTGAAGAAAGTTGCAGATGGACAACATATAATTCACCTTGCTCTGCCAATCTCTGTGTTTTGATTAGTGAATTTAGACCATTAATGTATAATGTAATTGATTTACCAGCATTAAAGTTTTTCATTTTATGTTCTTTTTTTGGGGGGGATCTGTTTCTTCTAGTTTTAATTATTACCTTTCAGATATTAGTTCAATTTGTTTTTGATCTTCCTGTGAGTTGCTTTGACACATCTATGGCATTTTCCAGTGCTTCTCTGAGTGCTGTTTTTTAGTTGCTGTTCTAGTTAACCTCATCTACTCATCTCTTCTCCTACTAGTTCATGTGAGTTCAGATCTCTCACCTCCAATATTGTGGGTTTTCTTGGATCTGAATAATCCCTATATCAGGGTCTCTTAATCTTGTTGCTATTGACACTTTGAATCAGATCTTTCAAGGTTTGTGGCAGGAGGCAGCATCCTGGAACCTAGAAGGAGAAAGCAGGAATGCTGCTAAGCCTCCAACAATGTGTAGGACCCGCCCACACACACACATGACTACACTCTTTGGAGATGGGAACCTTGGCTTTCTCATCCAGAGAACAATCAAAACAATCAGACTCCCCAAGGTCCTGACGCTGCCATGTTTCCCCTGTGTGTGGAAAGTGCTTCACCACTCTACAGAAGTTCCTTCAGGAGGAAAATTAGAGTAATGACAGTCTCTCCCTCACTGCTGCCTGTGAGGTACCAGAGTGTAGTGCCTAATGCAGGAAATGGCAGTGAGAACATATTTAATAAGATAATGGCAAGAGTATCCAATTATCCAGTCCTTGTTATGTATCAAGCACTGTCCAGTGCACTTCCTATGCATCAAGTCATTTATTTATTGCAATGACCCAAGGAGGCTAGTGCCATTACTGTCCCTGTCACACACAGGAGGATTGTGAGGAACAGAAGAGTTAGGTGACTTTCTCAGTACCCTGGGGCAGCATCCCAGACTCTTGGAGTGGAGGGATCCCCTAGATATCTTAAAGTGAGGTGCCAGAAGTGGGAGGGTTTCTGGGCCACAGAGGGAGTGGGAGTGGTAGCCCCAGGAGCTGTGGCCCCATCAGGATCAGCAGGCATAGTGGGCACTGGTTGGCCCATCTCTCTCCTGTTGCCCAACACCATCAGCATGCACAGGAATAAAGAGCCTGGGGACATGTCTGTGGGGAATGCACAGAACACAATAAGAAAGGGGAGAAGAGACTGGGTGGGAGAAGTAAGCAAAACACCCCAGGGCCCGGTAGTCCCATCAACAGTGCTCCTGCTGGTCCCACCCCTGGAGCTTCTCTTACAGAGAATCAGAGAGGTGGGATCCATGGAATTGGCTCGGGAAGAGGGCCCATGACACAGGCCTCTGACCTAGGTATGGCACTGTGCCCCTCACTCTGCAGAACCCAAATGACTTTAATAGAATCACTACTCCTTTACTTAGCTAAATTTTTAATTGTACTTATGATGTGCTATGTGCTTTGCAAGGTGCTGGGGGCAACACTGTGACCAACACACCCTCTCTCTACCTTTGTGAAGCTGAGCTCCAGCAGGGGTAGCAGGTAATAAGTAGGGTATAGCAGTGACTAAAGCAGAAGACTAAACCCAGTAAGTGCCTGGGGCATGGGCACATGCTTAGGTAGTGCCCAGGGCAGGCCTCTGAATTGGTGGAATTTGCAATTAAAACTGGTAGAAAAGAATCACTCTTTATACAAACCCTGAGGTAAAACTCTGTCAAATGAGTCCAACAATAGAAAGAATCTTGTAGTGGGGCTGGATAGAGAAGGCAGTAGAGGTAGGCAGGGACCAGGCTACACTCCTGCTGGGAGTTTGCCTTTATTCTGTAAGCTGTGAGCAGTGGGTGAGGGCTGGGGTGTAGGGTGTAGAAGTGGAATACTGAAGGGTTCTCAGCAGGTGAGACGTGTGCCTTGAACTTTCATGGCCTGGGAGTGAGGCCCCCTCTAATTTTGGACCCTGCTGCACTTACCCTAGTCCAGTCCCTGCCAAGTGGTCTCACTTTAGAAAGATCTTTCTGGCTGCCCTGGAGAGAGTACAGGATGGGACTAGGGCATGGGGAGGTGGTGAAAACCCCAACTACATCACAGTCCTCAGGTAAGGGGATGAGAGCATCATCCTGGAGCCCTTGCTGACTGCCCATGCTGGGGTTTTGGGGGTGGTGGCTTGGCTTTCCCCATGAATGAGAGGGACAGATATTCTCCTTCAAGGTCACAGCAACCATAAGGAAGCTTGGATGCAAGGTAAGTGGTCTCCTCCCAAACCCTCTCTTTCTTGCATAAGATAAAAGCCTGTTGCTGAATGTATGTCATTGGTGCAATGAAGGAGAAGGACTGTGGTCTTCTGTCTTGGGCAGCCTCTTATTGCTGTCTGGGGCAGGTCCATCCAATCCAACATTCCCTGATCCTGGACAAAGGCTTTGGAAGGCTACCAGGACATCAGGATACTTAGGGTGTAGCAAAACCCCAGTGTCAGGACTGCTGGCACTATTCTGTGTTTGCTTGTAGACTCAGAACAAGTGATTGATCTTTAGGGAGCTTTTATTTCTGTGGTTACAAATGAGAAAACAGGTAAGCAGGACTATGGCTTGAGATGAGTCCCACAGGAATACACATCAGACTCTTTTTCTGCTCTGGGAGGCAATGGATAAAAGAAAAGACTGGCCAGGCCTTGCTCCCATGGAGTTCAGAGGTCACAGGCCTGAGGTTTGCTGTTACCAAAGCAACCATCTGAGACAGGCAAGACCACCTTCCTGTGCCTAGGTCCCTTGCATTGGTGAGTAAAAGCTATAATTTGCAAACATCAGAGCTGTGTATCATCTAAAACCCTGCAAGGTTAAGGAGTGGCTAGGTGGATTCTTGGCCATGGTCCTGGACAATGCTCCCATGGTATCTAAGAAACCTTCACATGCATGTGACTCTCTGGTCTTTTCATGACATTGAGCCCCACACACACACCAACCCAACCCATTCTTATTAGAATGGTCTCCTGGAGTTAAAAGATTACAACAATATTGATGCTGCTGCCCCATCTGGAGAGATGGAGTGTCACACCAACCAGTTGACAATACTCAGAGGTAGCATCACCCAGAAAGGGTCCCATTCTTCTGTCCCTTGATAAAGCCAATGAGTTGGGAGATAAAGTGACAGCAGAAGAAAGAGCTTTATTTATTGGCTAACAGATGGAGCAGGTGGTGCTCTCATGACCAATCAATTTCTTAACTCTGGAAATTGAGAGTAACAGATATAAGACAGGGTAAGAGAGTGGGAAGGAAAAGGACTGGTGGAGATGCTTAGGAACTTGGTGCCACCTCATTTTGACCTTTTCATGGTCTGGTGTTTCCTGCCTTGGCCACTAGTGGGTGTCTTTAGACCTCAGGGAGAAGAAGGATGCAGGACAAACAAGGAGTAGCCTTTTCCAGGTTGGTTCAGTGATGAGTAGGACAGGAATCTGCAGGACCATGTTTTTCAGATGGTGGGAGGGTCTAAGATGGCAAGAGCTGGAGTGTCAGAGAGAGAAAATAGACCAGGGGACAAATCCTCCAGAACAAAAACAGAGCAAAGAGGAGACAGGGACAATCCCATGTCCTGCCATACTGGGCTGTGGGGAGCTCAGTGGTCACATTAGCAACAATGGAAGTGTGATCTTTCAGTGTGGGCAACAGGGCAGAGATTCCCCACCTAATGGGACATGCCTTTCTTCCATACAGTGTGAGCCTCTGGGTGTGGTCCCTGTGCCAGGGAGCCTGGCAGGAGGAACAGGGAGTGGCCCCTCAAGGAGGAAGCAGGGTTAAAAAGTGAAGCTAGAGGCTAGGGAAAAATCCCTTAATCTACATCATTACAAGGGGCTTGAAACTTGGGGAGCACAGTGGGACCAGGCAGAGCTAGCTGCATGGCCTCTGCTGGAATCTTCCCATCAACAGCTGTTCCTCTCTGTGTCATTATTTCCTGGGTGCAGAATGGACCAGAATGAACCACCCCAGTGAGGAGAAATTGGGTACTGCAGCTGCCTGGACACTGTCCTAGGCAGCTCCTGTCCCTGGCTAACAGGGCTTGGAGGGGTAGGGACATAGGACTCTAATTGATAGTGTGCTTAGCTTAAAAGAATTCTGAAATCACATATGAGAAAACACACACGAATACCACACGCACACATATACACACAATCCATACAACTCACAAATGAGCATGCACGTGCATGCGCTCGCATGTGCGCGCATGCGCGCGCGCACACACACACACACACACACACACACACACCCAAGGAAGGCCGATCCTTGTCAAATGCTGTCATCAACATGGAGCCCTTGCTGCAGGCACACTCCTCTCTGGGATTGACTGGGACAGAAGCAGAATTCCATCCCACTCCCCTCTCTCAAAAATCCTGGAACTGTGACAGTGAAGGCTGATAGGAGAGAAGACCTGAGTGAGTAGACACAGGGCATTCATTATCCACAGAGGTGTCTGCTAGGGACAGCCACCACTGTCAGATTCACTGAATATTTCAACAAGCACTTGCTAAGCACTTTAGCATAGTAACATTTCCAAGACTCACAGTAACCCTGTAGCCCCTGTGGCAAGGACTGTTAGTTATTTCCAATTGACAGCTGAGAACACTGAGCCACAGAGCAGCCCTGAACACACCAGGGACCACACAGCTAGCCAGTGGCAGAACTGGGGTGTGAACTCAGGACCCTATGTCTCCTATGCTGATGTCACCAGAGCACTGTGGAGGCAATGCTGAGGGCTGGAGAAGGTTTGTGGGGTACAGTGCTCAGGGCTGTGTGTCCTGCCTCTGCCACCTCAAGTCTTAAGAGCACCCCATGGAGACTCAGTGTCAGACTCATCTGGACTTTGGTCCTGCAGGTCCTGATGCTGTTGGAGGCAGTGGGGTGGCCCTAGGCAGAGGATCTTCACCCAGAACATCCCCTTCTGCCTTCTGCTAAACATCTCTGGCCTTCTTTTCCTGTCTTTGTCTTTGTGGCATCTCTGGAGTCTACCCCACAGATTCTGCATAAGTAGCCCCTCAAATGAAATCAGGGTATTTGGGGAGCAGCATCCTCACTGTCTCCCTGGAGCCTTGAGGTTCCAAATGCAGATAAACACACCTGTTTGAAAAGTAAATGGAGGCACTTTCTCCCCAGGGCCCTAGCCTTTTAGGATGGGCCTCTCTGTCACAGCAGGCCTGGCTTTCTGCTTTCAAATGAGGTAGTTTCCCCTGGAGTTCCAGAGAACCTGGGCTATATGTATGGAACAGAATGACCATGGTAGCATCCCCTGAACAGGTACAAGATCCAGCGATGGTCAGAGGCTTGATCAGCATGCCCAGCACTTGCTGGGTTCAACTACCATATGCCATAAATCTCATCAGTCCCACCAGGGCACTGGGAATGTTGCCACTTTCTCACTGGGAGGCAGGAGGCTAAATTCTATTCATGCCCCTTCTGGCTCAGATTCTCTGAGCCTCTTCCATCAGCATAGACCCAATTGGAACGCAGGAAATTTTGTCAATGAGGAGCAGGTGTCCTGAAGCCTTGACCTGCAACCATCTGCCAATGACAACCACACTTTATGGAAAGAGACCCTACTTGCAGGCCATTCCTGACTTGTTCTCCAAAGAGCTTGGAACAGAGAAGAGGAACAGGAAATGCAGTCTGTGAACACACCCCAGCAGGCTTTTCCCCACCTCCCCTGAGCTGAGGGCTGGGTATGGGCATGGCTACACCCATTCACTGGGGTCCCCCAGATGCTCCTCCAACTCAGATAGCCCATGTGGCCCCTAATGTTCCTCATAGTCACTGGCTGCTAAAACCCCCACATCCATTCATTTTCCTGTTTAGTAACATTTATGAAGATATGGCCATTCCCCAGCACTACTGTAGGATCCACAGAAATCTGTGAGGGAGATAGAGCCCTTGTGGAGTTAGTCTTCCAATTCAGTGAGAGAAAAAGTGTTCCAATATTTCAGTGTCTTTCATGGCACAGAGTAAAAAAATAAACCAGGAAGAGGTGGGGCATGGGTGGTTCCTAGTGTGAGAAGGTGGGCACATGGGGTGCAAAACAGGTCAGCAGGCTGTTCATATCATTCCATCCTGTGTCACTAGAACCCATGGGCCTAGATCTGTGAGCATTTAAATGCACTGTCAATAAGAAAAGGAACCTGGCTGGATTTGAGAATTGAGGTGCCACAGTATGAAAGGAGAATGAGCAGCATCCTTTGGGGCAGTGCCAGTTCTCACACCCAGTTTGAGATTGAGGCAGGAAGGGACTTTACAGCAGTTAACCCTGTCCTTAGAAAAAAGGCCACCTTGAACAACAGGACACTTTCCTCCACTCTTCCCAAGGTGACACAGTGTTTGAGTATGCAAGAGTGTGATGGGGAGGAGTCTATCATTTTGGGTGAGGGGAACACTTTCAGTGTCTTCCAAACCTTTCTCATAACTTTATATTTTTCTCTGTGCACCTTCTGTACTTTTATTTTTTGAATATTTTTATTTGCATATATGTATATGTTTTCTTGTATACATGTATTTAAAGAAATATTTACTTCTCAGGGACCAGGGGAGGGGACATTTAGTAGTTGCCATTTAATGGGGACACAGTTGTAGCCTGGGAAGATTAAAAAAAAAAAGTTCTGTAGATGATTGGTGCTGATGATCCCTGAGCTACCCTCAAACTCTCCATCTAAAACTGGTTACAATAGCAAATTGCATGTGTATTTTTTACCACAACATAAATTTTTAACTCAAAAGGAACACACAAACAAATATCAACATTATTACATAGAAAAATCAAAATTATTTCCCTAATAGAACAAAAAAGTAAAACAAAATCATGAGAACAAAATATCCATAGTTCTAGCCTGTCATGGTCACCAAAGGGCATTCTGAACCAGAAGTCACATCTTAAGTTTCAAATGAGTATTAGTAAAAAACGACAAAATTGATTAAATCATGCTAATGCAATACTAAGGCTTTTTCCTTGAAAATCAACAAGGTCAAAGAGGACTGACTTGGGAAGTTCCTTCACTGGGGTTAGTTGATGCTGTCCTAATGCAGGGTCCCCTCAGTCCCTAGGTTTCTTCCATTCCCCTCAGCAGTTTTCTGAAAGTCTTTCTTGCTTTTACAAGGAGGAACTAAATGCTAGATTGGGGAGAAGCAAGAAGACAGGATTTTGGCATTTTCTCCTTCTTCCAGTTCCTTCCCAAAGTCAAATAGCTGGCTTTGACCTGTTTTCATTATGATCTTCCTGTAGACTTTGTTTTTTTTTTTTGACAAGAGATCTGTTGCTTTCACAAATATATTGTTGTCCTAGATCTAGAAGGATGCTCCCAGCTTTAGGATTCCTGGATTCACTGTTAACTGTAAGCATACTTAAACCACACATGCCCATCTCCTTCTATTATTTTCTGTGACATGTTTTGCAGACAAAATTTTCCTTGCCCCAAATCCACTTTTCATCCTCCTTGTGACAAATCTTATTCTTTTGATGATAACCCCCCTTTTCTCAGTCCCTGCAGTTTTGCTGGGTTCAAAGATGGGCATGTGACTTGGATCTGGCCTATCAGAAGTCTTAAATCCCCTGACAATTGGAATGGGCTAAGAAATGGAAACTTTACTTAATTAAAGTTAATAAAAACACTTCTTAGCTGTGAGCTGAAGACAGCTATTCTCTGTCTCCTTCTGTGGCTGAGAAGTTACAGTGTTGAGTTGGAGCAGTTGGTGGCCACTTACTATAGGTGAACAATATCTACTCTAGAATGTAACCAGACCAGATGGATGCAGAGTTAAAAGATGGAAAAACAGAACCACATGGTGACTTCTTTTGAATTCCTGTATCTAACCATACCCTCATCCTGCTCAAATCTATGACTCAATAACATCCTTGGCCTACTTAATCCAACTTGAGATAAGTTTCCTGTCACTTACAACAACCTTGATTGATACAATTTTCAAATAAACTGTTCCTTAATGTCACTGTTTCTCACATATTCTTGCAAACAGTAAATATAAAATACTGTACTTGGAAAGGACCTGACTTTCAAGGCTTTGGGGGGCAGATTTCTTTTCCTTCAGATCCTAGGACATAGACCCAAGACCATCAGCAGTTGAGGGCCTCAGCTTGGGTAATTTCTATTCATTATTGCTTTATAGTTGTCAAATGTAAAATGTGCCCCATAGACTTGTACTCCTTAGGCTTGCCCAAGGTCTGAGATCTGTCACCAGCTCAGTTCTGACCGTTTGCACAACTCTGGTATTTTTGTGTCTGAAGATATGAGTCCATTGGGCACATATCTGATTCATCCAAAAACAATATTTAGCTTTTGGCTGACATGCCATCTTGACATAAACATCTGAGCTCCTGAAAAGATTCTCCAACAGCTTGATGGCTTTCTAGGTGAAGAGTTGGCTGCTCACCAATTCAAATATTTTTGCCTCTTTCTTTTTACTATGAACGGGGCCTTTGAAGAACTGTAGATTTATTGAATGTTCATTGAGTAAACTTGTTTACATAAAACATGCAGGAGGAAGTTTTTACTGTACTTCAATATATAATTTCAGTCTGTTTTCTGATGAGCCTGCTATGATGGAGATCATTATCCTAGGCTACAGTGGTCTCATTATTTACCCCAGTCAGTAAATTCAAGACTGAGCAGTGCCACTCGGGGGTGTAATGGAAATTCTGCTCTCTTGATTCCCCAAGAATGGACTTTGGAGTTGGGGAGACCCCCTGCCCCGCCATAAAAAAGAAAAAAGTGGAAACAGGGTGAAGCCACAGAATCTGGCTGCATTCAGAGGGAGGCCAAGGCCTTTGGACAGCTATACCCCTCTGTCTACAAACCTAGTGATTTGATCAACAACAGTGGAAGGTAGAAAGTGTAGGCGATCACTCAGGAGCAGTGGTGGGGGGTGATTAAGAGCAACCTATAATACTGGGGTAAGTAAAGGTTTGCTTTCACATGGTATTTGAATGGAGCCCATGAATCATCTCTGGGTGAACAATGAAGCTTTGCCTATGGCTGTACTTGCTGGTGACAAATCAGTCCTAATAAAAATAGCATGGTTTCTTAAGAAAATTGTAAAAAGTGATAGTATCTTCCAGTTGAGCTCATAATGGTTCCTGATGGTCAATGCTATAAAAAGATTAGATATAAATATCATTATATAAAAAGACAGCCCCCAAATTCTGAATTTGAAGAACCTTAAACATCAAAGGAGCAGGCTGTGACTCAGTGGTAGAGTGCTTGCCTAGCATGGGTAAGGCACTAAGTTCAATTCTCAGCACCACATACAAATAAACAAAATAAAGCTCCATCAACAACTAAAAAATATTTTTACAAAGGAGCTGGTTTAAGATTAATTTATAAATAACTAACCCTACTCAAATTTGTTAAAAGTGAAAACAATCCATTTGGAAAGTACAGCATTCCTAGGAAGCTATCATTAAAAGAGTACAAGAACATACTCTTCTCAAGGGAAGCAAATGCCCAAATACTCTCCCCAAACTTCTTGAACCCCAGTTTAAATATATTATTATATAAAATAAAGTGTTCTTTTTTTCTGAACTACAAGTGAAAAAATCTTACTCAGGGTCAATTTATAGGAAGTCAGTATCTCCAAAGAAATTCTCAGCCGCCTGAGGTATTATTCACAAAGCACAGTTGTTAATTGCTTTCTATTACCCAAATTGAACATCACAGTTTCACCTATACTACATCCTAAAAACACTTATTTTTTAAGCTCCAATAATATAAGAAATAATATTTTTATTGCTTACTTTGTCATCAACCATATATTTTATCCCCAAAGTTTTGAAGGCCTCTTAACCCTGACCGTTTATGGTGGGTGGGGAGAATGCTCAGTGTCCCCAGAGCCCAGAATTGTGACATTCACACAGTTCTCTTCACAGTGTTCGAGCTTCTCTGCACTGTGGTGGAATTACTAAATTGCTTGGCCACTCATATGTTTTCCTCTACTGGATATCCCTGAGGACTCCTTAGCACAGGAAGAATGACAAGAGTGGTGGAACAGCATGACCCAACTCAAGATTCCAGCTAGGGGTCATGACAGAGAATCAGCAGATCATGACCACACTCAGAAAACCAGATAACTAATGTCCTGGGATCTTGTCATGGTATGAAGAAGCCCACAGGTATGCTCGGGCTCAGTCCACCAGGAAAACAGCCTTATGAACAGGAGGACAGTAAAGAAACCCTAGGAGGTTAAGGAAAGGCAGGACATTTAGGAAAAACTCGCTCCACCAGATTGGTGTTGATTCTGGAAAGAAGACCAAGATGACAGAAGCACATGCATGCACAAATTAATGTGTCTTGTGTGTTCAGAAGAAAGTGCTTGAGCCTGGTATCCTGTCACATGGAGGCTGAGGCAAAAGTATTCCAAGTTCAAAGCTGCCATCTGCAACTTAGCCAGACCATAAGAATTTCAGTGAAGCCCTGACTGTAAATAAAATAGAAAAAAAGGGCCAGGGATGGGGCTCAGTGGTTAAGCTCCCCTGGGTTCAGTCCCCAGTAAAATAAAAATAAATACTGGGGTTGAACCAGAGAGGAAGATCCCACTGAAATCCATTGAAATAGCTATATACAGCACTCAGATGTTGTTCTCCTAAGTCTTTAGGGTCCACATAAATAAAACTATGAAAACAGAGAACCACGTCACAATACGTAAAGTCTATTCCTTCAGAGAGAGGCCAGTGTTGACCAGCTATCTATTTTCCTCATTTCAGTCTGTATAAAATCTTACTTCCAGAAGGTATCATGAGAGAAAAAAGGTCTAAAGTCATTTTGAAAAATTAAGTCACAAAAGTATACATGTGTGAGATGTGTGTGTGTGTGTGTGTGTGTGTGTGTGTGTGTGTGTGTTTAAATTTTTTATTTGGTACCAGGGATTGAAACTCAGAAGCACTCAACCACTGATCTATATCCCCAGCCATATTTTGTATTTTAGTGAGAGACAGGGTCTCACTGAATGGCTTAGTGCCTCCCAGTTCCTGAGGCTAGCTTTGAACTTGCAATCCTCCTGCCTCAGTACCCCAAGCCACTGGGATGACAGGTATAGGCCGTCATGCCCAACACAAAAGGATCATTTTGGAAAAATAAAATAAGTCATGGATTTAGCACCCAGAGGTTTCTTCACCTAGAGAATTATAATATCTGAAGTGTGGAAACTGGGAACAGAGTTACAGAACTTAAAAGAGAGATCAGGAAAGACTTGCATAGATAAAGCACTTTATAATGTCACAAAGGACACATTTCCATTATTGGGAGAAAGACAAATTATTCTGCAAAAGGTATTGGAACCATTTTGAAGATGCCTAATGGTACAGGTAAAAGCATGAAATCCAATCCCTTTCTCACTATGTACATCAAAATAAACTCATGATGCTCTGATAGATCAAACGTATCCATTATCAAAGTCCAGGAACAAAACAAATGAATGTTTACATCGTATAGGAGGATTTCTAAACATCAATGTGGAAAGCAAGAAGGCAAAGTTGGTTACTCATGCAGGTTTTGTATGTATATGGAGGTGTGTGTGTGTGTGTGTGTGTGTGTGTGTGTGTGTGTGTGTGTATACATGTACACACATACACCAGCACATATTGCTCTTGGACTTTTGTGGTGTTCAAGTTAATCTTTGAAATAATCAAATTCATACAGACAGGAAGTAGAATGGTGGGTAATGGGATGAGGAAGACAGAAAAGTGGCAAGTAGTATTGAATGAGGACAGGTTGAATTCATGAGTAGAAAATCCTGGGGATGGACAAACAAAGGTGATGGCTGTATAATAATGTGATCCTCTTTGGTGCCATAGAACCATACTCCTTTTTACAAAGTTAACATGTTAATTGTCTCACATCATGAACATGGACAACTGCACCTGGGTTAACTTTTTTTTTAAAGCACCATCTATATTATTTTTTAATATTTGTTTTTCTTATTTGTTGATTGATCTTTATTTTATTTATTTATAAATGGTGTTGAGAATGAAACACAATGCCTCGGACATGCCAGGCAAGTGTGCTTTGACTGAGTGACAGTCCCAGCTCATATGGTAACTTAAAAAAATGTGTCTGAGATACAATTATATAGGAATATGTATACAGATATGCCAAAATATTTTTTAAAAATAAAACACCAGCAGGGCTGGGGATGTAGCTCAGCAGTAGATCGCTCAGCTAGCATGGGAGAGGCCCTGGGTTTGATCCTCAGCACCACATAAAAATAAGTAAATAAAACAAAGGCATTGTGTTCAACTAAACCCCCCCCCCAAAAAAAAACCTAGTAAAATATATTTTATATATGCATGTAAAATGATTACAATGGACAACTTCAGGTTAAAATTTAAAAAAAATTGCCACAGTAACAATGAATATCTTATTTAAATTGAAATTCTTGGGCTAAAGGTAGGCATGCAATTTAAATTTGGGCATATTTCTTGAAAATTCTCTGCAGGAGAGTTATGACAATTTTGTATTTCAGTGATCAGAGCATGATAATTCCATTTTCCGACACTGTTGACATTAGATTTTCTCACTCTTTTTTATTTTTTGTATAGGCAAAAACACACATGTACTTTAGGTTCCCTTTGTATTACCATATTGTGAGGTGGAAAGTCATCTCTATTTTTGGTATGTCATCTTTTATAAAGAGCTGCTATTGGGTTTTGCCATTCTTATCGGCTGTTTCAGCCTGTTAAGTTGTAGGAGCTCCATATGTGATTAAGCTCTGGTGAGCTGTGCAGACACCCCCAGGAGCATCACCAAATTCTGTTTTCTAGCAACTGGCAACAGTTTTCCCTCTTGCAGAGAGCCCTTTGCCAGCTGGAGAATTCTGGTTCATCTTCTCAATTTGCAATGGCAGTCAAACTTTTTCCATGGCTCCAGCGGGTGTCTGCCCTTGGAAGGAAGGGTTCATGGGTGGAGCCTGGACTCAGGCTGGATTTTCCCAGTGGCTGGAGGAACCCAGGCCTCTACAGGGCCCCGGCTCAGTTGCAGGTTGGCAAGGTGGATCTGGGCCAAGCCTGAACTCCAGTGGCAGTGGTGGGCTGGTGTCGGGTCAGACCTGTGGCCATCCTGTGCCTGGGCTTCCGCCACAGGTGGTAGTGGCACATCTGGATGGATCCTGAGCTCTCAAGCTTGTCTGCTGGTGAGTGGAGGCAGTCCTGGGCTGAGCCTGAGGACCCACAGACTTGAGAAGGTGGCGGGTAGAACCTGGGTCTTCCTTGGGGCTCGGCTCCTGGGCAGAGCTTCAGTGGCAGCAGGAGTCCGCCAGTGGCTGGATGGAACCAGGTGTACCCTGGCCACAGTCGCCAGGCAGGTGGACAAGGTGGTCCTGAGCCGAGCCTAAGCTACAGCGGCAATCTGGTGGGGTCAGAACGAACTCTGACCTACCCTGTGACTGAGCTGGGCTCCTGGAGCCTCAGGCAAAGTGAATCTGGTCGGATTCTCAGCTCAGGCAGGGATCAGCTGGTGACAGGATTTACCAAGGCCTACCCCAGGTAAAGACTCCTATGCAGGGGGAAGAGGCTGATCAGGGCAGAGCCGAGGTCCAGCGGATGTCAATCAGTGGTGGGATGGACCTGGGCTTACCCTGAGAATGGGCTTGCATGCAGTTAAGCAGGGAAGATCACCCTGGGCCTGGCCTCCACAAGGGTCTGCTGGTGGTTGGATGGAACTGTGCTGACCCTTGCCCAGGCTCCTGTGCAGCTGGCCTCAACTGATCATGCAGGAGCCTGAGCTCTGCAAGGTGTTCACCTGTGGGCAGAAGTGGTCCAGGATCTGCCCTGAGCTCTGGTAGGGGTGGGCTGGTGGCGGGAAGGAGCCAGGCCTACCTTGGGCCAGGCTCTCAGGCCTGTGAGCCAGGCTGAAGAGGGCTGGGGCTGAACTCAGGCAGGTGTCTTCTAGTAGGTGGAGTCAGTGCTGGGTGGAGCCTGAGCTCTATAGGACATCTAAAGGTGGGCAGAGTCATTCCTGGGCTGAGTCTGGATGGATCTGTGATTACCCTATGCCCTGTCTCATGTGCAGTAAAGCTGTGGCGGATCAGGCCTGTGCCTGACCTCCTCAGGGGTCTGCAGGTGGTGGGATGGAATTGTGCATACCCTTGCCCAGGCTCCTGCGCAGCTGGACTTGGCTGATCAGGCAGAGCCTGAGCTCTGGTCTCCAGCATGTTGTAGGAAACTTCTCTTGGCACGCCCCAGGCCTCCCTAGGCCTCCTCATTCTGCTCCTTAACCAGCAGCCCAAGGATCCTCTTTAGCATTAAGCCTCTATAGGAAGCAAAGCCAGTGGTTGTTAATACAACCCCTGTGCAGATGTCAGTTTCATTTGTTGAAGCTCAGGCTATCCAACAAATTGTCCCAAAATCCATCAATCCAGCTTCATAAATAGTAACTAACAGCCAACCACAGCAATGGCTTATTATGCCTTCCACCCCACTGTCACAGATCCAGCCCAGCCTCACTAACTTCCCACCATGTACCATTCTGACACCAGCACCAGGAACAGGCATTGTGGGCTACAGTGCTTCCAGATCAGTATATTACTCAGCTATAGCAGTCTTCATATGTGTGTATAGCAGTCAGCTCTAATTTTACTGAAACATTTGGTATCCAGACCCAGGCAAGTCTTCCATTCAATGGCATAATCCCATCAGTGTCTGCCAGTTGGCCCAGTCAGCCCTGTAATTGTACAAAATAACTGTTTGAAATTATACTGTGATTGCTTTGTAAATGGCAAATTTTATATCAATTGCAGTTATACTAATTGTTATAACAACTGTAACTTGAAAATGAAAGGCAAAGAGCAATAAAGGCATGCACTGACAGAAATACAGAAGATTTTATGCCTAAATTAGGGAAAGGAAAGGGTGAGAAGCATATCAATGGCATAGCAAGGGATGTAATTGCCGATGTCAGGATGTCTTAAAAACTACTGAGTGCTATGAGGAAGAAATAATGTGTTCCTCAATATGTAAATGTGTTAGCTATAAGAATTTTGAAGAAAGCCCAGAAAGATAGACATGGATGCATTTGGCAGATAAAGCTGAAGTAAGAGTGCAGCAACAAACAGCAGGAAGACTAATTTATCTTCTCAGATTATTTCAGACTTGCTTACTAGGCCAACACTGGCTTTGAATAGTGGAGGAGGAAACTTGCCATTTACATTTATAACTAAGGAAGTAGTAATTGGCTTCACACACAGGCAGAGCAGACAGACAATAAGAGAGAATCAAAGGCAACAGCAGAATGGATGATTCTTGAGGAATTGGGACATTGTTTGATGTGCATCATCAACTCTGCAGGAAAAGCAAAATGAGACCTCCGTATCATGAATTGCTAACTCTTGCACAAGACTGATAAATGGACCTGTACAGAAATGTTAAGGATGCTTGACGTTCTGGAAGATAGTTTAACAATTACTGTATTTTAATTCAGTTCTATTTAAAAAGAAATATGAAATTATAATATTGAAAAAGAAAAAAATGAGAACATTTTAAATCTTAGTTGATTCTATGCCCGTTCTAAATTAGATTTTTCTTTTTAAAAATTTTTCTTTCCTGTATAATATAGATTCTTAATTTCCTTATGTGTCTTAAGAATTAGATGTCCTATTCTTTTGATTCTATTGGCAAAGAACATTTATAAATCACTATAATATAATTTATAAAGTATTGTGTTTTATGACTTTGTTCAGTAGAAACATCCAAAGCAGCATTGGTATTGCCTAGTCACTCCTTGGTTCTAGATTTAGAATAAACACAGATAGAATGTCTACATAAACAAATTATGGAACATATTTGAATGACATCTTGTGTTTAGAAAAGCAATATCCTTTTAAGAAAAATTAGCTTTTTTAGCGTGAATTCTGGAATATGCTATTTTTACTTTGGAAAATCAGAAGGGGAAGAAATCCAGAGGCACATTTTTAAAATTAAGAAGTTATATTTTCAAAAACACACAAAATGTTAGGGTACAGAAAATGATTTTCAGAGGAGGGGATGTTTTTCTCTAATGAGGAATGGCTAACATGCTTAAGGATCTCCCCAATGTCTTTCAGAGGCACTATATGTTTGAAAAAATAAATTGTCGTCGAAGTGATTACTGTGTATTGTTAAAAAGAGGTACGTGTGGATAGAATTAAACATTATGTAGTGGCAACATAGATCTTCACATAACTATCAACTATAAAATTTGGCTTGTATGGAGAAATAAGGAATATAGGAGCTGTAACAGATGAGTTTAGGGAAAGATTTTTCATCAACACAGTTCTCTTTGTAGACTTTTGGACTAAAAAGTTTCAAACCAATGCATGATTCTTACTTTTTCATTCTAATGGACTGTCTAACAAAGCATTGAAAATTGTAATAGGGTTTGTTTTTTTAAGGGATGTTTGATATGTCATTATTTTAGCCAGGGATTTGGTAAGCTGATGGTATGTGTGTTTTTATAGGGGTTAGAAGTACTCAATTGCAGAATGAGAATGACAATAACAGTTATCATATAGGGTTGTGGTAAGGAGAAAATTCAACTACCCAATGTGTGATTTAGCAAAGTATCTGCCTGGATTTTAGGACATGCATTGTCACTGTTAGCTGTTGCTCTTAGAGAAAATAGAAAAAGAAAAGGGAAGAAATATGAATGAGATCAGTACCTTTTGGGGAAAGATAAAGAAATCCAACATGACTGAAACATAAAGACAGTTGGAAGGTGGGAAAAGTAAAGAAGATGATGCAAGAGACACAGACACAGGTTGTGGTCCATGTTGCCTGGTTATAAGTCTATAGACTTTACCTAGTGGGTTATGGGGTTTGGCTTTTCATTAGACCACTTGAAACATTTAAAAAGGAATAACACTGGAAACAAGGGCGCAGTGATAAAGCTATGTACAGATAGCAAGAGAGATGAGAACCTTAACTGGCTATAGCAGTGGGCACAAGAGAAAATGCACTAATTTCAGTATGTTCTTTCTTCTATTTAAAAAAGTTTCTTTTGTTTTTGTTAATTGAGTTTGTGAGAACCAGCCTGCAAAATGGCCTGGATATGCTTCCTCCTGCTCTTCATGGCCCCTCCCACACTTTATCAGGATGAACCTGTGTGACCAATATAATATGGCAGAAATACTGTTGTGTAAGTTTTGAAGCTAGATGCTGCAAGATACTGCTTCTCTCTCTTTGCTCCCTTGATGACTCAGTCGAGGCAATCTATTTCAGTCACCATGACATAAATATCTCTCACAGCCTGGGGGCCAACACATTTGCAGAGGAAATGAGACCTACTTCCTATAAGCAGCCAGCACCAAGATGACCCCCAGGTGAATAAATCACCTTAATAGCCCATTTTCTGGGATAGGGATATAGAGTGCTTGCCTTGAATGAACAAGACCCTGGCTTCAATTCCCAGCAACACACACACACACACACACACACACACACACACACACACACGAAATAAAACAAACAAACAAAACAAAAACAAAAACAAAAACAAAAACACATCTTCCAGCCCCAGTCAAGCCTGTAGAATTGGTAACCCTGGCTGAACTTTTTATTTCTTTAAGTATGCAAAATCAAACTCTAGGACTCACACTTGCTAGGCAAGAAATCTACCACTGAGCTATATCCCCAGCTCTTTGTTAACTTTTATTTTGAGACAAGGTTGGGCTAATTTACCCAGACTGGTATTGAACTTGTAATCTTCCTATATAACTGTGATTACAAATTACACTACCACACCTAGTCACCCTGGTTTTTTGGTTGTTTGTTTGTTTTTCTCTGCTTTTGTCTATGTGGTACCAGAAAGTGAATTCACATTTGCATTAACATGGAGCTACATCACTGGTCCTTTTTGTTTTATATTTTGAGATACAGTCTTCCTAAATTGTGCAACTGGCCTTGAACTTGTGATCCTCCTGCCTCAGCCTCAACAGTAGTTGGGATTACAAGTGTGTACTACCACAGCTGTCTCTGACTAATTTCTTAACTGCAACTTCACCACAAATTTCATGCAGGAATCTTCAATCAAACCCTTCTGAATTCCTGACCCACAGAAATTGTGTAAAGAAAGTCATACTTATCCTTATGTTATGCAGATAATTTAGGGGGCAATTTACTACATAGTAATAGTTAACTAATACAGATTTATCTCATCTAGTAATTTACTACATAGCAATAGCAAACTAGTACCTGGTATGTTAGATTCTAAGGTTCACATTTCTCTGCGTGAAGGCATTATCTCTATTTTCCACTCCTTAAATATAGAAGGAATTTATGAATATGATGGAATACCATGACCCTGTTCCCTTACTTTAAATGGTAAAAGGGATTGTGAAGATATAATTAAATTTACCTATCATTTGACTTTAATTCAAAGAGTTAGATAGGCTTGCTCTAATCATACAAAATCTTTACATCTGGGTCTAGAGGTCAGTCAAAGGAAATTAGAAATGCCAAGCAGCTGAGAAATTCCTTTACTAACCTTGAAAGAACTAATTGCCACATTTTGGATTGGGTCACTTGTCACAGAATGGCAGGAAGCCTCTAGAAAACCCCGTGTGTCAATCAGAAGTAACTGGATTCTCCCAACAGCCAGAATGATCTTGGAGAAAAACCCCAAACTCTACATGGGAACTGAAGCCATGACAAACACCTTGAGTTTAGTCTGTCATTTCTTGAGCTAAGAACCCAGTTACTCCATCCTCAGACTTCTGACCTTCAGAGTTCTGAAATAATAAATGGGTATTATTTAAAGCTGCTATATTTGCATAATTTGTTACACAGCAATGGAAAACAAATGCACCTGGCTTACATAATGAGCTATTGGATTTTGAACTGATGCCATAATAGAAAAAGGGTTTTGGGAACATAAAAGGGGATGAGTATATTTTGCATGTGAGAAGGAAGTTAATTATCCAGGGCCTGGGAGCAGATTCCTTCACCAGCAACCATATTCCAGGATGGCACCCAGTGATCCCTTGCCTGCTGGAATTCACAGTCTTGTTTACTTTTTTCCTCTCTCTCATTGAGTAGGTCTGACTCAAAGAGGAATAATTTAGAAGTAAACCTGTGTGAGTGTTGAGGCTCCTTCATCAAAAAGATATTACAGCTTCCACCTTAATCTCTTGTGGACTACCTTCCCTTTGTGAAATACCC
Organism: Callospermophilus lateralis; assembly: GCF_048772815.1. Lineage (NCBI taxonomy): Eukaryota > Metazoa > Chordata > Mammalia > Rodentia > Sciuridae > Callospermophilus > Callospermophilus lateralis. The sequence goes on along the minus strand of NC_135316.1, from coordinate 20,061,884 downwards.
ACCATGCCATGAGGATACTTTAAGTTCCTCTATAGAGAAGATCATGAGGTAAAGAACTGAGGCCTCCTGCCTGATAGCCACACCAATGTGCAGCCATGTGAGGGAGCCATCTTGGAAGTAGATCTTGTAGCCTAGTCAAGTCTTGACAGATATATTTACTGTAATATTTTGAGAGATCATAAAGTAGAGCCAATCAGCTAAGTGTCTCTGAAAATATTGACCCAAAGACACTGTGGAAATAATGAATTTTATTGTTTTAAGCTGACAAATTTGGATGTATACAACAACAGATAACTAATTAAGAGGTTTATAGAATGGTTTCTGAAGATTGAGCCCTCTGCCTAGATTATAGTGGACAATCAGTCTGCAATGTAAATAATGGGGGTATTTTCAGGAGTATTTAAGGGCACTTTTCAAGACAAACACAAACTTGTGATCCTATTTCCGATTAGTAATAAGTTACATGTCACTGATAGAAAAGCAATAGCTAAAGAAAAAAGACTGTGGTAATTGTGCCAGAGGTAAAGATTGAGAGTTTTTCTCTCCACTGGCTCTTCTAAACATCCTGATTATCTTTAACAGTCCCTTAAGACCTTTCTTTCTATGTTTTGTACAAAAGAAACAGCAAAATAGTAGAAATAATAATAAAGAGAAAATACACACCACTTAGACAAAGTGAAAATCATGCCTTGAAGAACTCCTTAGAACTGGAGAACCATGACTGTTTCCTAGGATGGGGATGCCCAATGGGAATGTATTTCAACTAGTTGCTCATTTTTCATGAATTTCAAAATAAATTTAATTTTTATAAAATACATAGACTAGAAATATGGAGGTAATATCAATATGTGGCATGAGAATGAATATATGTTTAAAAGGTAGTCTTAAAAGTAGTTTGTTCCTGATTATAAAAGTCATAAAAGACTCAAAATAAAAAGAATATAAAAATTTATTTATAATCCATCTAAAGCTAAATACCGTTAACAATTTTTATGCATGTATTATAATATCAAAATATTCCTTCCATGAAAATGTGGTATATTTCTTTTAACTGGCATTAATAAAATATTTTCCCACTGCTATTAAAGTAATTTTAGCTATATCTGCTTATTTAGACTATAACTGAACACTTAATAATAAACCGAAGAGGCAAGGCCAAAGCAGACAAAATCATTGGGAAAAAGACTCATATGTGTCAGGAATCAATATTCACTTTTAACAGAGCATCTGCTGACATATCTATCTATCTAACTATCTACAGATATCTATCTATCTATCTATCTATCTATCTACAGATATATATATATATGATATGTTAAGCATTGTTATCAAAATAGATCAAAGACCTAGAAATTACACAACTCCTGTATCAAAACATAAGGTCAACACTCCAGTATATAGGAATAGGCAATGACTTTTTCAATAGGACACCTAAAGCTAAGGAAATAATGCCTGAGCTAATACTTAAGAAATGGAACAACATGAAGTTAAAGAGCTTCTACACATCAAAGAAAAAAATTAGGAAGGCAAAAAGAACCCACAGAATGGGAGAACATTTATGCCAAATATTTTTTCTGGTACAGGATTAATACATAAAATAATAAAGAGCTCAACAAACTTTACACCAAAAAATAAAATAACCTATTAATAAATGGACAAGTAAATTAAATGAACACTTCTTAAAAGAAAAATGCAAATGCCAAGAAACACTTGAAAGATGTTCAACATCATTAGCAATCAGGGAAATGCAAATCAAAACTATACACTAGATTTTATCTCACACCAGTCAGAATGGCAGACACCAAGAATACAACTAATATTAAACACTGGAGAGGATTTGGAGGGAAAGGAAAACTTTTCACTTTTGGTGAGACTGTAAATCAGTACAACCTTTATGGAAATCAGTATGGATATTCCTCACAAGACTAGGCATGAAACTATCACATGACCCAACTGGACAACTTCTTGGTATTTATTCTGAATATTTAAGATCTTGTTACTACAATGATACATGTAAACCCATGTTTATAGCAGCATAGCCAAATTATAAAACCAGTCTAGCTATCCTTCAATTGATGGACAGATAAAAATAAATGCAGCATATGTACACAAGGGAATTTTATTTAACTCTAAAGAAAAATAAAATTATAGCATTTGCAAGAAAATAAGATGGTACCAATTTTAACATGATGAACCATCATGTTAAGCAAAAGAAGTCAAACTCAAGGGTTGTATGTTTTCTCTCATATGTGGAATCTAGAGAGGAAAAATGAGAACCAAAGTGCAGGTGGATCTCTTAAAAATCAAAGGGAGATCATTGGAGGAATCGGACCAAGCAGTGGAAAGTAGAGAGGGAGGGAAAGGGGATGTGCTGGGGAGTGACATTGGACAATATATATTATGTTGTGTGCATGTATGAGTATATAACAATAAATCCCATCATTATGTACCACTATAAAGCACCAGTAAAATGTGTGGTAAAAAGAAGACCTTTCTTTCATTTGCTGTGGCAATACAAGGTCTAAAAAGTGATCTAAGCAGCTCTAAAAATGAGATTGAAAATGACATTTTTTATTGTTTTCACCTGCATTCCCTTTACAAATAGTGAAATTTACCTCTTCCATGCTTGACATGTTATTTTTATGTCTATAAATGTCTAATATCCCTTAAACATTATTGAGTTCCTTCTTTTATTGTTTCTTACAAGAAAATCCTTTGTCTATGCATGCAGTTCTTTTTCAATTTGTGATTTACTTTATTTTTTTTAATATTTTATTTTTTTTATTATTATTTTTTGTTTTCAATCCTTACTTCTTTAATCACAAATTCTTTTACACATTTATAAGTAGGAAAAAAAAATTCCTTGTTCTTGTGTAGCTATGCTAATGGGAACAGAATCAGGTTTTCTAATGAATCGTTGAAATACAGCATACACAAAAAAGTGCACAGATCCCCAACTGTATATCCTGAAGGATTTTTAAAAAAGGAACACATCCATATATCCAGCATCCAGATGGAAAAACTGGGCATCACCACGACCCCAAAACATCTATTAACCAAGCCCTTATTTTGAGTTTTTACATTATAGAATGGTTTTACCTGTTGTTTTTTTTTTGTATTTTTTTTATTTATTTATTTTTTCATCTTCCATACATTTGATTCAAATGAGTTATGCATTTCCATTTTTACCCCAAATACAGATTGCAGAATCACATCAGTTACACATTCACAATGTTTACATAATACCATATTAGTGACTCTTGTTTTCTGCTGACTTTCCTATCCCCTACTATCCCCCCTCCCCTCCCCTCTCATCTTCCCTCTCTACCTCATCTGTTGTTGTTCCATTCTCTCCTTTTCCCCCTTTCCCCTCACAACCTTGTATATGTGATTTCGTATAAACATTAGGGTGTCCTTCCGTTTCCATGCACTTTCCCTTCTCTCTCCCTTTCCCTCCTATCACTCGTCTCAGTTTAATGTTAATATTTTCCTCATGCTCTTTCCCTCTGTTCAGTTCTTATTTGCTCTCCTTAAATCAAAGAAGACATTTGGCATTTGTTTTTTAAGGATTGGCTAGCTTCACTTAGCATAATCTGCTCTAATGCCATCCATTTCCCTGAAAATTCAATGATTTTGTCATTTTTTAGTGCTGCATAATACTCCATTGTGTATAGATGCCACATTTTTTTTATCTATTCATCTATTGAAGGGCATCTAGGTTGGTTCCACAGTCTGGCTATTGTGAATTGTGCTGCTATGAACATGGATGTGGCAGTATCCCTATAGCATGCTCTTTTAAGGTCCTCAGGGAATAGTCCGAGAAGGGCGATAGCTGGGTCAAATGGTGGTTCCATTCCCAGCTTTCCCAGGATCTCCATACTGCTTTCCATATTGGCTGCACCATTTTGCAGTCCAACCAGCAATGTACAAGTGTACCCTTTTCCCCACATCCTCGCCAGCACTTATTGTTGTTTGACTTCCTAATGGCTGCCAATCTTACTGGAGTGAGATGGTATCTTAGGGTGGTTTTGATTTGCATTTCTCTGACTGCTAGAGAAGGTGAGCATTTTTTCATGTACTTATTAATTGACTGTATGTCTTCTTCTGAGAAGTGTCTGTTCAGGTCCTTGGCCCATTTGTTGATTGGGTTATTTGTTATCTTATTGTTTAATTTTTTGAGTTCTTTGTATATTCTGGAAATTAGGGCTCTATCTGAAGTGTGAGGAGTAAAGATTTGTTCCCAGGATGTAGGCTCCCTATTTACTTCTCTTATTGTTTCTCTTGCTGAGAAAAAACTTTTTAGTTTAAGTAAGTCCCATTTGTTTATTCTTGTTATTAACTCTTGGGCTATGGGCATCCTATTAAGGAATTTGGAGCCTGACCCCACAATATGTAGATCGGAGCCAACTTTTTCTTCTATCAGGTGCAGGGTCTCTGCTTTGATATCAAGCTCCTTGATCCATTTTGAGTTAACTTTTGTGCATGGCGAGAGAAAGGGATTCAGTTTCATTTTGTTGCATATGGATTTCCAATTTTCCCAGCACCATTTGTTGAAGATGCTATCCTTCCTCCATTGCATGTTTTTAGCCCCTTTATCAAATATAAGAAATTTGTAATTTTGTGGATTGGTTTCTGTGTCCTCTATTCTGTACCATTGATCCACCTGCCTGTTTTGGTACCAGTACCACGCTGTTTTTGTTACTATTGCTTTGTAGTACAGTTTGAACTCTGGTATCGCTATACCTCCAGATTCACACTTCCTGCTTAGTATTGTTTTTGCTATTCTGGGTCTTTTGTTATTCCATATGAATTTCATGATTGCTTTATCTATTTCTACAAGAAATGCCATTGGGATTTTGATTGGCATAGCATTAAACCTGTAGAGAAGTTTGGGTAATATCGCCATTTTGATAATGTTAGTTCTGCCTATCCATGAACAGGGTACATTTTTCCATCTTCTAAGATCTTCTTCTATCTCTCTCTTTAGGGTTCTGTAGTTTTCATTGTATTAATCTTTCACCTCTTTTGTTAGGTTGATTCCCAAGTATCTTATTTTCTTAGAGGATATTGTGAATGGGGTGGTTTTCCTCATTTCCATTTCAGAAGGTTTGTTGCTGATATACAGGAATGCCTTTGATTTATGCGTATTGATTTTATATCCTGCCACTTTGCTGAATTCATTTATTAAATCTAGTAGTTTCTTTGTAGACCCTTTTGGGTCTGTTAAGTATATTATCATGTCATCCACAAATAGCGATAATTTAAGTTCTTCTTTTCCTATTTTTATGCCTTTAATTTCTTTTGTCTGTCTAATTGCTCTGGCTAGTATTTCAAGAACTAAGTTGAATAGAAGTGGTGAAAGAGGGCATCCCTGTCTAGTTCCAGATTTTAGAGGGAATGCCTTCAGTTTTTCTCCATTTAGAATGATGTTAGCCTGAGGCTTAGCATATATAGCTTTTACAATGTTGAGGTAAGTTCCTTTTATCCCGAGTTTTTCTAGTGTTTTGAACATAAAGGGATGCTGTACTTTGTCAAATGCTTTTTCTGCATCTGTCGAGATGATCATATGGTTCTTATCTTTAAGTCTATTGATGTGGTGAATAACATTTATTGATTTCCGTATATTGAACCAGCCTTGCATCCCAGGGATGAATCCTACTTGATCATGGTGCACAATTTTTTTGATATGCTTTTGCATTCGATTTGCCAGGATTTTATTGAGAATTTTTGCATCTAAGTTCATTAGAGGTATTGGTCTATAGTTTTCTTTCTTTGAAGTGTCTTTGTCTGGTTTTGGGATCAGTGTTATGTTGGCCTCATAGAATGAATTTGGAAGAGCTCCTTCTTTTTCTATTTCTTGAAATAGCTTGAAAAGTATTGGTATTAATTCTTCTTTGAAGGTTTTGTAAAATTCTGCTGTATACCCATCCGGTCCTGGGCTTTTCTTAGTTGGTAGTCTTTTGATGGCCCCTTCAATTTCTTCTTTTGTTATTGGTCTGTTTAAATCGTGTGTGTCTTCCTGACTCAATCTGGGCAGATCATATGACTTAAGAAATTTATCGATATCTTCACTATCTTCTATTTTATTGGAATATAGAGTTTCAAAATACTTTTTAATTATCTTCTGTATTTCTGTAGTGTCTGTTGTGATATTGCCTTTTTCATCTCGTATGTTAGTAATTTGCATTCTCTCTCTTCTTCTCTTCGTTAGCGTGGCTAACGGTCTGTCGATCTTATTTATTTTTTCAAAGAACCAACTTTTAGTTTTATCAATTTTTAAGTGGTTTTTTTTTTGTTTCAATTTCGTTGATTTCCGCTCTGATTTTAATTATTTCTTGTCTTCTGCTATATTTGCTGTTGTTTTGCTCTTCCTTTTCTAAGGTTTTAAGATGTAGTGTGAGTTCATTTATTTGTTGGTTTTTTCTTTTTTTTGAGGAATGAACTCCAGGAAATGAATTTCCCTCTTAAAACTGCTTTCATTGTGTCCCATAGATTCCAGTATGTTGTGTCTGTATTGTCATTTGTCTCTAGGAATTTTTTGATTTCCTCCTTTATATCTTCTGTAACCCATTGATCATATAGTAACATATTGTTCATTTTCAAGGTGATGCAGGATTTTTCCTTCCTTCTTTTATCATTAATTTCCAGCTTCATTCCATTATGGTCAGATATGGTGCATGGTATTATCTCCACACCTTTACGTTTACTGAGAGTCGCCCTATGGCATAATATATGGTCTATCTTTGAGTAGGATCCATGTGCTGCTGAGAAAAATGTGTATCCACTTGATGATGGTTGATATATTCTATATATGTCAGTTAATTCTAGGTTATTGATTATGTTATTAAGTTTTATAGTTTCTTTGTTCAGCTTTTGTCTAGAGGATCTGTCCAATGGCGAGAGTGGTGTGTTGAAGTCCCCAATAATTATTGTGTTGTGGTCTATTTGACTCTTGAACTTGAGGAGAGTTTGTTTTATGAACATTGCAGCACCATTGTTTGGTGCATATAAATTGATAATTGTTATGTCTTGATGGTGGATGGTTTCTTTTAACAGTACATAGTGTCCTTCTTTATCCCTTTTGATTACCTTAGGTTTGAAGTTGACTTTATTCGATATGAGAATGGCCACTCCTGCTTGCTTCCGATGGCCATGTGAGTGGTATGATTTTTCCCAACCTTTCACCTTCAGTCTGTGAATGTCTTTTTCTATCATATGAGTCTCCTGAAGGCAGCATATTGTTGGATTTGTTTTTTTAATCCAGGTTACTAGCCTATGTCTTTTGATTGGTGAATTTAAGCCATTAACATTTAAGGTTACAATTGAAATATGGTTTGTACGTCCAGTCATGTTTATTTATTTATTTATTTTAGATTGGCTAGTTTTTCCTCTTTGGTTATTTTTCTTCCCCTTTACTGAGATACCTCCCACTGTTAGTTTTGGGCACTATTTTTCAGTTCCTCTTCTTGTAATATTTTGCTCAAAATGCTTTGCAGTGCTGGTTTTCTGGCTGCAAATTCTTTTAGCTTTTGTTTATCGTGAAATATTTTAATTTCATTTTCAAATCTGAAGCTTAGTTTTGCTGGATACAGTATTCTTGGTTGGAATTCATTATTTTTCAGTGTTTGAAATACGTTGTTCCAGGATCTTCTCGCTTTCAAAGTCTGTGATGAAAAATCAGTCGTTAACCTAATTAGTTTACCCCTAAATGTAATCTGCCTCTTTTCTCTTGTAGGTTTTAGTATTCTCTCCTTGTCCTGTATGTTAGCTATCTTCATGATTATGTGTGTTAGAGTTTGTCTATTATGGTTTTGGATGTTTGGGGTCCTGTAAGCTTCCAGGATTTGGCAATCCATTCCATCTTTCATCTCTGGGAAGTTTTCTAGTATTATCTCCTTTAGTAAGTCATCCATTCCTTTGGACTGATTCTCTGTGCCTTCTTCTATCCCAGTGACTCTCAAATTTGGTCTTTTGATAAGATCCCATATCTCTTAGATAGATTGCTCATGAGATTTCAGCATCTTTTCTGTGTTAACTATATTCTTTTCAAGTTGATAAACTTTGTCTTCATTATCTGATGTTCTGATTTCTACTTGATCTAGTCTGTTTGTAATATTCTCATTAGTGCTTTTAATCTGATTTACGGTTTCTTGCATTTCTATGATTACAACTTGATTTTTTTTAACACCTCTATCTCCTGATAAAGCTCTTTCTTTACTGATTGAATTTGTGTGATTAGTTTCTCTTCAAAATATACTTTCAATGCGTGGATTTGCTGTCTCATATCTTGTCTAATATTTTGTTCCATCTGAATTAGGTATGCCTTGATTTCTTTCCCTGTCCATGTTTCTGTTTCTGCTATGTCCTCTTGTATATTTAGATTGTCCTGCATTGTTTGTAACCCTTTTTTCCCTTATTTTTTCATATTGTTCACGTTGCTATCCAGCTCTGTTTGACTGCTTTGTAACTGCTTTCTCCTATACATTTGTTTTGGCTTTGTATATCTCTGTTGTCTCTCTTTTGTGTTGGGAGATAATGCCAGGAAATGTTGGGCTTTGTTGTGCTTTAAAGCAGATTCATTCAATTCATATAAGGCTTCTAGGTTCTGTATGCATATAATGATTTGCTGTTTGTTCTTAGGTCTATATGTTTAGGTTAGGTGCTCTGGTGGTACGATGGTTAGTATGTCTTGGCTACTTTAGAAGATTGCTCCACTGAAGGTGGATACTACTGGGCAATTGGATCAGGGTGTTGTTAGTAGCTAGGTATTTGGGAGTCTTATAGACAGCCTCGAGATATTCACCTATTTGCATTTAGACAATTACACGCAATGGAAGATGTAATGCTTGGGATGAGAGTTGGGGGGAAAGGGAATGAAGGTGCTGTTAAAAAGAAAAAAGGATGGAGGGAGAGATAGATAGAGGGGAATGAAAAGAACAATAAAACTTGAAATGGGATAGAAAGAGAGAAGGAGTCGGGGGGAAAGGATCAGGGAGAGAATAAGGAGAGAGAAAAAAAAATATCGGCAGCAGCAACCACAACAACAACAACAACAACAACAAAAAATAAAGTCTTGGAGATCCACCTTCTTCTCTTCCAGTAGGCGGAGCTGTGCCCTCCAAGTGGAGCGTCTGCTCTGTACCTGCCGAGAGCTATCTCTGTAGGGCGTCTCCTGGGAGTCTCTCAGACTTGTCAGTCCCGAGCCATTTCACTTCTCCAGCTCTTAAACCCCTTCCTCCTGTCAGCCTGCCAGCCAGGTCCTGTTCCCCAGAAGTGATTCTCCAGAGGTCTAGTTACACTTGCAGCCCCACCGCGTGTCCCTTTTAAGCCCCAATGCTGTGGTAAACTGGCGGCTAAGACCCTGACGTTCACCGCTGGTGATATGGGAGCCTTGGGGTCTGGGATCCCCTCTGCTTCCCTACGGACACGACCCCTGAGAAGTCAATGAGGTTTCCTGGCTGCGTGTATCAGTATGGGAAGTCACGCACCTGCTAAATTGGATTCTGCTGGGAAGGAATTCTGCCCGCCGAACTCCGATGATGTCACCTCTCTGCTATGGCGGGCCCCAGGCTCCTTGCTGTAATGTCCGAGGGGAGGGGTGGAACTGGTCCGGCCCTGTTCGCCTCAGCTCCTGCCTCATGGGGGCTTGGCTAAAGACTTCTTCCTGCCAAGCTGTGTCTCGGCATCTAGCAGGACCCAGTCACTTTGGCTACGGGCGGGTGGACAGATCTGCAGCTGTGCCCGCGGTGCGCGGACTGTGGAAGGTGAATCTGGTACTCCGCGTCTAGTGGCAGGGTCCCGCACGTCCGGGTCACATAGACGTTTTAAAAAAATCCTAGTAGCTCCCGGGCGGTCTCTCTTCAATGGAATTTTGCTAGGAGAATCTCTGTTGGAAGGATCCAAGAGTTATCCTTGCAACTTTATGACCCCATCACTGGGAGTGCAGTGAAAGTGCAGCCTCTCTGCCCGCCGCCATGTTGGATCCCCTGTGATTTACTTTTTAATTGTCTTTTTTTCCTTACAAGTAAACTAAAATTTAAAACATTTGCATTCTTTAATATCAACATTTTTCCTAATGATTTCTTCTTGTGAAGTTGGGCTTAGAGACAGTTACATTACAAACCACAAACATTCAAGATTATAAAGCAATTAGTATATTTTTCTGTATATTTTTGTGGATTTCATAAAATAGTTCTTCAAAGCAATATTTTAACCTTGTTTTGAAGTTATTGTAAGATTAGAAACTAACTTTTGTCCTAATGGCATTTTTTTTAAAAGTGAATGTATTACACAGTCAGTACACAATCATCATCAATGATAGAGACAAGTACGAAGGAAAAAAACACGTACAAACTGATTTAAACATTTTACTCACCCTCTGTTATTTCACTCTCTCTCCTTTCCAATATTTCATAATCTACCCATTCTATAAAATTGGTACAGTCACAATTATTGCTAGAGCTAATGCTTCTTGTGGATATTCTTGAAATGAGAACACTCTATTCCCATAATTTTACAACTCAATATATTCTTAGGAGACAGGAAGAAGTTATTGCCATTCATTTTAAGACCAAGATTTTTTTTTTTATACAAAGTCTAAAAAGAAAGGGCATTTGTTTCACACAAGTACATTTTAATTCACAGAATTACCATATCCACAGAAGACTTAATTTGAGCTTGATAAAATAATTATTTTAAACTGTGAGTCAAGTATTTGAGGCTATTGTCCTGGCATTAAGTAAGAGTTATATATGATTCAAGCAATACTTTTCCTGGTTTGCTCACTAAAATATGACTACTGTAGGATATATTATGGCTTAGGACTTAGGGAATCAAGTGAGATTTGTCTTTCAAAATTGGACTTTTGTTCAGTGGGGAAACAGGTTTGAACTCACACCTCATATGTCCAGCTTAATACCACTATGTCCAAGTGACAGATCTAAATGACAGAATTTTAGCTAAAACCATAGAGATAATTTACTTATCCTCTGATTCTTACAATTGATTTTACTTTTGATTTTATTTAGAGAAAATTGAGAACAATAAATTATATTTTTCTTTTGGCACTGGAATTCTATACATGAATGTATCTTTGCTCTTCCAGTTGACTGAATCATTCTGATGTTTATACTTATAATACAGGTAAAGAAAAGACTGTCTATTTGATAATATTTTAGTGCAAGAGAAATAGTTAGGATTAAATTTCACATGAATATGAAAAAAAATGTATTTCTGTAGGTGTATGTGTCTCCCATCAATGAGTAAGATGGTTGAATATATAAACTTTCTATGCATCATTGGGAGAACAAATCATGCAGTGATGGCTACATGAAAGATTTTTCCCTCTATAGTGGAAAATATGCAGTCTTTTTGGGTGCAAGTAATTTCGTAATTGCCTTACTCAATTACTGATGTGGGACCTGTTCAATACACTGAGACCGTTTTCCTTCATCACTGATTTTCACATTGAATGTGTGTAATGTGCCAAAGAAGAAAAGTAATGGATCTGGCTGTAGTTTCAAATGAACTAAACCATGAGAAAACAATGTGGGAGCAGGCCTTTCTCTAGAAATATATTAAAATACAAGGAAAGTCAACATGAAGTCTCTAAACATTCATTTAAAGTACTGAAACTATATTATTTCTAAGCTTCCACGAGATATTTGAACATTTAGTCCTCTTTTAAAAACATTCTTTTAAAAAATATTTTTAATTAAAATGAGTATTAGAGCAACCCCCTGTGCCTGCAAGTTAGACGGAACTGCGACCCACCGACAAACAGGCCCAGCGACCCGCCAGACACATCACCCCGGTTGGGGGAGGGGCAGAGCCGCCTGAGTGCCTGCAAGGTAGGCGGACCTGCGACCGAGCGGCAGGTCAGGCCCATCAGCCGGCGGAGGGGCACAGCTGCCCCACGCGCATACAAATTAGGCGGAACTGCGACCCAACGACAGAACAGGCCCAGCCGCCCGCCAGACACATCACCCCGGTTGGGGGAGGGGCAGAGCCGCAGCGCCTGCAAGGTAGGCGGACCTGTGACCCACCAGCAAAACAGGCCCAGAAACCCGCGGAGGGGCAAAGCCACCCCCGTGCCTGCATAGTAGGTGGACCTGAGACCCACCAGCAGAACAGGCCCAGCAACATGCGGAGGGGCAGAGCCGCCCCACGCGCCTGCAAGGTAGGCTGACCTGCGACCCACTGGCAGGTCAGGCCCAGCAGACGGCGGTGGGGCAGAGCCGCCCCCCGTGCCTGCAAGGTAGGTGGACCTGTGACCCACCGGCAAAACAGGCCCAATGGCCCACCATCGCCGCGGCTGGGGGAGGGGCAGAGCCACCACCAGCGCCTGCTAGGTAGACAGACCTGCAACTGACAGAACCGGCCCAGCGGCCTGTGGAGGGGCAGAGCCGCCGCCCGTGCCTGCAAGGTAGGCGAACCTGCGACCCCTGAAAGAACAGGCCCAGCGGCCTGCCAGCGTGGTAGGCACATTGCCCCAATTGGAGGAGGGGCAGAGCCACCACCCGCGCCTGCGAGGGAGACTTTTGCAACTGTACAAGAGCAACATAAATATATAGGGGGAAAAACCAATAACACAACAGTTTCACCAAGGAGAAAGAAACACGAACAGTATGAAAAGACAAGGAAAGAAAGGACCATAAGCAATGCAGGTCAACTCAACTTTAGAAGAGGTAATATCTGCAGCAGTGGAATGGATGGAATGTCAGATAAAGAATTCAGGATATACATGCTTCAGATGATCTGGAGTCTCAAGGAAGACATTAGACAGCAAAATCAGACAATGAATGTCCACTTCGACCACTTCGAAAATGAATTACATAAACAAATCCAAGAAGCAAAAGATCAATTATTCAGGAAGACAGAGGTTATAAAAAACAAACAAACATAAATCCTAGAAATGCAGGAAGCAATAAACCAACTTAAAAACTCAATTGGGAATACTACCAACAGAGTAGAACACTCAGAAGATAGAACAACAGACAATGAAGAAAAGGATTTCAACTTGAAAAGAACATAGACAGCTCAGCAAGACTGTTAAGAAACCCTGAGCAGAACATCCAAGAAATATGGGATAACAAAAAGAGACCAATCTTAAGAGTCATTGGAATACAGGAAGGTATAGAGGTCCAAACCAAAGGAATGAGCAATCTATTCAATAAAATAATATGAGAAAACGTCCCAGACTTGAAGAATGAGACAGAATCCCAAATCCTAGAAGCCTACAGGACGCCGAATGTGCAAAATCATAAGAAATCCACACCTAGACACATAATAATGAAGATGCCCAACATACAGAAAAAGGAGAGAATTTTAAAAGCTACAAGAGAAAGGAAGCAGATTACATTTAGGGGTAAACCAATCAGGATAACAGCTGATCTTTCAACACAGACTCTGAAAGGTAGAAGATCCTGGAATAACATATTTCAAACACTGAAAGAAAATGGGTTCCAACCAAGAATTGTGTATCCAGCGAAATTAAGCTTCAGGATGGAAGATGAAATTAAAACCTTCCACGATAAACAAAAGTTAAAAGAATGTGCAGCTAGAAAACCATCTCTTCAAAACATCCTCAGCAAAATATTACAGGAAGAGGAAATAGAAAATATCAATGAAAACCAACAGCGGGAGGTAGTACATTAAAGGGGGGGGGGATAATCAAAGAGGAAAACAAACCATGTTTAGCAACATAAATAAACAAATATGGCTGGAAGAACAGCCCATATCACAATAATAACCCTAAATGTTAATGGCTTAAACTCACCAATTAAGAGACACAGGCTAGTAGAATGGATCATAAAACAAGACCCAACAATATGCTGCCTTCAGGAGACGCATTTGATAGGAAAAGACATACATAGACTGAAGGTGAGAGGTTGGGAAATATCATGTCACTCATATGGACTTTGGAAACAAGCAGGAGTGTCCATACTCATATCATATAAAATAGATTTCAAGCCAAAGTTAATCAAAAGGGATAAAGAGGGACACTACATACTGCTCATACACCAACAAAACATAACAAACTTAAATATATATGCCCCAAACAATGGTGCAGCTATGTTCATCAAACAAACTCTTCTCAAGTTCAAGAGTCTAAAGGACCACCATACAATAATCATTGGAGACTTCAACACACCTCTCTCAACACTGGACAGATCTTTCAAACAAAGGTTGAATAAGGAAACTATGGAACTCAATAACTCAATTAATAACCTAGAATTAATTGATATATATAGAATATACTACCCAACATCAAGCAGTTACACTTTTTTCTCAGCAGCACATGGATCCTTCTCAAAAATATATCATATATTATGTCACAGGGCAACTCTTAGACAATATAAAGGAGTAGAGATAATACCATGCATCTTATCTGATCATAATGGAATGAAACTGAAAATGAATGATAAAAGAAGTAAGGAAAAAGCATGCATCACTTGGAGAATGAACAATAGGTTACTGAATGATCAATGGGTTATAGAAGACATCAAAGAGGAAATTAAACAATTCTTAGAGATAAATGAAAACACAGACACAACATATCGGAATCTATGGGACACATTGAAAGCGGTTCTAAGAGGAAAATTCATTGCTTGGAGTTCATTACCTAAAAAAAGAAAAAAAAACAACAAATAAATGATCTAATACTTCATCTCAAAATCCTAGAAAAAGAAGAGCAAACAACAGCAAAAGAAGTAGAAGTCAAGAAATAATTAAAATCAAGCTGAAATTAATGAAATCGAAACAAAAGAAACAATTGAAAAAATTGACAAAACTAAAAGTTGGTTCTTTGAAAAAATAAATAAAATCGACAGACCCTTAGTCTTGCTAACGAAGAGAAAAAGAGAGAGAACTCAAATTACTAGCATACGGGATGAAAAAGGCAATATCACAACAGACACTTCAGAAATACAGAAGATAATCAGAAATTATTTTGAATCCTTACACTCCAATAAAATAGAAGATACTGAAGGCATCGATAAATTTCTTAAGTCATATGATCTGCCCAGATTGAGTCAGGAAGATGATAACCTAAACAGACCAAAATCAATTAAGGAAATAGAAGAAACCATCAAAAGACTACCAACTAAGAAAAGCCCAGGACCTGATGGGTATACAGCAGAGTTTTACAAAAACCTTTAAAAAGGAACTAATACCAATGATTTTCAAGCTATTTCAGGAAATAGAAAGAGGGAGAACTTCCAAATTCATTCTACGAGGCCAATATCACCCTGATTCCTAAACCAGACAAAGACACTTCAAAGAAAGAAAACTACAGACCAATATCTCTAATGAACCTAGATGCAAAAATCCTCAATAAAATTCGGGTGAATCGGATACAAAAACATATCAAAAAAATTGTGCACCATGATCAAGTAGGATTCATCCCTGGGATGCAAGGCTGGTTCAATATACAGAAATCAATAAATGTTATTCACCACATCAATAGACTTGAAGATAAGAAGCATATGATTATCTAGATAGATGCAGAAAAAGCATTCAACAAAGTACAAAATCCCTTTATGTTCAAAACTCTAGAAAAACTAGTTATAACAGGAACATAGCTCAATATTGTAAAAGCTATCTATGCTAAGCCTCAGGCTAGCATCATTCTGAATGGAGGCATTGACTCTAAAATCTGGAACAAGACAGGGATGCCCTCTCTCACCACTTCTGTTCAACAGAGTTCTCAAAACAATGGACAGAGCCAATTAGACGAAAGAAATTAAAGGCATAAAAATAGGAAAAGAAGAACTTAAATTATCACTATTTGCAGATGACATGATTCTATACCTAGCAGACCCAAAAGGGTCTACAACGAAACTATTAGAGCTAATAAATGAATTCAGCAAAGTGGCAGGATATAAAATCAACACGCATAAATCAAAGGCATTCCTGTATATCAGCGACAAATCCTCTGAAATGGAAATGAGGACAACCACTCCATTCACAATATCCTCAAAAAAAAAATTAAATACTTGGGATTTAACCTAACAAAAGAGGTGAAAGACTTATACAATGAAAACTACATAACCCTAAAGAGAGAAATAGAAGAAGATCTTAGAAGATGGAAAAATATACCCTGTTCATGGATAGGCAGAACTAACATCATCAAAATGGCGATATTACCAAAAGTTCTCTATGGGTTTAATGCAATGCCCATCAATATCCCAACGGCATTTCCTGTAAAAATAGAGAAAGCAATCCTGAAATTTATATGGAAAAATAAAAGACCCAGAATAGCAAAAACAATGCTAAGCAGGAAGTGTGAATCAGGCGGTATAGCTATACCAGACTTCAAACTATACTACAGAGCAATAGTAACAAAAACATCATGGTACTGGTACCAAAACGGGCGGGTGGATCAATGGTACAGAATAGAGGACACAGAAACCAATCTACAAAACTACAACTATCTTATATTTGATAAAGGGGGTAAAAGCATGCAATGGAGGAAGGATAGCATCTTCAACAAATGGTGCTGAAAAAACTGGAAATCCATATGCAACAAAATGAAACTGAATCCCTTTCTCTCGCCATGCACAAAAGTTAACTCAAAGTGTATCAAGATACTTGATATCAAATCAGAGACATGGCGTCTGATAGAAGAAAAAGTTGGCTATGATCTACATACTGTGGGGTCGGGCTCCAAATTCCTCAATAGGACACCCATAGCACAACAGTTAATAACTAGAATCAACAAATGGGACTTACTCAAACTAAAAAGTTTTTTCTCAGCAAAAGAAACAATAAAAGAGGTAAATAGGAAGCCTACATTCTGGGAACAAATCTTTACTCCTCACACTTCAGACAGAGCCCTAATATTCAGAGTATACAAAGAACTCAAAAAATTAGACAATAAGATAACAAATAACCCAATCAACTAATGGTCCAAGGACCTGAACAGACATTTCTCAGAGAAGGACATGCAATCAATCAACATGTACATGAAAAAATGCTCACCATCTCTAGCAGTCAGAGAAATGCAAATCAAAACCACCCTAAGATACCATCTCACTCCAGAAAGATTGGCAGCCATTAGGAAGTCAAACAACAACAAGTGCTGGCGAGGATATGGGGAAAAGGGTTCACTTGTACATTGCTGGTAGTACTGCAAATTGGTGAGGCCTATTTGGAAAGCAGTATGGAGATTTCTTGGAAAGCAGGGAATGGAACCACCATTTGACCCAGCTATTCCCCTTCTCGGTCTATTGCTTAAAGACCTAAAAAGAGCATGCTACAGGGACACTGCTACATCCATGTTCATAGCAGCACAATTCACAATAGCAAGACTGTGGAACCAACCTAGAATCCCTTCAATAGACGAATGGATAAAAAAAAAATGTGGCATTTATACACAATGGAGTATTACTCTGCATTAAAAAATGACAAAATCATAGAATTTGCAGGGAAATGGATGGCATTAGAGCAGATTACGCTAAGTGAAGCTAGCCAATCCCTTAAAAACAAATGCCAAATGTCTTCTTTGATATAAGAAGAGTAACTAAGAACAGAGTAGGGACGAAGAGCATGAGAAGAAGATTAGCATTAAACAGGGATGAGAGGTGGGAGGGAAAGGGAGAGAGAAGGGAAATTGCATGGAAATGGAAGGAGACCCTCAGGGGTATACAAAATTACATACAAGAGGAAGTGAGGTGAAAGGGAAAAAAATACAAGGGGGAGAAATGAATTACAGTAGAGGGGGTAGAGAGAGAAGAGGGGAGGGGAGGGGGGAGGGGGGATAGTAGAGGTTAGGAAAGGCAGCAGAATACAACAGACACTAGTATGGCAATATGTAAATCAATGGATGTGTAACTGATGTGATTCTTCAATCTGTATACGGGGTAAAAATGGGAGTTCATATCCCACTTGAATCAAAGTGTGAAATATGATATATCAAGAACTATGTAATGTTTTGAACAACCAACAATAAAAATAAAATAAAATAAAATGAGTATTAATAATATTTTTTCTACAACCCACCTACTTGGTAAAAAGTAGGAATATTTCATTATTAACACTCAATAAGCTACTTAGCATCATGAATTTGGAAAAAGAAGAAATGGGACAGTGCACTAAATTAAGCGTTGCTTGTTTCATGAACCAGAGCTCTGGTTACCCAAATTATGTCCTTATCATAAGTCCGCTTCTAAATCTTAGTCCTGCATCCAAGAGCTAATAATCTACCAAGAGAGTGCTCAAGTTCAGCAGTCAGATGAGAGCCTACAGGAGGTGTACTGATTTTGAAATGCTTTGTGAGCACACAGACCCATAACTGCTTTTATGAGTTCCACCAATCTAAGTTCCACATCATGTGTCTGCCTACCACAGGGAACACCTGTAATTGGCTTGGTATGAAGAACAAGAATTTGTTATTTTTGTGGTGCTTTCTAGAAAATCACACTTATCTTTTTACTGTTTTTTGCATGACCTTCCTAATTCCAGAGAAGTCATTTTTTTCTTCTATTCCAGATTCTAGCTTCCAGAGTACATCAAAGTCTCTTATATTTCAGAATATATGAAATGGAATTTGTGAATATTTATTTACCTGAAACTTAATCTCTTAATATCACTTGGGAAGGGTTATAAATAAATTATGACCGATGATCAAATGCATTTCTGAATAAAAAATGTGTATTTTTGTGAACTATTGATGACCAAATTGAGAAATAGTAACAATTTGGGAGACTGAACTTCTGAAGTCACTTCTCAATGAATTTGATGCACTAATTAATCCATCAGCTGAACTTTGTTTCTAAGACTCTTGAAACTTATGCAAATGAACATAGATGGGAAAGATCTAAAAAATCTATAAACATTAAAAGAGAACTCATTACTAAATATCTTAAGAGAGACAATGCTGGGAGAAAAGGAGGAAAGAAGAAAGTTTGGATGGTTTATTTCTATTTGGGACTCTTTACCTATGCAAAGACAAATATCCAAATGGTTCTGAGTTTCATTTTGGTCCATGAGATGAAACAGATGCATTTTATAGATACAGATATACTTGAGAGCTGAATCTTCTTAGACATTTGTGCTGCTGCTGAAGTTGATCTTGATATTCCCTCTTGATGCTCTCATAGTTAATGTCTGAACATAGTGATTATTTGAAGCAAAGGGAATGAAAGGCCTAGAATTTTCCTTTATCTTTTCTCTTAATGACAGGATATATCATTTGGCCCTAACTCCTTAATTCTTGTATCTACATTGTTTGTCATGAAATTTTTGGGGACCTCCCATCCTGGGTAGAAAAACATGCTTCACACTTTGACTTTTCACTGAACCACAGGATATTAGCAAACACAATAAAAGACATTGGAAAGGATGCTTGTGTATTAGGCTAGTTTCCTGCCACCTCTTCCATCACCATGAGAAGAACACACCCAGGCAAGCCCACCTATCCCAAGAGAATGATGAGGGAGAGCTACTACTAGCCTGGATAAATTTGTGTCTAATGGCAAGTTCAACATAAAAAAGAAGGAAACACCAGCTGAGCCTCAGACTTGTTATAAATAATTGTTGTTTTAAACCACAGTAATAGCTAACTGATATATTCTTGCTTCCCTGAATCTAATAAAATTTGCTAATTTATTTGAAATTAGAGAAATTGGATATCAGGCTCAACCGAATCTCATTGCTGTTTGTCAAGAATTCATTCAAGTAAAACAATGAGAATAAAGGGTGAATTTTGTTACAAGAGTTTCATCAAGGGACAATTATCCTGGCTGATATTGAATGGAGGTTCCAAAAAAAAAATATATCAGGCAAGCACTGAAGCAATATTAGAACTTATGGTTTGTTGGTAAGCAATAATTTATGGAAATTTATTAGTCTTGTTATCAGTGAAGGCAACTGATAAAGCATCAATTTATTTAAATCAAAAAGCTTCTATAATCTTTATTTCATACCTGTCTTTTCCAAAAAAGAAAGTGAATAGCATGTCTTTCCTGGGAAAGACTCCTATTGAGAGGAGTCAAAGAAGTTTCCAAAATATTCAAATGATAGCAGTGTTATAAACTTTTCAAAAAGTATTAGGAAAATAATTAATTTTTCTTTATAAGGAAAAATTATTTTCTGAATTTCTAAAAGTTTGTGTAATGATGTGGGGGTTTGGTTAGTTGTTTTTATGATCAGATTGATAACAACCAGCTAAGCTTTAACCAAGATTTCAAAAAATGAACTGAAATCAATTTTTTAGAGTGCATTAAAAGAATGTGAATTCATGCTTCTATCGCTGGATATTAAAATGGTATGATTATCAGTGTCATAGTAAAAGAACATACAAGTGAAACAGAAGTGGTGGTGGTCCTTGCATCCCAAGGTTATCAAGGAGAATAAGTCCCTATGTGTGGTTATAAGAACTTAATAGGTTGGGTCCTAGAGTCCTAGAAGATGTTAATATATATTACAATCAAGGTTGCAAATTGATCCTCTAAAAGTAGGATAGCTAATGCTAAAGATGGCCATAGAATAAATGCATTTAGAAGAGGTTTCAGTATCTTGAGCAGAATCTGGGAAGGATTGAATGTTTGATAGATTGAATTAGAGCTTATTGACTCATGGTTTGCTCCAATTTGATAGGTATACTAGAAGTAAGATGATTAAAGGAGAAATTAACAGAACATTAAATAAGGAACTGTAGTTTTCCTACTGATTTGGCGATAATGGGTTGCATTTCCAAAAAAATGAAAGAAGGCCCTGGTGGCTTTTTACTATAATAACAGATAGATTTTGCCAAGAATGCACTGATGAGGATGAGCTTGGTGGGCATGTAGAGGGAAGTTGTGATGTAGATGGATGTATTAATTTTAAAACTTGAGACATTTTACTGATCTGTCATTGTGCAAATGATGCAATGAGATTTAACTAAGATTGTTTTCATCTTAACTGAGGATTTCTACAATGTAGGAGATAATCTCTATCTTCTAACAAACACACACATCTCATCCAGTGCTATTTTTACTAAATATATAAAATAAATAATTGTTTTATTTATTGAAGTCAATAGCTACTGCTGTAGTAAAATAATTTACATTAGTTTAGTGACAACATTTGTGCTAATTGCTGAATAAAGCTTCCAAATACTTAAATGAAAATAGGTTTAAATACTAAAGGAGTACATCAAAAAATAAAAATGAAATTTGAGAATTACACTTAACTAGTATTTAGTGACAAAGTAACCAGAAATAGTGATTATAAACCATAATGATTTTAATTGATAGTAACATAAACTGAGAGTCCTCTATAGAACCCCAAATACAGTATTCTTTCTTACTCAAGACATTATCTAATACATTCTAAATTATCACTAGTTTCTAATCAGTGCTAATGTAACCTTGCTGCTTAATCACTTGGATACAGATAAAGCAACAGGGAAACTGTGGGTTATGTATTTTGAATTCAGACAATAATCTACATTTAATTGGGGACATTTTCAGTGGAAATTCGGGATTCAGGAGGTCTAATTTTTTCATTTAAAAAGTAATTTTAGTTGAGAGTGGACATGATACATTTATCTATTTATTTATTTATTTATTTATTTAATGTGATGCTAAGGAAAAAACCCATTGCCTCTCACATGGCTAGACAAACACTCGAATACTGAGCCACAACCCCAGTTTCCTAATTTATTTTTAGTCCTCATCAATTTACTGAGGTACCCAATTTGTTCTTTCAAAACCTAAAGGAGCCCCAACTGGAAGAATTTCCAAGCCAGTTTATTAGCCATTTAATACACAAAATTGCTAATATGGTAATTAATTAAGCAAACTGCTATTTCTCATTAAGATTACTGAATCTCCCAGGTCCTTCCAAACTACCAATTCAGTTCAATAAATCAAGCAACCATACAAAACAGTGGGAAGATAATCAATTTGAGTGTCTCTTTAATCACACGGAGGAAAAGGTTTTTGTCCTGTCCTTCCAAGACCTATGTTCTTTCTTTCTGCCTCTCATCATTAGTGTGGGCACTAACTTCAGTCTGTGAATACTCTGGTATAGGGGTTATCTATGGACAAATGCTCAATATAAGGGTAAAAGAAAAACTTTGTGAGTATAGGGGCCTCTAAGCTGGCATTTAGAAAAAATGCTCTTAAACTTTGAGGGAAATCAAGGCTATTGTCCTTCAGATAAGAGATTTAAAAGAAGAGAAAAGCTGGCAAAGACCTGACTAAGGCCAGCCTTAGGAAAAAATGTGAAGTAGTCCAAACTTATAATTTATCTCTCAGTTCATTTTAGAGCTAACTTACAGAAGCATTTTTACCCTCTTGTACTTTGGGCAGCCCAGTACTCTTTGCCTTTCTTTGCATTGTGCAGATAACCACTCAACCCTCACCCACTAAGCAACTAAGCATCCCTGAAAGCAGGCTCCTTAGTTCTGAATGCAGTCCTCCTCTGATCATACCTGTCTCCCAGGACATTCCCAAGACTTATATCCCCTCCATCAAAACCATTTCTGCCCTTCAGGATACTGTTCTACAAGGCTAGAGGTTTGATTACCTAACAGATTTTAAGCTGGCAACCAGCTCACTACACTTTATTAACATTTTTCATCACATGATACCCCATTAATTTGTATGCTTTTATGTATCAATTTGAATAAATTTAAGTAAATAATATAAAAATTTTATACAAAAGTGATATGTAGTTAAAAAAGAATAATAATACAGCAAAAGTTGAAGCAAAGGGTCTTATGTATTCTCACTAGACATGAGCATCCTTAGTTTATTTGCACTGCTATAATATTTATTTGTGTATTCATGTATTGTCTGTATGTGTGAGTTTGCACACACACATACATTCAGAATAGTGTGTTGGTTTGGATAACTCCTCTGAAACCATACTGGCTGAATCAAATTTTTGTTCAGCCACCTTGAGAAAGTTATCTGACTACCCTATAGCTCAGCCTTTGTATGAAAAATGGGGATACTTATAAGAATCTGGTAGTGGGGTCATTAGGATCACAAAGGTGGACACTTTCAGCTGCTGTATGTGCTATTCTTAGGGATATACATTCTAGCATGGACTGCCTGAACTTGAATCCCAACTCAACCATTATTAGACTTATTAGTGTACAAAGGTTTCTTCATCTCTCTGTGCCTCAATTTTCTTACCTGTAACATAAGGAACACAATTTGTTAATGATAAATTTAGATGGGATGCTGTTTCACAGGTCTGTGTTCTTTTTAGTTCCAATTTCTATTCCCAAATTAGAAAAAAATGCTTTTTTTTCTAATTTGGGAATAAAAACATGTTAGAAGAAAAAATATATGGGTTCAGTATAGGAAATATTTTGTTGACTTTTTAAAGGGTTACAAATTACTTAACCAAATATAACTAGAGATTTTTTGACTGGGGCATCTAATATCTTTTGTCTTGACTTTAACTAAATAAATTTGCCTCTGTGAAGTCATTTCACTGAAATAGCCATTGGACTACTTTTTTGTTGTTGTTTCAGGCATGATATTGTCACTTTTATGTGCTTATTTATTCTCCATCATTGATCTTAATTTATGCTCTTCAGTATGCATGGTTCTCAGTACTGATTTCTGTTCATAGACCTGAGTACGAATGGGAATAATAAGATATGTTATGTCTGTCTTTTAGTGACCTAACCACAAAAGGTTTTTTTTTAGTTTAGGAATTTTTTTTCGATATACATTATCTTTGTGATAGTTTGGGCATTGTGACTAGGGAAGGCTTTTTGTTGGTCCCGGAAAAATTACAAAACATAATTGTTTTAAAAATATCTCTCTATGTCATTGATGAAATTCAAAAGAACTTCAAGGATGAAAGAGATGATGCAGCTTCAAACCCTGAAGTCTCCCTGGAAGGCTGAGTCACTGAGCAGTGCCCTGAGTGCAACATACATGGGAACAGCTCACAGCACAGCCTCCATTCTTTTGAACTCACAGGGAGCTGAAATTAACTGAAATATCCTCCTCTTGGATGTTCTTCAGAAAAGCATTTGCTCTCTTTTCAATAACTTCATAGTTAAGCAGAGCAGTCACAGATTTCATGGAGATGTACAGCAGACATTCTCCTTAGATGTCCAAGTCAAAGTCCATGGAGTCCAGGGGATGCTCAGCTGGTTGTCTGAAATCTTATGGAATTAACAGCTTTAACTGGGCCTGGTAGAATCTAATATTTTCAGATACAAGTCCCTAAATATGACTTTTTACAATTGAAATTGTAAAATGTGTAGGCTATTTTTTTTTCCTTCTATTGCTGTAACCTGAATGTGAAAGAGATTTTCTGTAAATTGATTCTGACAAATGCCATTAAACACCTGTCCAATCAATCAACACTTCAAACTGGTGCTTTCTAAAAATAAACTAGCTCTCCTTCATATTTCACTTGCCCTTCTATCTTCTCAATGTTGGGTAATAATTAATTGTAGTGCAAAAGGGTATTCCAATGTGCATTGTGAACAGCTGTGTATACATACAGAATTTGTGATGTGTGTCTATGATTGCACACAGCAGATTGTCCTCTGAGTTTGATGATTTTTCTTCCTTTCTTTTTTTTTTTTGTGTGTGGGGGGGCGTTATTCCCTGTGTGAATCTATGGGAATAACAAATCCAACAGAAACTGGCAACACCTTTTACTCTTGGATGCCTGAAGAGATTGCCTTTGGATAATCATTGCAACCAAACTTCCAGACACTGGTTCCTTTGTGCCATGGGAAAGGTAGGGGCTAAAGGGAGGATTTGCTCATAAAGGCTGATACATGATCTCACTCCACTGAGTCTTGGGCACCTACTCAGAGCAGGGCAGAATGCTGACAGCCTGCTGTGGAGAACTGCACTATCCAGCACAGCAGCAAACATTCTCCTGGAGTAGCCTTAGATTTAGCAAACCCTATTGCAGGTCACTTAACACTCTCTCTCTGGGGGAGACTGAGACAAGAATAATAACTACCCTGTTACCAGGAAAAGACAGGCAGTTTCCCCATTCAATGAGATAGCCTAGTATTCTATGCAATTCTTTCAGTGTTTGTGTGTGGGAGAGGGCCGGTGGGAGGTAAGATACATACAGAAATGAAGAATAATATTTGATACTCAAACTAGGTGCCTTTTAAAACTTAAGGGAACATGTATGTGCATGACATTTTTTTTTGCAATCTTCTATAGATAAAACATAAAAGCAAGATAAATTTAACTAAAGAATGTTGGTTTATTACTGTATTTTAAAACTATATTTATAAATGACAAACATATTTTGGTGATTATTTTATATAATTTAACTCTTTTAAAGACAAATGCAATTTAGATGCCCAGGGTTAAATTCCAGGATTAAATTCCAGGTAACTAAAACCTATTAATTGAAAGACAATGGTGCCCCTGGGGTTTCTTCCTATTGTTTACTCAAGGCCTTTGATGCAGGCTTTTGCAGAGGCAGGAGTAATGGATAACTTGGATTCTGCCCCAAATCCCAGCAGCTAAATGCCAAATCCAAAAGAAATGTCACCATGAGGTTCTAACTAAAGCTTCAAAAATTACCTTTTATTTCAATACAGAGTGAGTATATTACATCTAAATTGTCAGATCTTTATTTTTATATGCATTTGGTAGTTGAACATTATTTTTCATATCCTGTTTCAGAGAATGGCCACTCTCTTTTCTAATAATGATGATACACAATTATTTATCAAATTCTGACTTATGCATGTGACTCCATGTGCATTATCTACTTTAATTTTCTTATAACAAGCTAAATTTTGCCATCACCACAGATGTGGTAACTGAGAACCAAAGAAACACGGGACACTCAAGTCTCACTAGTGTGTGGCACAGAGAATCCAACCTCAGTCACTCCATGTTTGATGTTTGAGAACTTTGCCTCTGGAACTATTAAATCTTGAGATAAAGAGAGTGAAGGAAAAATTGCTTACTCCACAAATAAATCCCAGAATTAGGAAGGTATGAAAGATTATGTAGATTTACAAAGAAAGTACATGAAAATACAGCAAACTCTGGCATGAGTAATATTCCTGAAAAATAGTTATTCCTTTCTTTGAAAGTCTTTCTTGATTTTGAGGAGTCTCTGGGGCATATATGACAGACAAAACTGAAGTTGTCATGATCCACTTAATCAAGTGTCTCTTTACCAGTGTCCATGGGGGAGTATATGGTGTCTAATGAGGTTTTAGGATGATTTGTTGGACTGAGGTTTCCATCAAACACAGAGTTCTTTCATTAATTAAGATTCCTCCCTAGAGACTAAGCAGTGTTTCCTAATCATAAAAAAATCTTCCTGAGCACATATGAATTTGTAAAGTAGAAGACTGTTTCTATTCTTGGATGATAATTTGCAAACCCAACTAAGACTGATGGCATGGATTGCCTGTGGAATTCTAAAGACTCTTCTGCTTTCAGGGGATGAGAGCTAAATCTGACTTCATTGAGGTGTGGAGAGAAGTGTAGGAAGAGATCCCTGAAGCCAGGGAGGAAAATCTTCAAGAGTATACTTCAAGAGTACACATTTTTGGAAACTAATTGAACCTCAAAGAAAAAGAAATGAACATAAAAAAGAAAATTAAATATACAATCCAATACTCTTTCACTTCTCTAAGCAGCAATAATTAAATTTTTATGTTACTCTATTCTAAAATATACTAAGTAAAAATAGTCATGGGGGTTAAATTTCATGTTTCTGTTTTTTAAGGACAATTTGAGAAATGCATATTTTCTCTGACTTAACAATTCTACTTCCAAATATTAATTCAGCATATAGACTTATTTGATAGGCACAAATAATTAAGTAAAATGTAGCCTTTGCAACACTGTGAGTTATAGCAAAAGATGGCAAGAACTACTAACAGTAGGAGCCTGATGAAATTATGGCTCCTTCATATATGAAGTACACTGCAATTGTGGAAAGTACTGTGGCAGATCCATGTAAAGTTAGAATTAACTCTTCTGGCTTTCTAATTAAGGAACGTAAGCAAGAAGCTGAGTAAATTACACTGTGTCCTAGCAATTGAGAAAACACATGAAAATCCTCTGGCAGAAAGTGTGAGCATGGCAGTTGCCTCCAGGAAAGGGAACCTGATAACAGAGAGACTGAGGTGAGAAGGGGACTTACTGTTCATGTCCACCTCTTGATACCAATAAGACTTTTATTCTTACACCTATATTGGCAATTCAAGTCAATTATCCAATTGTCTTTCAGAAAAGAATGAAAAGAAAAGCTATGTAAAATAATTAGATTAAAAATCAGGTAAAATTGTGTCAACGAAATGGTTTAGATAAATAGTTTTCAAATGCCTCTGGCTCTGGATCACTTTATAATGTTAAAAATTATCAAAGACACAAAGATTTTTTGTAAGTGTGAAATATTTGTCATCTTAAAACTGAGATGTTTACAAATATTTGTTTTCTGATTCGTTTTCAAAACAATAATAATAGCACAATTTTGTGAAAAACACTTTTTTTCCAAAAAAAAAAAAAAATGAGAGAAGTGACATGTTTTCCATTTTTGCTATATCAATAGAAGACAACTGGGTTCTCATATCTGCTTCTGTAGTAGGTCTGCTGCAACATGCATGCATCATGTTATACAGTTTCTAGAGAATTCCACTGAGAAAATGTACAGTGACATGTTGCTAATATCATGAAAATGCAGGCAGTCTCACAGAATTTCTAAAAGGGGTCAGAGGACCATGATATAAAATCCACTGGTTTAATAACAATATACCATTAAAAATGACTTGCCATGGACTGGGATTGTGGCTCAGTGGTAGAGTGCTTTCTTAGCATGTGTGAGCCACTGGGTTTGATTCTCAGCACTGAATATAAATAAATAAAATAAAATCCACTGACAACTAAAGGAATATATATATATATATATATATATATATATATATATATATATATATATATGACTTGCCACAATAGGAAAAAGAAGTCACCTTTCTTTATGTATATTTCACTTTCCTGAACTTTCCAACTCCATTAGTAATAACTACCTGTGCTAACAAAAGTTCAAAAAGCTCTAAGAAGGCAACAGTGATAAATAAAAGCAATATTCTAGAACAACTACCAAGTTCAGTTCTCCAGTGAAATGACAGTGGCATAATATTCTTTATGCAGCCTAGTTTCTAAAACTGGCCACGTAAGATTTTCACTTTCAAAGTAAAAATCTAGTTACATAGTGCCAATATTTAACTTTAAGTAATGTCAAATGATTTCCCTATTCACCCCCACCCTAAATTACCATGTTTACACCACTCAGTCTCTGTGGGACTGGAATTGTAACTTCTATGAGAGGAAGACTATGAGGAGCTAACAAAAGTTAATTACTGACAATAATAACTTATCCTTTCAGCACATTTTTTAAAATGAACATTATGCTTTTCATTGTATTTTGGGCTGCTGATACACTGGTCAGCAAAATACCCTGCAACCTGTCTTCATTGAGCTGACAGTCAGGCTTATGGAAATTAATCAAAACATCTCAAAATTACAAACATTGATGAAATAAACTGAGATTAAGTTCTGAAAGCCCATAACACAGTGACCTACCATGTTATGGAGAATCAAGAATATGTTCTTAGAAGTGAAATTTCAGCTAAGATCCGAAGGAAATGTTGGAGTTAATAGGCAGTGAGAGGGGTTTTGTGGGTTCTTCTCCGTGAATAAAATGGCACACACTGACAGAGGCAGTTGGGAATATGGAAGGTTCCAGGTGCTTAAATTAGGCAATGTGGTTAAATTGCAGAGGGCAAGGTCAAAAATGATGCAAGATAAGCTAGGCAAGGGCCATATCATGCAGATTCTTGAAAGCTAATGCTAAGAATTTTTATATTAATATTGAGAGTGACAGGGAAATACTAAAAGGTATTATAGATATTTGTTAGTTTGTTGGCATATTTTCAGAATTTGAGGCGAATCAGGTGAACTACACTTAATAGCTACTTTCCTCATAATTTCCAGTTGAAAGTGAACCTTATCACCTGCTTCTGAGGTTTAAAAAATATACCTAGACCTACATTAGACATCTGTGGCAGAGCACTCAGGGCCTCAAAGTGAGTTTTACATGAAATATCCTTCACAAATACTATCAAATTCTTTGGAGGGGATTGAATTCTTAGGATAATAAACTAATATATTTAAGTCATGATATTGTCCCTCCAGTCCTCTGGGTCTAAGAGTTTTATATCAGAATCAGTTATTCATCAAAACTTTTTGCATTGCAACTGTAGTAGTTTAGCACTTGAATCACCTGTCCTGGGTTCAGCTTCAACATTTGAGCCTCTGCTTCCACAACAAAGGTTGTTATAAGAAAAAAATATATATTATAGTTCTGTCTGTATTTGTTGCCAACACTTTATTAGAATAAGGTCTATTTTTATTATCTAGAGATTCTCTTCAAGTCCCACATGTAAAAATATATTGTTATAATTTAGAACCCCAAAACACATAGCTTTCCACAAGGCACAATACCTTTCATCTTTTGTATCACTGAGAAGAAATTAAATTTTCACATAGGCTTAACCATGGCAGACAGAGTAGTAACCTGAGTTCTGTGGCATTAACTATGGTGGCCATAGTTTTCTTGTGTTTTCTCTTCCTTACTTTTTTTCAATGTTACATTTTGCTTATACTATATCAACCTAAATTCTATCCTTAAGCCATCTCTAATCCTTTGGTGGTAAGACATATAGAAACATACAACATGTAACAAACCAATACCTTTAGCTCTAGGAATTCCACCTAACATATCAAGAAGAGCTCAAAAAATAAGCTAACACTACAGTTATCTGTTCATTGCAAGCTCCTTTTATCCTTGTTAACAGTCTAACAAGAAGGGGTTAATAACCAGTTTCCCCATGAATGACTGGAACAGTACATAAAATATTTTTAAAATTCATGTCTAAGAATGGAAGATATATTTACCTTTTTGATATAGGATTTAGTAAAAAATTCAGGCCGATGGCATCATACATGTGGGCCATGGCCTCACTCCAAACTGCAAAAGCTCATTCTGAATCACAAATGATTTACTAAAGATTCACTCATCATTGCTGCTAAATCGGGGAAGTTGTATTGAAAAGTACATTCCAGAGTAAATTTAATACTTTCTCATCTAAGAAAGATGAAGCCAGGACAGTAGAAGAAAGATATAATAATGGGAGTAGAAGATCCTGGAGAAACTTAAGGGAAAAAAAAATCCAAGTAAAAGGTAAGACGTGTAGTTACTATGTGTTTTTGGGTGCATGCAATTAATTTTTAAACTCATTATCTAGAAACATAAACATGCATTCACATATACTTATATAATCATACATAATGACTGATACACAGAATTCTAAGGTGACCCCCAATGATCCATGTCCTCACATTAATTTGGTAATTTGCTTTTAACTAATGGAATATGGCAAAGGTGAAGAATCATTCAGATGTTGGAAAGGTTTTTAATCAGTTGACTTTAATCTGAAGGGAGCAACCTGGCCTAAGCATGAAAGCCATTCAAAATGTAGTCAGTCTCATTCTCATGCTGACCTGGAAGAAGCAAACCTCCATTATTTTTATAGTTGTAAGAAAATCAATTCTGCCAAGAGCCATATGAGCTTGAAAGAGGAGTCCAAGCCATAAGTGAGGTTCCAATCCTGGCCACCACATACCTTGAAACCTCTTGAGACCCTTAATTGATGATCCTAAAGCTAAACCTGTCTCCTGATCCATGGAAACTGAAATAACAAATATGTTTTCAGAAGATGCTAATTTTGTTGTGTTGCAATAAAAAAGACAATATAAAATGATGTTTAGTACTATGTAAAAGGGACCATGATGAAAGTATATACTTTCAGCATGGTCCCTTTTACATTATATATATATATATATATATATATATATATATATATATATATATATATATATATATATATATATATTTTTTTTTTTTTTTTGCACCAGAGAGTGTGTATGAATTTGTAGACTTTGCTATGGGTTCTGAGAATTAACCTGGAAATGATGAAAAAACTTTGAAGGATTAAAAACAGGAGAGTGAAATTTAAAAGAAGAACAGCATAGTCTTTCTTTGCACAATTTTTTTTTTCATTTGAAACAAAGTTTCTATTGTGAATCTGCAAATTTCTTGCAACAAAAAACTGTTTACTGTGTAACCTTGGGCACAGATTAATAAAAATTTTATTTTTCCTAAAATTTTAAAATGAGAAAAATGAATGTAGCATAAAATTTACTATATTACCCATTTAAAAAATCATAATTTTTGGTGAACAGATTTAAAAGTTGAAATAATAATTACTACAGGCGTGTGGCAGAGTAATGTTTCAATAAAACTTAATTCTTTTCTTTCCCCTCCCTTTTAATATATGTAAAACATGAAACACGATTCATTCTGCCTATTAATATTGAATTATTCCTTACTAAGTGAGTTTGATCTCATGCACATCTAAGTAGCACATCTAAATAGCAGCTAGTGAAAAAGATTAAGAGGGAAAGCAACCTTCTGTCATTTTCGCATTTGGATATGTAAGTGGTACAGATCAGTAAAGAAAACCCCTACTGACAGGTATGAAATGTCAGAGAACATGGGTCCAAGCACTGAAAACTTGGTCCAAGCACAACTCTCAAGTACAAAGCACTTAAGAGACAGTGTCTGTCCATCCCAAGATATTTCTGTGAACAAAGTAGCTGTGTCTAATGAGCTACTCTGCAGATGAGCTGCCAAAGGTACATTTCTGGGGCAGAAATGCTACACTCGTATTCTCCTTCATTTCTCATCCCTTTCCAAACTCAGAGAATACACATCCTTTGGGAAGGTAGGGAAAAAATACACACACACACACACACACACACACACACACACACACACTGTTTGGACCAAACTCATAAAATAGTCTAATTCCAATTTCCCAGTTTGTTATTTGGAAGAGAAAGTTCTGAGGATTTAAGCAAAGATCAAGAGAACATTCTTTCATTCTCTATACACAGATGACCTGTATTTTTAAAGCTGACACAGCCAGGAGAATAATGTGTAAGATCTTGAAGCAATCTGGTGGTCATGTGGAATCAGCTTGCTTTTATACCATGCTTACATTTGGGGCTTTCTTCATTTGAGCAGTGGAGAGAAATGTTGAGGCTGCTAACTGCACAGCTCACCAGATTCAGGAGTGGGATTTGACACTCCAACCATGCAGAAGCCCAGTTGAGCCAAAAAACTGGAAGGAGAAAATATGAACAGGGTTTTCTTTTCTAAGGCTTAAAAGAGTGTGAGCAAGATTTCATTAGGTAGAATTGTGTGAAATTAGAAATATTTGTTGACTTTTATTTACAAAGATGGTTCAACACAATATTTTGCAGAAATGAAAAAAAATTGTATTAAAGCATTGGTGCAATAACTACTGTGTGTGTGTGTGTGTGTGTGTGTGTGTGTCAATGTAATAAAAGTGTATAAACAGAAAAATATATTAGGACAAAATTACGAAGTCATAGCTTTCACATTCCCTTTTAGCTCTTCTCTGCATATTTTTGAAAATCAGTGGCTTATACCAATAATTCCAAGCTAAGAAAATATTCTCAAATAAATAAAAATAAATTGAAGTTAAAAAAATCAAATTCAATCTAATATAAACAACCTTTATCTTTTCATAATAACTACATTCATAAGAAGCCAGATGTAACTGAAGAGTTCAATTAAATTATTTTCCAAATGCAGCCCCTTTGCTCCACCTCTTAGTACCTCCAGGTTACTTACATAAACATAACTATTCCCAGTGTGCTATTGAAAATTTTATCAAATCAATTTTTTTTGCACACTATGAATAAAAAATGAAATATGAATACTGCAAAATTTTAATATGCACCAGAAGGGGACTTCAACAGCCAAAAAAAAAAAACTTTTCTTATTGCAGAGACAATCTTCACTTAACATTATTAGAAAGATGTAGGTAATAGAGTTATAACCTGAGAGTGATGATATTTATGGAAGAAAATGGATTTTTGTTTCTTCTCTCTCCTCTGTGTTTCATTTGTACACATCAAAAAAATGTAAAAGTATTTAGAGAATCCAAATTAGCATTATATGTAAAAAAAACAATAACACTGCACTTCTTTCTCATACACACAAAAAATGTTTATGTCAGGACTAGGTGGTTGTCCCCACTGTCAGTTTCCATAGTTTATGCCCCTAAATTCAATCATCCCCCAAAACTTGGTGCCTCCCCACTCCCTTTGTTAAACAGATTAGATCAGTGTAAAGTAAATGGAGAATTTATCTCTTTTTTTGGAGAATTTATCTTACTACAAAATGAATAAACTTCAACTGTTTCTAACCTAAAACTATGATTATTTTTTTTCTCTTAGGCCAGTAAGCAAACACATTCATTAAAGAACAAGTCTGTGGGGCAGCCCTTGAGGACCAATCTGATAAGTACACAGGATGTAAAACTTTGATACAATCCTCCCTTACCAGGAAATGCACAGTTCCTCGAATCTGGTAATCTACTCTGTGTATTAATGAATAAAACCCCACCTACATAATGTGAAAGATCCACAGATTGCCTGATCTTTTTTACTGATATAAATGTCATAGCCTAAATCTTATTTTCGTATACATTTAAAATGAGCTGCCCTTTGTCCACAGTTCATGGTTCTTAGGAAAAGAAAGAGGAATTAGTTTTGCTTGAAAAGCACAGGGTTTGAATGCCTTTTAGCTTCTACCACTGTCTCCGTTTCCCACATGTACCTTCAATGGCGTTTCCCTGGCTTTCATCCTTGAGCTTCTCCACTGACACCTCTTCTTTGGGAACTCTTATTTATGCCTATTCTATTTTGCTGGTAACTTCCTAACCAATCTATTCCACTATCCCTTTATCCTGAATTTCTGAAATCTAATGTATTGAAAGGACCAAGACTTTGGTTCTGTGTCAGAAGGACGCTGACTTTGACTTAAGTGAATCTGTAAGTTCTATGAGCTTTCAAAGTATCAGTTCCCATGTCTGTATTTAAAGAAAAGAGCATATATTTCATGGAGGGTTAAAAGGATTGGGATGTGATCTGTGTAAAGCTACTAGGAATACTAGACCTAGTTATTCAATAAAGGGTAATGCAGACATGATGATAATGACAGTGATAGTGATGGTGATGATAATGATGATGATGGTGGTGATGATGATGATAATGATGATGATGATGCTTACCTGCTGAATGTTTCCATTTGTATGTTCATGGGCAAATTCTTGAACTTTTTTCTTTACCTAACTTGGTCCATGGTACCATCACTTACATAGATGGCTAAGCATATGCCCTGAGATTTCCCTTCCTCTTTAGTTCTCACCCACCCATCTTTTTCTAATGGAGCACAAAGGAGGGATTAATCCACCTTTTATATCAGTCGTATTTCTGCTGCTGCCCTAGTTTATTCCTTTATCACTTTTCCTCCCAGCTGTCTGTTACAATGTCTCAACTTAACATACCACTCCTGCTCTACTCCAGGCTCCCTCCTGTGCTACTACCAGAATCATATTTCTAGAATATAATGGTCATGTTTCTCTTCAACTTAAAACTCTTCTACATGAGCATCACTTGGAGTAGTACAAGTTAAAACACAATGAAAATGTCTTTTAACATTAATCTCTAAACATGCTCTTAATAATGTTATATTAGAAAAAATGTAAAAGTTCTCACATCTTGGAAAGAAAAAATTATTGTTATATACTTAACCTAATAATAAATGATAGAATGATGGTAAAGGAGAAATATGAGATAACAGTAAAGAAAATGAATACAAATTAATTACTTTGTAGAACAGCAATGTTATGAAGGGAAACATAACAAAAATATATACATAAAACCAAAATATATAAAAGTATACATATAATAAAAAGATTGGGTTTGAGAATACCTTCTTTGTTTATGTCATATTTACAAATTGATATAGTAACAAAGTTCTAAATTCTAAGAAAATGAAAATTAAGGAATTATTCTTCTCAGAAGTGGTTCATATGTACAATCATCCTAAACAATATGAACTCTAAGAAGGAACAAGCAAAAGGAAGAATAGCGGGTGTTTTTAGTGGGTGTTGATTTGCTTTGCCTGTAGGTTTCATTGTTTGCCCTAAATGCAAAGACCTGGCATTATAGTTAGTACTTTACCCACAGAGAGACTGAACCAGAGATAAAAGCCAATGATAGACAGTAAAAAGAAAATACAACTGATGACAGGGAGAACAAAGCTGAGGCAAATTTTCAGAATGTTTTAAAGATAAAAGAAATGCAATAATTTTGCAGTAATACACAAACATCAAACTCACATAGTTATACCAGTGTAGGAAGGATTTTCTGGAATAGATATCTACAGAAAA
Source organism: Callospermophilus lateralis (assembly GCF_048772815.1). NCBI lineage: Eukaryota > Metazoa > Chordata > Mammalia > Rodentia > Sciuridae > Callospermophilus > Callospermophilus lateralis. Next base: position 20,026,537 of record NC_135316.1, on the reverse strand, counting down.
CCAAAGGTGGAGAGCTTAATGTAGCAACTCAAGAAAGAGAGAAAGAGGAGGAGGAAGAGGAGGAAGAGGAGGAAGAGGAGAAAGAAGAGGAGGAGGAGGAGGCAGCAGCAGCAGGGAGGAAAGGGAGGTACTATGGAAAAGCAAAGTTTATTAGCCTTTATGATGTCTCCTAAGAGGAAGTAGTTTGAAGTGTTATTTTTCAACATTTCAAATGACCTGAGAAAGCCAATTTAAATTAACACATTAATTAGTGGTGGTCTGAAATGGAATATATCTCTGTATGCACTCACACAATTAAAAAAGCATTTACTATGCTAATGCAATGGCATAATGATCTATCCGTAACAACACCACAAAATTATATCTGTGAATAAATATTTTTAAATGGTGTACCTTAAACTGATATTTCACACTTTATCACAACTAAACAAGCTAAAAATTACAATGAATTCCAGGAAAAAAAAACTGTAACATTTTAAGTTTACTTAAGTGTCAAGATATTTATATTCAGAAATATATGCAATGTACAAGTTATTTTATGTAATAGTAATATGTAATAGACAGTCAACAAGTCATATTGCTTCTACTTATAAAATATTCTGGAAGTAGATTAGAACAGTTTGGTGGTCTCTGAGATCCAGAATTAAGAGAGGAATAGAAACTAAAGATATCACTGATCTGAGACCACGGGATACATGATGAAACCACTCATTGAGATAAATCGGTAACAACAACTGTTTATTTAGATGACAAGTCAAACCTTAGTTCTTAGTCTTTGATGTCATGTGGTGAGGTTCATGACAATAGCAGCATGTGTGTGTGTGTATGGAGTCAAAGCAATTTAGCTAATATGTTTTTAAAAGATTAGGTATAATGCCCTCTTCTCTGGTTGGTCCACTCAGAATGAGATAAGGAAGGGTTTATGCATATTTCATTCTTGGGAAACATATTCCTGTTCCTCTTTCCTATCTCCTCCTGCCTGCCACATCTCCCAATCCCGTGAAATATGGAGGTACACAATTTTGGAATCAAAATATAAGAAGATCATGCTTTTCTGATGTATCAAAGTCTCAGAACATGTTAGCTGGTAAAATACTCACTTTTAGTGGAGGCAAATAAAGAAAAACCTGTTCAAACCAGGTTCTAAAAAATGTTTAACATTTGTTTGACAATATGTAGGAAATGTAAAAAATATTATGTTTCCTTGTATCTTTTGCTATTTAAATGTCTTTTATGTCCTTACTTAAAATTTAAAGATGTCATCCTTATGTCAGTTACCTAGCACTTATAAAAATAATGAAAAGCTGGTCATGATGGTGCACACTTGTAGTCCCAGCAACTCAGGCCAGACTCAGTAATTTAACAAGACCCTGTCTCAAAATAACAATTTTACAAAAAGGGTTGAAGGTTTAGTCAGTGGCAGAGCATCAATGGGTTATATTCCAGTGCCAGAAAGAAAAAAACAGACAAAAGATAATGCTTCTTAAAATCTAAAGTTTTAGATTCACTGATGCAGGCAGTAGGAACGACCAACTTTCCAGCTAATTATCATGGTAATATGAAACACAGATTTTCATATTTGTATTACAAATTATAATTACATCCTTTAATGAAGAAGAATCTATACTGAAAATCTTTGATAAAACCAATTAAAAACAATGGAGAGTGTCTTATAACCCAAAATAAAAAAGTAAAAATCTTGATTTCTTAAGTACTGAAATACTATAGTCTAATCTTCTATTTAGTTTATTATATTATGTCAATGTATTTTAAAAGTTAATGTCATATAGATATTTTGTAATAGGCATGGGATTTATATTCAGTGTGATTAGAGTTTTCAGCTATTTTCCTTTTTTTATTTTTTTTTTAGTTGTCGATAGACCTTTATTTATATGTGGTTCTGAGAATCAAACCCAGGGCCTCACACATGCCAGGCAAGTGCAGTACTGCTGAGCCACAGCCACAGCCCCCTCAGCTATTTTCCTTTTAAAATGCCCAAAATCAAATGTCACTTTCTTGATATTTACATTTCTGTCACCTAGAATGTTTTCATAGAATCAATAAATCACCTGTGCTGTTTGAATTTCCAACCTTAATTATAGAAAACATAGATCAATGAAAACATAGCTCCTGTGAATTTTAAAAGATACTTTACTGAAATGGAAGATACTTTGATAAATATAGGGAAGTCAAATAATTAAATCATTTATCCATTCTGTTATTCAGATTCTACATTTTGAGGGACTGTTGGATGAAATGTTAAACATGATGTATACATGTGTAATGGATGTTTTATATTTTTTATTTCATTTCATTCATAAAGATTCTTTCCTCCAGAAATTTTATTCTTTCAAATTTCTTCTGTGTTGAAATTAATAAATGAATTCACCTTGCTAGACAATCATACTTTAATACAAAATTTATTTAACACATCTACATTTTACATGGAATCAAAGGAATTAACAACAACAAAGGTCTGAGGACTATCTACTTCCTGTTTATATAGATTTTTTTTCATTAAATCAAGATGATTCTTTCACATTGCTTCACAAACTGTAACTAATTCTCAAAATTTCAGTCAAGATAATATCTGTATATGCTATTGTACACGTTAGAAATAGCTTTTTTAAGAGAAATATCTTTCTCGATGTTCTATAAGGAATCATTCACCCAACCACCCATGAGACTTTTGCAGATATTAACTTGACAGACAATTTAAACCCCCATTTAGATTGTGGTGTGTATGTATGCATGAGAGTGTGTGTGTGCGTGCAAGTGCACACACACACACACACACACACACACACACTCATACTTTTTTTGTTTCCTTTTCGATTTTCTAGAAGGTTACTGAAAACAGTCTGAAGTGTTTTAATTAGCCTAATATTTCTGAACCCTTCCTCATATTTATTATCCTCTACATTGTGCAAAGTCAACAAATATGCTGGTTTGCCTCTGTTGTAATAATTGAAACCTGTTTATACTGGATAGGGTTTTTGAAGTTAAAAATAAAAGTTAAAATTTCTCATTGCTTCCAGAAGCTTATACTATTTGCTATTTTTTAAAATGGGTTTAAATCACATCTCATTTTGGGTTCATTTGGGTTCTATATCCTACAGTATCAATTGATACAAATTTCCTGTTCGGTTTTATATATTCCTGATAAAGTCAACATAAGCCCAGGTACTGTATACATTTATTTTAGGAGGACTTTTGTGGAGTCAGAAGAACTGGGTTTCAGTCTTGGCTCTGGCACTTCCAGTCTGTAATATTGAACAAATTACTTACATCCTGTAGGGTTCCATGTTCTTGTCTATAAAATGGAGATAATACCATGTCACCTTAGTGTCATCATAGGATTCAACAAAAATAATGTAAAATTTCTTCGATGACTTCAAAGCATTGTCTTGGTCCTCTTTACAGAGTAAAACTAATATCCATACACTGCTTGGAAATACATTTATCTGTAAAAGTAACTCTATTAAGGAAAGAATGACATATAATGTGAGAACATGAGGGAAATAAGGGAACAATGTAAAGAAGTCTAAGTTCAAGCATCTTTAAACAGCATGACAATAATACAACAGAAGAACCACAGCAGAAGTAACATGTTAATATTGTACATCTTAGTTTTCTTTGAACCATTCAATTAAGGAATTTCAAATAGAACAATTAATCAATGTAGAGAGCATAATAAAAAATAAAAATGATGCAATACTGCTAGTCCTATTAGCTTATTTTTCTCCTCCATCCTGCAAGACATATTCTATTTTAAAATAAAGTCAATAAGAGACTCCACAAATCAGCCAATTAGATTAAACTTGAACTCCTGTTCTTACTTAATGTTTAATAAGGGCTCATCATCCAATCAAAGTTTTCCTATTAATAGGTCAAATATATAGCATCATGCTTGCCTTTATTCTACCATTGGGGATGCACAAAGTATAACATTAACCACAAGAAAGAATGACCACCTCTTGAAACAAAGAGTAAAACTATTTGTATGTTTCAGCAGTCTACATCATAAAAATGAAACTTGTACATTGATTTATAAATATCTACGATCCATACCAATTATCAAATTTTAAATTGAAGACCAAATTTTAAATTGATCTGAATAGAGATTACTAACAACAATTCTTATGTTTTGCATCAAACAGGCCCAATGACATCAACAAGGTACTTAAGTACATGAGAAAGGCAAAGTGCTAAGACCATGTATGCAAGCTGAAAGGATGTGTAAACATCAAGGTTGGGATATATGTTTGGCTAGATTCCCTTGTTCCTAATGTTTATGACACACAGAAGACTTGCTGTCACACACACACACACACACACACACACACACACACACACACCATCAGATAAACCCACATTTGAACACAATTGTAGTTTTCTGATAAACCCCACCTACTGTCAATTGGAGTTGGACAAACAATTTCATCCCCAGCTTTTCCTGTTTTCACATGCAACTCTGATTTACAACATGGGGTTTAGACACCGAGGGCTTCAATTCCTGTACAAGACTAAGGTTAGATGATGACATCTGCACTTTGCCACTTGGTCATTATGCATGCCAAGGATCAGCATCTCATCTCTCTCTCTCTCTCTCTCTCTCTTCTGTGTGTGTGTGTGTGTGTGTGTGTGTGTGTGTGTGTGCGCGCGCACGCGCTGGGTAGTGTGGGGAGATTCATTGCTTAGTACCAGGAAAGGGACCAATGCAGGCTCAACCCACCTCCATGCCTGAAATAAGAATCTGGAGCTGACTCCCAGAAAAGGTATAATTGGTCCTTTACAGTACTCATTTCCTTGGAAAAGCAAGTGGTCTGCATCTATTAAAACTCCCAGCTGACAAGAGGCTTCCCTGCCCTGTCTTCCGGAGCACTTTACATTAACAGGAAATCACTATAATCAAATATCTACCTCTTTCTTGCTGCTAAAACGAGGTACTTTCTTCCTAGAATTTTGCAGGGACCACTGATACACACACTCTCTGGATACAGACACACTCACACACACCTACACAGTGTAAACTCCCACAGCGTCCTGGCTCCCTCCTTCCAACAGTTCCTCCATCCCGCTCCTAAGAATTGCTGAATATTTTTCTCCAAACTCTCCAAGTCACCCATGTGTTTTTTCCTCCCCTTTTGCTGTTCAGTTTATTTCCCGACTTGACAAAGAGAACTCGAGAACTCGAGTTGTTCTCAGGCTTTTTGCTGCAATCCGGTGACCAGGCTGTCTTATCCACTCCCTTACCCTCTCCAGTCAGAACTGCAAGGCTGACCCCTGCTCCCTCTGGGGTGAGTGGACAGATTACTGGGTGCTTTCAGGCTAGAACTCCCGCCCCACCTTCACCCTTCCTCTCCTTCACCTTAGAGTAAACAGGAATTCGCTGTTTAATCTCAATGCTAGGGTGGGACGGAAGCCTCTGGGGAGAGGGGAGGTGCATGGCACAAATAACTGGATAACGCGCCACACACAGACACACAAAATCCCAATGAACAACAATGCCATACTTTCGGGGTCTATTACACATATCTGAATCTTACCCTCTCGAGCAAGGACAGCCATGCCCCTGTTCGTCCGCCCCCAATATCCAGAATATAATTTGATCCTGTGTGCAGCACTGGTGGTGATAAATAAAGCAGCTAGGGGGATTTGAGAAGAGGGGAGGTGAACTTTTGACAGAATGAGGGAAGGGGCGCTCTCCACTTAGCGCCTGAGTCCCAGGACATCCTGGATTTCTTCAGGCCAGGGAGGTATCCAGTCTCCACCGCGAAGGAAGTGCGGTCAATTGCACGGGAATTCAGGTAGCGCTGGGTATCTAAGTAGTCCTGATGCTGGATGCGGCTGCTGGCCCTACTGGAGTCATAGTGGCCACAGGCAGCCCCAGGTGGCGGCAAGGGTTGCGTTAGGGTGGGGCTGCAGCGGTGGCTGCAGTGGGTTCTGGGGCTAGGGTGAGGGCGGCAGTGGTGGGGGCAGGTGGTGGTGGGGCTACCGAACGTGGAACTGGGGCTGCTGAAAGAGTACTGGTGGTGCTGCTTGTGCCTCCAGAGGTGCTTGAGGGCTTTGAGTTTGGCTCCCCCAGTGCCATCGCTGCCCACGCTGCTACCCTCTGCCTCCATCCTGGCTGCGGCCTCGCACCCTGCTTCCCAGCTGGGGATCACTGGGATGGCCAAAGAGCCTCCTTGATGCTGCCGCCGCTGCTGCTTCTGGTGGCAAGCAGAGGCTTGACTCAGCTTCAGGCTAGGCTACCAAGAAGGGGCTCTGCCAGCGGGAGAGCTCACTAATGCAATAGGGCTCCCTTCACAAAAACAGTGACAGAGACGCGATCCCGTGCTCTGAAAGTCACCAAGACTGGGGAGTCTAGTGCGCGCTTTTGCCAAGGGTCAGTCCCTCCTTCTTCCCTTTCTTTCCTTCTATCCTAGGATTGCTGGTGGCTAGAGCAGGAATTGGTAGCAGCTACTGCTGCAGAAGTAGCAGTGGCAGTTTTAGCTGCCTTCTGGGTCCAAGGAACCCAAACCGTGATCTCAGAGCTCCTGAAAAGTTGAACAGCTCCCGACCTAGGAGCTCAAACTCTGACTTTCTTTAAAACCACTCAGCCAGTCAGGAATCAGACCTGTGTTCCTCCTGATCCTTCCCCTCCAGGTGCCTGCATCTCCCTCCCCCCACTGCTTTTCATTGCCTGAGAAGGGAGGTTGCTCTTCACCTCTGCTTGCCTCAGTCCTCTTTGAGAAATGGAGTTTTTTTGGCTAGTTCTCAAACCTTCCAAAGATAAAAGATGTGACCTGGCAAAGTTGTCCAGAGTAATATGAGCTCGTCGCTGGAAAAAAAAAAAAAGGATCTGGATGATCATCCAATATTTAGGATTAATTCAGTCTCTTTTCTTGAGGTAGGATAAAATATTGCTGGCTACAGTGAAGGCTGGGCACCTTTACCATTACAAATCTGTGGTTATCTTCAACAGTTACTACCTTCAGAGCTTGCCTGCAATTTGCCTTCTTGCCAATTACAGCAGAACACAGCTCTATTACCAAAGTGTTTCAAAACATTTTTCCCATTATTATTTCACAGGAATTAGAGTCATATTTGATCCTCCAATTCCAAACTCAACCTTTATCTTCCACTAGTATCGTAATATCTTCCACTTAGTATCTTCCTGCAATCTTGAATATATTTAAGAAACCAAGAGAATTTCAGAGAAACACATAAGCATATTTATCTATATCTTTTTTAATAGAACCATATTACTTAGAGATCAGAGTCATTTACTCACTGTTAAAATAGTTCTAGAGTAGTCTTTGTGGTAGTCACCACAGTATCATCCATTATTTGACATAGTATTTAGTCAGAATAATTATTCTATTCTTTTTTTTAATTAATTTTTATAGTAGGTTGTTCAAAACATTACATAGTTCTTGATATATCATATTTCACACTTTGATTCAAGTGGGATATGGGCTACCATTTTTACCCCATATACAGATTGCAGAATCACATCAGTTGCACAACCATTGATTTACATAGTGTCATTCTGGTGTCTGTTGTATTCTGCTGCCTTTCCTATCCTCTACTATCCCCCCTCCCCACTCCCCTCCCCTCTTCACTCTCTACCCCCTCTACTGTAATTCATTTCTCCCCCTTATATTTTTCCTCCTTTCCCCTCACTTCCTTTTGATGGTATCTTCTATTTCCTCAATTGATATTGGTCTGTTTAGGTTGTCAATATCCTCCTGACTCAATCTGGGCAAATCATATGACTTAAGAAATTTATCGATGCCTTCACTATCTTCTATTTTGTTGGAGTATAAGGATTCAAAATAATTTCTGATAATCTTCTGTATTTCTGAAGTGTCTGTTGTGATATTGCCTTTTTCATTCCGTATGCTGGTAATTTGAGTTCTCTCTCTTCTTCTCTTCGTTAGCGTGGCTAAGGGTCTGTCGATTTTATTTATTTTTTCAAAGAACCAACTTTTAGTTTTGTCAATTTTTTCAATAGTTTCTTTCGTTTTGATTTGATTAATTTCAGCTATGATTTTAATTATTTCTTGTCTTCTACTTCTTTTGCTGTTGTTTTGCTCTTCTTTTTCTAGGATTTTGAGTTGAAGTATTAGATCATTTATTTGTTGGTTTTTTCTTTTTTTAAGGAATGAACTCCAAGCAATAAATTTTCCTCTTAGAACTGCTTTCAATGTGTCCCATAGATTCCAATATGTTGTGTCTGTGTTTTCATTTATCTCTAAGAATTTTTTAATTTCCTCCTTGATGTCTTCTATAACCCATTGATCATTCAGTAACCTATTGTTCATTCTCCAAGTGATGCAGATTTTCCCTTACTTCTTTTATCGTTGATTTTCAATTTCATTCCATTGTGATCAGATAAGATGCATGGTATTATCTCTACTCCTTTATATTGTCTAAGAGTTGCCCTGTGACATAATATATGATCTATTTTTGAGAAGGATCCATGTGCTGCTGAGAAAAAAGTGTAACTGCTTGATGTTGGGTGGTATATTCTATATATGTCAATTAAGTCTAGGTTATTAATTATGTTATTGAGCTCTATAGTTTCCTTATTCAACTTTTGTTTGGAAGATCTGTCCAGTGTTGAGAGAGGTGTGTTGAAGTCTCCCATGATTATTGTATGGTGGTCTATTAGACTCTTGAACTTGAGAAGAGTTTGTTTGATGAACATACCTGCACCATTGTTTGGGGCATATATATTATGATTGTTATGTCTTGTTGGTGTATGGTTCCCTTGAGAAGTATGTAGTGTCCCTCTTCATCCCTTTTGATTAACTTTGGCTTGAAATCTATTTTATTTGATATGAGTATGGACACTCCTGCTTGTTTCCGAAGTCCATATGAGTGATATGATTTTTCCCAACCTTTCACCTTCAGTCTATGTATGTCTTTTCCTATCAAATGCGTCTGTTGAAGGCAGCATATTGTTGGGTCTTGTTTTGTGATCCATTCTACTAGCCTGTGTCTCTTAATTGGTGACTTTAAGCCATTAACATTTAGGGTTATTATTGAGATATGGGTTGTTCTTCCAGCCATATTTGTTTATTTATGTTACTAAACATGGTTCGTTTTCCTCTTTGATTATCCCCCCCACTTTACTGTACTACCTCCTGCTGTTGGTTTTCATTGATATTTTCCATTTCCTCTTCCTGTAATATTTTGCCGAGGATGTTTTGAAGAGATGGTTTTCTAGCTGCACATTCTTTTAACTTTTGTTTATCGTGGAAGGTTTTAATTTCATCTTCCATCCTGAAGCTTAATTTCGCTGGATACACAATTCTTGGTTGGAACCCATTTTCTTTCAGTGTTTGAAATATGTTATTCCAGGATCTTCTAGCTTTCAGAGTATGTGTTGAAAGATCAGCCTTTATCCTGATTGGTTTACCCCTAAATGTAATCTGCTTCCTTTCTCTTGAAGCTTTTAAAATTCTCTCCTTATTCTGTATGTTGGGCATCTTCATTATAATGTGTCTAGGTGTGGATCTCTTATGATTTTGCACATTCGGCGTCCCGTAGGCTTCTAGGATTTGGGATTCTGTCTCATTCTTCAAGTCTGGGAAGTTTTATCATATTATTTTGTTGAATAGATTGCTCATTCCTTTGGTTTGGACCTCAATACCTTCCTGTATACCAATGACTCTTAAGTTTGGTCTCTTTATGTTATCCCATATTACTTGAATGTTCTGCTCATGGTTTCTTAACAGCTTTGCTGAGCTGTCTATCTTCTTTTCAAGTTGAAATACTTTGTCTTCATTGTCTGATGTTCTATCTTCTAAGTGTTCTACTCTGCTGGTAGTATTCTCAATTGAGTTTTTAAGTTGGTTTATTGTTTCCTGCATTTACAGGATTTCTGTTTGTTTGTTTTATATAACCTCTATCTCCCTGTATAATTGATCTTTTGCTTCTTGGATTTGTTTATGTAATTCATTGTCGAAGTGGTCAAAGTGGTCTTTCATTGTCTGATTTTGCTGTCTAATATCTTCCTTGAGAATCCAGATCATCTGAAGCATGTATATCCTGAATTCTTTATCTGACATTCCATCTGCTGCAGATATTACCTCTTCTAAAGTTGAGTTGACCTGCATTGCTTATGGTCCTTTCTTTCCTTGTCTTTTCATACTGATCGCGTTTCTTTCTGCTTGGTGAAACTGTTGTGTTATTGATTTTTCCCCCTATATATTTATATTGCTCTTGCATAGTTGCAAAGTCTCCCTCGCAGGCTTTGGCAGTGGTTGTGCCCCTCCTCCAATTGAGGCAATGTGCCTACCACGCCAGGAGGCCGCTGTGCCTGTACTTTTGATGGGCCTGTTCTTTCAGTGGTCACAGGTCCGCCTACCTTGCAGGCGTGAGCAGCGACTTTGCCCCTCCGCTGGCCGCTAGGCCTGTTCTGTCTGTCGGTTGCAGGTCTGTCTACCTAAAAGGCGCTGGTGGCGGCTCTGCCCCTCCCCCAACCGGGGCGATGTGTCTGGCGGGCCACTGGGCCTGTTTTGTCGGTGGTCACGGTTCCGTCTACCTTGCACGCACGTGGAGCAGCTGTGTCCCTTCGAGAGTTGCTGGGCCTGACCTACCGGTGGGTGGCAAGTGCACCTACCCTGCAGGCCCGGGGGTGGCTCTGCCACTCCGCAGTTGCTGGGCCTGATCTGCTGGTGAGTCGCAGGTCTGCCTACCTTGCAGGCACCCGGCGGCTCTGCCCCTCCCCCAACTGGGGCCGGGCGATGTGTCTGGCCGGCCGCTGGTCCTGTTCTGTCGGTGGTCAGGGTTCTGCCTTCCTAGCAGGCTCGTGGGACAGCTCTGCCCCTCCGCAGTTTGTTGGGCCTGACCTGCCGGTGGGTCGCAGGTCTGCCTACCTTGCAGGCTCGGGGGGGGTGGCTCTGCCGCTCTGCGGATTGCTGTGCCTGTTCTGCTGGTGGATCGCGGGTCCGATTTCATAAGTGACAGTCCATGGTCAGCGCCTGGACCCCAGAACGCCCTGACTGACAGGCGCCTGGCGGAGGAGCCTGCCCAGTTCTCGGCGGCTGGGAGCGCAGGTGGGGGCAGGGCCATTATTCTATTCTTTGCATGCAGTTTTAACATAATTGAATATGTATATTTCATGCATATTATATGATTAATACTAAAGCACACCAGATTTGGGAACACTGTATGCCACTCTTCAGAGTGCTGAAAATCCAATGCTCTCCACATAGTGAATATTTGGTATACATGGCATTGGAAAAAATTACCAAAAATAAATTCTCACTTCATTCATTAATAAGAACAGTACATGGAATGTACACATGTCCTGTTCTTTATATGGCAGCAGTTCAATAATATTGTGGAAAAGAAACTTATCATCTCTGTGTTATTTATTAATGATTGTAAATGTCTCTGTCCTTCAACATTTTGGTGTGGGCACTCTGCTCATATGTGGCCCATGCACAAAACATGACCAAGGCTGTCTACAAGGATAAAGCCAAAATCTTCCAAGCAAAAATTTTCCTGTGAAAGGCTGCAAAAGGTACTCTCCCAATATAGAAAAAAAAGTATGACTACCAGCAGTGGACAAAGTATTTTCTATGCCTCAGAGTGCATTGAGTCAGCATCTACCCAAATGTGAAAGGAAAGAGAAGGAAGTGTTTTGCAGTATAAACTGCCTTTTTTTCCTTTTAATTCATTGCACTACTTACATTTGGAACCATTTCAAAGAAATATACAACTTTCTTCTTTCCTCTGAAATGTGTGCCACATTTTCTTCACTAGAATGATACCAAAATGAAACTCCTAACTTCTCAAATGCTAACAGTGCAAGCGATTTTTGATCCTTTTTCCAGATTAAACTGAATATTTCAAATCTAATCCGATTCTTACTCTTCTTTTAATTCATGTACACTTTCTTGTCTCCATATTCCCCATTCATTTCTAAAACAGAATATTTTAAAATAATAAATTGTTTTAGTGTATATTTACAATCAACATCTTTAAATACAAAAAAAATCACTTAATATGCTCCCAACTTGAAAAGTCTTTTCAATGTCTCTTATAATCTCAGAAGATTAACAGTAAGTTTATTGTATGGGAATATGAGGTTACAATGTGCATCCTGTCTTTTATATACAAAATAGTACTCTTATTACACATCCACAGAATCTTGTGATGTTTTTAATGATATATCATTTAACACAATGATATATCTATCTATACCTATATCTATATATCTATCTACAGCTATATCTATATATCTATACCTATATCTATCTATCTATCTATCTATCTATCTCTCTCTGTCTCTCTCTTGGTCTCTCTCTCTCTCTCTCTCTCTCTCTCTCTCTATATATATATATATATATATATATATATATATATATATATATTCATACACACACACACACACACACACACATATATACCACAAATGTTTAATTAAATATAGGAGTTTGATGAATGCTATCATGTTTGGAAGAATCCTAAATATCATTGTCATTAATAGTTATCAACATTTACTACACATAGGAGATGTACCTGTTGAGCTTTCTGAACCTTAGACCAGTGATCCCAAACTTTGATGTTATCAGAATCAAGTGGAGAGCTACTTCAGGATACACAGGCTCAGGCTCCTGAGAGTATAGTGCTTGGAGCTTTATACTTTCATCAAATTTGCAAATTATTCTGATTCACAATAAAGTTTAGGAACAGTTTACTTTCATTAATAGTTGCTGTGACTAATAAAATCTGTGTTTCTGTGGCAGAACTGAATCATCAATATTTTTAAAAACACGTTATGTACCAGGCATGGTGGTGCACACCTGTAATCCCAGCAATTTAGGAGGTTGAGGCAGGAAGATCTCAAGTTCAAAGCCAGCCTCAGCAAAAAGCAAGCATTAGCAACTCAGTGAGACCCCATCTCTAAATAAAATATAAAAAGAGTTGGGGATGTGGCTCAATGGTGGAGTGCCCCTGAGTTCAATCCCTGGTACAAAAAAAAACCCTATCAGATTATTTTATGTATCATTAATTACTGATGCAGCCCTATTCTCTCACTGTATGGATGCCAAAACACATGGTGCTGTTAGCTGACTTGTCCATGTGTCTCAAATACTTCCAGGTAAAATCAGCTTATAAGCCCAGCTCTTATGAAAATATATGCTTGATTTATAACTATATTTGTCTCTATGTTGAAAGAAAATCTTACATTCTTCAATGGTTGAGTATCTTTTGCCTTCCATTTAAGAACTTTTTCTTAATCTAAATATTTCCTAATTGGAGTTAAAACAATAAAAATGTAAAATATTCAATAGACCCATTTACTGCTTCTGATTATATGTCACATAAATTATCTATCTTTTCCCACCAATTGACCAACAAATTTTGATAAGACAACAAATTTTCATATCCTTATGTCTGGTAGTCTACAATAGGATAAGGAATGGTGATAGCTATATGAACACAAGCAACAAATACAACATCTATATCATGGCCAGGTGGACTTCCTTGAATTGTCATCCCATCAATTGACCACAGATCTTAAACTTTTATAAAGCATATGTCTGAGAGAATCTTTGTGAATTATTAGTTTTTGAATTAGTATAGGGGACATCTTTCAAAGCTATCAATACTTATACAATCAGCATATTTTTATAAAAAGTGGAAAAACAGTTACATAAATGATCAGGGTCTTTTCCCTGAACAAGTCTAAACAAGCAGTAATTTGGTGCCATTATTATTAGATGGAGATTACATATTACCATCTTCTTCTGCCAATATATTTTAAATCTTTTCCAATGATACAATCAATCACTCAATGTGCTACTGGGCAATTAATAAGGAATAATATTCCTATCAATAATTATGGGGAGTCTATCAGAAATGATGTCAATGAAAAACTAGCAGATAGCAAGCACCATTTCTATCCAAAACAGAATAAACTGGTAAGCTGCAATAACTAAGGGTTTCTTTATCTCTGGGTGATGAAAAATTTAAATGAGACTTTAATCTGTATATATTCTACGCATCCCCAGGTTTTTTATTGATTCATAACTTTAAAATTAGAAAATTTTATCATCAGATTTTGTCTTACACAATGTCCAACTGTCATCTAACTAGAAATATCCAAAGAATTCAGATTTCACCCAAGTCTTCAATGTTGAATAGAAATGTTGTGTAGACATTTATATAGGAAGGGCTCTTGCCATTATAGATATCTACACAGACATTAGATGGTATGTATCATCAATATCACCACTATAATAAATACCAATATTTAAGTTTTTATTCCATTGTTTCCAATATATTAAGCCTATGTGATATTTTCTCCAATATAAAATAAAAACCAATATAAAATTAATGTTAAACTAAGAAATGTTGCAATTGAATACATTGGTTTTCCATTAGCACACTAATGCAAATTTAACATTGTGCTAATCTCAAACTGACTGGTGACTCATTATAATCAGAAAACAATTTTGAAATTTTCTATTGAAACTGGTCTTGTCAATTCAAGTTAAAAATATTGCTTACCTACTATTCAATTTCCATGTAAACTTTGGTATTTTATTTTTGAATATATACCAAAAATACCATCCTTATGAAGCTTTGTTTCTTATAAGGGGATAAATAAATAAGCAACTATAATTAGGGGAGAGAATGAATGAATGAACAGTACATGTTGATATGGATATGAAGTGTCTACATGGAAACACAGATGGAAATGCTAATTTTTAAGGCTCAGAGAGTCTTCTCAGAGAGAGAGACATCTATGCTGAATTTCAAGTATAGGGTGAAATTATATTTTCTCATTGTATAAAAATGTGTGTCACTATACGTGTGTGTATTCCAAGCACTGTTCATACACTATTTTTTAATATTGCAACAACATACTGTTTTATTTGCATTTTTTCTTTTGAAAATCAGGGTGAACCCTCCAAAAGGTACTAAAAGAACTCTGTTATCCCCTTGTAGATATTGAGTACAACCAAGGTGACATCCGTGAAACACCTGATTGTCTCAATCTTAATTCATTCATTCAACCAATATTTATTGAACACTTAA
This sequence comes from Callospermophilus lateralis, assembly GCF_048772815.1. Classification (NCBI taxonomy): domain Eukaryota; kingdom Metazoa; phylum Chordata; class Mammalia; order Rodentia; family Sciuridae; genus Callospermophilus; species Callospermophilus lateralis. The sequence continues at coordinate 20,011,489 of NC_135316.1, read as the reverse complement.
CACGTGTCAAATACTAAGTTCTGGCTATACAGAAGTCAATTAAGTAGGGAAAATTCCCAATTTTTTTGTTTTAATTGGAAGATATAAACACTCAAATGCATATTTAAATATGTAGATGGGGCTTTTAAGAAGCAAACTGAAGCAAATTAAGAAGTTCAAGCCTGATGTGTGGGGATGTTATTTTGTGCAGAACAGCTAAGGAAGACTTTCCTGATAGAGCAACATTTGAACAGAAACCTGAAGGAAGCAAGTGAGCCAATTTTCTAACATATGGGAAAATTCAGTTGAATGATACTGAGTAATGGAAAAGCAACTGTTAGCCTGGGGTGAACTGAATTAGAGGCTATTTAGAAATAGTGACAATTCAAGGAAGTCCACTTGGCCATGATATAGATGTTGGATTTGTTGCTAGTATTCATATAGCTATCACAATTTCTTATTCTATTGTAGACTATCAGACAAAAGGATTTGAAAATTTGTTGTCTTATCATTGAAATGACTACAAAAGCATGGTCAATTATATAGCTGCAATATGCATGAGTAGATGTTTCAAATCCCTCAGATTTCATAGAACTTTCAAAATGATTTGTGTACCTGAAGGATAGTTATTCAGGTGCTAAGTTTCCATCTTTCAAAAGATTCTAGCTGACTTTAAGATAAGATGTTTAATTTTAGTGGCTGATAATTAAAATTTTAAAAATATGCTTTGAAATGGCACTCTCAATCTCAAGATGCAAAGAGATTACAAGAAAGAGGTTATAACTATGAAATTAGGCCCAATTACCAAAGGACAATACATAGAAGGATCTTTAGATTCTCAATATGAATTTCACTTTGAGATGCTGAAAAGTAACACAGCAGGCGTTTATATGGCAATATGTACGTGTACTTCATTCATTTTAGAAAATGTAAATTTAAAGTAACAATTTGTATTTTTAAAATCCTCTATTAAATTCAGTGGCATGTTATAATTAAGAACATTTTTTAAGATAGAATAATTTGAGCAGTAACTTCATTTTATGATCAAAGGAGGAAACTAAGCTCAAAGGGACCAATACTTATCTAAGGTCAGACATTTGTTTATTGTCCAAGCCTGGACTTGATCCCTGGCCAAGCTGGACCCAAAATCTGTAATCTTGTCTGATGAAATTACAAAAGGGAGAAACTAAAAATAGATCTTTTGAAAATGAAATGTCAATAGATGGGTTATTTAATAATATCCATGAATGCATAGTTTAATATTTCAACCAATATTATTTTAACTCTCTAATCCCGTATATAACCACCTATCCACTGATATTATTAGAGTATTATGACATTCACACAGGGAGGGTTTCTTGTTTAAAATATTCAAAAGCACAAACAGTAACAATTTCATAAACCAAACTATACTACCATGTAGAACTTCACTCATCAAAAGTGAGACCAAGAGAGTTAGAGAACAAGTCAAATTTGGAGAAAATACTGCAACAAATGTAATTTTCAAAGAACCATTTCAAAATAAATTAAATGTTCCTATAAATCACTAAGAAAAAAGTAGAAAATTTGGAAAAAATACATGAAAAGAAATTCCACAGGAGAGGAAACCAAAATGGTTGTTAAACATAAGAAAAAAAATAGATTAATCTCATTAGTAATAAAAGATGGGTGCAAAAACCACAGCAAGAGAGCATTTTATATCTAGTATGTCAGCCATAAAGGCTGGTGATACCATTGGAAAAGATGTTGACAAGGGAAGTACACACTGCAGGTGGAAAATGATTTGCTGATATCTGGTAAAGGTTAACATTCACATGTTTGATTCACAATTCTGCTCTTGGGTGCATAGCAGAAAAAAATATCTTAACATGCAAACACACAGGTACAGACATTTCAAGTGCAGACAAATGTTTATCAAGAAAAAATATCAATGTAAATGTTATATCATGCAGCCATAAATGACTACACAAAGCAACCTGGATGAATCTTACATGAATCTTATAAAGCGCAAAAAATAAGGAAAAAGTAAGAAAAAAATAAAACAATCCAAGGAAAACAAAATAATACATTTTATGTTCAGTGCTCCTGAAACTAATGTGTATAAAAATCACTTGGGTTCTAAACAAATGCAGATTCTGTTTCAGTAGTTCTGGGGAAGAGTGGATTCATGGATTCTAAGAAGTTTTCTGATTATGTCAATGCTACAGGCCTTGGAAACATACTTAAAAGACAAAGTTTTAGAGTACATACACATATGTGGTTTTATAAATATTCTTTAAGAATTGGAAGGTCACATGGTTCACAAAATTTCAGATGTTGGTTACCTGGTGAATGGAGAAGGAAAAGATGGTGCATGAGAAAATGTTGATGTTCAGAGAAAGAGACAATAAATAAAGGCATTGCAGATCAAAAATAATATTATCTGTAACTACATCTGTGTCACAAATAATTGCAAGTATTAGGTATTGAATAGTAAAAAAAACACACACACAGAGGCTATAGTAAAAACATCACAGGGCAAAGAAGCATATCATCACCAATGGAACAAATAAAAATGAGAGAGAGTGGAAGAAGCAGCACACAAATTTAACTGAATATTCCATCATTAGAAGAGAAAACTTTAGGGCATTGTTAGCACTCCATGTTGGTAACCCCAAATTAAACTTCTGGGCAAAGGTTTCAAATTGTAGAATAAACAAAGTGGGGAATCCAAACAGAACTCAAGATTAAAAATAAGTATTGAACCTCTTTAAAAAAGAGCTCATCTTCCTCTCAAAGTTTAGTTTTTAGAGTAACACTAAATTTAGGTAAAAATTTTTATAAAAGATAAGTTGCTCTTAAATGCAAGGAGAACCTTTTCCATTTACTGATTCCCCCATCTTAGCACACATATATACTTACTTCTCCTATAGTCCTCCAAAATTATATTTCTTAGGGTCAGAAATTGGTTTCATTTCTCAAATGTCTTTCATTAAAATGTAATATTTCTTGTTATCTAACAGTTTAGCTATTAGCAAACACCACAGCAGGGATTTCTAACAACTAGCAAAGATTCAAGACAGTTGCCTAAGGATCAGGAAATGAAGTTGGCAGAGAAGAGATAAGAATTAAGTTAATGATAGAAGATGGATAGTGACACAGAAAATTTTCTAGTTTCTAATATCACCTCAGGTTTTCTGAATAGTTCTGATGTTTAAAAGTTTTCACAAAATCTGGAAAGGAGGCACTCGGGCAAGGTCAAAAGGTATGAAATGTGGGGTACTTAGATTCAAGTGCTAGCAAATATTTATTGAGTTTACATGACACAGGAATTGTTCTGCTTTTCAAGAATTAATTTATTACTATCTTCATTGCCCAAATAAAGACACTGAAGCACCAAGAAGCTAGTACCTTGTCAGAGGGAACACAGCATAGGCAAATCAGGTTTGCAGTTCAGACAGCTATTTACAAAGCTCAAACCTCAGACCTATGCTTCCTGCCTGACTCTGCAGCCCCAGAACCCAGTCTTCTCTGTACATTGTCAATTTCCTTAGGAGTGCAATGAAGTGTTCTACTCAAGAGCATGGGTTTCAAACAAATGGGCCAAGGATCTGAACAGACACTTATCAGAGGAGGAAATACAATCAATCAACAAGTACATGAAAAAATGCTCACCATCTCTAGCAGTCAGAGAAATGCAAATCAAAACCAACCTAAGATACCATCTCACTCCAGAAAGATTGGCAGACATTAGGAAGTCAAACAACAAGTACTGGCGAGGATGTGGGCAAAAGGGTACACTTGTACATTGCTGGTGGGACTGCAAATTGGTGAGGCCAATTTGGAAAGCAGTATGGAGATTTCTTGGAAAACTGGGAATGGAACCACCATTTGACTCAGCTATTCCCCTTCTCGGTCTATTGCCTAAAGACCTAAAAAGAGCATACTACAGGGACACTGCTACATCCATGTTCATAGCAGCACAATTCACAATAGCAAGACTGTGGAACCAACCTAGATGCCCTTCAATAGACGAATGGATAAAAAATGTGGCATTTATACACAATGGAGTATTACTCTGCATTAAAAAATGACAAAATCATAGAATTTGCAGGGAACTGGATGGCATTAGAGCAGATTATGCTAAGTGAAGCTAGCCAATCCCTTACAAACAAATGCCAAATGTCTTCTTTGATATAAGGAGAGTAACTAAAAACAGAGTAGGGACGAAGAGCATGAGAAGAAGATTAACATTAAACAGGGATGAGAGGTGGGAGGGAAAGGGAGAGAGAAGGGAAATTGCATGGAAATGGAAGGAGACCCTCAGGGGTATACAAAATTACAAACAAGAGGAAGTGAGGGGAAAGGGAAAAAATACAAGGGGGAGAAATGAATTACAGTAGAGGGGGTAGAGAGAGAAGAGGGGAGGAAAGCAGGGGAGGGGGGATAGTAGAGGATAGGAAAGGCAGCAGAATACAACAGACACTAGTATGGCAATATGTAAATCAATGGATGTGTAACCAATGTGATTCTGCAATCTGTATACGGGGTAAAAATGGGAGTTCATAACCCACTTGAATCAAAGTGTGAAATATGATATATCAAGAACTATGTAATGTTTTGAACAACCAACAATAAAAATTTTTAAAAAAAATTAAAAAAAGAGGATGGGTTTAAGTATCAGGCAGAACTAATATGAATTCTTGAAAGTTGTGTGATATGGGGAAAGTTTTGTAACCTTGATAAGTCTTAGGTCCCCAATCTGTAAAATAGTTTAGTGCCAAATTTTACATGATAGAAATTTGTAAGGATTAAATAGAGCAATCCATTTTATGCACTCAATAAGAATTTGCTGCTGTTGTTATTACTAAGTATACCAGTGTAAACTCAGGTGGGTCTTTACTTCAGACTTTGTGCAAAATATTTTGTTGTACTATGTGTGTGTGTGTGTGCTTGTGTTGACTTGGGGAGATCATGGACAAGCCACCTATTATCATAAAGGTCCTTTTCCTTTCTCAGTTTCTCTCAGGGTCTAGATGAATACAGAACTGATTTTATTTTATCAATGACCATATTGCTGAAGGCCTTAAGTTTCAGTGAGAGTAGGTTTATACCTAGTAAGATACATTATATTTAGATAGGAGGTGTCTCCCAAAAGCTCCCAAAAGCTCATGTGTGTGACAATACAGAATTGTTCAGAGGTGAAATGATTATATCATGCAACCTGTAACATAATCAGTGAATTAATTAAATTGGTGGGTAAATAATTTGAAGGGGTTAATGGGTGATAATTATAGGTGAGTAGGATATAAGCAGGTCAATGGGGGTGTACCTTTTGGTTTATATTTTGTTGCTGGCCAGTGAAGCTCCCTCTTTCCCTCTCTCTCCTAGTAGCCATGAGCTGAGAAGCATTTCTCCACCTTCTGCCATGATGTTCTGCTTCACCTTAGGACCAGAGTGATAGAGTTGGCCAGGTATGGACTTAAGCATTGAAATCATGAGCTGAAACAAGTTTTTTCTCCTCTAGTGAGTTTGTTGGGTATTTTGGTGACAGTGATGGAAAGCCAATTAACAGAGTGAACAAGAGAGCCACCAGGACATTTCGGTGCTGGAGTGCTCAGCTGAGCATCATGCTTGAGGGATCAGCATATATATCAGTCATGGAGACAATATATCAATATCAGACATATATCAATCAGGGAGACAGGTGATCTGGGGAAGGTCTAGGAAGAGGCAATTCCAGAGGTATACCTGAGTGGAGGAAAGGATAAGGCTGCAGCGCAGGCAGGACACTGGCAGAGAGGGGAGCGAGTGGGGAACCTGAGTTCTGCCTGTGGACTGTGCCCGCTTCTCTGCCTCCTGCATGGTTTTTCTAGGCAAAATGGAAAGGAATGGTGAGCTGTCAAAACAAGTCCTGGCTCTACCAGTCACTTGGTCAGACAGCTCAGTGCTCCCTTTTATGAGGGCTGTCCATGATCTCTCTCTGGCCAATGGAGTCCTGGGAAAGGTTCTTATAGCTTGTCAAAGTAGGAGTATAAAGAGGCTGCTCCCTAAATGGCCATTTTTCCCTTGTGCTGGGCAAACCTGCGGTGGTAATGCCTGGTGTCATCTTTCCAGGTTTTGATTTGAATCTCATGGCATTTTTAGAACTTACTTAGTATGGAATATGGTTCCTTGTAGCCCAAAGCATCCCCATCACAGTGCCAGAGACAACTGGACTGCCTGAAGAGGTATGGGAAGATGGGGGAAGAGCTGTACTGAGGTGGGTAAAGAAAAAGAAAACTTTGTTAGAATCTTCCAGGGGATATGTTGACAGTGATTGTCAAGATCTGGATCTTGGGACAGACACTGCAGCCTGTGAGGAAGCAGGCAAAACCCTTGCCCCAGGATGTGGATTATATCACAGGAGAGAAATCCAGCAAGTGATCAGGGATCCTTGGTAAATAGGGACTAAGTGTTCTGCACATTTTCAGATACTGCTGTCAGGAGTTGGTGAATTCAAGGCCTGCACTTCCAAGTGCTGCCAGGAAAATAAACCACAGCCCTTGTAACTATACAGCTCCCATCCACCCCTCACAGGAGATTTTATTTCTACTCTTCTGTGCCTTTGTTTTCTTTCTTTTGTTTTCTTTGCATTTTTAGTGTTCCAAATGCAACTTTTGCAACACTCTCTAAGAACCTGTGAATCAGCAGAGTGGCCTGGAGGAGGGATAGAGCCTGTTCATGCAGAAGGAGGTGTGGAGTGCTGGGCTAGTTACTGTGGACCAGGAAGCACAGGCCTCATGGTAAGTCATAGTTCGAGGGTGGGGAGGAGGCCTTGTAAGACCCTTGGTCTGATAACCCCTCTCTCTTTTAAAATATCCACATCTAGTGACTTTAAAGCAGGAACAGATGTGGAGAAAGTGATTCACAGAATTCCCCATTTTTTCTAGAACCGGGGATGAATTTGGCATTGGAGCCAGAACTACTCCATTGTATTGCTCTCTTCCTTTCCTGTCACTGAGAATAAGATGAATAATCAATAGAGGGCTTGGAGAAGGGGACTCACAGGATCTACTACATGCTGGTGGACATCATTCATGGTGCTCTGCTGAGCAGAGGAGGCTGGAGTTGTTACAGTCCTGAAGGGCAAAAGGTAAGAGGCTGGGAGAGTTGGAGCTAAGATCCAGTGGGGACAGTGGAGGAAAGCTTGGGCTGGGCTTGTTATGTTCCAGAGATGGGACCAATGGTCCAGATGGACTGCTGTAAGTTAAATGACAAAGGTAACTCCCAGGTTAGGTCCGGAGAACTGGAACCATGATCTTGCCATTGACTGAGATGTTCCAGGAGTAGCAGGTTTAGAGGGAGGTTGTCTCCATCTGTGCAGGCTGCTAGAACCAAATACCATAGATCAAGTAGTTTGTACATGACATAAAGTCATTCCTCACCATCCTGGAAGCTGGACAGTCTGAGATTAAGATGCCAGAAGTTTCCATGTCTTGTGCTTTGTGGCTCATGATGAGGCCATCTGCATGCATCCGTGCAGGTGAATGAGCTCCTGGGCCTCTTTGATAAGGATGCTAATTTCACTCATACTACATATCCACGTGACCTAATCCCCTCTTAGAGGCCCCTCTTGATACTTTAGGGGTCAGGATTCAGCCTTTTTTTGTGGGGGCAGCCAGCATTAAGGCTACATTGAAGACATAAATATTTTCATTTGGGCAGGTTGCATTTTGATTTATCTGGGCATTTGAGGGATGAGTCAGAGTTCAGGAGACTTTCAGGCCAGAGATCAATGTGGGGGCACCTGGGAGGTGTTAAAATCCTCTAGCTTTAGAGGATCTCCCAAGAGAGAATGCTAATCTTCTCAAATGTGGGAGTCCCTATGTCACCCCAGGCAAACCATGCCTCCCCATGAGCCTTTTTTTTTACTGTAAAGATATGAATTGAAGCAGTTTTTCTCCAACTTCCTGTCCTGCATTGAGATACTGCAGTGGAATGTCATCAAAACAGGTTGGTCCAGAATGATCAAATGGGTGCTGTCCACACATCAATGCTTATCTCCTCTAGGTGAAGATCTGGGTTACCTGGGTTATCCATGGGACTGAAACTGCGAGTGCTTCTGGAGTGAGATCTCGGATGTCTCCCAGTTATTCAAGCTGCTTAGCAGGAGTCATTATCTCCAGCAAGTCAGAATCACTCAAAAAACCAGTCTATGGAGACCAGTCCCCTCTGCAGGCATATCCCCCAAACCTGTTTGCAATCTGTTCTCCCACCAGCCGTTAAGCCAAGCACTACAGAAACAACCAGAGCCTTCCTGTCCAACATTCTCTTTAGCCACACTGAAAGGCACTGACATTCCTATTGCAATAATTGAAGGATGCAGACATTACAAGATGACCTTGCTCTGTGGTATCACAGGCTGATGCATTAGAAGTAGGGCCCTGGAGAATGGGGAGGTCGGTCTTTGCAGGTCAGGTGGGCTGTTCCCAGTAACAGAGAATAACATGGCCACTAGAACAGAGTATAGAGGTTTGTGCGATGGATTACAAACTCCCAGCAGCCACACATTAAGGTCAGGAGGGTGCCAAACAGGTTGTGCTGAGACCAATAGGAGCACCTGCACATGCAGTCATCCATGCGTCAGTAGGTGGGGTGGCTAGGAGCAAGAACTCTGGGAATGTTGCTGCAATGTGAGGCCAGAGATATGACCCTGGGGTCCCAGCAAATCAGGTCCAGCTACTCATCCCAGAACCAAACTGGAATGTAATGAAGAAAACAAGGAAGGAGCTTTCCTCACCATGGCCATGTCAGGAAAGCAAAGTGAGCTGCAGGGTCTCGGTCCTGTCCATGGATGCTCTCATGAGCTTTCAGGTTAAATAGAGGAGGGATTGAAACAGAGTGAGATGGCTGAACAAGGATGCAGACCTGAGCAAACTGATGTGGTCATTATCATCTTCATGGTGCTCCTAGGAGGGGCTTCTTGTCTATTGGACTATAGGTCCAGAAGGGGGGCAATTTGGTTCCAACTGGACACAAGCACCTTCTTGGTGGTGCCAGCATTGTCACCAGGTGATCTCTGCTGCAATGTTCTACTGTTAGTGAAAGCTGCATGGCAATGCCTGGAGACTTCCAGGCCACTCCAGGGATGTGGAACAGGATGATGTGAAAGCTGACACTGAATGTCCCTGAAAATCTTGGAAATTCCTTATTTATTTTCATTTCATCATCTTGTCCCTCTTCAAGACTAGATAAATCAGGCCTAATAAACTTTGTGCTACAAGGTTTTAGAAGAGCACTCCTTAAAGGAGAACACACCTTTATGCAGAGGTGAGCAGGAGTATGAAGACAAATAAAAAATGGAAGGCAGAGCTGGGGTTGTGGCTCAAGCGGTAGTGCACTCACCTGGCTTGCGCAAGGCACTGAGTTCGAACCTCAGCACCATAAAAAAATAAAATAAAGATATTGTGTACAACAAAAACTAAAAAATAAATATTAAAAAATTATTTCTCTATCTCTCTCTTTCTGTGTGTGTGTCTTTCTCTCTTTAAAAAAAAAGTAAGGCAGAGATGCCAGGCTTCCTCCTACTTTGTGCCAATATAATTAGCAGCTTCTAATTCTATGATGGGGACCTGCATACTCTCTTGGCTGGAATCCTGCTTCTCTGGATTTCTATCTGGGTCATCTTGGTTGAGTGAGTTCTCTGTGTTAGGAAGTTTGATATAAAAATGTATGCAAAACTTGCCATTCCATCAGATTATGTTGAGGACCCAAAAAGCATTATGCCTTGGAGCAACACTCTGAGCACTGTGAATGTACTTAAGACTTGTTCTTCCCCAGGACTGAATGATTCTGTAGCCAAATTCCAGATTCTCCCTACTCTGAAAGATTGCCAGAAGCACATCTGTATTCAGAAGTGTCTCAATACCTCAGAGGAAGACCTCAGCTTCTGGTTCTTGCCCCTCCATGAGCTCTCTCATCAGATGACATCAGAGTGATTGACTGTGGTGTGGGCAACTCATAACCTTTAGATGAAGATGGGAAGCCAAGACACAAGCATGTCATTGATACACACAGGCACCAAGTGACATTTAGAATCATTATGGGGACGTTGTCAAAGGGCAGTACACAACAAATGGTTGGATGCTTGGTGGGACAGATAGGATAGGGATATGGACAGAGAATAAGCAGATCATTACTGTACTCAGAAGGCCCCAGAGAATCAGCTACATGTGTCAGATCTTATAATTGTGTGCAGAAGCCCACAGGTATGTGGGGCTCACTCTGTCAGAAAAGCAGTCAAATGAATAGGACAGTAAAGGAATCCTAGGAGTTTAGGGAAAGGCACGACGTTTCAGAAGAACTCGCTCCACAAGACTTGCTGGTGATTCTGGAATCAAGATAAAGATGACAGGAGTCTTGTATGTTCAGAATAGTGTGCTTGACCCTGGTGTCTTGTCACATGGAGGCCGAGGCAGAAGTTCAAAGCCAGCTTCACACATGCAGATTTTGAAGATAAAGCGGGGGTCAGGTGGAGTGCTGCTGTCTGATGGAGAAGCAGATCTAAAGAGGCAAACTTGTAGCTGTGGACGAAGTGGCCCAGAGCCACTTGGACATAGAAGGGGTCTTAAGTATAGTTGGAAGGAAACTAGGGATCCCACTAGGTTGGCTAGTGCTGCAGTCTGGCTGGGCACAATTCAGGATCCACTTGTCAAAAGAAACTAACTTTATTTTTAGAACCACACACGCCAAACAAAACAGCTCCTCAGGAAAAACCCTCAGAGCCCAACTGCCACCACTGGCTTCCCACAAGCCACTCCCCCAACCACCAGCCTCTCCACCTTCCACAATCCTCCTGCTCTTGATGCCGATTGGCTGGGTCACGTGGGCGAATCCAAAAAAAGTCCCCCAGTGAGCAGCTCCGTGGCCTGAAAGGGCAGGGAAACAGCCCAATGAGCATCACCGCAGAGGAGCCAATCAGCTAGATGTTGCTGGGGCCACTGTGAGCCAATCATCAGCTGGCAGTCTGAAAGTTTGCTGGGGCCCCATCGGCTGTGGCTCTCAACAGGCTAGGGCATTGCTACTTGTGTTGGTGGAACCCTTACTTTTCTGTATTTTATTAAAATTGTGCAATAGGATACACATCCAGAAAGAGCACATGCCTTAATGATCATAAACAGGCAGTTGAAGTGAACACTCAGGTGCCACATTAGGTTGCAGGGGCTCCCAGAAGACTTCTGTTCCGCTGCCTGACTACAGCCTCTAGTCATCACTTTCTGACTCAGGCAGTGCCTTCCTGGATTCCTCTGATTCCACACTGCCCAATGTTGCTCACTAATGTCACAACTGAGTTTTACCTGATTCAGACTTCACGTACACTTTCCATGTCTGATTTTGCTAGATGTGGCTTTATATACATATAAAGAACCTCAAGAGCTTTATATATATATATATATATATATATATATATATATATATATATATATATATATATATATATATATATAATCTTTTTTTCCATAATTAAAATTGCCAGAAACTGTATACCTTATTATTAAACTAGGGATTTTTTTTGGATTTAAGTTGATGAAACCTAACAGAACCAAATATCTCCTATTAATTGTAACTGTTGATTTTAAGATATATCATATTTAGAACTTTAAATGTGAAAAACTTTGTCTTGCTAAGATGGACATATTTCTTTTGAGTAGCTTGCCTTTTTTCATATAGTTCTCTTAGGAGATAAAAAAGCTTTGCTCTAAAACACACATAATTGAGCTTTGTAATATGAGATTAGAAGAAACTAAATTTACATTGGTAATATGAAAACTCCTGGGGGAATTTTGTTGTTTCATTAGTTAAATAATAGCACGTTGCATTTAATAAAACTTAAGATATATTTTTTACTTCTCATTATGCTGACCCCTTTTGTCATGATGCATTTGAGGGAAAACAATGCAAAATAAGTTTATTTTTATCAAATCCATTCATATTAAAATAAAACTACTATGAAAGAATTCAAGATATACATTCCAAAGTCAAAGTACCTTATGAATTGCTACCTTTAGTTAATGCATTTAACAGTTAGTTGAAAAGCACAGTATAGGAGACAGGAATGTGGCCCATGCCTGTAATCCCAGCAGCTAGGGAGGCTGAGACAGGAGGATCCTGATTTCAAAGTCACCCTTAGCAGCAATGAGGCACTAAGCAACTCAGTGAAACCTTGTCTCTGAATAAAACAAAAATAGGGTTGGGATGTGGCTCAGCAGTTGAGTACCCCTGATTTCAATCCCCAGTACAAAAAAAATCATTTTTTGCTAACTTGTATTTTTAAGCATTAATAATTCAGTTTAAGAAAAGGAGATTTGATTTGTTTTTAGGATGTCTCTGAATGCAGCATGTGTGTATACATGTGAAGTAGCAAGAAGTCTTCCTTAAATTTCTTTTTTCCAGATTAAAAGTAACTTCAGCAAAAATTCAGTGAAAATCATATCTAAAGTGTGTGAATTATAGGAGTCTTATTTATAACCTTTTTGAAGAGAAAAATATTTAAATATTTGACCAAAATCACACTTCTAATACAACTTTTTTTTTGATTTGCAATCCTGTGATTTTCTGAATATCTGTAAATCTTAAATACATATATATATATGTTGTTATTGTAGTTTGTTTTGTTTTAGTTGTAATTGGACAAAATACCTTTATTTAATTTTTATGTGGTGCTAAGGATCGAATCCAGCACCATGCATGGGCTGGGTGAGCCCTCTACCACAGAGGCACAACCCCAGTCCCTTACTTATATAATATTAATGGAATAATTCATGTGAGCAAAGACACTTGGCAGAACAAGAGAAAAAGAAGAAACTATGTTTACATGCTTAGTGTTGCACACATAAAGATGGATGATCATGATTTGCCTCATTGGCACTTCCAGGCTCAGAAAGTCAGAATTATCACCTCATTGTATAACCACTCCATTACCAAGAATTCTTAACGTTTTTTTTCATGAAATCTAATTTTACTTATTCTTTCTAATCCAGCCTGAACCCTCATTATTTGATGTCTGAAGTTATTGTTAGGATTTCCTGACTGGTTCTCCTGTCTCTGACTTTGCTCTGTGACTACACACTCATTCTCACCATCCCTCCAGCAGGGGTGCTTCTTCTTTTTTTAATATTTGTTTTTTAGTTGTAGTTGGACAAAATACCTTTATTTATTTTTATGTGGTGCTGAGGATCAAACCCAGGTCCTCGTATGTGATAGGGGAGCATTCTACCACTGAGCAACAACCCCAGCCCTAGGGGTGCACTTTCTTGCTTACACCACATACTCTCCATGAGTATTTCTTCTCACAGCCCCATGTACATGGCCTCAGCACCTCTCTGTGCATTTTACACTTTTAAAAAATATATTTTAAATATCTTTACTTCATTTATTTATTTGTGGTGCTAACACACTAGGAAAGTGCCCTACTGATGAGCCACAATCCCAGTCCTGCCTTTTACACTTTTTACTACCATTTTGATTATTATGAACATTTAATTTGGTCTTAACTGTTGAAAGGAAAGCCTTCAATGCCATTATACATTATCCCACTGTGCAGAAAACATCCATATTGTACCATCATTTAAATGTCAAAATCTTTTGGGAACCAAAAGCAAATATTCAAGGGTTCATAAAACTGAGTGTGTGGCCTCCTTTTTCCTGTCCTGCAGCATTGTGTGGGAAGAGGGGAATAATGCAGGCGACATACTACCATTACCTTTGGGAGCTTTTTACCCAATACATATGAGAGCCTGGATTAGAGAAAAGTTTTGAATGCAGAGTGAAAGTGAACAGTGGAACAATAATCATAGTCTTTTTGTCTCTCTAACCATATGTACTAAGAAATTATTTTAAAATTAAATAAGTCTGTTTTATAGTAGAGTGTCTTAGGGGTCATTAATTTGAACTTTCCTCCTATTTTGAAACCCCTTCTGTAGTACCCTATTAAATATCAACTGACTTTTCCTTCTCCATCTGCATTCATGGTCATACACTTGGTTATTCATAATATTAATTATTATTCCCATCCTATGATGTTAGTATAAAAGGGTTCTCAAGATTTTATGTTTCATGCTTGTTGCTTCTTGTCTTCATCTTCATCATCTCATTATTATTACATTTGTTGTTCAGAAAACCTGTTTCCCTTACCAAGAGCTCAACATTCTGTGTTAAAAGTGAGAGGCCAGAACAGCAGATCCTGTTAACATCTGTATCACTGGCTGTTAATTTTCTACATATTTTTTCCTTTCCCAAAATCAAAATAATCAACTAAAGTAAGGATAAAAAACAATATTTATGTAGCCAATATGCTCAGTCCCTATGTAGAACTTTGCAGTACCTGGGAGGCGACTCTTATCAATTTTTATTACATTGTTATTTACCTATCATTAATTGATCAAAGTTGTTGGTAGTCAGAACATTTGTTGAGTTTAGTGAAATCTTCCAGTATTAATGCTTGATTTATTTAAGCCACTTTAAGTGTCATTTTAAAATGGCACCTTGTGAGGACTGAGTCATCCTGTGTAGAGTTTTCATATTTGGTTTTTGCTTCTCCAATGAAAATACTAAATTTCTAAATAATCTCATTCTACCATTATGGTTTTAAAATTTGTAGGGTAATTCTTTATAAACAGAGAGCAAAAAAAGATAGATTTTCAATTTTCAACTGCTACATGGTAATCTACTCAACAAATATTTACTGATGCTTCCTTATTCCTTGCCCTCAGAGAAGAGTACCTGTTGAGTAGTGAGTAAAAATTAATGTTTGGTTAGCATTTACTAGAGATGTTGGCATTAACATTATAAAGAAATGTTACAGAGCCCTTGAGAATCTGTTGCTGTTATAAACCCGAAAGCCCACTCCTTGGTGTCCAGAAATCATAAATGGTCCTATGTAGAACTCTGAGGAAAGAAGTCCTGTGCTATCAATGTTGTGCTTACAGTTAGTGGTACAGTTTACCAAATTAATGAGGGACCAGAATGTGTCTACACTGCCTTAACCAAGAAGAAAGGAAGCTCTTGAGGAAGGAAACTTGCTTGTTTTCTTTCTTTTCATCTTGCCACTATAGTGCAAAGACCCTGAGAGGTCTTTGCTGTGTAAGGAGGGTTGATGTCCTCCCCTCATACATGTTGTGTAGCAACCAGAATGTTATTGTGCATACAGAAGCATCTAGCTATCTAGCCAGGAAGCTGCTTCAGTCTTCCTATTGGTGCATCCTCTTCACATAGCAGATGTCTGTGCATGGGACTCATCCACATCACATATTTTTTTCTAATTCTACTCAGCATTAAACAGTGTTGCCATCCAAGGTGAGGGCAGGATCATTCTTCTGTAGAAAATGTGGAAAAGTAAAGTTCTCAAACATTTTTGCTTACTTATTTTTGTGGCTGTGATTCACTGTGTTTCTTATCTTTATTTATTTTATTATCCAGTGGAAGAAGACACAGAATAAAGTTCACAATCAGGGAAAGAATCTATACCCACAGCCAGTGATCAGCCTTTGCACTCTCTGGAGAGACAAATGAATGGGAATCAAGAGAAAGGTGACCAGACTGATAGTAAAAAGAACAAAACTGAAAAAGAGAAGAAACAAAGATAAAATGAAAGCCAAGAAGGGAATATTAAAGGGTTTGGGAGACATGTTCAGGTAAATCTTTACCACCGGTAACCAGAGCACCCTTAAATATGCAGTCATGCACTTAACAACAATGATACCTCTGAGAAAAGCTTCTTAGGTAATTTCATTATTGAGCATACTTCTTGAAACTTACATGTTATATCCTTCTGCATGCTGGGCTGTGTGGTACATGCTATTATATATGTGGTCTGTGGTTTACCAGAATGTAAGGTGGCACATGACTCTATATTATGGTGACATTTAAATAAAAAACACAAGAAGCACAGATTTGAAAACAGTATCTTTGAAGACGACAAAAATTCTTTTATCATTTCCAGTCTTAGCTACTGTGCCTTTACTTTTTTCAGGATTTTCTTTAGTTATTTCAGCAGCGTTCAACATGGTATCTTGCCAATGATGTGTATAACCCTGGGGAGGTAGGAGGGAGTCCTCTTTGTCTTCAGTTTGTGCAACAGGAAGAGGCCCAGGGAAACAAAGGGCTATTAAAGTAGTTTTTGTTCTTTTTTGTGTTGCAAGAGTGGTTCATTATGTACATTTAACCCAGCGTTCAAGTCGTAGTAGCATTTAAAGGTCTATAAATAACAAGTCTAATAAAAAATATGTTTCACATAGAACTTCAATTAAGCTGTGTTGATTAATTTAATACTTATTACTTTAGTCTGCAAAGATTGATTAAACATAATCTCTACCGATTTCTTCACAGTTCTTTTTGTGTCCCTAAATTGTACTCTAGGATTACTTAGCATATCATTTTTTTACAAATCATTGCTGTACAATAAAAGTGACAAGTTGTTCAGAAGTTTCACTGAAACTCCCCATAAATGTTCATCTAAGGTTATTTATAATATTAAGGTATTTAATGTTAAATATAAAAATTTCCTGATTGTTCCACAAATTAAAGCCCTAAACATATGAAGATGATGTTTTAAAATTGAAATCATATAGCACAGTCTCTTGACTTTTCAAAAGTAGTTACCCTATGTTATAAATCCCTTCCTTTTGACTTGTGTTTAATTGCAGAATGTGAATAAGAGTTTTATTTTCATGGACTTAGGATCCTCAGGTTGACCTCCATACCTCAGGGTGTTACAGGTATGTCAGATCTGGAACCTTGAGGAATCAGGACTCAGCTGGAAGGTTACAGGATACAGCAGATGTGTTCTGTAAATGTGTTGAAGTCAAGTACATGGGAGAAGGAAATTATAGATTCACATTAACACAAAATCTGTCTTGTTCACAGTATTATCTTCAGTTTAAATAGGATTCATTTCTCCAATGGTTCAGAGCAGTCAGATCTTTATCATTTTTTCATTAGACTTTTTCTAATTCAAATACTGCTCCTTCTAAAATTCATCTTCAGTCAAATAATCATTCTTCATTATATTTCATGTCCAAAAATATTCATGGAAAAAATAGCTCTTACTGCCCTTTGTTTAAGCTCCTTTTATTAGCCAGGGGGATTTTCTTTCCATATATACAATCTGACACCTCAGAAACTGGCACCCACACAATGCACAAGACACGGGCTGCTGACCATTAATTAAAATTTAAGAAATTTGTGCTAGTGCCATCTTTAAATTAGAGAAAAATACATGGAATGAAACCTCCTACAAGAATGTAGCATAGTCACATTTCTAGGGCTCTCCTGAAAGCATATTGAAAACTAATGGCTTATTAGTTTTCATTTATCAACCAATATTTATCTGATAGATAAAAGGATTCTGGACTTTGTATTATGTAATTGATAAACAAATTTCTAGTCTTTTGAGGGTACCTTAATTATAAATTAGCTTTGCCTTCAATTTTCAACTTAAATGGTTGACTTACAATTTTTGGCCAGAGGAGTAGACTTCGGGCAAAATGAGTATTGTTTTAAAGGCACCATGAACTCTTCGTGACACTCTTTTTCTTAATGGCTTGCTGAACATTACATGAAGTTTTCTCCAGATCTAAATCCATAGACTTTACCTATAAACCGTAAGGAAAGCCAGCCATGTAGTAGAAAAAAATTTGACCTTTTATAACTTCAAAAACCTGCTTTCTGTTGAAAATCAAATTATATATTCTGGGGCATGACCTAAAGTCTCTTTGATTTTATTTTTTCTTTCTTTTTTTAAATAAGGCCAATATTCTTCCAGTGTTAAGAGTGGCTGGTAAGAAAATCATAGATACTTAAACTTCTCTGGATACCTGGTATCATTAGTTTGCTAAAATCAGCCCACATTTATTTCTTTATGACAGTAGTTTTTGTAAATTTTGCAAATCATTGTTAAATCCAACCATTATTAAAAATTAAGTAGATCATATAAGTATCAGGAATAATTAATACTCAAAATTCATTCTTTCCTAATTACTTTTACCATACTATGATCCCAGCTTCTGAGATAATGTATACCTGCCTAAATTTTGGAATTAATATATGTTAATTAATATACACATTTGGAATTAATATACACATTTCCACAAAATTGACTGCTAGAATTTATAATGAGATGGCATAAAATCTGTAGATAAATTTGGGGAGAACTAAAATCTTCATAATATTCAATCCTCTAACCTGAAAGCAGTGGATTCTGCCATAAGACTGGGTCCGTCTCCAGCAGAAGCAGCACAACACCTGGCAGGATGGAGGTGAGGACAGTGGAAGCCAGGAGAAAGGGTGCTAGAAAGGGAGGATTCATAGTTTCACAGGCACCTGGGGAGGGGACATCCAACAGGAAAATGAAGGAGGGGCCAGTTGTCACAGGGCTGCTTGGGTATGGGGTCACAATGAATGCAGCTGTACTCACATGAATCTGAGAAGAGGCACTGAAGGAAAGCCTAGAAAGTTCTCTGATTCTTGTGGCAGCTGAGGGCTGCTGGAGATGACGAGGACAGGAGGGCTGATCTCCATGGACTGGCATTCTGGGATGTGTGAGAGGACTTGTTTCTCATGGTGAAGGAAGTGAAGGAATGCTGATTTTTGGTGTTGTTCTTGGTGTCACATTGCTTTGGGGAAATGCTGCTCTGGGCTGCTGCTGAGGTACATGTTTCAGCATCAACCCCTGGCATGGGAGGCTTATCCCATTATGTAAGTTGCTTAGCAGCCAGGTTAAACTCAACGTAGGAAATCAGAAATCTTCCTGTTTTGTCTGCCAACATTCCTTTAGCACAGCTTACATCCTCTCTTTGGATCACAGTCAGAAAATCAGTCCTTAACAAATGGAAGGCAATCATTATCTTCTGCTTTTTTGTCTTTCACTTCAAAGTCATAAAATGCTCTGCACTGAGGTAGGGGTTGAGGTAATGGTTTAATAATCTGCACTAAGTTGGTTGGGAAAAAGTCATGGATCCTATTGACTTACTCTGTGGAGCCAGTTTTTGTTAAGATGTTGTCAAAAAATGATGATGTCACATTTTCTGAGTTTAAAGTCTCCAGGCTTCTTTCCTTCATAGTTATGTAATGCTTTAGGACATGGTAACAGTTATACCCCTCTCTGTGGCCTCCAGACTTGCACCTGAGGCTGCCATCCACACTGGGAGCTCTCTAGATTTTTTGCAGTACAATTAGACATAGTGCTGCTCTGAAACCTTAATGAATTTGTGCAGTTGGTCTCACTCCCCACACCAGCTAGGTTTCCAAGGCCTCTCTGCCTGATGCCATCCAGAAGCCTGACCAGCAGAATGTTCATCTTGGGAGCCAACAAGAATCCTCAAGTATGGACTACTGAGAGATCCTATGATCCCAGCAAACAACTTTGCAAAACCTGTGCTGGAAAGATAAGACTTTTGCAGAAGAACACATGCATTCTAGACACACAGGACACTCCAAAAGATTCAAGAAGGCAGGTTCATTCATCTTAATGTACTTTACTGGGAAAAGGCTTCAGAAATGTTCATAGTTGTGTGCAGCTCTTTAAATGATTCCTGTAGCATCCATTTCAGACTTTGCTCTTGCACCTTGGCTCTTCCTCCTGGTTCTTGATCCCCCAGTGGTGGCCATGGCCAATGCGAATTCCACCCAGCCTTTCCTGCTGGTTTCTAATTCTCTGAAGGAGGCACAGTGGCCCCTGGAGACTCCTCTCTGCTTCCCCCCCTCTCTGCACAGACACATTACACAGGTGTCACTGCCTCCCACTTGCACAGCCTTAAATGTTATTTTTTTAAAAAACAACAGAATGCTTGGTGGGTTAGAAACCAATATGTGAGAGATGGAATAGTCCAAGTTTCAATCCTGGCTTGAATATTTTGTGACTGTGTGACTTTGGAAAAGTGACCTTACTTCTCTTCGTTTTTTCTGGTGGTAGTAATAGTCCCTGTCATAGGGAACCACAGGAAATACAGACAAAGCTCTGATGCAGTGTGTGTCAGGATACACACTCCAGCCATGGCATCTATTGTTACCCTGAGTTTAATAATGTATGAAACAAGCAGTAATGACAGTTACTTGTGGTGATTGGCAGCTGACAGTGCAGAGGTAGCAAACATCTTCAGTTTTTCTGTGAAGCAGCTGGAAGACACCAAGGAAGATGGGGCCTGGATGCTTGACACTGGTGACATATTCACATCTCCCCCTCTTTCCTTGCAGAATATCCTGTCCTTCTACAGCTTTGGGCTGAAGCAGTCCCTCTTTTTGCAGACCCCATAGGAGATGCTGGCTAACAAGGTGGAGAAGTTGGAAGGGGCAAGAACACTTTAGACTGGAGTATTTTAGCGTGCTCAGCTGCTGTGGGATTGTTGCTCTTACACATATTGTAAATTGTGTTTATGGAGATAAAAACATGATTTTCACTTTTGACTCTCTTGGGGTTTACCGTCTGCTTTACCCAGCACCCCATCCTATCTTGAACTTGAAAACAGAAATCCAAGTGCAATGTGATCTGTGTGGTTGCCTGTTGTGCTCATGGAAACAGTCTTTCTTGGGCATCTGTGTGTCTCCCTGTGTCTTCCAAGCTCTGACTATTCCTGTTTTGACCAGTTGTTTTGTGCATGGCTCTTTGTTATTAACCATTATTTATTGTCAAATGCCTTTGACTGTGTGACTATGTTCTATGCTGTTGTTTGGTGAGTAAAATTTCATGGCACTGTTATATACTCTAGGTAATGAAATTGCAGTGATATGGCTTTAGTGAATTGTAAATTTGCAAATAGATAATCATTTTGTTTTGAAAATTAAGACTTTTATTTCAGTCTTCAAATGCAGATATTTTTCTTAAAAATGTATACGTTGATTTTAATTATTTTCCTTGTGACAAGCTCTTACTGACTGGGTAGTACCCATTTGTAACCAATTAATACAGTTTAAGGTTAAGAAGAAGGATAAATCATCACTTTTTTGGGTCTTCTCTATAATTTTTTATGGGCATTCTAAGTGCTTCACTGTTGTTCAACTTAATTAACTCAAGTATTTCCAGGAATAGAAGGAAATTTTTTTTGTCATTAATGATATCTGTATAGCTTTTATGGTTGAATCATTATTCTAGTTGTGATGAGTAAAAAGATTAATAATACATGGTTCCAAAGAAATGAGTGATGGTGTTGTAACATATAGTTTTGAACAATCCATGAGAAAATCCTGTATCTCTATAATAGTTTAAAAAATTTTAGTTTCACAGCTTAGAACTTTAAACAGGCTGTGTATGAATTCTAAATTAAAATTTTAACATACATAATTTCATGAAAACCTATTGTAGTAAAGATATGCATTTCATGGAGCTGGATCTTATTTTTAGCAGCTAGTATTTTTTAGGTAGAAAACACTGTCAAATAGCTCAAGGGAAAAGTGTCTAAAATTTGAGGGGGGAGAAAGCTTTTTATTTAAGAAGCAGTTTTGATGATACCCAGGAGTGATTTTCAAAATATTGTACAACTGCCTTGGCATAAGAACTAGTGAATCAGAGTGGCTTTCAGCTACAGTGCTGGAGATTGGGGTGGTCTGAGTGATTTGCAGCGGGTCCTGGAGGACCCCTGGGGTGGTCCAGTGATGTTTCTCAAGAGGAATAGTTTTTTTTCCCACTATAACAAACATTTTAATCATGAGAGGGTTTATTGGTTGTATTTGATCCATGGATGCTGCTGGGACTCATAGGAATCATATTTTGGACTCCCTGGATGCCCATAGCATCTCTCATTGAGTTTTCCAATGTCTCCTTCAAACCCTTATGGTACTATGATGGTGAATCCTTTTATGAAGCAAATTGACATGTCTAAGTTAATAAATTATACACAGTAGATTCTCCATTTCCTAAGGTAACGTGTCAGAAAGGAAACATTAGTCTTTTTCTTTGGTGGTGGTGGGAGGTACCAGGGGTTGAACTCAAGGGCACTTGACCACTGAGCCAAATCCTTAGCCCTAGTTTGTATTTTATTTAGTGACAGGGTCTCACTGCGCACCGCACTTAGCACCTCACTTTTTCCTGAAGATGTCTTTGAACTCATGATCCTCATGTCTCAGCCTCCAGAGCCACTGGGATTATAGACATGACAAGCACACCCAGTTCACCAGTTTCCAATTATAAGTGTTATTGATTCCCTAAAACACGATGCTTCCATCTTACAAAGAAAAATTTTTTGTACTAGAATTTTTGTAGGAAATGATATTACAAGTTGTGGGAAAGTGAATGAATAGCTGTTCTTGAACTCTGAAAAAGTTCAAGAAGCACATGGGGTACTGCATCTGTCATCATCATCTCTGGTGATCTGGGTAATGATGACATGAATGGTGCAAAACTTTCTCACATTTAAATAAGTGGGAAGGCCAGATGCCCATGTCACAGAGTGGAAAGTCAAAGGTAGTTGACCAAGACTAAACTTTTTAACTGGGTATGGTTTGGAATCTTATTACTTCTTGACATGGTATTATAGTTTCTATACCATTTGAAGATCCTATAATCCTTCAAACAAAAATAAATTTTAAGAATCCTCACTTTTTTCTTTCTACTAAGAAACAGGAAAAGTAGGGTGGGAAGGACAGCATTTAATGTCTTTTCTGTTTGTCCCTTTAATGATGGGAATAACTCTTTCATAGTGAAGAAGATGATGATGATGATAATGATAGTGTTATTAACCTCCATGTTCAGATGAGGAAAAGGCTCCGGAAGTTCACTTGAAAGTAGGTACCTTGATACAGATGCTGTAGATGCAAACAAGCTTCTCTCATTCTGTGACTTTTACATCCAAACAGGAAGAGCTCTGACAAGCAAACAGGAATCTGTAGCCTGGTTTTTGTGTGTTTTACTTTATGACTAACTGCTTCTATTTTGTATGGAACTGAAGACAGTTGGTTTGAGTCCCAGAAGTGTTGCTTTTTAGTTGTGTGCCTTGACCAGTAATCTCTTTGAAATTTAGTATGATTTCTGTTGCTATAATTGAATATCACTCTTGGTATATTATAGAGAAAAGACATTTTAATTAGCTTATGGCTCTGGAAGTTCAAGAGCATGGTGCTGGAATCTGGTGAGGCCTACTGGGTCATGAGGTGGCAGAGGGCAGTAGCACTTGGTGATGTAGCTTAATAGATAGGGAAGGGCCCATGTTTTTTTTTTTCTGACAGGGTCTCACTAAATTGCTGAGGCTTGCCTTAAACTTGTGATACTCCTGCCTTAGCCTTCTAAGTGGCTACTAGGAATACAGGGGTGTGACACCATGCCCAGCTGATAATTTGATTCAGATACATGTATGTACACTGAAAAATATTCACCATTAACTAATTAACATATTTTCAACCTCACATAATTACATTTATTAAAAAATTTCTAAACTTTCAAGCAAGCCCTATGCAACTGGACAAGTGTTTTAGTTTACATTGATAAAACTCTGGCCATAGATATAGAATTGGTGTAATCATACATGGTGGCATAATTCCTTTGAACTTTAGAGACATTTAGGAAACCAAAGACTACTAGTGAATGCTTTCCTTCAAACATTAGATTTGGCTTATCAACAATTCTAGCATTACTAGGAATAAAAAAGTATATTAGATGTCTTTTATTTACATCAAGCAATGAACTCTATCTTAACAAAAACATAATTCACCTTTAGGAGCTAAAGCCATATCAAAGAGTCACATCTTATCCTTCTTTTTACTGTATATTTATACTGACCCAGTTACTTAGAAGTTTGTATATCCTATAAGAATTCAAAAGAACATCTGAAAAATGATTTTGAACATTTTAAATAAACAGTAGTCTAGTAAAACTAACATGAAAACCAATTCAAGTTTCAAGTTTCTTTTTTTAGAAATATTACATATGCTGTATTTTTAAAAACAACTCAACTCTTCTAAAATTAGTTTTGAAATAGTCTAACTTGATAGTTTTTGTATAGAAATAATTCATATTATATTACTTCTATAGTAAGTGTCAACAGGTGGCAGATGTAGCTCATTGATAGAGAGCTTGCCTAGCATGGAGAAGGCCTTGGAGTTTAACTCCCAACACTGCAACGAAAGGAAAGGGAGAGAAGGGAGAAGGAAGGAAGGAAGAAAGGAAGGAAGGAAGGAAGGAAGGAAGGAAGGAAGGAAGGAAGGAGGAAGGAAAAGGGGAGTGGACAGGAGGGGAGAAAAAGGAATGACTCATTACAATAAAAGGGCAAGTGGTACAAATATATGATGTAAAAGCTCTTTAAATTATTTTACAAAACTTTAGAATTTTAGTTACATCAAACTTGTTGATATTATGACTGAATGGAATAGCACATAATAAACTCTTCCTTGGCCTGGTTGAAACTAAACTAAGGGTTGGGCAACAAGAAGAGGAGTCCTCTCTGGCTCAATTGGGACAGACTGGAACCTGCACTGCTTCAGAATGCACAGTAAAGTGAAGGGGCTAAAACTTCCCTGACAGTCACTTGAGTGTGCTAGGCCCCTGGGAGCCTATGACTGTGGCTTCCCATTGCCATGCCCACAGCTCCACCCCGCCACCCCTGCAGCTGCTTCAAAATGGTATGCTCCATTGCCTGGTGCAGGTTTGAGTTCCTCACCAAATACCTGAGTGTCCACAGCCTGTTTGGGCATGTCTGGGCAGGCTGGGGCTGCAGCAGTAGTAGGCAAAGCAGCCTTAGCAGGATGAATTGGCCAAGGGTTGCCCCTCAGTTGTATTTGGGTCTGATTCTGGAAGAAGTACACAGAGCTTTGGCATCATTGTCTGCGAATATGAAACCAGGCCCTCATCCTTATGGATATCCTTGGGAGTTGGTGATATATACAGCTATTGAATTTTTTTTTTTTACTATACTCTTGTTTCTGTGGAGATGTTGTCAAATGTATTAGAAGCAGGTGTTGTGTGAGAAGAGAAAAAAATCTTATTCTAAAACTTGCTGGACTAATTGAAGAAAAATGCCAATGACTTGAGAAAGATAGCCTTATCCAAATAGAGTATGAAGGCTTAGAGTCATCTTTGAAGGATAACATTTTGGAGAAGTCCATAGAAGCAGAAAATTTGGAAGCAATGAATGCAAAGCGGGATATTTCTAAATCTAAACTTGGGGATGAAATACTCTTCTAGAAAAGAGCTAAATGAAGAGAATACTAAACATTCTCAACAGGATGAATTGATGGCAGATATATCAAGAAGGATTAACTCTGTAGAAGATGAATCAAAACCCCTCAAGTTACTAATAGCCAAAGGTGAAACAACCTTGAGAATATTTCAAATGAATGTAGAAGGATTTAAGATAGCAATAAAAGAAGTTTTGAAAGAAAATTCCCAACTTCAACATAGTCAGAAACAACTTTTACAAGATGCTGAAGTATGGAAACAAAAAGTGAATGACATTAATAAACAAAATAACATTGTAAGACTCTACTGTATATGCAGAACAAGAACTAAGAGAAAGGAAGTCACATTAAGTCTCTGACTGAACACTTGATGCAGATGAAAGATTGGGCTTCTGTGCTTCGAGAAGACCTAAAAGTTGATGGTAACTCGGGAATGAAAATCAAGAGTGAATCAGAAATTGGTGCTCACTTAGGTGATCAGCCAAAAAAAGCTTTGAAGGAACAGGTTTATGGTGCTAAGTTAAATGCCCTTTTAAAACCTTAGAAGGAGAAAGAAATAAAATGTTTACTTTATTATCTGAAGTAGATGAAGTAAAGGAAGACCTTATAGAAAATATTAAAAATCTTAAGAGAGAGCAACCATCTTTGCAGTAAAAAATACACAATTTAAAAGAGAGAATCAGAATCTTCAGCAGAAATTTAATGTCATGATTTAATTATATCAAAAAGTGTAATGAAACTCCAAAGAAAATTAATAGGAGAGGAAAACTATCAGTTAGAGTGAGAGGAGAAGCTTTCAAAAGTGGAAAAAAAACATCAGCCATTCAACTGAACAGCTGGAGGACTTTAGAAAGGAAGTCAAAGATCTTGAAGAAGAACTGTAGAGAACCATTTATTCCTACCTGGGTCAGATTATGTACATGAGAAAACAGCACATGATAATGAGCTGACAGCTCAGAGTGCTAAAAGATAGTGAAGATTTAAGGAAACAAAATACTCACAACAAAATTAACTGAAAATGAGAATAAATTTAAACTTTTTAGAAAAAACATCCTTATGCACTTATTGATTCAAACATAGCCTTTGCCAGAGAGCATTCCCCAAATGATCCCTCACTATTGGGTCAACCTTCATCTGAAACTAGAGGACGTATTTTGCAGAAGAAGGGTCCAATCATATTCTCATCTTTGGAGCCAGTGGGAGGATGAAGAGACTCAAGAGGACGAGAGAATCCACTGAGACCTCAGATTATCAATGAATGGAGAAAAATCAGGTTATGTTGGGGTAATCAATCCTCAGAGATTGCCTTATAATACTGGGCCACTGTCACCTCCATGGGAAAAGGCCTGTAGGCTGATGACCCCTCCACCAGGCCAACCATATTCTGATCCACATCTTCCTCTACAAAGGCAGGATGTATATTAGTGTAATTATGGTAGACTATCTGGACAGGCAGAACACAGAAGTTTTAATATGACTTCTTTTGGATCAAGTGGATGTGCATCTGTCTTCAGAAGTGGAATCTAGTAAAAGTGGGTTATGTCCCCTTTTTATTTTTTTTATAAAAGTAGCATGTAATTAGGGTACAATGTGCTCATTCAAGTAAAGATTGTTTGATAGGAGTATGAGTAATTCCATGGGTTAAAATTATATTCCAATGAGTAGCAAATTGTGCAAAAGCACAAGGTATATATACAGGGGCATTATCTGTTTTTAAATAAGTAGGCTTGTCCATAATAGCAAAGCTGAGTAATAAGAATTGTAAGCAGGTAAATTTTTAGATCAATCTGAATTAGCCCAAATAAACCAGAATGACATCACTGGAATAAGAAAGGAATAAGGATAAAAAGGAGGGAAATGGGTTAACACCCATTTGCCTGAGTGCATTAGAATGTAGTCCTTGTGGGTTTACAGATTCCCATATAGGGGCCCACAAAGGTATACAGTGAGAACAGTTAATTACAGTCGCCTGAGCTTTTGGGGAAGATATCGAAAACATCTTCCTTCATGAGCAGAAAATCCATGAGTTTTTTGATGAGAAAATCCATGAGTTTTACAGCATCTGACAATAAAGATTAGGGACCTCACAACCATATCTGTGTGGGCATTATTCTCTGTCAGAGGTCCAGGAATCTTGGTATGGCTATGCATATGATGAAGGAAGATGGGAGACTTTTGATGCTGTGAAAGAGTCTGAAGGGTTAAAAAAAGAGATAATAAATTGGAATCCAAATGAGAGGATAACACAGCTACAGAAATATGAGGAACAAGTTTAACTATATATTTAGAATCTGTGGTAATGTTTAAGTAGTATAAAATAATCTCAGTGCAATGATAATGGAGGTTAATTCAGCTTGCTGCAGAGAGAGTGGAGGCAAGATCCTTTTGTTTCTTTAATAACTGAACAAAAAAAGGAGAATGTAGTTGGACATCAGTTGTAATTTATAATTTATTCTTAATTAATTATTAAGAAACCATATTTATAAAGATTAATCCCCATTATGTTAAATTTAATTTACTTATTTTAATTATAAAATAAGAATATCAGAAAATATGATTAACAGTATTAATCATCTCTTCTCTGTTGAAGAAAAAAATTAGAAGCAATGGACAGTATGTCACATTTTAAACAATTTTCTTTGGAAATAAAGACTTTATTTTCTCTCCATCTAGAAAATTGTTTTTTTTTTCACATCTCTAAAAGCATTTATTATGAGAATAGGAAGGACTTTTTATCACTTTGTGTTTCAGTTTCCCCTATAAGTATAACAAATCACTTTATAATATTCTTAATATGGGTACATGACATAAGATATTCAGAATGATTAGAGCGATGGCTAGTACATGGTAAGTATTTTTTAAATGTTAATTAATGTTACAACTGGTATGTCTGAAAAGGAATTAAATTAATATTCCTTGAATATTTTCATCAATCTGTGCACTTTTTAAAATTTAGATTCTTGAATCTAATTGATGAGAAGTGACAGTTATATATTTTTAAAGATTTCCAAAAAAAGTATTAAACATTCTTTATATGTATGTGGCGTTAATGTGTTTAAAACAGTAGTGGCTTTAGAAAGAAAATAGGAGTAATTGTAGAAAATTGTTTTAATTTATTTAAATGCAGAAGTTTCTTAGTCTTGGTGACATACAAATTAAAACACAATATGTTACAATTGACCACCCAAATGAATCACTGTTTAAGACAGACTGTAATAAATGTAAGTGAGGATATTGATAGATTAGAATGTCCCCATGTTACTACTGGATTGAATTCATACAGTTGTTTGTGAAAGCATTTGGTCATGCATACTAAATTTCAAATATGTGTAACTGATGATCCAGAAATTTACTCTTAGGATCTAAATAACAAAAATATTTAAATGCAATTTACCAAAACACATTTCCAACAGCAATCATAGGAGAATACTTCTTCATAACTCCAACGCCCATAACAGCAACCCAAATGCCCACAGGCAAAACTCTTCAAGACACCACATAGTCTCCTATTGTGTTTTTTTTTTTTCTGTGAATATCAAAAATAGATGAAGAGACTTGGGCTTCAGGCAGTGGCACATGTGATTCTTACAAACAATGTTGAAATTAAGAAATTACTTCTTTCACTATATAATTCCATATACATAAAATATAAAATGGACACAAAGAAATGCCTTCCTATATTGCTATTAGGGTCATTTACAGAGGGATATGACAGGAAGGGAAAATGGGACTAGAGTCTGCAGGCTGTGCTCTAGTTAATTTTTGTTTGTTTCATTTATATATGAAAGTACAATGCATTTAGGCAGTTTGATATGTCTTACATAGATGAAATATTATTTCTCATTTTCCTTAGTGTACATCTTGCAGAATCATATTGGTTATGCAATCACATATATACATACAGTAAAAATGTCTGTTTTATTCTACTATCTTTTTTATGCCCACATCCCCTCTGCTCCCATCACTCCCCACTACCTAAACTAAGATAATGCTTTCTTCCCTACTGCCCCCTGCCTTATTGTGAATTAATATTTGAATATTAGTAAAAACGCATTTGTTTTTTTTGAGATTGGATTATTTTGATTAGCATCATATTCTCCAACTTCAATCATTTACTGGTAAATTCCATAATTTTACTCTTCTTTCATGGTGAATATTTGTATATTCTACATTTCCTTATCCATTCATCTATTGAGAGACACCTAGGTTGGACCTGTAGTCCAACTATTGTGAACTGAGGTGCTACAAACACTGATGTGGCTGCATCACTACAGTATGCTGAATTTAAGTCCTTTGCATATAAACCAAGGAGTGGGAAATCTGGGACAAATGGTGGTTCCATTCCAAATTTTCTGAGAAATCTCCATGCTGCTTTCCATAGTGGTTGGACCAATTTGCAGTCTCACCAGCAGTGTGTGAGTGTACCTTTTTCACTACATCCTCGCCAACATTTATTGTTGCCTGTATTCTTGATGATTGCCATTGTGAAAGAAGTGAGATGAAATCTTAGTTTTGATTTTCATTTCTCTAATTTCTAGGGATGTTGAACACTTTTTCGTGTATGGATCCATTGTATTTCTTCTTCTTCTTCTGTGAACTGTCTGTTCAGTTCCTTAGTCCATTTATTGATTGGGTTATTTATTTATTTTATTTTATTTTTGGTGTTAAGTTTTTTGAGTTCTTTATATATCTTAGAGATTAAAGCTCATCCTGCTCTAAAGATTTCATTCTTTGAAGTTTGGAGAGCAGAACCTAGGAAGAAGAAATTGAGGGTGATCTGCCAGGGTTTTCACAATATTAGAGGGCATGGCTCACCTTTAAGGGCTGCAATATTTCTAAGCTGTAGGACTGCAGCTTGTGCAGACTCTACCTACCAGTGGAAGAAGTAAATTTCATTTCATCTCAAAACTTGTTTCACTAGTGATTCTCCCCACACATCTGAAGGTGACCATGCCAAGTGATGGATATGCTCCTTGCTTGACTGGAGGTCATCTCACAGTGTGTATACATATCTCAACATAATGTTGTACCCCTTAAATATAAACCATTTATCAATTATGTCTCAGTGAAGCTGAAAAAAAACAAACTTCCATATATATATATATATATATATATATATATATATATATATATATATATATATATATATATGATGTAATGTCTCTAAATGCCAAGAAAATATTTACTGCTCCACATCTAGTGCCTGGGTTATTGTAAAACAGGGCAGTGGCCAGGGTCAAGATGGTCTGCCAGCCTTCCCAGTGTGGTGCAGGAGCACATCTCTAGTGCAGGTGGTTTCCTAGAGGAGTACCTGGCACTCTCCATGTACCACTTAGCAGAAACCAGGCTGTCAAATGATGCTGGTGGCAGGTCCTAGAAAGGTGGCAAGGGCATGGAGCCAGCCCTGCCTCTCCCTGTGCTCCCTGGTAACTGTGCCTCACAACCCCCAGTGGATCTCTATGAATTCACTGCCTTGGTGAGCAGAAGAGCTGGAACCCACAGCACTCTAACTCACTGCATGCTCAGCACCTCCTGTGCTCTTGGCTGGCATTCTCTGTACAGAAAACTCTGAACCTCCTGCTGGCTATGGCCTCCTGGGGTGGCTCCTCAGTCTGGCTTTAAGGAGAAGCTGCACTGAATTATATATTTTTCTTAAATGCCATGACTTCTCTTTTAGAAGTAGGTTTAATAAAATTAAGAGGTAAGTCAGTTAATTTTTGTCACTCAAAGTGAAATCACTCTCTTTTCCTTTGGATGTTGGCTATTTGCCAAGCTTAAATTGTACTGTGGATAAATGGGAATACTGTGGAAGCAAACCCAGGACTTGATCCACAGTGAGTTACCCTCCAGCCCGAGAGGGCTCTGGTACTCTGTGGACAAGGGTATGGGACTACTGGGCTGGTGGGTGGGGCAGGAGGGACCCCTCCTCCATTTGCCTCCTTTGAGATTATCTGTTCCATCACACTGAATAAGTTCAATGAGTAACTAAGATTGTATTTGTAATAGGAGCCCATTAGCAATCCAGATGTGTAAGTAATTTTACAAGAGTTTGTCTCCAGGCTCTGTGTCAGGCCCTGGGTTGCATAGGCATTTTAGCCTGACATCTGGAGTGGAGCTGGGGTGAGAAGGTAGAAAGGGGGCCAGAGGGGACACTCCTCAGGGCCCCTGAGCAGTTCCTGAGAAACATCCAGCTAATGCTTGACCTCCTTCTGCAGAGCATTCTGGGACACACTGTCATTCAAATGCACTTGAAATGCCTGCACCTGGCCTAATGCTCAATTTGCTATTTATTTAGGGAATTCTTAGCTCATCAAAGCCTGCAAGGAACTTCAAATAAAAGAAAAGGAAACCTAATTTTCTGAAGTGGTGGCAGGTCAAGGGCATAGCTTTTCAAGGGTGAGCTGCAATGGCAGGTGGAACCTGAGGAGCATTCTCCTTGAGTGAGATAACTACCAGTTGCCTGGTTACCAGAGTGAGAACCATGAAGGGATAGGGATCTGTGTGGCCCTGAAGGAGGGGCATTTCACTCTCTTCATGACGCCAGAGCAGTATAACCACCAGCCAAGTCACTGGCACATGCAAGCTTTTGTCACTTCCAGTGAGGGCCTCCTCTTGCCTCTTCATGGCCCATGTTTGCAGGACTGTGGTAAAGAGTGGCGATAGATTAATACATAAACTCCATAAGCCTCTGCTGGAGAGCAGGCAGGCACTCAGTGTGTGATCTGTGAAACTTTACAAGAGTGTTCTAAATACACACTTCTATTGTCCCCATTCTATAGATGAGAAGACTGAGGAGGAGAAAGCATAGCCCAGAGGGCAGCCGCACAAGCATGCATGAAGTGTGCCTGCATCTGCAGTTGACCTGGCTGCATGCAGCTGGTGACAGGACCTCCAGCAGCTCCACAGACAGTGGAGCAAAGACTGTGTCAGTGAAGATGCTATCCTTCCTCCATTGCATGCTTTTAGCCCCTTTATAAAATATAAGATAGTTGTAATTTGTGGATTAGTATCTGTGTCCTCTATTCTGTACCATTAGTTCACCGGCCTGTTTTGGTACCAGTACCATGCTGTTTTTGTTACTATTGCTCTGTAGTATAGTTTGAAATCTGGTATCGCTATACCACCTGATTCACACTTCCTTCTTAGAGTTGCTTTTGCTATTCTTGGTCTTTTATTTTTCCATATGAATTTCATGATTGCTTTATCTATTTATACAAGAAATGCCATTGAGATTTTGATTGGCATTGCATTAAACCTATAGAGATCTTTTGGTAATATCGCCATTTTGATGATGTTAGTTCTGCCTATCCATGAACAGGGTATATTTTTCCATCTTGTAAGATCTTCTTTTATTTCTCTCTTTAGGTTTCTGTAGTTTTCATTGTATAAATCTTTCACCTCTTTTGTTAGGTTGATTCCCAAGTATTTTATTTTATTTTCTTTGAGGATATTGTGAATGGGGTGTTTTTCCTCATTTCCATTTCAGAAGTTTTGTCACTGATATGCAGAAATGCCTTTGATTTATGCATGTTGATTTTATATGGTGCCACTTTGCTGAATTCATTTATTAGTTCTAGTAGTTTCTTTGTAGCCCCTTTTGGGTCTTCTAGGTATAGAATCATGTCATCCGAAAATAGTGATAAGTTCTTCTTTTCCTATTTTTATGCCTTTAATTTCTTTTGTCTGTCTAATTGCTCTGGCCAGTGTTTTGAGAACTATATTGAATAGAAGTGGTGATAGAGGGCATCCCTGTCTTGTTCCAGATTTTAGAGGGAATGCCTTCAATTTTTCTCCATTCAGAATGATGCTAGCCTGAGGCTTAGCATAGATAGCTTTTACAATGTTGAGGTAAGTTCCTGTTATCCCTATTTTTTCTAATGTTTTGAACATAAAGCGATGCTGTACTTTGTTGAATGCTTTTTCTGCGTCTATCAAGATGATCATATGGTTCTTATCTTTACGTCTATAGATGTGGTGAATAACGTTTATTGATTCCGTATATTGAATCATCCTTGCATCCCAGGGATGAATCCTACTTGATCATGGTGCACAATTGTTTTGATGTGTTTTTGTATCTGATTTGCCAGAATTTTATTGAGGATTTTTGCATCTAGGTTCATTAGACATATTGGTCTGTAGTTTTCTTTCTTTGAGGTGTCTTTGTCTGGGTTCAGAATCAGGGTGATGTTGGCCTAATAGAATGAATTTGGAAGAGCTCCCACTTTTTCTATTTCCTGAAATAACTTGAAAAGTATTGGTATTAAATCTTTTTTGAAGGTTTTGTAAAACTCTGCTGTATACCCATCCGGTCCTGGGATTTTCTTGGTTGGTAGTCTTTGATGGCTTCTTCTATTTCATTCATTGGATATTGGTCGGTTCAAATTGTGTGTATCCTCCTGACTCAGTCTGGGCAAATCATATGACTTAGGAAATTTATCGATTTCTTCACTATCTTCTGTTTTATTGGAATATAGGGTTTCAAAATAATTTCCAATTGTCTTCTGTATTTCTGTAGCATTTGTTGTGATATTGCCTTTTTCATCCCGTATGTTAGTAATTTGAGTTCTCTCTCTTCTCTTCATTAGCATGGCTAAGGGTCTATCAATCTTATTTATTTTTTCGAAGAACCAACTTTTAGTTTTGTCAATTTTTACAATAGTTTCTTTTGTTTCAATTTCGTTGAGTTCCATTCTGATTTTAATTATTTTTTTGTCTTCTACTACATTTGCTATTGTTTTGCTCTTCCTTTTCTAGGTTTTTGAGGTGTAGTTTGAGTTCATTTATTTGTTGGTTTTTCCTTTTTTTGAGGAAAGAACTCCAAGAAATAAATTTCCCTCTTAAAACTGCTTTCATTGTGTCCCATAGATTCCGGTATGTTGTGTCTGTATTGTCATTTGTCTCTAAGAATTTTTTTTTATCTCCTCCTTTATGTCTTATGTAACCCATTGATCATTCAGTAACATATTGTTCATTTTCCATGTGATGTAGGATTTTTCCTTACTTCTTTTATCATTAATTTCCAGTTTCATTCCATTATATTCAGATATGGTGCATGGTATTATCTCCACACATTTATATTTACTGAGAGTCACCCTATGGCATAATATATGCTCTATTTTTGAGAAAGATCCATGTGCTACTGAGAAAAAAGTATATGCACTTGATGATGGTTGATATATTCTATATATATATATCAGTTAAGTCTAGGTTATTGATTCTGATATTGAGTTCTATAGTTTCTTTATTCAACTTTTGTTTGGAGGATCTGTCCAATCGTGAGAGAGGTGTGTTGAAGTCACCATAATGTTGTGGTCTATTTTATTCTTGAACTTGAGGAGAGTTTGTTTTATGAACATCGCAGCACCCTTATTTGGTGCATACATATTGATAATTGTTATGTCTTGTCGGTGAATGGTTCCTTTTAACAGTATATAATATCCTTCCTTATCCATTTTGATTAACTTAGTCTTGAATTCAATTTAATTCGATATGAGGATGGCCACCCCTGCTTGCTTGTGAGGACCGTGTGCGTGGTATATTTTTTCTCAACCCTTCACCTTCAGCCTGTGTATGTCTTCAACAAATGGTGCTGGAAAAACTGGAAATCCATATGCAACAAAATGAAACTGAATCCCCTTCTCTTGCCATGCACAAAAGTTAACTCAAATTGGGTCAAGGAGCTTGATGTCAAATCAGAGACTCTGTGTCTGATAGAAGAAAAAGTTGGTTCTGATCTACATATTGTGGGCTCGGGCTCCAAATTTCTTAATAGGACACCCATAGCACAAGAGTTAATAACAAGAATCAACAAATGGGACTTATTTAAACTAAAAAGGTTTTTCTCAGCAAGAGAAACAATAAGAGAGGTAAATAGGGAGCCTACATCCTGGGAACAAATTTTTACTCCTCACACTTCAGATACAGCCCCAATATCCAGAGTTTACAAAGAACTCAAAATAATTAAACAATAAAATAACAAATAACCCAATCAACAAATGGGCCAAGGACCTAAACAAACACTTCTCAGAGGAGGACATTGACTCAATCAACAAGTACATGAAAAAATGCTCACCATCTCTAGCAGTCAGAGAAATGCAAATCAAAACCACCCTAAGATACCATCTCACTCCAGTAAGATTGGCAGCCATTATGAAGTCAAACAACAACAAGTGCTGGTGAGGATGTGGGGAAAAGGGTACACTTGTACATTGCTGGTGGGACTGCAAATTTGTGTGGCCAATTTGGAAAGCAGTATGGAGTTTCCTTGGAAAGATGGGAATGAAATCACCATTTGACCCAGCTATTCCCCTTCTTGGAATATTCCCTAAACGCCTTAAAATAGTGTACTATAGGGATACTGCTACATCCATGTTCATAGCAGCACAATTCACAATAGCTAGACTGTGGAACCAACCTAGATGCCCTTCAGTAGATGAATGGATAAAAAAATGTGGCATTTATACACAATGGAGTATTACTCTGCACTAAAAAATGACAAAATCATGAAATTTGCAGGGAAATGCATGGCACTAGAGCAGATTATGCTAAGTGAAGCTAGCCAATCCCTAAAAAACAAATGCCAAATGTCATCTTTGATATAAGGAGAGCAACTAAGAACAGAATAGGGAGGAAGAGCATGAGGAGAAGATCACCATTAAACAGGGATAAGACAGGGGAGGGAAAGAAAGAGAGAAGGGAAATTGCATGCCAAAGGAAGGAGACCCTCATTGTTATACAAAATTGCATATAAGAGAAAGTGAGCAGAAAGGGGGAAACAACAAGAGAGAGAAATGAATTACAGTAGATGGGGTAGAGAAAGAAGATGGGAGGGGAGAGGAGGGGAGGGGAGGGGGATAGTAGAGGATAGGAACGGCAGCAGAATACAACAGACATTAGTATGGCAGTATGTAAAAAAGTGGATGTGTAACCGATGTGAATCTGCAATATGTATACGGGGTTAAAATGGGAGTTCATAATCTGCTTGAATCAAATGTGTGAAATATGATATGTCAAGAGTTTTGTAATGTTTTTAACAACTAATAATAAAAAAAAGAAAAAAAAGACTGTCAGTGGACTGACCCTGGAAAGGCTGGCCTGTGCGACAGAACAGCAGGGCTTGGTGATGCTGGGATCCAGGCCAGACATGCTCAACTTCACTGAGGGGTCCACACAGCCCAGGGGGCTGTGAGGCCTCTGTGCCCTTCTGTGCTCATACCACAGGGGAGGCAGGTAGCTGCACAGAGAGGCTGGTGGAGTGAGAGCCTTTAATGAAGTTCAAGAAGCCAAGTTGGGCCCAGCCTCAGCCAGGGTCTCCCAGGTGACCTTGGAACAGGTGGTTTCTGAGGCTTCTTTTCCTTATCTCCAAAAGTGGAAAACTTGAGTGGTAATTTCTAGGTCTAAAAAATCACCACTCCATCCCAGGGAATGCGGACATTGGAAGTGACATGGTAATCCAGCACCAAGAATGCAGGCCATGGAGGTGGTTTGAATCCTGGCACTTTGGCCTCCTGTGCAAATCTCAGTAAGTTTTTCTCCATAAGCCTCAGATCTCATGTTTGCAAAAATAGAATGCTGCACTTTTGAGGGCCCTTGGGAAGATTAAGGAAACAGTGGGCAGAACACACAATTCCAGCCACAGAGACTTTCTAATGAGGCCATTTAGGCAGTTCACAGGTGAGATGCTTAGATGAGGAGGGCTGTAAAGTGGGTGGGCTAGTCTGTCTGATGGATTAATAATTTCAAAGAAGTACTGGGTAGTAACTTAGGTGGATGTGGCTGAAGGAAATAGGTCACTATGCTTGTGGCCTTGGATGATATCTGTCCCTGGTTCCCTTCCTCTGTCTCTCTCTCTCTGTCTCTCTCTGTCTCTCTCTCTCTCTCTCTCTATCTCTCTCTCTCTCTTTCTCTCTCTCTCTCTGGTGGTTGTGGGGATTGAACCTAGGGCCTTGTGCATAAAAGACAGCACTTTACCAACTGAGCTATATTCCCCAGCCCCCCTTCCCTCTCTATTTCTCTGCTTCCTGGCTGCCACAAGCCCAGAAACTTTTCTCCATGACACCCTTCTGCCATGATGTTCTGCCTCACCTCAGACCTGGAACAGTGGACTGGGCCAAACATGGACAGAGTCTCATAAACATGAGCTCAAAATAAACTTTTCCTCCTCTAAGTGGATCCTGTGAGGTATTTTGGTCATGGTGCTGACATCTGACTAAAACAATGATTGTTATGGCAAGGTGGGGTAAATGTTTTCTAGAGCTCACCATGAATGACATATGTAAGATATATCTTTGATAAAATACTGATGGATGCATTTTACCATGGGGCAGAGCCAGGCACAGAGGCATAGCCATTTGTGGAGTAAGGATTTCTGTCCAGTGTTTGTAGGCAAGAGGGGAGTATAGTCTGGTGGGCAGAGGGTGGCAGGAGAGCCAGGTGCGTGGGACAGGAGTTGAGTATAGAATGACTGAGCTCTGTTGAAAGATCCTGCCAGTGAGAGAACCCCACAGGTATGGGGGCAATGAAAGAGGAGAACCAAGACCAGACAATCTGGAAGGCAACCCTTCCCCAAGGCTGAAGGACTTGCCTCAGGGAAGGCATGGAAGGAATCAGCTGGGTGGCCAGGGTGGGTGATCTAGAGCTCTGGATGTATGCAGAGATGATGGGGACACCTGTGTGAGCAGGGCTCCAGGTGCCCAGGGTCCTGTAATCACTGCTGCACTGACTTGGGGTGTGGTGTCCTATGAGGTCTTGGTTTCCCTTTTTGTGGATACGAGCCTCGACGGGGTCTTGCTGGGTCATCTGGTAGTTCTGTTTGATATTTTGAGACTCTCATGTCATTTTCCCTGATCCCCACCAGCTACAGAGGCAGGGTTGCCTTCTCTATGCCCTCTGATAGAAGCCATCCTAAGAGGCAGGAGGTGTTATCTCTTCTGGGGTGATTTGCGTGTCTTTGATGGTTAATGACCCGGGGCAGCTTTTCTAATGCCATTTTTTTGTTGGGAAAATGTTGTCTTCAGTTCTGCCCTTCTTCTTTTTTTTATTAATTGCTCATGACAATACAATGATCTTGACATATCATACATTTGAATCAAATGGGGTATAATTTCTCATTTTTCCAAATGTACAGGTTGCAGTATCACATTGATTATACAGCCACGTACATACATATATCAATACTAGTGTCTATTTTATTCTGCTGCTCTTCTTCTTTTTGATCCTCCCACCCTTCAGATCCACTTTCTCCTTATTTACCTGAGCAGGCCTCATTCCATTTTGCATCATAAAACTGATCCTTTTTTCTTCCATTTCTGTATGTTCCTTTACTTCTTTCCTTTGTTTTGAGAAATACAATATTTCAAGTGTTAATGAACACACTAATAGGTTCTAATTTGCATTATGTGTGGTTTAATTTAAAAACTAAAGCCTTCTAAGTAGACATATGCATCCATAAATACCAGGCAAATAACACACAGTATTTACATTTTGATGGCTCATGCTGTAAACACTATTCCACAGTTTACTTTTTTCCCTCAGTGTCTGATTTTGCAACCCCTCCATGCTGTGTTGTGCTGTGCTGTGCTGTGTTGTACATGTGATGTGTAGTTATGGCTCCAGCTGCCCTATGGCAGGGTCCCAAGTCCATATTTCAGTCATCCTTCTCTGACTTGGGTAGCTTCTTCTGCCCTCTCTGTTTGGTTTGTGCTTCATCGTACGTGTTACAATACAACATTGTGTAATTACATTAATATGGTTCTTCTTTCTCTTAGACTGTAAACTCCTTTGGGGAAGAAACCCTATTTGAATTTCCTCTGCATTCCAGAACTTGATGAGCTTGCACCCCACACAGCACACAATCAGCTGGATGCTAGAGGTGTGGCTGGGTGGTGTGCCATCCACTCCAAGAACAGGCTGCACCTGACTAGGGAAGTGATTTTCAACTTGGGAGTGAATTTCCTCCAGGCGCTGATGCTTGGTTACAGAGGACTGGGCAGTGATGGAGGGGTCCTTGACCTGCACTGTCCAGCTGGGGGATGACTGCAGATTGTGTAGATGTGGCTGATTTTATGGAGAATATGGAGAAACTGAATTTTAAATTTTATTTAATTTTAATTAATTTAAATTTAAATAGTCATGTGAGGCTTGTAGCAGGATGTAAAGAGAAGATGATGTCTGCTGATAGTGAAAATTAGTTTTGTTTTGTTGTTGTGTCCTTAAATGATCATCCTCATACTTAGGAGACAAAGTGGCCTACTGTGTGCTGGGTTTCTTCATCTCCATGGTGAAGCCCAAGGTGACTCTTGATAGGACTGTGGATGGGACAAGACACCTCTGCAAGGCCCTTCAGCAAGTGCTCATAAAAAATGGTAGCAGTCAGTCTTCTCAGCATTTGGTTCTTAGTGTGTAGTGGGCAGGGGTGATGTCGGTTTGACCTACAGCTCATGATCTTTGAGTTTGGAGAGGACAGAGTGGACTGTTGCAGCCAGAGCAGCTCCATCCCAGCTGTATTCCTGAGACACAATGTTGGCATCTTTGCTGGTTTTCCAGCCTGGTCCTGCTGCCCACCGGCTGAGAGTGCCAGATGCTTTAGCACCCTGAATGATGGTCTGAGAACCTTGCTCCTTTTTGGCCTTTTTGAAAGGTTTCAGGACTTATTATCTGTGTCTGGCTGCTGGCTCAATCCCTCTTTACTTACCAGATCACAGGAGCCACTGCCCAAAACCCAGCTATGGTCTTGCTGCTTTGCTGCTCAGCTCCTCCAGGGTTCCTTCTTTCTTGGAGAACAAAATCTACTTCCTTGGACCTGGGTACATCTGGTTGGTCAGTGTCTTCCTCTCCCTTATGGGGTCCTGCTCCCCTGTCCTCTTGCCATTGGGGGACAGCATGTGCAAAGCTCCCCCAAATGGTGATCTTGCTGGTTGCCCTTCTTATCCACAATGCCTCTGTCCTCCCTTTCTGCCCTGCCCAGGTGGCCATGTCTCCTGGCTTTCCTTCCTTCTAGAGCTATGACCCCAGTGCTCAGGCAAGCACTGCTTTCATGTGGAGAAGTCCTAGCCTCCTCACTGCCCCCACACCTGTTTTTTGCTCAAGTTTGTGTCTGGCTGTCTTGCAGAGTGCTTATGTTCAGGGGTTTGCTTTCTAGACTTTCAAACACATGAAGAAAGAGGTGGTGTCTGAGTATCTGTGTCCCCAAAGCACCACTAAACCAAGCATGGCAAAAGTTGAAGATGCAGCCTCTAAGCATCAGGATCTGGGTCCATCTAGAGCAGGGTCCTTTCCTAATGAGAAGGACCCCTATAAACTCACAAAGTGGCAGTTTCTCCAGTGAAGTCCTTTGTGTATGAAATTGCAGAATGAATCTCTTCATCACAAAACCATAAGTCTCTGTGTAACAAGGACATTTAAGTACTTGCCAAGTGAGGATGGCCACCGTGGAGAACACAGTCCTCACTCATGATTCCTTAAAGCTAACACATGGAAACATCGGCTGTTTCTCATGTTGGTGAAAGACAGCATCAGCTCCTGTTTCACTGAGTGCATGTGCACTTTGTTAAGCTTGCATCCCAAGGGAGAAATTAAAGTGAAATTTACCTTGTTGACTTCACTCTGAATTTTCTTCTAATTTAGGTGCAGTGTTGAGTTGAATTTTGAAGAAATCAACCTGCTTTTGTTCCCAATCTGGGGCAGTGATCTTGGGACAGATTGCTGATTAGAAGAGCTGTCAGAAATGTCTTTACCAGACGTCCTGATGGTGTGACCGTGCACGAGGTGCCACAGGGCCTATTAAGAAAGACCCACTGACACCCACCACAACACAGGAGAGGGTTTGATAAGCCATCACTGTATACAGGGAGTGCTGTTGATTTCTGGATTAAACTAGAAAAGCAACTGTTAAGTGCTGCTCTGTGACCAAAAGTGGTAATAGAACAGAAGCTAAGAAGGGTCTGAATTTACTACAAATGTAAATCTTAAAAGTCAGCTGTTTCTGGTTTCTATAGTGGAAAATTAAATTAGCACATTTTCAAGCTTGTGGGTGAGACTACACAGTGGGGTCTTTGTCAGAGCTGCAGGGAAAAGGCCAGGATGGGTGTGGAGCTCTTGGTTCAGCTAATGTTTTTATTCATGGTGAGATCTATTTCCTCTGCTTGTCATTGCTGTTTTCGCATCAAGTGAGAATGGGTGCTACTGATTGACAGTGACAATGACATTCCCCTGGGGTTTATACTTTAATTTATGCTGAGACAAAGAGAAGGAATGGGACTTCAAAAGGAGAATAAAGAGAACAGCAACCTTGCAGGAACCAGCAAATGGAAAGGAGCCAAGATCATAGAGGGCTGCCCCATGCTCTCTGTGGCCGTACAGCAAAACCTGGTGAAAGCTGTTTCTTCTGAGGTGTGCTACCTGTAATGGGCCAAGAGGAGCAGCAGGGAGATTACCAGCAAACCTCAGAGTACTTGCACAATTGGTGATGTTATCATGCTTTGTGATATATCAAGACCTTAAATTAGCATGTGAACATTTTTTCTTAATTGGGAAAGCCAGTAGTACAATGTAGTATCTGTCCTTTTAAACAGCCCTTGATAAACAAGCAACACTCAGTGAATATGTTCTGGAGAATGTGAATGAGGCAATGGTACTTGCTGTTCATCTGGTCCTTAGATAAGTATCAGATATTGAATTTCCAATGTTGAGTGCATGGCTGCATCGTCAGAGTTACCATCGATGCTGAAGGAAATTTTCATTTGTATTGTGCTTTTTGTAAGACTCCAAGTACTTTGCCTAGATATTTGCTCTGGACCTCATAACACTGGTGGGGTTTGGGGATGTTACTCTCATTATAAACTTGAGAAGACTAGGGTAGCAGAAGTTCTTGGGTTGTTACTGAGACCATGGTGAGTCTTACAGTTGGGAGCCAACTGTTTCTAAGTACTAAAGCTAAAGAATCTTTCTCCAGTCAGTGCATAAGAGAGTCCAGCAAGGAAGATGGCATGACACAGATGGATAGCATAACCTACACAGTGCTGTGCACCTTTCAGTCTTTTGAGTGATTCTCCTGTTCTTCATCTTGGGGAAGTGAGCACAGATGATGTGTTCTTTTGGTTTTGGTGTACCAGCATCTTCTTGGCTGGGTGTCCTCATCAAGCCCTCCTGGTGCTTCAGGCTTGGGTATAGCAGGGAGAGTCTCCCCTTGTACAAGCTGTTGGGAGCCCTCACCTCTGGCCTGCAGGGAGACAGCCTGTCCCCAGGGCCAGCTGTGCTCCTTGCATGCAGCTTCCAGTCTGGCTCTTGAGTTGTTAGTGGCATGAGGATACAGTCCTGCACCTTTTTGTTTTTCTTAAGGAAGATTTGTTATTATATATATATATATATATATATATATATATATATATATATATATATATATATATATATATATAGTATCTGCACACAGTACAGAGAGTTCCCATATCCCTAACACCAGGTTCCCATTATACATGAGTGAGTACATTTTGAACAATGCTGAACCCATGTGGAAGCATTAGTATCCAGTTAGGTGCCTGATTAATCCAGGCATCCTTACTTACCTTAGGTCCTTCTCTGTCCTGGGACCCCCTACAGGATCCACCATGCCTCCTTATGCTCTTTGGGACTGTGGCAGTCTCTCAGTTTTTGTGTTTTTTTTTTTAGTTTTTTGTTTGGTTTGGTCCTGAGGATTGAACCCATGTGTGCTCTAGCTTCAAGCTACATCCCAAGCCCTTTCTGATTTTTATTTTGAGACAGGATATTGCCAAGTTGCTGAGGCTGGCAATGAACTTGTGATCCTCCTGCCTGATCTCCAGCATGGATTATAGTATGGCTCCACTGTGTCCTAGACTTTCCTTGTTTTTGATGACCTGGATGGTTTTGAGGAATGCTGATCAGGCATGTTGTAGACTGTACCTTGGCTGGGATTTGCCTGATGGTTTTCTCTTGGACACACTCCTGTTGGTGTTTGGGGCAAAAGATTGCAGAGCCCCTCCCATGCTCTGGTTTTGAGGCTGCCTGCCATTAACTTGACTACACTGCTGCAGTCAGCCTCTGTCACCCAGCTAAGGCAGAGTGAGTCAAGTTTCTCCAGGACATGGGTGACTCTTGTTAAAAGGGAAAACCCCTGGACAAGCTTACAATGAGTTTATTTGAGCAAAATAAAAATGATTTTAAATAAGGCATCCCCAGGAACCAGAAGAGGTTCAGCCAGCAGTGTGACCAGGCAGGATATGTGGAAACTGGAGCAGGGAGTGAGGACCATGTGCCTGATCTGTTAGTGCCTTCTCTGACTGACATCAGACACAGAGATAGGACATCTTAACCATGTGTTCAATTAGGCCTGGAGCTCAATCCAGTCAGTGCCTTCTGCAGGTCCTACTTCACCATTTTCCCTTCTGTATTGTCCACATTGGAGTAGGTGCTATGCAGGGCACACCCTGGAGGAGCAAGGAGAAGGGATGGAGATGCCTCCTTAAAGGTGGACTGTCTGCTGGTCACTCAGATTGCTTCCAGGAGAGGGGACTCTCTACATACCCCACCTACCTGCTTATGTCACATGACTCCTGATACTTTTCTTGGATATTGACCTGTATATTATTGACCCACACCTTCTGTCACCTTGCCCCTTTTCTCCAGTTTTTTCCCCAGGTATTTCTTGAGGTGCTGCTGTGTCCCTTGACACATTCCATCACTTTGCAGGGCTCTGAGTTCTTGGTTTTCTTTCAGTGCTTCCCAACTTTAGGCTCCACCAGAGGCTCTGGGGACACCTTATTTCTTTTCTGCCCTTGCCCCACAGTCAGCTGTCACACAAGGTAGTCCAGATTCCTCCTGTTGAAGAGTGATATTGGAGAATGAGTTATGCTGAATCTCCACTTTTAGCAAGGATATATTGGTAGGAAATGGAAAAGAGACAGGTGACATATGTTATTGTGTGCCTTTTAATCTACTTTTGATTAATCTACTTCTAGGAGTCATAGAGAGTAGCATAAAGACCAGCGGGGTCTCAGTACACAGACAGGCTAGGGGTTTTTGCTACTTTTACAAAGTCACTGAAGTACAGAGCT
Source organism: Callospermophilus lateralis (assembly GCF_048772815.1). Lineage (NCBI taxonomy): Eukaryota > Metazoa > Chordata > Mammalia > Rodentia > Sciuridae > Callospermophilus > Callospermophilus lateralis. Next base: position 19,967,324 of record NC_135316.1, on the reverse strand, counting down.
TATGATTTTATGCCAACTATGTGATTGACAGCTTTTCACATAGTTGAGAAAGATCAGATGGGCTTTCCTGAAGGGTGAGCCTGTGCTTGTTCCACAATCCACAGTCCATTGAACTAGTGGCCCAAACTAAAGAGGGAAATGTTACATTTATTGGAAAAGCATGTGATGTGTATCTGCTAAGCATGGAGGAGGGCCACCTTTTAAACAGACTCATAAAATAGAAAAATGCATAAAAGGTAATCAATAGTTAAATATAACCATATCAGTAAGTTTGAACTTGCATGACAAAGGACAGGAATCCAGCACTAAGCTGGGAGGATGGTACACAAACAATTCCTACAACAGTAAAAATAACAATAAATGGAAAATGAGAAGTGTGAGCCTTCAGTAGGTAAAAAGGAAAATGAGAAGAGCCAATCAACTGAGTGAAGTCCACCTAAGAAGGCCTTGGGTGCCCCCTACCCCAGCACCAGTGAGGTAGGATTGCACAGGCCTCATGCTGTCAAGGCAGGTGCTGTGAGAGAATCCAAGGTGCCACCAAGGGTCAGCACTCGTGCACACTGCTGTTGGTGTGATTGACCAGGCTCCAGGGAGGGCAGTTCATAGAGCCAAACTCCACCATGGCTGTGTTTCCCCAGGCCCTAGCAGCTCAAATTCTAAAGGTCTGTTCTAGTGGAATCCACGAGGGACTCACATGCATATGACTAGTAAAAATGCTCTACATTATAACAGCAAGAATCCCTAAGATCCAGGGACCTTCAGGTGAAGGATGAATGGACAATAAGTAGCAGATGCTTAGGAGGGGAACTAAAGAGCACTCAAAAAGAATGAATAAAGTCTATTTTCATCTCTTTTCTATCTGCTTCACATAATAAATCTCTCTCAAAAATCTTTCTGTTGAAAAACAAGGTGTGGAATGAAGCAAGCACAGTGTTATAAATTATTATTGCTCTGTGTGATGAAAAATGGAGTAACACAAATTATGTTATATATATATATATATATATATATATATATATATATATATATATATATATATATATATCCATGCAAATATAAAAGTATTTTTTAAGTTGGGTAAAACAGTCAAGATACCATAGTAATGGTAATAATTGGTGGTGTTTGAGGGAGAAAGTTTGGAAATGCAGAATAATATATATTTGATGATCTAATCTGCAATAAAAAGAATGGATTCCTGTATCAATAGTAAAATTGAAAATTATTTTATTTATTTCTATGTGGTGCTAAGGATCAAACCCAGGGCCTCACATATGCAAGGCAAGCAAGCACTCTGCCATTGAGATACAACCTTATAACTAAAAATTAATTTTTTTAAAAGAAAGAAAAATTTTGCAAATATCTCAGAAAAAGAAAAACAACAACAGCAAAATTTAGCTCTAAACAAAGGCGAATTGTTTTTCTAACCATATTTGCAAAAGTTCCAAGAGCTGCCATTGATTGCTGAGGAGAATATAGCCTTCACGTTTAGAAGTTGGGTCATTTTCTGCTAAACATACCTTTTATGCCCCTAGAATATGGATCACTGTGGTTTTCATTTCTTGCTCCTTTTCAAATGGCTTTTCTTGTTTCTTCTTCCTGATTCATCTTCTTGCCTGCAGATTCACAACTTTTTCAGTGCACATTAAGATGAAAATTCATTGATTATAAAAGCAATAATATTCAGATAAAAGGGACTTATATAAGAGGACTGTAAGAAAGAAATTGTATGCAAGACATTTCTGCTAGAAATGGAATCAGGACATTCCCTTGCTTGGATTCTGAGTAACCAAAACTTTAGCCTATTGCCACCAGCTCCTCCCCTCCTCCTGTGGAGACTGGGTACAGTAAACTGGATGTTCTGGAGCCCCTTTCCTCTGGAAAATATGACCTGTGAACCAAGCTACAGAAATCTGTAAGTGGACCTCTACCTCTGGGAGAGGACTGGAACTGAAACTCTTGAGGAATACAGGATAATTGGGGACTAGAATGGATTCTCCAGCTTCCCAGTTCTCAAGAACAACCCTCATTAACCTGCTCTATTGACCCCTTATTCCTGTGGTTCTTGAACTTGAAGAATGAGAAAAAACTCTCATGAACATACGTTGTTTTCTTAATCAGTAGAGACATAAAGTTTTCACTGCTGGTGCACAGAACTTTCTGTGTTCCGGGTACAATACTAGTATGGCATGTGGTGACTCAGGTTCCCCTACCTCTCTCTCTTTTAAAGTCACAAAACAGAACACCTTCTGTTTGAAGGCACCGTTCATCCATTCCTGCCTCAACTATTTGCTCAGCACTTGGGACACAGAATTGAGCAAACCCATTTCCTATACTTATGGAGCTTGTGCAGAGGTAGGGAGACCTTCTGCAAAGACCAGAAAGAGCAAATCCTTGGGTTTGTAACCCCTGCATCTATACCACAACCCCTCAGCCCTTATGCTCCTGCTTCAAAGCAGCCACATCCCCTTCAGTCACAAAGAAAGGGGCCTATGTGTGCTCTAGCAAAATGTAATGTGAATATTAATGTTTACAGCAGTTGGGGGTCAGATTTGGCTGGAGGGCTGTACCTTGCTGATCTAGACAATAAACTTAATAAAAAGAAAACTTACAATATTATTAGAGAATAAAAAAAAAGGAAAGGTGATTTGGGGTGTGGAGTGAATGAGTCAGGCAACTTTAAGGGGCTAAGAAGGTGACACCTGGGAAAGCCTTGGAGAGTGACAGCCAGCCCTGGGCTCTGAGAGTGGTAGCTGTAGGCAGAGGAGGAGTGTTGTCTTGGCTCTTTCCTGCTTATGTTTCTTAGGAAAGCTCTTGCTTCTTCAGCCACTGTAGGCCACCATTCTGGCCCTCAGGACCCTCTGTCTCATCTTTTCTTGGTCAGAGCTATACTGACTTTGGATTTCTGTATGCTGCCTAGATGATAACTGTTTCCAGTTTGTGATGGACATGGAGAGGGAAGAGAGAATCAAAAATCTTTCTTCAGTTTGAAGACTGATCCCCAGGTTTCCCACCCCATTTATTAAGAAGCGGGGTGCATGTGGGTAAAAGATAAATTCATGTTTTCAGTTTTGTTTTTGTTTTGGATATTATATCACTCACATGGCTTAAATAAAGTAAATATTCTAATATTCTAAAAAGGTATTTTTCTTCATTTTTTATGTTATCATGCTTTTGTACTGTGATTAAAAGTTAACCATAATCACAGTGAATTTCTTTTTATGTGTTTCCTAAAATTCCTGTCTACTAACAAAAGCAGACCAGATCATTTGATGCAGTTTCTTAAATAAAAAAGGCCTTGGAGCAGAAAACAGAGGCAGATTTCTTTTCTCATTTTTCAGACTTTCAGATGTCTTAGGAAACATCGCAGAGGTCCATGATGGGTGCCACTGGCAATTCTGTGTGAAGATTCTTGTGGGATTTAATTTTCTAGGATACCTGCTACAAATTTATTTCAACTTTAAGTTGATTCAAGTGCAATGTTCCTAAACCATTAAATTTGTGGCTGTCTCACACTGGCTAGAGGAATGGCATCACATAGGGTTTTTTCCAAGTAGATTTTTTTTTTATTTTGCTTATCCCAAACTAAGATGGTTTTCTGTCTCTTTGACCGGAGCAAAAACAACAACAACAAAAAAAAAATGCAGAGAGAGAGAGAGAGAGTGCGAGTGAGAGAGAACACAATTTCTGCCTCCGTGCTGGAGATATAAGGAGTAGCCCAACCACATTACTTAGCTCTGCTGAGCCTTAATGTCTGCCCTGTTCCATACAAGACTGCTGCATCTCCTAGCACCGTCCTCCCTGTCACTCTTTGAGACTATGCTTGTCTGCAGTGCACATAAACTGTGGTGCTTTAAAAACATAGCTCTTTATCCCAGACAAAGGAGCTCCAAGATGGCACTCAAGAACTTTTTCTACAGAAGACCTGTAGGCTATGTGAGAGCAGAAGGATAAATTCAATGTGCTAAAGGGAACAAAGGAAAAACTCACCAACCAAATATCCTTTGTCCAGCAAAACTGTCCTATGGAAATGAGGAGGAAGTAGGTGATGACTCTCCCAAAGAAAAACCACATTCCCCACCACAAGTTCCCTGGAACTGCTGAAAGGAGAGAAGTTGAAACAGACAAACAAAATTACTAATGAGAAACATACAATATTTAAAAGCACAGACAACAATACTTTAAGTAATACTGAAGACAATATTTCTCTCCAGGATATTGAGACAGTAAAATATTTAAGACAACTATAGACCAAACAGATTGTCAAGATACATAGTACAAATTTATGGAAATTCTGACATCAAAAGCAAAAAATGTGTGTTTTAAGTAGATTGTCAAAGCACAGATTTGTATATGATTGAGATTAAGTTGTTATCTGCAAAAAATAGCCTAGATTTTTATATAAGTTGTGATAACTACAAAGTGAGAATCTACCTTAGAAGCACAAAACACAAATAGAAGAGAGCTTTAGCACACCAGGTGCTGTGGGTTGAGTATGTCCCCAAGGGTTCACATGTTATTTGCTTGGGAACATCAGTCTAGGGTCTCTGCATACCCACTGTCTTAGTCTCCCAACACTCACAATTCTGCCCCAGCAGGAAGGGAAGGTGAGTGGGCAGTATCACTCAGAGTGGACCCAGGGCTCCATAGTCTGACTGCCAGGGCTGGACTTCTGAACCCAGCAGTCACTTGTTCTGTGATTACCTTGGGCAAGTCACTTAAGCCCATGAAACCCCACTAAAGTCCTGAGCAACAATGGGAACTTTTCAGCATTACCTCGGTGGGTTATACAGAACAATGTGGGAAGCACTTGACCTTTACTCAGGATGGCTCTGCTCCATCACACCCCTATGAGCACTGAGCCACTGTTCATGGGATCCAGCACTCAGCCAGAATCAATGTGCCTAAAAATCAATAGTCAACTGCATAATAGTTCTTGTTACCCATGGCATTTCTTCTCTGTAAAGTCCCTCAAACCTTGATCTGGGGAATATCGGGGTTCTGATTCTAGGTGTAGCAGGGCCAGGTGCCTACCAGTCTCTGGTTGTATTTGTGTGCAGCCACCCACAAACATCTCACCTTGTGGTTTATGTTTGAGACACCTTAGTTGATACAAGCTGCCAATTGTTTAGCATGAATCAGGGCCATCAGTGCTGCAACTGGTGTTGGAATGGAGATTCTGTGATGTGTGTGTTCTCTGGGATGCTGTCTAAGCTTTCCTTTTCTCAGAAGCACAAGAGCACTTTAGCATGATGTGTGGAGGGTGTTTTCAACAGGGCTGTGACAGGTAGAGAAAAAGACACTTGTTAACAATGTAAGAACAAAAAGGAAGGCAGAAGCCTCATTCAGCCTCAGCAGGGAGCATAGCTATCAGGTGGCTCTGTGCACATGGGCACTGATTTCGGGGTTACAAGTAAGTTTTAGCAAGCATAAACAAAATATGAATAATGGATATCAGCTACACACAAGGTGGTTTCTGGAAAATGTTCACTGTTACCATTGTTCTCATTAGAAAGGCATTGAAGGGCAGGGGCAGAGTGAGACCTCCCTTTCATCTGGCAGTTCTTCAGGGTTCCCCGGGGGAACACAGTAAACAGGAATCCATCTACAGGTTGCTCTGTGCCAACCAACCCCCACTTTCCTCCTATACTTTCCCCTTTTCTTTCTTTTCTTTCATACTTCTTGCCATTTGCAAGGGTCTGGATTGAAGTATAACAGTGGCTACAAAGACCACATGCCATCTCCCATCTCCCAGGAGCTGTAGCACTGGGTGCTCGGAGGATAGACAAGCATGCAGCCACCAAGCTGCAGGAGACAAGTGACCTTATGGACATCTGGCTGAGCCCAGATAGAGATCCCCACATCATCCTGCTGCCCTCCTTGTCCTGCTTGGCCAGGAGACTGTCATATGAACAGAAATTTGAACATTGGCTAGAGTTCAATTCTGTGGACACTCCTCAACACAGATCCCACCTTGACAGATGTCTGGTGTTGGTGTCATCTGGGAATTTATTTGATTTTTCCATGAATTTCCTTAAGCATTTACCTATTCTCTGAGAGTTTGTTGTGTTATTGTTGGTTGTGTTCCTGGAAGACAGACTGCTTTTCTGGAAAAGATGAATTGCAAGCATCACTCACATTGATAGTTCAGAAAATAGCATCCCAAGGTTTGAAGATAATAGAAGAGCAAACATTTGTTCCTGCACATGTCCCAACCTGGCCAGGTAGATGCAAGTGCAATGTGGCCAGAGTGTGTCCCCAGTGTTGGCCTGCCAGAACCAGAGTCCAAGGCAGGGTGACTTTCAGCCAGGCCTGAGAGGAGACCTCTGATATCTTCATTGCCTCTGCAGCACAGCCAACTCCCTGTCACTAGCATTTTCTACCTACCAGTAGGATCATGATGGTCACATATCAGGAAGATGGATCTCCTGAACTGTCTAGTTGCAGTACTGAAAGGGAAAGGGAGAGAGAGCACCTTATTTTATGGAACTGGCTCACCAAATGTGGAGAGTAGCAAGTTTAACATTATGTGCAGGACAGATTGCAGACTGGAGGCCCAGGGAAGTTCTGAGTTTTCAGCTTAGTCTGGAAGCAGTCTGTGGATAGAGGTTCCTTTTCCAGAGGGAAGCCCAGTCTTCTTTCTTAAGAACTTTCATTTGCTAAGGCCCACTCACATTATGGAAGACAATATGCTTGATTCTCCATCTGCAGAATTCATTGTCAATCTCATCTTTAAAATACCTTTGCAACAACATCCAGGCTGACTGATCACCTGGGCACTGTAGTCTGGCCAAGTGGACATACAGGATTGAACATCACAGTCCCTTCCTCTCTCTAGGTATCTTTAAATCCAACACCCATGGATCAGCCTGTGATTAAAACTTAGGCCTCAGAAAAAACACACACATTTCCACTGTGATTGGCATCCAAGTCACCTGCTGGGTGGATGGTTGACCTGAGGAATGTAAATTCTGTAGTTCCAAAAGGAGAAGAGTGGGTCAGTGACAGACTCCATGGTCCACTAAAGGGCAGGTTCACTTGAAAGGTAGCCTGGTATCTGCTGTTTTAGGAAACTGTCAAGCAGGAACAAAAGTTAACATAATGTCATTGAGCCCTCTGGGGCCCTCCTGAAGCCATCTGGGTAAGTTCTTGCACAGCAACTCCCACCCCCATCCCTCCTGCAGGACAAAACCCCCAGCCACAAGGGGTCTCTTCCTCACTGTTATAGACAAGATGTCACAGTGGTGAAGTTTTAGTCTTTCTGACTAATTTTTAACATGTTTTGTTCCTACTTATCTTTATGGACTTTCAAAGGCTCCATGTTCCTCATGGTTCCTATTTGCTTATCCTTAGATGAAGACCTTTATGGATGGATTCCCACTTCTGTCATAACAAACTTCTCTCATTGTACTTAGAAGTCTCCATAATATCATGGGCACAGCTGGATTATTATTACCAAATCCCTGTTCTTCCCAAATTGAAAACTCTTAATGTTGAATCAAGGCAATACACCCCCTTTCTTGCTCTCTCTTCTTTCTCTTCCTTCCCTCTCATAGCCTCCTTTCTTTCCTCCCTTCCTATTTTTTTTCTTTTTTGTTTTAGAAATTTTACTTTTCCTGGATTCTAAACTGTCAGTTGGAGGATTAGCTGTTACCTTGAATTCTAACTGCTCTTGAAGTTCATTCTTTCTCTTTAAAAAACTCCCAGGATCATTAGCTTTAGAAGATTATTATTAGCAGCAATTCTTTCAATGCTACAGAAATTATTTTCATTGTGAATTAATTTATACCTTCTGAACATAGTCAAAGCCCAAGATTATAGGCTGGGAAATGACTTCAAAGCAGACCAGTTGAGGATATCCTACGACCCCGTGACCAGTGCCTCTCAATGCTTCTGTGAAGGTCTTTGAAACCAGGAAAGTCTGAGATATTATGACGGCACAGAGGTGCCAACACAACATGACCACTCCCCATAATATAGCATCCTGGGTGGATCTGCAGACAGAACTAAGACAAGAACTACAGAGTGAGTAATTAGGGGACACTAGTCAACATATCAGCATAGATTCATTGATTGTGACAGAAGTTCAAAGCCATGGTTATGCTAACCATTGGTGAAATTAGCTGAGAGAGGTATCATTAACTTTCTTCACTGTCTTTTCAGTTTTTCTATAAACTAAAATTGAACTAAATCTAAAAGTTTATCTTCAGAATTTCTATAAACTAAAATTGAACTAAATCTAAAAGTTTATCTTCAGAAAAGAAGCCTGGGCATGGGGCACAGGAGATACTTTCATTTGACTGGTGCACGGAGAGTGAGTGGGAGGTGATGTGGGAGATGCTGATAATAGGAGTGGATCCTTTCACGCAGGGCCTCATGGCCTGTCTCGGCCTCATGCTCCACCCAGTGTGGAGCTGGGCAGCTGTGCAGAGGTTCTGAGGGGCCCAGAAGTGTGATGGGTTGCATATCCCAGGCCATCTGGAGTGGTGTTGAGTAGGAAGGTGGGTTGCTGAGTGACAGTGTAGCAGGAGATGTGCTCTAAGCTCAACAGGAAGAAATTAGGCCTGGGCTAATTCACTCTGGGAAGGCAGGTAAAGGAGCTGATGGACATGAGAGTTGCTGAGGAAACAGAATGAACCAGATTTAGTGACAACTGTGGGGATAAAAAGGGGCAATTTTGTTTGTTCCTTCCACTCATTCACTTACTTAACAAAAACTCACTGAGAACTTACCACATTGTAACACCCAGTTCCAGGGTCTCACATTCCAAGGAGGGAGGCCAACCACAGAAGGACATCATAGGCTCTTGGCAAGACCCTTTGCATGGCAAGAACATGTTGTGGTACCATGTTTATCAAAGCCAGGGTTCAAGAGGGGAATCGATCACACAGGAGTAAAACACAAAATGTGGCTGGCAGGAAGGAGGAATTGAGCTACTGAATCCAGGTAAACTGCACAGGTGGATTAAAAGCTTGGCCAGCAGACAGGAACAGAGCTGTGTGCACTCTGACCATAGGAGTGAGGGCCACAAGGAGCAGGGTCAGGCCTTGTGACCTCTAGGAAGAGGGCCTGGCTGGAGGCTGTTTGGCTCACCCTCCACTCTCCTTGCAGTTGCAGGGCCTCCCTTCCCCAGTGGTGATCCTCAGGTGGACTCCACAGGTGAAGAGAGCTGCAGTCAGAGTCAGAGCCACTGTGCTCTGCAGCTCCACCATTAGTTAATGGGCTGTACAGAAGTAGGAAGGTTTTTTTGAAGAGAAGGATTAACCTGAGCCTGTGAGCCTAGGAAAGTTTCTGGGTGCTGTCAGTCTTCCTGACTGTGGTCAAGCCAGTGATGGTAGAAACCTATCCTAGAATGTCCACTGGCCTCTTCTGTCTGCTAAACAGCATCCTATTGGAAAACAGGACCCAGCCGAAAGGGAATGCTGCCTGTTCTGGTACCTATGAGTTTGTCTTAGGACTGGGGCAAACGTAGCTCCGTGTTCCTTCCTGTCACCAGGAGGATACAGGAAGTTTCGCTTTAAGAAATTGAAACATTTTTTAAAATTTAATTGATTTTATTTTTTTGAATACACAACAGCAGAATGCATTTACAATTCTTATTAGACAAAGAGAGCACAATTTTTCGTATCTTTGTATATACAGTATGTTAATGCCATTTCAAGCCTTTTTATATGTACTTTTTTGCATTACAATTATATATATATATATATGTTTTTCATATCTCTGGTTGTATATAAAGTAGGTTGACACCCAATTCGTGTCTTCATACATGTCCCTTGAATAATAATGTCTGTCACATTCCACCATCCTTGCTAATTCCCTGCTTCTTCCCTTTTTCTCCCATTCCACTTCCATATATAGAATTCATCTATTTTTCACATGCTTCCCCTTCCTATCCCACTATGAGTCAGCCTCCTTATATCAGAGAAAACATTCAGCATTTTTTTTTATGGGGGGTGGTTGGCTAACTTCATTTAGCATTGTCTTCTCTAATGACATCATTTTACCTGTAAATGCCATGATTTTATTCTCTTTTATTGCTGAGTAAAATTCCATGTGTATATATGCCACATTTGTTTATCCATTTATACACTGAATGGCATCTAGGTTGGCTCCACAGTTTAGCTATTGTGAATTGTGCTGCTATAAACATTGATGTGACTGTGTCCCTGTAGTATGCTGTTTTTCAGTCCTTTGGGCATAGTCAAGGGAGAGGGATAGCTGGATCAAACAGTGGTTCCATTCCCAAATTTCCAAGGAATCTCCATACTGCTTTCCATATTGGCTGCACCAAATTGCAGTTCCACCAGCAATGTATGAGTGTGCTTTTTCCCACACAGCCTCGCCAACACTTATTGTTTGTCTTCATAATAGCTGCCATTCTGACTGGAGTGAGATGATATCTTAGAGTGGTTTTGATTAGCATTTCTCTGATAGCTAGAGATGATGAGCTTTTTTTCATGTATTTGTTGATTGATTGTATATCCTCTTCTGAGAAGTGTCTTTCATGTCCTTGTCCCATTTGTTGAATGGGTTATTTATTATTTTTGGTGCTTAGTTTTTTTTTAGTTCTTTATATAGCTTAGATATTTGTGCTCTATATAATATGTGAGGGATTAAAATTTGCCCCCAGGATGTCGGCTCTCTGTTCACCTCAAAGATTGCATGTTTTGCTGAGAGGAAACTTTTTAGTTTGATTCCATCTCATTTATTGATTCTTGGTTTTAATTCTTGCATTATCAAAGTATTATCAGGGAAGTTGATGAAGATTAGAGCCTACTTTTTCTTCTATTAGATGTAGAGTCTCTGATCTAGTTTCAAGGTGCTTGATCCATTAAGGGATCCAGAATATCTAAAGCAATTCTTAGCAAGATGAGTGAAGTAGGTGGCATCACTGTACCAGACCTAAATTATACTAAAGAGCAATAGTAACAAATACAGGAGGGTATTGGCACCATAACAGACTGGTAGACCAGGTACAGAACAGAGGACACAGAGAATAACCAACAAAATTACAATTATCTTGTATTAGACAAAGGTGCCAAAAACATACACTGAAAATAGGATAGCATCTTCAATAAATGGTGCTGGGAAAACTGGAAATCCATATGCAACAAAATAAAATTATACCCCCATCTCTCACAAGAAATGGAAATCCTGAAAACGTTTACACACTGCAGAGAGGAACACAGCCAAGCAAGAGACTCTCCAGACCAGAGGTCACTGGTAAAGGCAGGAGGTGGAATACTTCTTGAAGCTGCAGGAAGTGACTTGAACAGGAGTGTGACTTTCTGTAAGTATGTGTGCAAAGATGGAATAGGGGCATTCCCACCAGGTAACTTTCATTCCTGGGAAGTGGGAAGATTTCTGCCCAGAGAGGTGGGCAGGCTGGAGTTGAGATGGAAAAGCACAAAGAGGAGATGTCTGTAAACTAGTGCAGACAGTGCAACATTGGTGGCTAAAGACCCAATTGGACCAGTGATGACTCAGGCATGAGACTGTTGTGATAATAATGGAAGTGTCTACTGTATAATACATTCTACTTGAAAATTGGCTTATAAATGACAATTTGACAAATTCTTCCTCTTTCATCCAGAAAGACAAATCAGAAAGTTGTGTGCTCATTATGCCTGGGCCAGGGCAATAACACCATTTAAGGCAGAGGATCCAGCCTCATGAAAAAGCTCTATCCACAGGGGAAACAGGCCATACACAGACCCATGCCTGCTGCAAGGAGGCACTGTAGAGGCTGGGCTGTATGAGCAAAGAGGAGGGCATGTGTGACTGCTACAGAGTCTCTAGAAAGTTGATAATTGTGTTAGTCCACTTTTCTTCACTGTAACACATATGTGAGCTAGTCAGCTTCTTGGCCCACTGTTCTAGAGACACCAGTTCACGATGGGTTGGTGCTATTTCTTTGGGACTCTGGTGGGGCAGCCCATTATGGTGAGAGGGTTGGCAGAGCAGAACTGCTCCTGTCTCCAGCCAGGAAGTAAAAGGTGGGGAGGGAACAGCTAGGGTCTCACACTCCTCTTAAATGGCCCACCCAAGGGGCCTTAGGACCTCACACTAGGTTCTCAAATTTTCCACCTCCTCCCAGTTGCACCGTGCAGTGGACAAGGCCTCAGTAAATGGACTTGGAGGATCTATCAACACTCAAACTATATCATGGAAAGACACCTAAAGGATCCATGAAATGGACAAACACAGCTGTTTCTCACTCCCATTCCAGTTGCAAGTTCAGTGGCTCTATGGTCTCTCCACCCATGCTGACCCAGGGATCCAAACTGGTTCTGTCTGGCACTGCAGCCACCTGTAGGGCATGGCTGTCCACAGAAGAGAGAAACTGGAGGAGTTTGTTCCAGGCCTGAAAGTAAAGGAGATGATCCATCCAATCTACTGTGAGGGCTCAGTCACATGCACCCAGCCCAGCTTCCAAGGGAGCTGTGCCAGGAAGAGATGGCAAGACTCAGAGCAACCAATCAGCTGTCCACCTTGATCCTGTCAGCAACCCTCAAGATCTATCTATTCACCCACCCACCCCCACATGCACACACTCACAGACATACACATGACTTCAAAGAGAATAGTATACATACAGCATATTTTATAATTATACCTGCAAATACTATGCTAGTGCCTTGTCCATTATATAACAAAGTTTCTGTTTGCTAATTGGAGGGTGAATGAGATTATTCTCTGTTGAACTTGAATCTTGTGAAGGGTCAGTTTCTGTTACAAGTGAATATACCTGGAACAGTGTAAGAGTAGGAAGGTATTCAGTACTCATATTGATGAGTACATCTTTATATTTATGGGTGGTTGATACACAGATCACAGAAGAATTGATTTGGTTGTTTTGGAAAAGCTAAACAGTTTTTGGGGGTGGGGAAGTGTTGAGTTCTCTCAAGTGGGCCTGTGTTTAACCCATGTCTTTCTTCATTTGAAGCAAGAATTAGATTTGGAGCATGTGCCATTTGTAATTTATTGTGCTTGGTTTTTATAGTGTTTTGGATGATGTACTCCTCAATTCATGTTCACCTTGAACTTTAGAATGTGAGGTTCATGATTCAAGGCAGGTTCCTTACTCTCATAGTTATATAATGCATTGGCACATGATAACTGAAGTGTACCCCTCACTGGGGGACTCCAGGCTTGCAGCTGAGACTGATATCCATACTGGGAACCTTGTAGATCATTTGTGTTACAATTTGCCACACTGCTGTCCTGAGCCATGAATGCATTTGTGAAGTTGGTTCCACTGCTCCCACCAGAGCTAGGTTTCAAAGGCCTCTGCTTGATGCTTCCCAGAAGCCTGTCCAGCAGGATGTCACTGGGAAACTCCTCAACACCCACGCCAAAAAGGGCCCTCCACTCAGAACAACTGAGGGAACCTAGGATCACCAGCAAACATCATTCGCAAAACTTGTGCTGACAAGACAAGACTTTTGCAGAAGCATCCAGGTGATCTAGAATCCCAGGACACTTCAAAAGTTTCAAGAAGGCAGATTAATTCATCTTGATCTACTGTGCTGAGAAAGAGTCTTCAGAAATGTCCATAGGTATGTGCAGCTATTAAAATGATTTGTGTAACATGCATTTCAGACATTGCTCTTGTGCCTTGACTGATCCTCTTTGTTTGTGGCCCCTTGTGCAGCCCAGTCTTGCCCACTGTTAGCTACGTCTCTGATGCCATGGTGCCCCCAAGATGCTTCTATGCTGCACCCTAACACACATGCACACACACAAAGAATGGCACTGCCTTCCACTTGCTCAGCCTTAAATGTTATTTTTTTAAATTAAAAGAATGCTTGGTAAGTTTGAAACCAATATGTGAGAGATGGAAAAATCCAACTTTCAAGCCTGGCTTGATTATTTTGTGACACTGCGACTTTGGAAAAATGACCTAAGTTCTCTGTTTTCTTATTCTCTGGTGGTAGTAATAGTTTCTGTTGTAGAGAACAACAGGAACTACAGACAAAACTCCAGTGCAGTGCATGTCAGGATATACACTCCATATATATCATGTCTTCAAACAAGAGCATCAATGACAGTGTCTTTTGGTGATGGGCAGCTGACAGTGCAGAAATAGCAAGCACCATCACTCTTTTGTAACAGCAGCTGGAAGACACCAAGGTAGATGGTGCCTGGATGCTTGACACTGGTGACATACTTATGGCTCTCCCACTTTTTTTGCAGAATGTCCCCTAGTACCTATCCATCTGTACTTTTGTGCTAGAGCAGTTCCTCATGGTGCAGACCCTGCAGGAGATGCTGGCTAATATGGGGGAGAAGCTGGAAGGGGAAAGTACACTTTGGAGTGGAGCATTTTAGTGTGCTCAGCTGCTGTGGGATGGTGGCTCTTACAGGTTTTGAAAATCATATTTATGGAGATAAGTCAGTGATTTTCATTTGTGACTCCCCTAGGGTTGGCCTTCTGCTTTATCGAGCACCCCATCATATCTTAACTTGAAAACAGAAATCCAAGTGCAATGTGATCTGTGTGGCTGCCTGTTGTGCTCATGGAAACAGCCTTTCTTGGGCATTTGTGTGTCTTCCTGTGTCTTCAGAGCTCTGACTGTTCCTGTTTGGACAAGTTGTTTTGTTCATGGCTCTTTGTTATGTACCATTATTTACTGTCAAACACTGTTAACTGTGTGGCTATATTCTAAGCTGTTGTTTCTCAAGTAAAATTTCATGGCACTGTTACATACTTTAGGTAATGAAATCATGGTGATATTGCTTTAGTGAATTGCAAATTTACAAATAGCTAATAATTTTCTTTTGAAAACTAAGACTTTTATTTCTGTCTTCAAATGCAGCTATGTTTCCTTCAAAAATCTATATGGTTATTTTAATCATTTTCCAAGTGACAAGCTCTTACTGACTGGAAAGTACCCATTTGTAGCCAATTCATACAGTTTAGAGTTAAGCAAAAGGATAAATTGTCACATTTTTGGGTCTTCTCTATAATTTTAGGGGCATTCTAAGTGCTGCACTGTTGTGTAGTTTAATAAACTGGAATATTTCCAGGAATAAAATCAAAATTTTTCTTTTGTCATTAATGATTTGTGTATTGCAATCATTGTTGAATTATTATTCTAGTTGAGATCAGAAAAGAGATTAATAATACTGGGATTAGAGGCATGCACCACCACACCCAGCTTACCATTTTCTAAATATAGGATGCTAATGATTTCGTATAACACAATGCTTTCATTTTACAAAGAAAAATTGTTCAGCACTAGAATTTTGGTAGGAAATGAAATTTCAAGTTGTAGAAAAGTGCACAAATAGCGTTTCTAAACTCTGGAAGTATTTAAGAAATGCATGGGGTATGCATCTGTCATCATCATCTCTAGTGATCTGGAGAATGATGATATGAATGGTGCAAAAATTTCTCACGTTTAAATAAATGGTAAGACCAGGTGCCCACATTGCAGAGTGGAAAGTCTCAATGGTAATTTCCCCAGACTTCAGTTTTTAGCTGGGTGTGGTTCAGTATCTTATTATTTGATATGCTATCAAAGTTTGTTTGCCATTTCAAAATCCTATAAACCTTCAAAGAAAAATAATTTTTAAGAATTCTCCCTTTTCCCCCTAGTTAAAAATGGGTAAAGGAGAGTGGAAAGGAATGGAATAGCATTTGATGTCTGTTCTGTCTGTCCATTTAATGATGAGAATAATTCTATTAGTGTTAGTGTTAGTATTACTAAGTTATGATTGAGCTGAATGCTCAGATGAGGAAAAGGCTCAGGATGTTGATTTGAAAGTAGTAGGTTTATACAGGTCCAGGAGATACAAAGAAGCTACTCTCTTCATTTACTGACATTTACATCCAAAGAGAAACAGTTCTGGAAAGTAAAGAGGAATCTGCAGTTTGTTTTTTGTGTGTTTTACTTGATGGCTTACTGCTTCTATTGGTTTATGGAACTAAAGAAAGTTGGTTTGAGTCCCAGAACTGTTTCTTTTTAGTGGTATGCCTTGACTAGTAATCTCTCTGAAACTTAGTATGATTTGTGTTGCTATAATTGAATATCACCCTTAGTAAATTATAGAGAAAAGACACTTATTTAGCTCTTGGCTCTGGAAGTTCAAGAGCATGCTGCTGGCATCTTCTGGGTCCTACTGGGTCATAAGGTGGTACAAGATAGTACCTGGGTTATGGTTTCAATCTGAAATGTCCCCTAAAGGACTTGTATTTTTGTTTTGTTTTGTTTTAAGGCAGGGTCTCACTAAATTGCTTAGGGCCTGGCTAAATTCCTGTGGCTGGCCTTGAACTTGTGATACTCCTGCCTCTGGCTCCTAAATGGCTAGGATTACATGTATGTGATATGCTGCCCAGTGATAATTTGATTCTGACACAGGTATATACATTGTATATACAATTAATTAACTACAAACTAATTAACATTCATAACCTCACATAATTACATTTGTCAAAAAGTTTCTAAACTTTCATACCCTATTGAACAGGATAATTGTTTTATTTTACATTGTTATAGCTCTGCCATAGAATTACAATCATTCTAATCATGCCTTTGAACTTTTCATGTATTTAGAGACATTTAGAAAAGCAATGACTTCTAAGAGTTCTTTTCTTCAAACGTTAGCTCTGGCTTATTAACAATTAAGCATAACTAGGAAGAAAAAATATATTTTGATGTCTTTTATTTATATCAAGCAATGAACTCTTTATCTAAAAAAACATAATTCACCTTCAGAAGCTAAGTCCATTTCAAAGAGTCATATCATATTCTTCTCTTTTCTATACATTTATAACAACTAGCCCACTTAGAAGTTTTTACATTCTATGAGAAGTTAAAAGAAAATAACATCTGAAAAAAGATTTTGAAGAATCTTCAATAGTAGTCTAGAAAAACTTACATGAAAACCATCTCAAGTTTTAAGCTTCTTCTTTTTAAAAACATTGCATATGCTGTATTTTTTAAAAATAACTTGTCACAACTGATTTGTGCCCATGTTAGCAACTCTTCTAAAACTATTGTTAAAATAGTCTAACACAAAAGTTTTTCCTATAGAAATAATTTATATTACTTCTATAGAAAGTGTCAATAGGGCTGGGAATGAAGATCATTTGTAGAGAGCTTGCCTAGCATGTATAAGGCCTTAGAGTATAACCCCCAACACTTCAAAAAAAAAAAAAAAAAAGGAAAGAGAGAAAGAAGGAAGAGAGAAAAGAAAAAGAGAGGGACAGGAGGGGAGAGAAAGGAATGATTAATTAAAACAAAAGTGTAAGTGGTAGAAATATAAATATATGATGTACTAGCTCTTTAAAAATTTTACAGAGCTTTAGAATTTTAGTGAAATCAAACTGGGTGATTATTATGACTGTACAGAATGGCACATAAAAAGTTATGCCTTGGCCTGGCCTAAACCAAGTGAATGGGTGGGTGACCTGGTGAGTACTCCTCTCTAGCTTGATTGGGACAGGCTTGAACCTGTGCTGCTTCAGGATGCATAGCATAGTGAAGGGGCCAACAAGATTTCCCCGATAGGCAGCATGAGTGTGTTAGGCCCCTGGGAGCCCATGACCATGCCTCCCCATGCCGATGCCCACTGCCCTCTCCCCACCTGCTGGTTCACAATGATCTGTTCAGTTGCCTGGTGCAGGTCTGTTCCTGACCAAAGGCCTGAGTGTTCACAGCCTGTTTTGGCATGGCTGGGCATGGAGTCATTGTGGAGGGAATAGCTAAAGTAGCCTTAGCCTGATGGAGGGGCAATGGCTGCCCCTCAGCCAAATTTGGGGGTGGTCCTGAAAGAAGTAATCAGGGTTGGAATCTGCCTTGTCTGAAGATATGGAAACACACCCTAGTTCTTATGGCTGTATGTGGGAGTTGGTGATATGTACAGCTGTTGGATTTTTTGTTTTTTTCTTGTTTTTGTGGAGAAGTTATCAGTCTGTGAGAAGCAGGTGTTACATGAGAAGAGAAAAAAAGCTTGCTCTAAAACTTTCTGGACTAATTGAAGAAAAAAGTGCACTACTTGAAATAGTTAGTCTTGTAAAAAGGAGACTTGAAGAGATGGTTTTATGCTGCTAAGTTAAAGACCTCTTTTAAAACCTTAGAATGAGAAAATAATCAAATTTTTACTTTATTTTCTGAGTTAATTGAAACAAAGGAAGACCTTGTAGAGAATATTCAGGAGTCAATAGAAGCAGAAAATTTGAGGGCAATTTATGAAAACCTGTATAGGTTGGTATCTAAACATGAGGATGAAATACATTTTCTATAGAAAGCGATAAAAAGAGAGAAAACTTAACATTCTCAACTGGACGAATTGATTGTGGATATATCAAAAAGGATTAAGTCCCTAGAAGATGAATCAAAATCCCTCAAATACCTGAAGCTAAAACAACCTTGAGACTATTTCAAATGAATAAAGGAGGATTTAAGGTAGCAATAAAATAGGTTTTGAATGAAAATTCCAAACCTCAGGAAAGTCAGAAACAGCTTTTACAAGAAGTTGAAGTATGGAAAGAAAAGGTGAATGGCCTTAAACAGAAAATGACATTTGAACACTCTAAAATACATGCAGAAAAAGTTCTAAGACATAAAGAAAATCACATTAAGATTCTGACTGAACATTTGCTGCAGATGAAAGTTTGGCATGTTCCCTGTCTCTCGCTGGCCTCTTCAGTAAACCGCACTACCATTATAAGTGGCTGGAGGCTGGAGCTAGGAGAAGCCATCCTGGAACTGGCTTAAAGGTAACTAGAGTCTTTTTAATTTAAAACTCCCTAGAGATTTCTCGTGTTTCGAATCTCCATTCATGAAGCTGGTGCTGGTCCCAGGCTAAACCAAGGGTAATGATGTGCTTCTCATTTCATTATCTTTCCTGCCTCCAGCTGCTTCCCCTTCCCCTTCTCCCCTCCCTTTTTCCTAATCAAAGTTCTTCCATTCTTCTCATCCCCCCTCCCAATTATGGATCAGTATCCATTTATCAGGGAGAACATTTTAGTTTGAATTCATCCCATTTATTGATTCTTGGTTTTAATTCTTGTACTATAGGAGTCTTATTAATGAATTTGGAGCCTAATCTGACATGATGGAAATTTCAATGCAAGGTCTCAGCTTAATTCATAGGTCCTTGATCCACTTTGAGTTGATTTTTGTGCATGATGAGAGACAGAGGTTTAATTTTATTTTGTTACATGTGGATTTCCACTTTTCTCAGCACCATTTGTTGAAGAGGCTATATTTTCTGCAATGTACGTCTGTGGCACCTTTGTCTAATATTAGATAACTGTACTTATCTGGGTTAGTCTGTTTCCTGTATTCTGTACAATGGTCTACAGGTCTGTATTGGTGCCAATAACATGCTGTTTTTGTTACTATTGCTCTGCAGTATAGTTTAAGGTCTTGAATAGTAACACCACCAGCTTCACTCTTTTTTTGCTAAGGATTGCTTTGGCTATTATGGGTCTCTTTTTTTCCAGATAAATTTCAGGATTGCCTTTTCTATTTCTATGAGAAATATCCTTGGGATTTTGTTTGGGATTGTATTGAATCTGTATAGTGCTTTTGGTAGTATGATCATTTAGACAATATTAATTCTGCCTATCCAAAAAAAAAAGGTAGATCTTCCCATCTACTAAGGCCTTCTTTATCTATGTATCTATGTATCTATGTATCTATCATCTATCTATCTATGTATCTATCTATCTATTTAAGTTTGTTGTAGTTTTTATTGTTGGTTTTTTACCTCTTTTATTAAGTTTATTCCCAAGTATTTTATTTTTTAATTTTGGAGGCTATTGTAAATGTGGTGGTTTTCCTAGTTACTTTTTCTGAGGAATTGTCACTGATGTACAGAAATGCCTTTGATATGATGTTGATTTTATATCCAGCTACTTTACTGAATTCATTTGTTAGTTCTAGAAGACTTCTGGTGGAATATTTTGGGGCTTCTATGTATAGAGTAATAGAGTAATATGTCTGCAAACAATGATAATTTGAGTTATTCTTTTCCTATCCATATCACTTTAATTTATTTTGTATGTCTGATTGCTGTGGCTAGAGTTTCAAAAACTATTTGAAATTTTAGTGGTGAAACAGGGCATTCCTGCCTTGCCCTAGTGTTTAGAGGGAATGCTTGGAATTTTTCTGCAATTAGAATGATGTTGAGCTGGATCTCAGCATAGATAGCCTTTACAATATTGAGGTATGTTCCTGATATTCTTATTTTTCTACTATTTTGAATATGAAAGGATGCTGTATTTTGTCAAATGCTTTCTCTGCATCTATTGAAATAATCATGATTTTTTCTTTGAGTCTATTGATGTGATGAATTACATTTATTGTTTTCTATATGTTGAATCAACCTTGCATCCCTGTGATGAGCCCTACTTGATCATGTACTCTCTTTTGGATATATTTTTTATTTGATTTGCCAGAATTTTATTGAGAATTTTTGCATCTGCATTATGAGAGATATTGTTCTGAAGTTTCTTTTCTTTGATGTATTTTTATCTGGTTTTGAAATTGACCTCATAGGATGTGTTCAAAAGTGTTTGCTCTGTCTATTTCATGAAATACTTTGAGAATATCAGTGTTAGTTCTTCTTTAAAGGTCTTACAGAACTCAGTTGTGTATCCATTTGTTCCTGGGCTATTCTTGGTTGGTATGCTTCTGATGGCATCCTCTATTTGATAGTAAGGCCATTTTGATGATATTAATTTTTCCTATCTCAGATAATGAGAGATTTTTCCATTATTTTATCACTGAGCCACATTTTCCACAAAGTATTTTTGTTGATGTTGTTATTGTTTGATTTTTTTAGACAGATTCTTGCAATATTTATGGGAGCCTTGTTAAGTTGATGAAGCAGACCTTGAACTTGCAAATCTAAAAAGTTTCTGGTATTACATTCGTGTGCCACTGTGCCCAGCTTCATACAAGTTTTAAACCTTTCTTCAGTTTGGTAGGTAGGTTACCACAACAGTGGTTGAATTGCAGTTATAGAAAAAGCCAGCTCCACATTTCAATGGTATATCATAACAATGTGTTCCTTGAGGAGTCTGTCCATTTACTGGTTCATTATGTAGTTGTGAAAAATTCAAACTGAGTTTTATAAAGCCTTGACAGATACATGGAATGAGAGAACAAAGGGTACAAACAAATGTGGTTTTAGGGTTCTGCAGGCTGCTGCAATCGTCCATGCACCAGCACAGTACCTTCAGGACACAGAATAGCTTTCTAGGACAGCCTGGACTCTCAAAATTATCAGCTTCATTGATTTCAAAATGGATTTGCTCCTTTGTCAAATCTAAAAACATCAAAGAACAACAAATAGACAAGTTAGAACATTACAAAGGAAGCCATCTCACCCAGGATTTGCTGACAAAAGTTCACAACATTCTGCCAAAATGCAGCCTTCTAGGAACAGACTTCTGCAAGAAGGTCTGTCCATCAACTGTCTATTTAGCTTTGAACTCACATAATCCTTGTGATTAACCATTGATGCCAAGACTAATTGTTTTTAAATTTCTTTTGTACTTCTTTTTAATTTTGCCTTTAAAAATCTTACCCAGCCCTAAGTTCTCCCACTGTGCTCATAGTGAATATACTTAGGCATATGTGGCAGGTATATGCCTGCCTATTACTACTGTGGCAGGCATATGCCTATTAGAGTGTCATTCCATTTCCAATTCATATTCTCAGAAGCATCTTTCTCTGTTATTTAATTAGACACCTCCATCCACCTAAAAGGCACAGCACTACCTGAGTTTTCCCCACCAAAGGCAGGGCTTCAACTGAAGCTGCAGCTCCAACTACTGAAATCTCAAGAACCCCTAGAGCCTCCTGCATTGAGATGAGAGCCCTTGTTGGGATTCCATTGCATTTTGACAGTCACCTGGGCATGTGGGTCCATGATATCTGAGCATGCCCAGGTGAGCCTTCAGACATTGTCAGTATGAGATTTTGAGACAAATATTCAAAGTAGGGTGTACCCGGGAACCTCCAACATGCAACCATTTTCATAATTTTTGTCTTAACGACTCAGAACACTTTGAAGTATTCCAGGGTTTCCTTTTTCTTCTTAACCTCCTGCAAAAACAGCTCTTCAGGCTATATATCTCAAAACACTAGGAGGCACCATTCACACAGTGCAAGTGAAAGAGAGAAACAACAACTTTTGAATTTCCCATTGAATCCTGGGGTGTTTTGTATAGAAGCAGGCCAAGGGTAGAGCTCTCTTTGGTAGGAATTCCCATTTTACTCCAACAATAGTTAATTACAAAACAGTGTATACTGGTTAAAATTATTTAGTAACACTAGGCCTTTTAGAGAAAGCTTGCATTTGTGTTTATTGCACTTTGCCCACCCCCTCATAGCCATTGTGAATAATCTGATATGTTTGTCATGTGTCTCATACTTATTTGATTGGGCAAGTACAAAATACTATATTTATTAAATTACACAATAAAGCACATTTTGTATAAATTTCCAAGGTGTGTAACATAAAAATCTTTATTTTGTAAATATCTTCCTTATTTTAATGAGATTGAGAACAGGTGCGGAAATAGCAATTCTCCAACAGGGGAAATATGTTATTTACACAATCACTTTAGGTAGTCACTTGGAATGTTTATTGAAGTTGCAGATGTCTATGTCTATCAAGTCTGACTAGATGTTTCCATAGGAAAATGATGGTCCTTTCTGACAGAACACAGAACTCTCAGGTAAGAAGGTTCATATAAAGTAATCTAGCTAGCTGTGTTAGCTCTCCACCACTATAATTAATATCTGTGAAAAGGCTTTTTTTGACTTGACTTTTTTTAAGTTGTCTGGGGGTTAAATCCAGGGATTTGGGGCACTGAGCTACTTTCACAGGTGTTTTTATTCTTTGAGACATGTTCTCACTAAGTTGCTAAGGCTGTCCTTGAACTTGTGGTATTCTTGCCTTAGCCTGGTGAGTTGCTGGGATTATGGGTGTTGTTGATCAGGCCAGGCTTGGTTTATGGTTTTGGAGGTTTCATTTCATGGTCTATTGGACTGAAGGGA
Source organism: Callospermophilus lateralis (assembly GCF_048772815.1). NCBI lineage: Eukaryota > Metazoa > Chordata > Mammalia > Rodentia > Sciuridae > Callospermophilus > Callospermophilus lateralis. Next base: position 19,944,300 of record NC_135316.1, on the reverse strand, counting down.
CACAGTGCATCAGGGTAGAGTAAAACTATCTACCACCAGGTAGACATAGGGCGAAAGAGGGAGGGGCGAGGGCCCCATAATCACCTTAAAGGTCTGCCTCCAATGACCTAAAATTCCCTCCATAAGCCCCACACTTAAATGTCCCAGTATGTCCCAGTAGCATCACAGTGGGAACTAAAACATTACCACTTATGTCTTTAAGGGATATTTAAGATCTAAGGTATTAACACAGCACAGTTAAAAATAACAGACTAGTGTTGTTATTTTGATAATGTTGTAGGATATACTGTCTAGTGAATATCAAGTTTCAAAATTAACTTCATAATATGATAATTTGGAAAATGAAAGAATAGCTGAAATGCTAATATTATTCTTGGATTTACACATAGGCATTCACCCAATAAAAACAAAAAAACATGGACTAATCTATATGCCCTAAATATTTAAAAATATTTATTTTTTTAGTTATACTTGATTGCAGTATTTTTATTTTATTTATATGTGGTGCTGAGGATAGAACCCAGGGACTCATGTGTGGTACATGAGGGCTCTATCTGTGAGCCACAACCCCAGGCCCTGCCCTAAATTTTTGAAAGTTGCATTTGGACTTGGACAAAAGGATTTTTTTCTCCAATATTATGAGAAAACTCAACTGGGTTTGTTTTTAACTAGCTGAACTAATTCATTTATTTAGTTTTAAATGATTTTTAGGTGTCAATGGACCTTTATTTTAGTGATTTATATGAGGTGCTGGAAATCAAACACAGTGCCACTTCCATGCTAGGCAAGTACTCTCCCAATGAACCTCAAACCCAGTCATTAACTGAATTTATTTATGCCTTCCCTTTCTGTAGATTTTGAATTTTCAAATGCTGTTTTCAATGATTGCAGGTTTTTGCCAGCACTATCTTCAAGGATATTGGTCATAAGATAGCTTTAGTATGAATTAGGTATGTCATCTCTCTTGCTATTCTCTAAAATCTTGTGCAAATTTACATGTATACCTTCATGAAATGTTTGGATTTTTCAGTTACTGAGTCTGAACTTTCCTTTGCAGGAAGATTTTTTATGACTGATTTTGTATTTCCCAATGATTCCCAGTGGTTCTCTTTGAGTCATTTTTGGGAAGTCGAATTTTTCCAAGAATATATTTATGAAAGATATCAAATGTACTATCATAGAGATGTTCCAAATAGCTGGGTAACTTTCAAGGCTAGAGCAAGTGTAGTGGTGTGTTATTTTTCTCTTATATATTTGAAATGTGTATGTTCGATTGCACAGGTTGTTTTCACAGTCCAGCATGTGTGACAGGCTCTGAGATCTGCTGGTGTGGGGTCCACGTGTTGGGGGCAATTCAAACCTAAGGCCGTGTTTCCATTAGCAGATCTCTGTGGTTCCAGGTGGGATTTTGTCAAAAGGCATCTGCAAGCTCACAGGGGGCCCACACTGGACTCAGCCTTTGGTGTCCAAGCTGGAAGAGGTTGCTGGCCAGTGAGAGGCTGAAGTGGAAAGTTGGGTTTCAGGGCCTCTGCAGTCATCTGCCTACAATGAGTATTAGTTTAGTGACCCCTTGAGGGGTTTCCTGCCACCTCTTGAGCCTGAAAACTGAGATGCTGATGTACCCAGTACCAGGTCAAATTTCTTGCCTGTCAAGTTCTGTCCTGTTTTTTTGTTTGTTTGTTTGTTTTGGATGCCATGCACTGTCTGGTGAACCTCCTTTAAAGCAGGCAGGAAGCCTTAATTGAAAAAAGCTGACACTGTTCTGCTTCTGGAGGAAAAATCAGGCTTCAGCCATGTGAGGTGCAATGGGATATCCCTCGACAGCTCTCAGATGAGATTCCCCCACTGCCTAGCAAAGGCCAAGCAGGGATTCTGGCTGAAGCTGGTGATTGAATTCCTAGCAGTGCAGGTGACACCCTGCACAGGACAGGAGTCAGGAATCTGTGTCTGGTCACAAACAAAATAGGCATCTCTGAGTGGCTCCATCCAGCTCAATTAGGGGACCAAGGTTCACAGGGATAAGGAAGCCATAAGACCAAGGGATAAGCAAGCCATAAGAATAGGCTGACCTCATATATCAGGATTCAGAAAAAGGGCACTCTGCTATTTCCTGGTCACCCCAGACCTCTCCTTAAAGTCTTTGTGTGCCCCAGGTGGCAGAAACTATTCTAAGATCTCCCCTATGTAAGACGAATCCAGGTGGATATATGTAGAATTTTCAGATGAATAAAGGATTCCATCTTTGAAGTGTGTAATTATTTGAATCATATAAGGTGTGTTCAAAACAATTTTAAAATTTCACAAGTATTCCCATCAACTTGCAGTTGCCCCATGTATATTTTGGTTTATTTTATTTTATTTATTCATTTTTGGTAAATGGGCTTCTTTGTAGATTTTGTAAAAAATATTTATTTATTTATTTATTTATTTATTTATTTATTCCAATTAGGTATATATAACAGCAGAATGAATTTTGATTTAATGTGCAGAAATGGAACACAATTTTTCATTTCCCTGGTCGTAAACTATATAGCATTGCACCATATATGCAGTCATACATATACCTAGGGTAATGATCTGCTTCTCATTTTATCATCTTTTCTGCCTTCTAGCCCCTCTTACTCCCCTCCCCCCTTTTTCCTAATCACAGTTCTTCCATTATTATCATCCCCACACACATAATGGATCAACATCCACTTATCAGGGAGAATATTTTAGTTTGAATCTATCCCATTTATTGATTCTTGGTTTTAATTCTTGTACTATAGGAGTCTTATTAATGAAGTTGGGGCCTAATGTGACATGATGGAGACTTGGGTGCAAGGTCTCAGGTTTAATTCAGAGGTCTTTGATCCATTTTGAGTTGATTCTTGTGTATAGTGAGTGATAAAGTTTCATTTTGTTACATGTGGATTTCCACTTTTCCCAGCACCATTTGTTGAAGAGGCTATCTTTTCTCCAATGTATGTTTTTGCCACCTTTGTCTAATATTAGATAACTCTAGTTACCTGTGTTAGTCTCTGTTTCCTGTATTCTGTACTATGGTCTACAGGTCTATATTGGTGCCAATAACATGTTGTTTTTGTTACTATTGCTCTGTAGTATAGTTTAAGGTCTTAAATAGTAAAGGCACTAGTTTCACTCTTCTTGCTAAGGATTGCTTTGGGTATTCTGGGTCTCTTTTTTCCAGATAAATTTTATGTTTGCCATTTCTATTTCTATGAGAAATGTCCTTGGGATTTTGATTGGAATTGCATTGAATCTGTATAGTGCTTTTAGTAGTATGGTCATTTTGACAATATTAATTCTACCTATCCAAGAACAAGGTGAATCTTACCATCTTCTAAGATCTTCTATAATTCTATTTATTTATTTATGTATTTATTTATTTATTTATTTATTTATTGTAGGTCTTTCACTTATTTCATTAAGTTTATTTCCATGTATTTCACTTTTTGGAGGCTATTGTAAATGGGGTGGTTTTCTTAGATTCTCTTTCTGAGGAATTGTCACTGATGTACAGAAATGCCTTTGATATAGGTGTTGATTTTATATCCTGCTTCTTTACTGAATTCATTTGTTAGTTCTACAAGATTTCTGATCGAATGTTTTGGGCCTTCTAGGGATAGAGACATATTGTATGCAAATAGTGATAATTTGAGTTCTTCTTATCCTATCCATATCCCTTTAATTTCTTTTGTCTGTCTGATTGCTGTGGCTAGAGTTTCAAAAACAATGTTAAATTGAAGTGGCGAAACAGGGAATCACTGTCTTGCTCCAGTTTCTAGAGGGAATGCTTGCAATTTTTCTGCATTTAGAATGATGTTGGCCCCGGGGTTTAGCAAAGCTAGCCTTTACAATGTTGAAATATGTTCCTGATGTCCCTATTTTTCTAGTGTTTTGAACATAAAATAATACTGTATTTTGTCAAATACTTTCTCTGCATCTATTGAGATGATCATATGATTTTTATCTCTGAGTCTACTGATGTGATGAATTACATTTATTGTTTTCCATATGTTGAATCAATCTTGCATCCCTGGGATGAACCCTACTTGATCATGTACTATGTTTTGGATATGTCTTTATATTTAATTTGCCGGAATTTTATTAATAAATCTGTAATTTATTAGAGGTGTTTGTCTGAAATTTTCTTTTTTTGATATCTCTATGTGGTTTTGAAACCAGGGTGAAGTTGACCTCATAGAATGTGTTCAGAAGTGTTCCCTCTTTCTATTTCATGAAATATTTTGAGAATTATTATTGTTAGTTTTTCTTTAAAGGTCTTACATAACTTAGCTGTGTATCCATTTGGTCCTGGGTTTTCTTGGTTGGTAGACTTCTGATGACATCCTCTATTTGATAGTAAGGCCACTTTTAAAATTCTTTTTTATTAGCTACACATGGCATTACAATGATCTTGGCAATTCAAACATTTGAATCATTGGGGTATTATTTCTCATTTTTCTAGTTGTACAGATTGCAGAATCACACTGGTCATAGAGTCACCTATATACATACAGCAATCATAATGTCTATTCTATCCTGTTGCCTTTCCTATCCCCCCTACTCCTCTTCTCCCCTCCCATCATTTCTCTCTATCCAATCTAATGTGACACACTTTTTTTTTCTTTTTCTCATCACAACATCATACATGTATTCTCTATAACAATGAGGTTCTCCTTCCATCTTCAGTGCAACTCCACTTCTCCCTCTTTTTCCCTCCCACGTCTCTTCCCTATTTAGTGGTAGTCTTCTTCTCATGCTCTTCCTACCTATCCCATTTTGAATCACCCCCCTTATATCAGAGAAGACATTCGGCATTTGTTTTTTAGGGATTGACTAACTTCACTAAGCAATAGATGAATGGATTAAAAAAATGTGGCATTTATACGAAATGGAATATTACTCAGCACTAAAAAGTAACAAGGTCATGGCATTTGCAGGGAAATGGATGGCATTAGAGCAGTTATGCTAAATGAATTAAGGCCATTTTGATGATATTAATTCTTCCTATCTCAGAACATGAGAGATATTTCCATTATTTAATCACTGAGCCACATTTTCAGCAAAGCATTTTTGTTGCTGTTGTTGTTGTTTTTGAGACAAATTCTTGCAATATATCTGGGAACCTTGTTAATTTGATGAAGCAGACTTTGAACTTGCAATTTTCCAGAGTTGCTGGTATTATATTCGTGCACCACTGTTCCCAGCCTCATACAAATTTTAAATCTTCCTTCAGTTCATGGCATGTAGGTTACCAAAACAGTGGATAAAATGCGGTCAACAGAAAAGACAGCTCCACATTTCAAAGGTATATCATAACAAGGTGTCTCATGAGGGAGTCTGACAATTTACTGGTTCATTATGAAGTTGTGAAAAAGTCAAATTGAATTTAATAAAGCCTTGACAGATACATGGAATGAGAGAAGAGAGGGTACAAACAAATATTGTTTGAGAAAAAGTTAATTCATTTCTTCAGACAAATGCAAGGTCAATCTATCTGTCTTCTATTTTCTTTATCTATTCATTCAAAAATGACCACTAGCATGGTAGATAGGGATTCTCAATAGGACCACACCTGAGATTCTTGAAATTTTGTTTTATTTTATTCATAATAAATGGATTCACACCACATCTGCTCTTAATAGAAGGTACTTGACAGAAAAACGATTTAGAGGAGTTGTGACACCTGTACAAATTGCAAAGGGTAAGCTAAGAATGAGAAAGCAAAATGGCCTGGGTTTTGCAGTGTCCCCTTATGCCCATGATTGTGACTGAGCACAAAGGAATTGTGGTTAACTCCCTGAGCTGGACTGTAAAATCTGCTGTTAAAGATTAATTGAAAGTGATGGGTTGCTCTCAAAGATTTATTTGCAGAAAAGACTCGGGTGCTACACAATGTCTTTGATTTGGGTTTAGTGATACCTCCCTAATGAGCAGGGGCTGACACTCTTGTCTTGGTGTGCATGTGCAGGAGCACTCTAGTTTATTATGTATACTTGTGGATTGTGAGTCCCTGGCCTCCTCTTCTTCATGAAGAAAAATTCCAAGTGGCATTGCCCTTTCCCCTAAATGGATGCCTGAATAAGCTGGAAACACATCTAAGATGAGAATAATTCAAATTTAGTTTATTGAAGAAACTAACAAAAATGATTTGTAAATTAGGTATCCTTCAAAATCAGAACAGATTCAAAGAACTGTGAGTAATAACATAATTAGGCAGCATTTATTGAAAATAGAAGTGATGTATAAAGACAATGTAATTGTTTACAGCAGAAGTCATTTAAAAGTTTCCACATGAACCAAAACTCAATATTAGCTTCCCATTACTGTGACAAAATATCTGAGTTAAGCAACTACAAAGGAGTTTCTGAGGTTTCATTTCATGATCCTTGGTCTCATCCCTTTGGCCCTGTTGTAAAGCTGATCATCACGGTGGGGAGCATGTGGTTGAAAAAAACTTCTCACATCATGGTAGCCAGGAAGCAAAATGAGACCAGAGAAGAAAGGTTAAGATCCCAACATCTCCTTCAAGTACATGATCCCAAAGACCTAGGGTTCTTCAATGTGTTTCTACCTGAAGTTGCCTTCTGATGATTCTCCCGACTCCCAATTGCATCACAGATTGGCAACCCTACCTGCAGCACATGGCCTTTAGGGCCATTTGAGGTTCATAGCACTCAGCTACTGGGATGGAACTCCATGGTGATTTGGTCTGTTTATTCTATTTCAGAGTCTAGGAAAAACCAATGGCTCCCCACATGTTTTCTTTTACAATTGCTAAATCAGTTTCTGCACATGATGTAAGCACTAGAACAAATGCCTTTCCATGATCATGGATGTGGTGTGGAACTTAGTTTCTATTTCTTCATTTTTGAGCCTGAGAACAAGCCTCTTTAAATATTTCAATAAGGAAATGGGTTTTCCTCTAAGTTTTACAGAAAGTATTTTTCAATTGACAAAAGGATTCTCAGATGCAATTATTACAAATGTATTTCTGAAAACTCAATAAATATTTTCACAGATTCAATTGTATGATAAAATTTTAAAATACAACAGAAGTTTTGTAGATTGGTTGGTTATTTTTGTCTAAATAGTGCCATAGTAATAAATAATTCCAAACATTACCTTAGATTCACAAATAAAATAAAATTGTCATTTGTAAATTTAAAAAGAAAAGAAATATGCCTAATAGCTGATAAATCTTTCTCACTATTACACACATTACAATCTACTTATATTTCATTGCTTCATGAAACTCACAAGATTAAATTGAATTCAAAGTTCTAAACTAAACTATTTTTGAAAGACATAGCCTGGCCAGGCTAGTCCAATAGAGATATGCAAAGAACATTTTGCCCTAATAAGAGATATCATGGTTCAACTATTCAATCAGGATTATTAGTTTTCATTCTTGTGTCTGTCAGCTTTCTGTCAGTATAACAAATACCTTAGATAATCAAGTTATAAGGAGCAAGAGTGGTTTTTTTTACTCTCAGTTTTGGATATTTCACTCCACAATTTGGCACATTGCTTTTGGGCCTGGTTAATGGCTGCAGTTCATGGTGAGAGCAGGTGTTGAAACAAAACCACTCACCCTAGTCCTGGGTTGTGGATCAGTGGTAGTGCTTGTCTAGCATGTGTACAAGAGGCATTGATTGAAATCTCAGTACAGCATATAAATAAATGTTTATCTATTTATGTTCAAGGGCTGAAAGACTTTATGTTGATAATATTTCCTTATAAACTACACTGCTGTACAGATTCAATGCAGTCCTTATCAAAATCTCAATGACATATTTGTATATATAGGAAAAAAAACAACTTGAAATTTATATGGAATCTCTAGAGATTCTGAATTGCCCAAGCAATCTAAAAATGGAAGACGTAAGAGATACCACAAATTAAAACTTCAACACTTCACAATACTCTATTAACTAAAACTATGGTACTGGCATGAAGAGCAACAGACAGACCAATGAAACCCAACAGTGAGAGAGGAAGAAACCCATGTGTATATGGAAAGATGGTCTTCAACAAGGGTTTCCAACTCCAGAGTGGGGAAAGGAAAGGATCTACAACATATAGTACAAATAAAATTGCTATGCATATGCAAAGAATGAAGTGAGATTTTTATTTCACATCATATGTATAAAATAACATGAAATACAAGAAAGACTTAAAGGAAGGCCTGAAGTTGTAAAAATCTTAAAAGAAATGATAGCTTAATGACATGAAATGTATTTATCAACTCTTGGATTAACATTAAAAGCACAGGCAAAAAAAGCAAAAGACAAATATGACCACAAGAAACATGAAAATGTAGGGCTAAGGATGTAGCCCAGTGGTAAGTATGTGCTTAGCATGTATAAGAGCCTGGGTATAAGCTCAAGAAAATATACACACAAACACACACACACAAACACATACACACACACACTCACACACACAAATGATAATTATTCTCTGGTTGAACTGTGATTTATACATATTTTGCTCTCCCTTTGAGGGGAAAGATTTTGGGATTGGCACAGTATAGTCATACACCTTTAGGTGAAAGTGACACTTTGCTATTGTTCTTATTTGAAGAACTTGTGCTCATTTGAAGTATGGCTTCATAAGATTTGTATGAGTGCCAGGTTGACATGCCTGTCACTCATTTGGTTTAAAACAATGATTATTCTGAAAATTCTACTGAGAAATAATTTCAGTTGCCTATATTGCTACAAGGGAAACAATGTATAATTTTTATGTAACAGATAAGTTTAAGATATTTAAGATGACAGAGAATATTAAACAATATATTGGGGTATGACTAATGTAATCTAGGAGATAAACACTATTAGCTACATTAGCCCTTATTGGATGTGTTACAGGTGTCTGTGTATGGTCCATGTGTGTTAGTACCTGGAGAAAAAAAATGGATTGAACTAAAAAAAAAAACAAAAAACACATTTTTGAATAAAGAAATGATACTCTCTCTGGACTCACAGAATTTTAACCAGATGACAAAATAGCAAGAGGACCATGACCTCTAAAATCCCAACAAATGAGACCATAAAATGTAAGGAGAAAATGAGGACCAAGACTGGGTGTGTCATTCAGGGAGCATAAATTAACCTACTCAGGGGAAAACACATCTGAAGCAAAAGGATTCTCAAAACTTCTTCCAAGGAACATGTTGATATTACATTTGCTGTATCTTACATTTATTTTGGTATCATAAATGATAATTTTTTGGGGACCCAACATGGCGGCCAGCGAGGAGGCAGCACTTTCAATGCCTCCACAGTAACGGGATCAGAGACTCCCATTAATACGCCTACATGCGAACTGCTGAGGGACTTCTAGCAAAATTCTGCTTAAAGGAGACCTGCCAGGAATTAGTAAGTCTATTGGAGGGGTCAGTTTGTCCCAGACGAGTTAATCTCGGCAACACGGATCCCACCGGCCGCCGCTGAACTGCCGCTGCCTACACATTGCAGCCAACTTACGAACGGCCACAGCCTGCTTGGGCCATCGCTGGCCCGGCTCAGAGGTGGTTCAGCACTGCAAACGACCACCCGCCCCCCCCGGTTTGGCACTGCGAACGACGACACCCACCCCCCAACCCCCACACTCGTGTAAACAGCTCCCGCGGGGGAGCAGTCCCGCCGGCCGCCGAACTGCCACTGCACACACATTGCAGCAAACATATGAACGGCCGCTGCCTGGCTGGGCCCTGCCGGCCCAGCTCTGTGAACCGCCTCTGGAGGTTCGGCGCTGCAAACAGCCATCCCCCCGCCAGTTTCGCGCTGCAGACGACGACTCCCACCCCCCCACCCCGCCTCGTGTGGACAGTTCCCGCCCGCCGGGCTCTGTGAAAGGCCCCACCCACATGGCAGTGCGAAAGGCCCCTCCCACACGGCAAATGGGCCCCACCGGCCCGGCTCTTCCAACAGCCCTGCCCGCATGGGGGAATCAGGACTGGCACAGGACCCGCGGCGCGGAAATCCCAGCTACCGCTACCACCAGTGCTGACAACTGAGGTCTCTTGCACCAGCTTCCGGGGGCATGGCTACCAGAGGGCAAGCAAATTCGCTGGGGGTTCTCAGCCCCAAGCTCTACAAACTTAGGGTCCAAAGGAATGGCAAACAGGGAGAATGTGCCCAGGCATTCATGAAAACAGGGTCACAGGAGCAGCAGACCTGGCGTGTAGCCAATATTTTGGTGAGTGTCACTGGTGCACTCAGGATTGGAGACCCGTCCAGTCTGGGAGGAAGAGCTGCTGCACAGTGACTGGCTCCTGCCTACTGAGAGGAGAAGCTTGGCCCGGTGGGCACAGCTCCACCTACCGGAAGAATAGTGAATCGAACTCTAAGACTGCATTTATTAAATTTTTGTTTTTGTTTTTGTTTTGTTTTTGTTGTTGTTGTTGTTTTCTTAAATTTTTTTTTAAAACTTCATTTTATTTTATTTTATTTTTTAATATTAATTTTCATTTTTATTATTACTATTATGTTTTCTTTTTAATTCTTTTTAAAATTTCTATTTCTTTTCTCTCTTTTTTCTTTTCTTCTGTCTTTTCATTTCTTTTCAATTCTCTTATTCCCCATTCCTTGAATTCTACCTGCTTACTCTCATTCTCTTTGGTGACTTCTTCCCTTCCCTTATAATACCTTTCCTCCCAAGCATCAAATAAATTTATAGGAGTAACCAGTAACTCAGCAGTCAAACAGAACAAGAAGCAATATGAGCAACATGTAAAAGCAAGGAAGAAAAGGAGTACTAACAATGCAGGACAGCCTAAATATTCAGGAGGATATAGATTCATCAGAAAAATGGTCATATAAAGAAATCAAGGAATACCTTAGACAGATGGAATGGAACCTTAAAGAGAATACGAGACAGCAAATTCAAGCAGCGAAAGAACACATTGAGAATGAAGTACAAAACAGATAAAAGAAGAAGTTAAGCATCTTTATCAGGAGATAGAGATTATAAAAAAGAATCAAACAATAATCTTAGAAATGAAGGATTTTTAAACCAAATTAAAAACTCAAATGAGAGTAGCACTAATAGAGTGGAGCAAGTAGAAGCCAGAACGTCAGATAATGAAGATAAAATATATCATCTTGAAAAGTGTCTAGCCAACTCTAATAGGCTGGTTAAAAATCACGAGAGAAACATCCAAGAGATATGTGATAACATTAAAAAAACAAATTTAAGAGTCATCGGGATAGAGGAAGGTATAGAGATTCAAACCAAGGGAATGAGTAACCTGCTACATGAAATAATTACAGAAAACTTTCCAGAAATAAAAAAGAAAACAGATATAAAAATTGTAGATGCATACAGGACACTGAGCATACAAAATCAAAGTAGACCAACACCAAGACACATTGTTATGAAGATATCCAATATACAGAACAAAGAGAAAATATTAAAAGCTACAAGAGAAAGGAGGCAGATTACATTCAGGGGTAAACCAATAAGGTTAACAAAGGATTTTTCATCACCGATGCTGAAATCGAGAAGATCCTGGAACAATGTATTTCAAACACTGAAAGACAATGGATGCCAACAAAGGATTCTGTATCCAGCAAAATTAAGCTTCAGGTACGACAACGAAATAAAATTTTTTCATGATAAACAAAAGCTAAAAGAATTTGCACTCAGAAAACCAGCATTGCAAAGCATCTTGAGCAAAACACTAAACAAGGATGAAATGAAAAAAAATAACCAAAGACAACAGTGGGAAGTACCTCAGTAAAGACAGACGGAGGAGGGAAAGCTAATCATGGAGAAACAAACTAAATTTAAAAAAAATAAAGAGATAAATAATCAAACATGGCTGGAAGTAAAAAACATATATCAATAGTAACTCTAAACGTTAATGGTTTAAACTCTCCAATAAAGCGACATAGACTGGTAACATGGATTAAAAAAACAAATCCAACAATATGCTGCCTCCAGGAGACACATCTGACTGGAAAAGACATACACAGGCTGAAGGTGAAAGGTTGGGAAAAAATATACCACGCACATGGTCCTCGCAAGCAAGCAGGGGTGGCCATCCTCATATCGAATAAAATCGACTTCAAGACTAAGTTAATCCAAAGGGATAAGGAAGGACATTATATACTGTTAAAAGGAATCATTCACCAACAAGATATAACAAATATCTATATTTATGCACCAAATAATGGTGCTGCGACGTTCATAAAACAAATTTTCCTCAAGATCAAGAATCAAATAGACCACAACACAATAATTATGGGTGACTTCAACACACCTCTGTCACCATTGGACAGATCCTCCAAACAAAAGTTGAATAAAGAAACTATAGATCTCAATATCACAATCAATAACCTAGACTTAACTGACATATATAGAATATATCAACCATCATCAAGTGGATATACTTTTTTCTCTGCAGCACATGGATCCTTCTCAAAAATAGACCATATATTATGCCATAGGTCAACCCTCAGCAAATATAAAGGTGTGGAGATAATACCATGCATTTTATCAGATCATCATGGAACGAAACTGGAAATCAATGATAAAAGAAGGATGGGAAAATCCTATATCACATGGAAAATGAACAATATGTTACTGAATGATCAATGGGTTACAGAAGACATAAAGGAAGAAATCAAAAAATTCTTAGAGATAAATGAAAATACAGACACAACTTATCAGAATCTATGGGACACAATGAAAGCAGTTTTAAGAGGGAAATTCATCGCCTGGAGGTAATTCCTCAAAAAAAGGAAAAACCAACAAATAAATGAGCTCACACTTCATCTCAAAGCCCTAGAAAAGGAAGAACAGAAAAACAGCAAATGCAGCAGAAGGCAAGAAATAATTAAAATCAGAGTGGAAATCAACGAATCTTCGAAAAAATAAATAAGATTGACAGACCCTTAGCAATGCTAATGAAGAGAAGAAGAGAGAGAACTCAAATTACTAACATACGGGATGAAAATGGCAATATCACAACAGATGCTACAGAAATACAGAAGACAATTAGAAATAATTTTGAAAACCTATATTCCAATAAAATAGAAGATAGTGAAGACATCGATAAATTTCTTAAGACATATGATTTGCCCAGATTGAGTCAGAAGGATACACACAATTTGAAAAGACCAATATCAATTGATGAAATTGAAGAAGCAATCAAAAGACTACCAACCAAGAAAAGCCCAGGACCGGATGGGTATACAGCAGAGTTTTACAAAACCTTTAAAGAAGAATTAATACCAATACTTTTAAGTTATTTCAGGAAATAGAAAAAAGAGGGAGCTCTTCCAAATTCATTCGATGAGGCCAACATCACATTGATTCCGAAACCAGACAAAGACACCTCAAAGAAAGAAAACTACAAACCAATATCGCTGATGAACCTAGATGCAAAAATCCTCAATAAAATTTTGGCGAATCGGATACAAAGGCACATCAAAAAAATTGTGCACCATAATCAAGTAGGATTCATCCCTAGGATGCAAGGATGGTTCAATATACGGAAATCAATAAATGTTATTCACCACATCAAAAGACTTAAAGATAAGAACCATATGATCATCTTGATAGACGCAGAAAAAGCATTCGACAAAGTACAGCATTCCTTTATGTTCAAAACATTAGAAAAACTAGGGATAACAGGAACGTACCTTGACATTGTAAAAGCTATCTATGCTAAGCCTCAGGCTAGCATCATTCTGAATGGAGAAAAATTGAAGGCATTCCCTCTAAAATATGGAACAAGACAGGGATGCCCTCTAACACCACTTCTATTCAATATAGTTCTCGAAACACTGGCCAGAGCAATTAGACAGATGAAAGAAATGAAAGGCATAAAAATTGGAAAAAAGAACTTAAATTATCACTATTTGCAGATGACATGATTCTATACCTAGAAGACTCAAAAGGGTCTACAAAAAAACTACTAGAACTAATAAATGAATTCAGCAAAGTGGCAGGATATAAAATCAACACGCATAAATCAAAGGCATTTCTGTATATCAGCGACAAAACTTCTGAAACGGAAATTAGGAAAAACACTCCATTCACAATATCCTAAAAAAAAACAAAATAAAATACTTGGGAATCAACCTAACAAAAGAGGTGAAAGATTTATACAATGAAAACTACAGAACCCTTAAGAGAGAAGTAGAAGAAGATCTTAGAAGATGGAAAAATATACCCTGTTCATGGATAGGCAGAACTAACATCATCAAAATGGTGATATTACCAAAAGTTCTCTATAGGTTTAATGCAATGCCAATCAAAATCCCAAAGGCATTGCTTGTAAAAATAGATAAAGCAATCATGAAATTCATATGGAAAAGTAAAAGACCCAGAATAGCAAAAGCAATTCTAAGCAGGAAGTGTCAATCAGGCGGTATAGCAATCCCAGATTTCAAACTACCTTACAGAGCAATAGTAACAAAAACAGCATGGTACTGGTACCAAAACAGGCGCGTGGACCCATGGTACAGAATAGAGGACACAGAGACTAATCCACAAAGTTACAACTATCTTATATTTGATAAAGGGGCTAAAAGCATGCAATGGAGGAAGGATAGAATCTTCAACAAATGGTGTTGGGAAAACTGGAAATCCATATGTAACAAAATGAAACTGAACCCCCTCCTCTCATCATGCACAAAAGTTAACTCAAAATGAATCAGGGACCTTGCTATCAAATCAGAGACTCTGCATCTGAAAGAAGAAAACGTTGGCTCTGATCTACATTTAGTGGGATAGGGGTCCATATTCCTTAATAGGACACCCATAGCACAAGAGTTAATAGCAAGAATCAACAAATGGGACTTCCTTAAACTAAAAAGTTTTTTCTCAGCAAGAGAAACAATAAGAGAGGTAAATAGGGAGCCTACATCATGGGAACAAATTTTTACTCCTCACACTTCAGATAGAGCACTGATATCCAGAATATACAAAGAACTCAAAAAATTAGACAATAAGATAACAAATAACCCAATAAACAAATGGGCCAAGGACCTGAACAGACACTTCTCAGAGGAGGACATACAATCAATCAATAAGTACATAAAAAAATGCTCACCATCTCTAGCAGTCGAAGAAATGCAAATCAAAACCACCCTAAGATATCATCTCACTCCAGTAAGATTGGCAGCCATTATGAAGTCAAACAGCAACACGTGCTTGCGAGGATGTGGGGAAAAGGGTACTCTTGTACATTGCTAGTGGGACTGCAAATTGGTTTGGTCAATTTGGAAAGCAGTATGGAGATTCCTGGGAAAGCTGGGAATGGAACCACCATTTGACCCAGCTATTGCCCTTCTCGGACTATTCCCTGAAGAACTTAAAAGAGCGTACTACAGGGATACTGCCACATCGATGTTCACAGCAGCACAATTCACAATAGCTAGACTGTGGAACCAACCCAGATGCCCTTCAATGGATGAATGGATTAAAAAAAATTGGCATCTATACACCATGGAGTATTACGCAGCACTAAAAAATGACAAAATCATGGAATTTGCAGGGAAATGGATGACACTAGAGCAGATTATGATTAGTGAAGCTAGCCAATCCCTAAAAAACAAATACCAAATGTCTTCTTTGATATAATGAGAGCAACTAAGAATAGAGCAGGGAGGAAGAGCAGGAAGAAAAGATTAACATCAAACACAGACATGAGGTGGGAGGGAAAGGGAGAGAAAAGTGGAATTGCACGGAAATGGAGGGAGACCCTCATTGTTATACTAAATTACATATAAGAGGTTGTGAAGGGAATGGGAAAATAAAGAAGGTGAGAAATGAAATACAGTAGATGGGGTAGAGAGAAAAGATGGCAGGTGAGGGGAGGGGGAATAGTAGAGGATAGGAAAGGTAGCAGAATACAACAGTTACTAGTATGGCATTATGTAAAAATGTGCATGTGTAGCCAATGTGATTCTGCAATCTGTATTTGGGGTAAAAATGGAATTCATAATTCACTTGAAGCTAATGTATGCTAATGTATGAAATATGATGTCAAGAGCTTTGTAAGGTTTTGAACAACCAATAAAAAAATAAATGATAATTTTTATTTTAGTGGCCTAGATCCTGTTTTTTTTTATATTATGCTAATGTGTTTTAATGATGATTTTGTTCTTTGATATCTATTAGAAAAAAAATAATGTGAATCTGCCATAAACTTAAAAGTGTTATAGAAATTTGAACCCAAACTATTGGGAAAGTCTTTTCTACTCTTCCAATCAAAGAAGTGGAATATTATTTTTTTGTACTTAAGAGACTGTCATAGTTTGCACTTGATAGTAAGATAGTAAGATACCTTGATGCCCCTGAACAGTGTGGGTAGCTGAACTAAGATTACTCATGTGAATTTGCAGGGAAACAAATTAAAACACAGACACAATTTACCTTTACACAAGTTTCAGACAGGCTTCCCTGGCTTTTAGCCTGAGGCTCTCCAAAAAAGAGAACATGAGAAAGCCAAAAGAGGCTGACAAGAGAGAGAAAATATGTTCTGAAGTGAGCTTTTATTGAGTGGACATTTGTTCTTTGAATGTTCCATTCAAAAAAGGCCATAAGGGGCAAGACTACAAGGAAACAGGTGAGTTTAGTTCCCACCTTGGGGAACACCACACAAAAAGGACCTCTTTGCTCTCTGAGAAGGGGAAAAGACCTAGTCAAAACTCATGGCACCTCTGTGAAAGACTACAGTGATCTTTCAGATCCCTGTGGTGCATCAGGACTGGAAGCTGTGGTCACTCAATGTGGCTCCCCATAACACCTTTTACTTATTTGTTTTTCATTCCATTTCTGAAGTTTTAAAAATTGAATCTTTTGCCTCTCTGGCAAGTTTGTCACGTATTTTCTCCTTTTTAAATATTTATTTATTATTTGTGGCTGTACACAGTACCCATAATATATTTATTTATTTTTATGTGATCCTGATGGTCAAATCTAGGGTCTTACACATCCTAGGCAACTAGGTCTACAACTGAGTCACAACCCCAGATCCTATTTCATTCTTGTTGTTCTTCTGTAATGTTATTAATGTCTTCAATGATTTTTCGACTGTTCATTGGTAGCATGTAGAAACACAAGTTATTTTGCTACCCAGATTGAGTCAGGATGATATAAACAACCTAAACAGACCAACATCAAGTGAGGAAATAGAAGAAGCCATCAAAATACTACCAACCAAGAAAAGCCCATGAACGGACAGATATACAGCAGAGTTTTACAAGAACTTTAAAGAAGAACTAATATCAATACTCTACAATCTGAAAAAAAAAAGAGGGAGAACTTTCAAATTCATTCTATGAGGCCAATATCACCCTGATTCCCAAACCAGATAAGGACACCTCAAAGAAAGAAAACTGCAGACCAATATCCCTAATGAATTTAGATGCAAAAATCCTCAATAAAATTCTGGCAAATCAGATACAAAAACATATCAAAAAGATTGTGCACCATGACCAAGTGGGATTCTTCCCTGGGATGCAAGGCTGGTTCAATGTATGAAAATCAATAAATGTAATTCACCTCATCAATAGACTTAAAGAGAAGAACCATATGATCATCTCAATAGGTGCTGAAAAAGCGTTCAATAAAATACAGCATCCCTTTATGTTCAAAACTCTAGAAAAATTAGGGATATCAGGAAATTACCTCTAAATGGTAAAAGCTATATATGTTAAGCCTCAGGCCAGCATCATTCTAAATGTAGAAAAATTGAAGGCATTCCATTTAAAATCTGGAACAAGACAGGGATGCCCTCTCTCACCACTTCTATTCAACATAGTTCTTGAAACACTAGCCAGAGCAATTAGACAGACGAAAGAAATTAAAGGCATAAATATAGGAAATAAATAACTTAAATTAGCACTATTTGCGGATGAAATGATTCTATACCTAGAAGACCCAAAAAATTCAACCAAGAAACTTCTAGAACCAGTAAATAAATTTAGCAAAGTGGCAGTATATAAAATCAATACCAACAAATCAAAGACATTCCTGTATATCAGTGACAAATTCTCTCAGTTGAAAATGAGGACAACTACTCCATTCACAATATCCTCAAAAAAAAAAAAAACCTGAAAATCAACTTAACAAAAGAGGTGAAAGAGCTATACAATAAAAACTACAGAACCCTGAAGAAAGAAATAGAAGAAGACCTTAGAAGATGGAAGGATTTACCTTGCTCATGGATTGGTAGAATTAATATTATTAAGATGGCCATACTACCAAAAGCACTTTACACATTTAATGCAATTCTCATCAAAATCCCAATGACATTTCTTGCAGAAATAGAAAAAGCAATCATGAAATTCATCTGGAAAAACAAGAGACCAACAATAGCTAAATAATACTAAGCAGGAAGAGTGAAATTTGTGGTATTGCAATTCCAGATTTTAAACTATGCTATAGAGCATTAGTAACAAAAACAGCATAGTACTGGCACCAAAACAGGCTGGTATACCAATGGTACAAAATAGAGGACACAGAGACAAATCCACAAAATTACAACTACCTTATATTAGACAAAGGTGCTAAAACCATGCAATGGAGAAAGGATAGCATCTTCAACAAATGGTGTTGGGAGAACTGGAAATCCTTATGCAACAAAATGAAATTGAATCCCTTTCTCTCACCATGCACAAAAGTCAACTTGAAATGGATCAAGGAGCTAGGAATCAGACCAGAGACTCTGCATCCAATAGAAAATAAAGTTGGCCCTAATCTTCATCACGTGGGGGCAGGCCCCAAATTTCTTAATAAGACACCTATAGCACAACAGTTAAAACCAAGAATCAACAAATGGGATGAATTCAAACTAAAAAGTTGTTTCTCAGCAAGAGAAATAATATGCGAGGTGAATAGGGAGCCTACATCCTGGGAACAAATTTTTACCCCTCAAACATCAAATAGAGCTCTAATGTCTAGTGTATACAAAAAACTCAAAAAGTTAAAAAACAAAAAAGGAAATAACCCAATCAACAAATGGGCCAAGGACTTAAACAGAAACTTCTCAGAAGAGGACATACAATCAATCAACAAATACATGAAAAAATGCTCACTATCTCTAGCAATCAGAGAAATGCAAATTAAAACTACTCTAAAATATCATCTCACTCTAATAAGAATGGCAGTAATTACGAAGTCAAACAACAATAAATGCTGGCGAGGGTGCAGGGGAAAAATGTACACTCATACATTGCTGGTGGGACTGCAAATTGGTGCAGCCAATTTGGAAAGCAGTATGGAGATTCCTTGGAAAGCTGGGAATGGAACCACCATTTGAACCAGCTATTCCCATTCTCAGACTATACCAAAAAACCTAAGAAGAGCATACTACAGGGACACAGCCACATCAATGTTTATAGCAGCACAATTCACAATAGCTAGAATGTGGAACCAACCTAGATGCCCTTCAATAGGTGAATGAATTTAAAAAAAGGTGACATTTATACACAATGGAATATTACTCAGCACTAAAAAATAATAAAATCATGGCATTTGCAGGCAAATGGATGACATTATGGCAGATTATGCTAAGTGAAGTTAGCCAATTCCTAAAAAAGCAAATGCCAAATGTCTTCTCTGATATAAGGGGAGTGACTCAAAATAGGATAGGGAGGAAGGGCATGAGAAGAATACTACCACTAAATAGGGAAGAGAGGTGGGAGGGAAAAAGAGGGAGAAGGGGTGTTGCAACGAAAATGGGAGGAGAAACTCACTGTTATACAAAATACATATATGATGTTGTAATGAGAAAAAGAAAAAAAATGGTCACATTAGATTGGATAGAGAGAAAGGATGGGAGAGGAGGGGAGGAGTAGGAAGGATAGGAAGGGCAGCAGAACAGAATAGACAATACGATTGATGTATGTACATTCCATGTATGTATTACATATCAAGTTTCATTCTGCTGTCATGTACGACTAATAAATAAATAAATTAATTAATTAATTTAAAAAAACCACAAGCTACTTTTATCCTACAATTGGATGAATTTTTAAATTGTGTCTGAAAGTTTTGCGTGAAACATTTAGGATGTATTTTTCTGTCATCTATGAATAGATAATTTTACCTCTTCTTTCTGATTTGGAGGTCTGTTATTTCTTTCCTTGGCATACTTGCTCAAAGAGTTTCTAGTACTCTGTTGAATAGAAATAGCAAGACTTGGCATTCTTGCTTCCTTCCTGATATTAGAGGAGAGACCTCCAGGTTTTACTGTTAAGTTTGGTGTCAGCTGTGGTCTTTTCTTATATAGTTTTTATGATGCTGAGACCAATGCCTTCTACTCTTGGTTTATTAATTGTTTCTATCGTGAATGAGTGTTGAACTTTGTCAAGTGCTTTTCCCCCTGCATCAGCTGAAATAATCATGTGGTTTCTGTACTTCCTTCCATGAATGTAGTAGATTGCATTGATTTTCCACATTATGAATTATCCTTACATTTCAGGAATAAATCTCATTTGATCATGGTGTATGATGGTTTTATTTGTTTTTCAAGTGTGTGTGTGTGTGTGTGTGTGTGTGTGTGTGTGTGTGTGTGTGTTATTGAGGATCAAACTCAGGATTAGGTAAATACTGTCTCAACTATTTTTATTCCTAGTCCTATCATTTTTTTAAATGCGTTATTGAATTAAGTTTGGCAGAATTTGGTTAACATTTTTTTCAAAACATTTTTCAGAATTTGTCTATAGTTTTCTTGTATTGTCTTGGGCTCTGAAATCTGTGTAATTCTTACCTCAGAAAATGAGTTTTGAAGTATTCCTTCCTATTAAATAGTGCTCAGTTAAGTTCTGTTTTCTTTTTTAAATGCCAGTGTTTCTTCTAAAAGTGTCCTGGTTTTTATTGCTTTTCCTCATGTGTTTATTAAATTTTATTTGATTTGAGAATTTGTTTTCTTTTTTTTTTTAATGATTCTGGGGATTAAACCTAGGGCATTGTACTTTGTAGGCAAGCTCTCTGTTGCTGACCTACATTTCTAACCCGGTACTTTTTATCTTAATACAAGGTGTCACTAAGTTACCTATGATGGGTCTAGAACATGTGACCCATCTGCATCAGCTTCCTGGGTTCCAGGTATTACAGGCATTCAACCTCCATGGTTGACCTAGTAATCTTTGGGAGAAAATAATTTTAAATTTTGCTCCCATCCCTCAAAACCAATCCTTAATGCTGTATCACAGGGTACAGAGATAAATAGTACCCACAGGGGTGTTCTAATGTGATGGCTGGAGAATAGAATGAGCATGTGCAAGATGGAAAAGTCCTTGTTCCACACTTTTTCAGGAGCATAATAGAGAAAGGACAATATGAACAAATTTTTAAAAATATAAATCAAGCATCATACATTCAGAGAATCAGGAGAAGATGGTTTTATTTATTTAAATTTTAATTTTTTATTTTGTAATGCATAAATGATTGTGCAATTGAGTGGAGGAATATGAAACTGGAAAACAGGAAGTGTCCTAATCCTGAAGGACATTGGGTATCAATCTGTTGTGACCCTTCGGCCAAGGCAAATTAGCAAAGGTTTTTTCATTTGTTTGTTTCCATTATGGAATTTAAAATGTCTGGGGAATATTGGATAGAGGTGAAGTTGAAAGAAGGAAAAATGAATGATTGAAAATGCTCTCTATGATGGTAATGGAGTTAAGATTTCATCATGTTATGGGTTAAACTATATGTGTCTTGAGCAGACAAACTCCATTTCAGAGTAAGACTCCATTTCATATACAAAAAATAGCTCTCACTAAAGAAAACCCACCTCTCCCATACTTCTTAGCACACACTGTTAAGCAAAGCATAGCAGCTGAAAAGTGTTTCTTTTATTCTTATACAATGGAAGATGTTCTTCTTTAGTTCCCTTTTTTTTTTTTTTTAATCGGGGGAGGATGTACTACTCTCTTAGCTAGGTCACTTTGACCAAGCTTTTATATTGCAATGGTTTTAAGTTACTGGTTGCTTGCCGTTTTTAGCTATTAAAATGTACCCTACCTACTGGAAAGGGTCGAAGATTGCCTGCTGCCCTTTCACTCATGCCATGGTGAATAATGTTTTATGTCTTGCTTCAAGACTTACCCAGTCATTTATTTCTCATGTGCCACAATATTTGGAATCTCCAGCCAGATTTCAGGGGTCAGAACTGTGGCTGTGGGGCAGGAAGGATTCTTGATCCTTGTTTCATAGAGAAGTTTACCATTCCTCTGAAGTTGTGGGTTGTGTGGTCTGGACACCCTGTGTTCATGGATTTAATCCCACCTGTGGAAGTGTATTTGCTGTGGCTCAGACCTGTAACCCTAGCACTTTTTGACAGGCTGTTTTACACATTGAGCCAGTAAATAGACCTTGGGGATGGTCTGATGCCATGGTATTAGAGGAGATAGCGGCTTGTCCATGTCTGTCTCTTGTTTGTTCATGTATGTCTTTGTTCCTGACAATGTCCTCTGACTGTTCACACCAGCAATTCCTTTCTTTTTTATTTTGGCAGATTGGACTTATCAGGCACCCAATAAACCACCATTCTCTGACTTGAGTCATGCTCATCACCCTGTTAAATTGTTAACTTTTACCTTTCTTTTGTTTCTACCTATTTTTTTAATTGTTAGCTTTGTCACAAGAAATCCAAATCATAACCTGGCCTGATTACCAACCACTGGATTGTGGGGGGAATGGTTAAAAAGACCTTGGCACCTCACTAAGGCTTGCAATGAAATATACATGGCTGCAATAAGGCTCAGTAGAGAACTAATGTGAAAATATAAATTTAAGACTGTCAATTTAACTTCTCCTAGGCTGAGATGCAGAAAAAGTCAAAATGATTTTACGGCTCCCTCCCTCTCTCTTTGTTCTTCTCTCATGTTGCTTTACTAAAATTTGCCCCCATAAATATATCCCAACTATTGGAGGTGGTCCACAAGGTTTTTAAGAACCATGGTAGCTAGGTTTGATAAAGCTGCAAAATGCCAGGCTAAACTATTGGCACTGCTATCCAAGAGACCAGAAAAACTGGTTTAGAGCCAGATCAAAACCACAGAGATACCTCTCAGCTCCCATGAATGAATGGTAATAGCCAAGACATGGGGGCAATGTGTCAATCTTGTAGTGGATACGCGAGCAGAATACTCTGTCCTGAACTCTCGCATAAGTCCCACAGACTCCAAGGAAAATGCCACCATATAAAACACAACAGGACACAATTTTAAAGGAGAGAATTCTCCCTCAAAAGTTAAACTGTTAGACTGATTGAAACACGCCCTTGCTGCTTCTTTGGGAAATTCCTTCAGAAAGGGGAGTGGACACAGCCTTTGTCTGTATTCCCTTAGAATTAAAAAAAAAATCAAAATTCTTCTTTCAGAGTGCCCACATGCCCTCATTTCTCTTATTGAATGCTTTTTTGCATTTGAGGGCTCCATCAGGCCAGAGGCTAGGAAGGCTTTTATAATTGTACATTTTTTTACTTTATAATTTTGATCTGGCCTGCAGAGGATAATGTGTTTTTCTGATCAATCTTATGTTATCCAACTATACAGGCTTTATTTTTACACATTGTTTTGTTCAGAGACCAATTTACAAGGGTTGGCTCTCAATGTAAAATGTTTTTAAAAATTTACAAACCCTTTGTTTGTTGGTTTGTTTTGTGTTTGTATTTACACCAGGTGTTTGCTTGTCTATATATGTTTGGTAAATAAAAAAGGTTTAAAATTGCTGTCTCTCATCACTGTGAAGAATTGTACTATGATTTAAATGTCCCAACAGTTATATTTAAATTACTAAAAGGCAACTCCATAGTGCTTGCCCCAGCAATGGCATTTCAATTCCCTTTTGCTTACAGCAGTAGACATACCTAAAATTAGAGGGGAAAAAATTTAAAGACAGTCAGTGTAGTTGTCTCGCTCAAATATTGGTAGCACTATCCAAGAGACCAAAAAACTGGTTCAGTATCAGATTCAGTGAGATCACAGAATGGAAGCCATTTTGGATCCAGAAATTGGGATAAAACCTGTGGTGAATTAAAATGTTAAAGCCTCCAGGGCCCTACATCCATCCTCACCAAGATAAACTGCTTCTACTCCAACCTGTTGCTAAGTCTCTCCAACAGGTTCAACAAAGCTCATTAATTTCTTTTAGAGAACCATTCCTGTGAGACTGCTGACTTCCGACACCCATTCCAGCCCAGAGACTATGATTAAATTTCCAAAAAGAAGAACCAACACTCATCTGGATGGACATTACTCATCACACCTGATTCAAAAGGCAAATGTGTGTCCTAAAAAAGAATGGAAAGCTCTCAGGGACCCCGGCCGCCCTCTAAAGATAAGACTGAAAAAAAGGTCATCATGTTTTTTTTCTCTTGCTAGGACTATGTTGTAAGGCCCAAGCTGGTAGAAAAAACACATTTCACCAGTCACATTAATGTATATGCATGGCCATGAGAAACATTTACCTAATTCAAGAGAAATCAAAGTTTAATTATTTCTAGAGAATTGGGGAATGTTATGAGCCAAACTATATTTGCCTTGACCAAACAAACTTCATTTTACCCTGACACTCCATTTCATATAAAAATACTTTTCCCATGAGAGGACCCTGTGTCTAACATTCTGCTTAGCATAGCTAGATTAGAATTTTTTTTATACAATGTAAGATGTTGTACATTTTGTTCCCATGTATCTTGTGTGTGTACTGTACCCTAAAGTGGGTCATTCTGACTCACTTTTACATTGCTATGTTTTTGAAGTATTGGTAGATTGTGACTTTTAGCTATAAAAAGTTACCCTATCTGCATAGTGTCAAAGGTTGCAGAGGACAATTTCTTGCTGTCCTTCTCACTAGCCATGACAAATAAAGTTTAATGTCCTGCTTCAAGACTGACAAGTTATTTGGCTCAAATATGCCAAAATAATTATTGTCCCAATAGAACAAATATTTCTGTGTGCCTGTTTAGTTCCAGGAGTAATGCCTAGTCTCAGAAGTACAACATTGATGAAGTTCAATATAGTCTGGTGCTCTCAGGGTGGTACAGTGTAGTTCACCTCACAGGAAAATCAATCATATGGATTTACTAGAAAGAAGTGTCTATTCTCCATTGATACTGTGAGATTCTGCATTCGGGGATTGTGACCACGAATGTCCTCAGGACATTGACTAACGAATGAACAAAGAGGAAGGGATAATCAGTATGGAGAATTTGGGGGGCAGAGGGGACACTATAGGATATTTTTCTGACTAAAATCTTCAAAATTTTTTTACCTTGAATTTTAGGGACTCGGGAGGCTGCAACAGGGTTGCTATCTCTAGGTCAGTCACAGCAGTTTAGGGGGACCCTGCCTCAGAATAAAAAAATAAATAAAAACGCCTGGATTTGTAGCTTAGTTGCAAAGTGACCTTTGGTTAAAGTCCAAGTACTAAATAATTTGAAATAAAAAAAATAAAATAATGATGATAAATTATGATGATAATTGAAGTTTATGCACCATTTTATCCTAAAGAATACTTGTTTTTTACATATCCTTGAAGAGGTTAGAGATTGAACAAAGTATCTACTAATAAATATTGGCATTTTTTCTTAGCATTTTTATTATTAAGTGACCTAAATGTGTGATGTGGGAGAATAAGGCAAACAGCTAAATTTAGGTGGACAAAATACAAAATCAGTGAATAGTCAAGTAATATCAAATCATCTCAACAAAATTCAGTTTTCTACAAGCCAACTGTTGAGTTGTCAGTTGCCAAATGCATCCAATTTATGGAATATCGTTTTGAGACTTCCACAGGAATGTTAAAATATCCTTATTGAACACATTTACTTTCCATGGTAAAACAAAGAAGTGTCATTGTGTTTTTTTGTGGTTTTTGTTGGTTTGTTTTTAATAATGCACCTAAGGGACCTTTGCTACTGAGCCTTTCCACCAGTCCTTTTTATTCTATTTTAAAATTTTTGGATGAGATGTAATTTATTTACTTAGGTCCTCACTAAGATCCAGACTGGCCTTGAACTTTAAGACCTTCTGCTTCAGCCTCCTGAGGAATTGTGATTCCAGGTGTGCACTCCCATACCATGCAGGGATTATGTATTCTTAAAAGTTCACCTGAGTACTTGGGACTTTGGCTTGATGGCAGAGTGCTTACCTTGTGATTGTGGGTCACTGGGTTAGATCCTCAGTACAACATATAAATAAGTAAATAAAATAAGCATATTGTGTTCATCTACAATTTAAAAATAAATTAAAACAAAGTTCACCAGAATGTTCTTGTTTATTTATGAGCCTGTACTTTGCTGTTCCAAACTTCATTATCACATGGCTCCATCTGTGTTACCTGAAGTGTGCTGGGTTCTTACCTGCATAAGGATGAAAAACTTAGATCACATGCTCTGAAGCCAACCCTCCAATATAGCATGTTAACTAGGAAAACAAACAAAAAAGATTGGCCTAAATGTTTGATGACTTAGAAAAATTACCCATGAGTTTGGGCCATTTGGAGCTGATTCCTTGGTGTAAATCACCAAGTGAGCTCTGAGGAAAGCCTGACTGGAGTTGAGAAGAGAATGAGAACAAGGCACCAAGGGTGTCTGTCCAGGTGGACTTGATGGAGGAGGGGAGGAACAGAGGTCATTTCCTAGCTCGAATTCAGGGTACTCAGAAAGGAATGAAACAAAGGAGATGGAAACTTTGAATTAAATTAATCTAAGGCCAACCTTTTTATTTGACTGTTAGAATAACTCAGAAAAATAAAATTTTTTTGTAATATTGGGCAACATGATTTTATACCACACACCAACAAATTAAAAAAACCCAGCAAGTTTATAAATGATAAAATAAAAGAAAAAAGGGATCTTTAATCTCAAACCTTTAAGATTATCTCATACAAACAATGTACTCATAGTCAAGCTAAGTTCATAAACAAAAATTTCTGGAATAAGGAGCATAAGATACCTGCTCCCAATTTGCTCCTAGGAGTGAACCAGTGGCCACTAACACTAAGTTTTATAGAGAACCTTAATTTTTATTTTATTTATTTATTTATTTTTGGCCAGGGCCTGGCTCCATTGCCAG
The DNA here is from genome assembly GCF_048772815.1 of Callospermophilus lateralis. NCBI lineage: Eukaryota > Metazoa > Chordata > Mammalia > Rodentia > Sciuridae > Callospermophilus > Callospermophilus lateralis. Next base: position 19,917,241 of record NC_135316.1, on the reverse strand, counting down.
GAAGAATTTGGATGTTCTGCCTCAGTCACCTGTGTTGCTTAGGTTACAGATTTGTGCCACTGTAGTCATATATTCATTTTGTTTTAAAACATTTTTTTCCTCTTTTGATATTTATTGAACATGCTCAAAGTACAATAAAGGCTCTGAAGGCTGGGTTGTTTATTAAAAATTCCTGACACCTATTAAAACGTACAAAAATGTAAAATGAAAATAAAAACTGTAAATTTTTCTTTTTAAAGTACTTTGAGAAAATAAAAAGCAAGGACCCTTCTATGTTGCAAAGTAATGTTGTGGTTATGGTTGTTTGGCAGGACAGAACATGTCATGTGTTGGTGGTATTGACCAAAGTGAGAGATGGGCCTCCTTAAAGCCAGCTGGTAGACCACCATGCACAAAAGTGACCATCTTAACTAATGACAGGAAGTTAAGGATGACCAGGTCATGTGATATTTATTTATTTATTTATTTATTTATTTATTTATTTTATTTCTCTCTCTCTCTCTCTCTCTCTCTCTCTCTCTCTCTCTCTCTCTCTCTCTTTGGTGCTGGGGAAAGAACCAAGTGGTACTTTAACACTGAATTTCATCTCTGCTTCTTTACATTTTCTGATTTTGAGACAAGGTCTCACTATACTGCTGAGTCTTGCTCAAATGCTAAGACTGAGGCTTGAATTTGTGATCCTCCTATTATAGCCTTCCATGTTGCTGGGATTAGCGAATGGCATCAGGAAGCCTGGCATATTTTTTTATTCCTTGCTGTCTTGGAATCCTCATTGGTATCAACATTTCCATCCATATTATCTTAAGCTGCCCATTTTTATCACCACCACCCCAGTCACCTCCTTGACATCTCCATTCGTACCTCACTGTCAGCTTTCTGCCTCTCTTCATCTCCTTCATTGTTGGTCTGGTTTCCTGATACCATCATCCTCATTAGCTTTCTCATTAGCAGGGCCTTTTCCAATTTGACTTCTCCACATTTCCCATTTATTATGAATCCCTTGGTGGGGACCTCAGAGCTGGTATACATGGTCGCCTATCACATGGTGAATAAGTTGTAATCCCATGCAGAAAGTTCCAAAAAAAAAAAAAAAAAAAAAACAAGAGACAGGAATTTGGAACTAGACCTGATAGAGTCCATGGGCCAAAGAAGGCCATCCAAAGTGGGGGCTGTGGCTAGGGGAAATGAGATCCCAGAACAATGCAGATGGCTTTGGAGGCAACTGGTGACTTAACCCAATTTTAGTTGCTCTAATCTCTCAGTCTCCAATCTCTTCCAACCCTTCTGGTTCTGAAAGTATTTCCCCATGTGCCCCAAAGCACATGCAGTGCCTCAAATGCCAGATTGTCCTAAGCAGACAGCCTGGGGCCCATCTGCTTTCATAGCCTGTGAAAGGGCCTCCATGAATTTAACTGCACATCAATCTGTTTGTTGGGCCTCTTCTTCGTTTTTGGTTACAGAGAAACTGTCTATCCTGGAATTAAGTTTGAAAACTGGATTCCTTCAGCTTTTTTGTTTTAAATTTTTAATATATGCACTATTGCCATTAACTTGTTTAGATGAAAACACAAAATAAGAAAATAAAAAACAACTGTGTGTAGTTAAGTGTAGAATGCCTGTATGTTCATATCGCCTTACTGAAAACAAGAATAAAAGGTATTTTGTTTTGAACAATGATCTAAGTTTCATAAAATATTAGTCTATGTCTTTTAATATTCTTATTCAATTTCAGTGTATGGTCTCTCCTAGTTCTAAGCTCAATACTGCTTAAACAACACTATATCAAGTCATGTGACTCGTCTTTGAGTCAAGACTATCAAAAGTCATAGAGTGTGTGGGCTGTCACAGTGTGATGAGAGGAGGAAATATCAGTGGCTCAGAAGGCCTGAACAGCTCTATTTCTGATACGTTCAACTCCAAATTGGCATAAAATAGTACTGACATTATATGGGTGTTGTAGAGATTAAATAAGTTTAGTTTCAGTGGGTGCTCAATGAAGGGAAGCTAGGATTGGAAGAGGTAGGTCAGGTTAATTGTCATCAGAGGAGTCTAGACAGTGCTGTGTACTAGGGTGGGGCTGAGTCTGCTGTCCCAAGGACCCTGTATGGGCCAGGGGCAGGGGGCATAGTATGGGTATTGGAGTCATCACTATAGGGCAGAGCTGTCTGTGGGCATGCCTAGGGTGGGCTAAATTAGAGTATACTGATCCAGAGTTCCTCAGTTTACCAGGGAGAATGCCTAAGGAGTAGAAGTCCAACATGGATTCCATAGGTGTGGTTCTTTGGTGGAGGACTGAGAAATGGTATTTTGTGGCAGGGCATGGACTGCAAGTAAAAGATTTCTTATATTTTAGAGGTATTTGGAAATATTTCCAAGCCAAACCATATATCTGGTAGTCCCACTATAAAAAAATGAAATGGCATGCCTAGAAGATGTGCAGCATGGTTGAGTGGATCAAATAAGATTGGCCAGTTACTGCTCTGGGTTGAGGTCCAGGGATATGTTCTTTGGGTTCTTGTTCTCTTTCTGCTTTCCTGTGAGATGAAGTGTTAGCCAGGCTGGTGGAGTGTGCCTGTCATCCCAACTATGTGGGTAGCTGAGGCTGGAGGATCCTGAATTCATGGCAGTCTAGTAGTTTTATCTATTAATTTGAATAGAGGTGGTCAGGGGCCCAGAGTGAAGAGAAAAATAAATACAAATCAACAGGATAGGCTGAGGTGTGTCTCAGTAGCAGAGGGCTTGCCTAGCAGGCAGGAGCCCACATGCACGAGGCTCTGGGTTCCTTCCAGCTTCCTCCAGCACAAAACAAAAAAAAAAAAAACAAAAAGCAAACAAAGACTTGGATATAGCTTAATGGTAGTGCACTTACCTAGCATCTCCCAGGTCCTATGTTATATCTCCAGAACCCAAGGCTGGGGGAGGGGTCAGAAAATGTACTAGAAGAATTTAATGAGTGGTCCTGGGGATTGTTTTTTGAGTTCAGATTTTTTAAAATATTCTGTGTAATTTATTAATAAATTGGAAAAATTGAAACCTAGGATAGTGGAAGAGATTTTGCACATCTTTTGTATGTGTAATGGACATTCAAATGTCTTTGTTGTAGTTCTGATTTCTTTTTCTAGATGATCCCTTTCTGAAAGGTGAAGGCTGTGGGTTCAGCTCTAGCTGTTCTGCAACTTATACAAGATCCTTCTCCCCAACTGTACATAGTGGAACCAGGAGTCCACTGGGCACATGGTCTCAGAGACAAAAATGTTTATGAAAGCTCCCCTCCCCCAAACAACTACAGTGTTGAAATACTTCAGTCTTTTTGGTGTGTATTTCTCCACAAAGCCATATTGGATCTCAGGTTAGCAGGTGACAGAGGCCCTGCTTCTACACATGGGGCTACTGTAGTTCACAGTACTAGATCTTTGGTTGCTATTTTTATTACTGAGCTTTCATTCAAAAAACCTCATGTCTGCTACACTACCAGCAGTGGCTTCATGAAAAAAGATTCGGTTCATAAGTAATTCCTAGGGAGTTTTAAATTAAAGAGACAAGACTCTCATTAACTTTAATACTAGCTCTGAGATGGATTCTCCTAGCTCCCGCATCCAGCCACCTAATGTGGTGGCGAGGTTTACAGAAGAGACTAGAGAGAGAGCGAGAGAACATGCAAGGGAGTTGGCTTTTATTTGGGAACAAAAACTTCCCAGGAAAATCCCAATCAATGAAGCTTAAGGGGGGCAGCATCCCAAGGTTAGGTGTGACAATTGGGTCTTCAGGGCAGTGGCCAGGCACGCCTGTGCATGGACAAGCCCTCGGACCTGGAAAAGGGTGGGGAAGGCTCTAACACATCTGTGTCTAGCGCCTCTCACCCAGCCAGGGAGTTAACTCAAATCGCGTGTGAGGATGGCCTCCTACATATTTCCCCTTTTTTCTTATAAAAAGCAGGCAATGATTTACTCTCTCGAGTCTCTGCTCTTGCTCTGAAGACTCACCATCCTATAATTACAACACAAAAAAGAATTAACAGCAAAGAGAACAATCAAATAATGTACCAGACTGAGTGTATTTCCAGGGTTATTTCTATTTAATTCTTTCAATATTTGATTATCCAAAGAAGAGGATAAAAAAAAAATTAGCTCTCTTATTTTGAATATCTTGGAAATGGTGATGGAGTTCCAAAAGATCCAAGCTATCATTATTATTTTGCCATATACCCAAAAAATGCTAAATTTTTTCCAATCCCAGAGAGAAGCATTGTACTTGGCAGCTTTACCACACACATATTTATAACTTGTGTGGCATTTAAGCCTTTCCTTAAACTTGAAAGCCAAAAGTTCATTACCTATATTTATAACAGTTGCCTCTAAGGCATTTAACTTAGTCTCAATCCTTTCATCAATATTTACTTGTTGTGCAGAGCCTTGGAAGTATTTTGTGCTAAATTATTAAGAAATTTTTCAAGTTGAGTATTTTGAGATAAAGTTATCAAGACTATGACAGTGGATGCAATGAAAGAAACCAAGGCCAAAACTCCCACAATTATATTTCCAGTGGCACGTCTAGGTCTCGCTAGCTAGGTATTAATTTGCTGTAAGACTTGAAAACCAGCATCAGCATACCATGCCTCTGAAATATCAGTAGGCAATAAAACAAAAGAGTGCTGATGAAGTACCAGCACACCTTTTCTTCTATTATATCTAGTAATACAATTGGTTAGGTTACATTTGTTACATGTTACCACATATCTGTCATCTATCCATTTAACTTTTACATTTCCAATGATTAAAACATAAGGAGATTGGACACAGGCTCGAAAGACATAGCAAGATCTCTCTTTACAGTTCTTGCCAACAAATTTTGGTAAAAGTTTTTTTGTAAAATGTAAGAATTCTGAGGCAGCAATTAAGCGCCAAACATCTTTTTGAATAACACCATCACTTTAAGTCAAAATATTGCTAAAAAATTCTGCAGGTGTCATAGCAGATTTTTTTCATAATTGTCTCATCAATTTTTTGGAGTCCAGTCTAAAATACACCCACTACCTTTAGACACCTTATGTTGTACAAGAAAAGTGTTTACATAATCTATCCATCTAGGAAAGTTGCCAATCTCTATTGTAGAACTATTTGGATAGTGAGGTATTCATTGAGGTTTTGCAGAAATGACTGGTTTGTTATGGGAAAGTCCCATTTTAATCACTGATGTAGTATAAGGTTTTAAGTCTCCATAAATATTATGATTAGTCAGGCTAGGTCTCCCAACCACTGTTTTTCCTCAAATGATACTCTCAAACAGCCAATATGTTTATCGTGGGACCAACACAAAGGTAATTGGGTACTGTAGCCAGAATAATTAAATCTAGTCACAAAAAATGGGAGTGATATTAGTATCTGTAAATCCTCCCATCATGAATGAGTCATTAGTAAAAACTGGAATAGATTCTCCAGTCCACATAGCTGGATGTAACAGGGTTGGATCTGGTAAATATGTCCAGTAAGTGTGTGCTCGACTCCCTTTTACCTGACATGCCAAAAGGGCAATCACTGTAGCTACCATCAACAATGGAGTCTTATTTCTTCCTATGAGTCAAATTGTTTGTGAAGCTTGTGTTGTCAATTTCTTCACGTCTTCCCATGAGATCAGCTTTTCAGCTGGGTCATGTTGGTTCCTCTTCATTCTTTGATATCTCTTCCTTTTGAGTGGAGGCTTCTCCAGGTCAATTTTCAGTCGCTTGAATCTCAGTTCTATCTCTTCCATGTCTGATTGTGTGTTCAGGCACACAGATAGGATGGAAAGCACCTTCTGGAAAAATACAAGCATGATCTCTGCCTCACATAATCACTGCATCTGGGCCTTTTCATTGACCAGTCTTTAAGTCTTTCCACAAAACTCTGCCTAAGGGCCTGTTGTTGTGGAAAACATCTGTCTCTCAGCTGCAGTGTGATCTTTTATGTCACAATTTAAAAAAATTTAAAACAAACAAGGCATGGTTGAGGCTATTTTGGGGAGTCATAAATCTACTCCCTCTTTTAATTATTGTAATTTAAGATTAATAGATAAATGAGCTCATACCACAATAGCTGGACCTTGGGTGTTATAAGGAATTTCTGTTTTATGGTCAATTTGAAACTCTTGGTAAAATTGTTGAAAATAAGAGCTTATATAAGCTGGTGCATTATCTGTTTTAATCTGTAAAGGGCATCCTAACACAGCAAAGGCTGCTAGGCAGTAAGAAACTACAGTTCAGTATTTTCTTTTGTATTTGCTGTGACAAAAATAAATCTGGAATGTGTATCAACTATTACATGTACATAATGTTCCTTATCAAATTGAGGAATATGATTTACATCAATTTGCCATATTTAATTTGGTTTTAATCCATGTGAATTTATCCCTGATGGCAGAGATAGAGTGTGAATAACACACTTAGGGCAGTGACTTCCAATTTGACAAGCTTATTCTCTGGTAATGTTAATTTTTTACATGAGCCAGAAGCATTCTGATGATGCAAAGAATGTGAAGCTTGTGCACAATCATATAAAAATATCTGTTGAAAAACAGCTACTAATTTATCAATCTTGTCATTACCTGAAGTTAAAGGTCCTGGAAAATTAGTGTGAGCTCATATGCATCCTATGAAACATGGGTATTTTGGCATTTGCACCGCCTTTGTAGATTATGAAATAATTTAAATAGCTCATGTGATGAAGTATATTCAGTAACTGAAGTTTCAATATTTTTGGTAACTCTGACTGTATATAAGCTGTCAGAATAAATATTAATAGGGTCACTTGTAAAGTAACTTAAGGTACAATGAGAACTTGTAGCTCTGCTCTTTGGGCAGAAGTATATGAGATTTGTATTACCTCTATATGAACATGGCTGTAATAACCTGCTTTACCTGAGCTTGAACCATCAGTGAACACTGATATGGCTCCATGTATGGGCTGGGCATGTACAATCTTTGGAAAAATAAGTGGTGTTATTGATGCAAAGTGAATAATTTTATCACGAGGGTAATTACATTCTATCTGAGCAGGAAAATCAGCAAAAGCTGTTTGCCATAAACTAGAAACTTGAAAAAGCCAATAATTTTGTTGAACAAAAAATGGAATAATTATAATATCAGGTTCAGATACAATTAATTGTAAAACACTCATTCTACCTTTAATTACCAATTGAGCAATAGAGTATGAAAAGAAATTAATGTCTTTGGGGGAGAGTGGGCTAAATGTATCCACTCAATAACTCCCAATTTTTGTCATATTTCTCCTGTTGGGGTATGCACAGTTGGAAATATTTATAAATATACTAGTTCTTGGGGATTAATTCTAGTAAGCTGTGCATTTTAAATTGCACCTTCAACCTTTTTAAACTGTTCTAGCCTCTATTTTTAGTTAATATGGAGAGGTTGGAGAAGGATCTCCTTGCAATATCTAAAATAAAGGACTTGAATCAGAAGTAGTCAGTTTTAAGGATGGCCTCAGCCAATTAATATCTACTAATAATTTTTGAAAGTCATTAAGGGTATGTATTCCTTAACTTTTATCTGTAGATTTTGAGAATGGAATATACATCATTGAATTATCTGACCTAAATGTTGAAAGGGAGGTATCTTTTGTATCTTTTGAGGAGCAATGCACAAACACCTTGCTGTAAGTGAAGCCTCTGAGTATAAATTTCTGAAAGTACTTCTGGATTAGCATGAGCCAACAATATATCATCCATAAAATGAATAATATATGCATAGGAAAAGATATCTCTAATAGGAGCTATTGCTTGACCCACAAATTTTTGACATAAAGTAGGACTATTACGCATCCCTTTAATCAAGACCTTCCAGCAATATATTTTAACAGGTTCTTTAAAATTAGTTGCTGGGACAATGAAAGCAAATTTTTCACATTCCTCAGGATGCAATCTTATTGAGAAAAAACAATCTTTTTAGATCTATTACCATTAAACTATAGTTTACAGTAATTGCTGTGGGGGAAGGGAGTCTGGGCTGTAATGGTCTCAAAGGCTGAATTGCATGGTTTATTGCCCTTACATCCTGTAGTAACCTCCAATTACCTGACTTTTTATTAATTAAAAAATGGGAGTGTTCCAAGGACTAAGAATTGATTGTATATGACCAGTCTGAAGTTGTTCCTTAACTAACAAAATTATATATATATATATATTAAAGAATTATTGTAAGTCTTTCCCCTGAGATGGGCCACTGAGATATCCATATAGGCTCTTCTGTGAGCCAGGTGATATTTTCTGCTGTCCTTTGAATCAGCTCCCTGATTTACAAGGGCCACTTGTAAATTGTTATGTCCCAAAATTAACCCTATTCTTTTTCTAGGGAGTGACCCAAAAATCCAAGTAGGGATTTGTTGTGGCCCTAATTCAGGATTTAATTTAATTGTGATTGAGGGTCATAAAGAAACTGTCTGTGATTTTTGCTCTGGTAAAAATGGTGGCTCCCCATGGTCGGTGGTGATGATGTTAAATTAAGTGACCTTCCTTGTAATTCCCCTGTTTTTTGGGCCCGGGGATGGGCCAACCAGAAGTTTTTTGTCTTCCTACCAGGAAGAAGTGATGGTAAGAAGGCTGGCTCTGTCTGTGTACTAATTCTTGGGGCTGCAGAGTTTGTTTTAAAGTCACAGTAAGCATAATTGTTTGTAAATGGGCTGGATAGATATCAGAACACAAGCGAATAAATTCTAAAACTGTGCCCTTTTTCCTATGCGGTCTGGTGACATCCTGACAATATTTATTTGCATTTTCAAATGCCAATTGCTTAACAATAAACTCACAAGCAACCGGATCACCCATGGAACAGTTTGCAGTTTGATAGAGTTGTACTACGAAATCAGAGTAAAGCTCATTGGCACCTTGCTTAACTTTAGTCAGAACTAAGCTAGATCAGTCCTTGGAGGTAATTTGTCTCCAGGAAAACTCTGCACAAGCTGTAATATGATCATACACTGCAAATTCATAATTTAGCTGCCTTTCTAAATCAATAAATTCACCCATTCCTAAAAACATCTCCACAGGTGTTTGGAGATCTTGCATCTGATTCCTTTCTGCTTGCTCAGAACAAAAATCTGTCCAGTATGATCTCCAAAGTAGAAAATCCCCCCCACACACACACTCAAGCAAGCCCTGGTGATGGAAATCCAGTTCCTCAGCAGGAGTAGTTGAAAGCATACAGTCTCAAGCAAGCTCTGCACAAATTGTGAATTTGGACCATAGACCTCACAGGCATTTTTTTTTAACTCATTAGTAGTTTTAAAAGGAATTACTGCCTGGATGCAAACACACTGGTCTTGGTCATTAACCTGCTCAAAACCTGGGAAGAGCTGAAATTCACTGGTATCCACTCCAGCTTACTGTGCTTTTCTAATTCCCCTCTGGAACTGAGTAAGAAAAGTCATTGCCAGCTCATAGTATCTGTTAAAATTTGTCCTTTTAACAGACAATGGCCAAATTTGAATGGCCAGGGCAGGGGCTGTTAAGCACAGCCTGTTGAAATTTCCCAGTAAATCCTGGATTTCATTGTCTGATTCCTCTTTCTCAGACTGCTATTCCTCCATAGATTCTCCCCTGTCACCATCTTGAATCTGGGCTTGTAAGCCACGTGGAAAAAAAGGACTTTCTCTTTTTGAATCTCTTCTGGATTTTTCTCTCCAGGAGATGGACCTTCTATCTCCCCAGAGGCTTTCTCTCTATGATCTCCCTCTCTATGGTCTTCCTCCAGACTACTCTGGTTTGGCTCAGGCAAGGCTAAGTTTTTTACTTTCGGTTTTCCCCCTAGGTTTTTTGTTTGAATATAATTTGTTTTAGTTTTTAGCCACCCTAGAGGAAAGGAAAATTTCTTAGCCTCAGGCAATTTTTCCATTTGCATATACTCAATGGCTCTCTGATTACTTTTCAATAGATCTTCATGGGCCACAGAGTATGGCCCATGTAATCAAAAACAGTTCTCTAATGCAGTCTAAACCTTTTGAATATCCTCAAAGTTTCCAGGTAATTCATTAGAAAGACAAATTTTATGTAATTTACTTACTAATTTGTCCCATGTATGTAAATTTGGTGAATCTTGGTCACAAAACAAAGGGCAAATTTCACCTACAATCTTTAAGAATTGTAGCAACTGAGTCTTTTTAACTTGCTTTCCCTTCTGATTAATTTTTGTCTCTAAAATAGCCAAATAAAAGTCTTTGTCAGTAGAAGTTGAATTCCCCATTATTAAATTTTTTAACTTCCCTTTGCTACAAAAACTTCCAAGACCCTAAAAATGTCACAAATTCCATATTTCTATAGTGCACTCCCTAACTCAACTGAGTCAATTTACTTACTCCTCAATCCTGGGAGCCACTTCTGCCATGTGACTAACACAGGCTTTATGAAAGAAGGTTCTGTTCATAAGTAATTGCTAGGGAGTTTTAAATTAAAGAGACAAGACTCTCAAATTACCATTAATTCCAGCTCCCAGATGGCTTCTCCTAGCTGCAGCCTCCAGCCACCTAATGCAGTGGCAAGGTTTCCAGAAAAGACTAGGGAGAGCGAGAGAACATGCCAGGGACTGGACTTTTATTGGGGAACAAAAACTTCTCGAGGAAAATCCCATTCAAAGAAGATTAAGGGGGACAGCATCCCAAGGTCAGGGGTGACAATTGGGTCTTCAGGGCAGTGGCCAGCACACCTCTGCAGGGACAAGCCCTCGGCCCGAAAAAGATGGGGAAAGATCTAACATAGCTGTGTCTAAGCACCTCTCACCCAGCTAAGGAGGTAACTAAAATCATGTGCGAGGGTGGCCTCCCACACTCACATTTTTCAGACATTTGAAGCATGAACATTTACTTTTCAGAAAATCTGAAACTTATGTATAGGAGTTTTTGGATGGAGAGTGAGATGAACCAGACCAGAAGCATTTTGTAAAAGTTGGCTATGTTCCTCTGGACTCCCCAAGTATAATTTTGCTGTGAATAGGTGATTTTTGATGTTGTTGCTAAATTTTAAATTCCCATTTAGGTGTTGTTTCCAAACATTGGGGAACATGCATTCTCATGGCTAGTACCTCATGCTGCACATCTTTGATGATTCTCTAGAATAAGTCGTTGAAAAGTGGTACTGTTTATCTGCTTATGAAAAGTTGAAGGAACTTTTTGTCTCCTAGGTCCCATTATTGAAAGCATTGCTTCTCTTCTCAGCAGCCTCTTCTAGACAGGGAGAAGCCTCAATTGTACTCTCCTGAGCTCACCATGATGACTAAATACCATGTTCAGAATTTTTTTTTTTTATAAAATTGTCCTTTGCTCCATAAGACAGAACTGAAAATGTCCGTATATTAAGAGGAATTGTATGTCTCATATTAAAATCATAAAAAAGTCCCGATCATGCATTGTTAAATGGTGAGAGAATTCTTACTGAGAAACATATTAAGAGATTTTTCTTGTGTGGACATCACAGAGTGTACTTACAAAATTTAATATGAATGTGATGTCAGTAGTCACTCAATGATATGCCCTGAGGCATCACCATCATATATCCAGTCCATCTTTGGCCACAACCTTGTTACTTGGTGCATGACTGACAGGGAATAGCTTTGGGCTCAGTGTGACTGAAATGGAGTCAATATTCAAGTACCTGAAGTTCCTGTGTGAAAAATGTATGTGCCCTGCAACTTTATTTGTAGGTGTGTCTTTTAAAGCCAGAGAAACTCCACTTTGAGAGTAAATTAAATCTGTTTTCAGGCATAGGTTAGTCATTTTATAAGTGACTTTACTGCAATAGTGAAGTATGTTTGTGTAAAGTGTACCGATTCTGATTTTCTCTTTTGGGTCTATTTCCTTCAGAGTTGTTTCTTTTTTTATTATTTTAATAAAACATGTAAAATTTACCCTCACTACCATTTTTAAATGTACACCTCAGTGACATCAGGTACATTACGTTTCCTGTAACCATTACCAGCAACTGTCCACAGAGCTTTTTTCATCTTGTAGAACTGATAAGTTGTAACAATTAAAGCACAACTTCCCAATGACCCCTACCCAGTCCCTGAGGACTATCATTGTTCTTTTGTCTCCATGATTGTGACTACTCTAATTACCTCATACAAATAATATTGCTGGATAATATAGTTATTTTTAATTAGTTTTGAGCAATGACCATTTTTTTTCATAGAAGCTACACCATTTTGTCTTCCTACCCACAGTGCATCAGGGATTCCAGTTTCTCTCCTCCTCCTCTGCAGTTGTCTTGTTTTGGTTATTTGGTTTATGGATAGTAGCCTTCATTATGGGGGTGAGGTGTTATTTTTCTGTGAATTTGAATTTGGCTTTCTGAATGATTTGTAATGTTGACCATCATTTTACAGGCTTAATAACAATTTGTTTATCTTTGTTGGAGAAATGTCTACTCAAATCCTTTTCCCACTTTAGAGATATGGTTGTTTATGTCTTGATATCAACTCTCTATCAGGTGTGGTTTTCAAAGGGATTCTCTGATTCCACAAATTGTCCTTTTATTTTCTTTCTTGTGTCCTTTCATGCACAGTTTTTATTTGATTGTAGTCTAATATTTATTTTTTATTGGTTGTTCAAAACATTACAAAGCTCATGACATATCATCTTCCATACATTTGGTGTTATATTTATGAAATGATTGAAAATTCAATATCATAAACCTTCTTCCAAGTTTTTTTGCAGCAGATTTTATGCATTTTTCTAACTTTATTTATAATTTTTTGAATTTTGAGTTAATATTTCCCTATGGGGTAAAATGTCAAACTTGATTCTTTCCATGTGGATATCTGGTTTTCTCAGAACCAGTTGTTAATTGCTGTCTAGTGGCTCTATTGAATGAGAAATAAATTTCTCATTTTTGTTTTCTATGGAAGAATGGATGCCTTCCAATTGGATTAGATCACCCAGAGAGGAGCGGATAGAAACAGGGAGGGTGTATTCATCAAACAAGTTTTTATGAATGGTAGAGCGTGTCACCCAGAATTCCAATATTCTGTACAATTAACAGTGTACTAGTAGCAGGTTTATCACTATTTCCTAAATTGTTGTTATGACTGAGCCTTTTTATTGGGTACATGTCTGTCATGGCAGTGACTCCTGGAGCCTGAGGTAGGAGAATCTCAAGTTTGAGGTCACTTTGTAGGACACTGTCTCAAAATAAAAAATAAAAAAGGGCTGGAATGAAACTCTGTGGTATAGTTAGTGTGATAGCAGTTGGTTTTATCCCCTTCCCATCTAAAACTAATCAAAATCCAAGCCACTTGTGTGAGAGAGTGGCCCAAGGAGGAGGGTGTAAAGCTAATACTGCCATTTTCTTGTTTGGAGTATTTTACAGGTGTGTGTGTGTGTGTGTGTGTGTGTGTGTGTGTGTGTGTGTGTTTGTGATTCTCCCACATTTGTTCTACTGGTTTGACTTGGGTATTTTCTTTTCTTTCTTTTTTTGTTTTTTTTTGTTTTTTTTTGGTATTGGATTGTCTTAACTTTCTTGTCATTTTCTTTTGTATCAATTCTGGAGCTCCTTTTCTTACAGAAAAGAAAATTAAAGTCACAATACTTTATTTTCCTGTTAATTAACTTAACTTCAATCTCATAAAGATATTGTACATTTAGATTTCTATCCCCACTGTTTGTTCTCATTTTTCTTCCTTTATTTTGGTGATGTGCTGCGACTAAACCCAGGGTGATGTATCACTGAGCTACATCACTAGAATTTTTTCTATTTTTGTTTTTTGAGTGTGACTCAGTGGTAAGGTGTTTGCCTAGCAGGCCTGAGGCCCTGGCTTCAATCCTCACTATCATGAAACATACATACATACTCTGTGTACTTGATTTGACACGCTTTGTCTATTGTTTTAAGGCTGCTCTTTTATTGAAGAGGGTTTTAAAAAGGGTCATGTAAGTCATGTAAACATGCTCCCAAAACTTCAAGTATCTTTTATTTAATTGCTATGTTGAAGGCTAAGCTTACTTTGAATGTCATCATATAAGCAAAAAATCAAAATGGTCATTTTGATTAATATTTGTCCCATCCCAATGCTTTTTTTCTATTTCATATAATCTTATTCCTCTCTTACTCTTCCACCAACCATTTAGAGTATTGGTTATCAGATTGGTGTGAGCTGGTTTATCTGTATTTCCTCAATTTTTGTTATGACTGAGCATTTTTTTATTGGTCTCTTTTTATATATTTTGAATTTTGGTTAGACTAATATTCTTTTCCACCATGAAAATCATAGTTTCGTTTTCTCCTCATATTTTTTAAGATCAGCAGTTAATCCATTTTTGGTGTTATTAACATAAATAAGTTGTGAGGAAGAGCTCTGCAGTGTAAAAATCTTGGTGAACAAATAATATTTTTTTCCTCTGGATGCTACTGGAAATCCTCAATCTTTTCTTTCTGTTTCTTAATTTTCATCATCTTCAGTTGAAGAGAGTCCTATGGAAGTAGGAGAAACAAAATAGGAAAGAGGAATAAGAAAACTGTGGTACACATTTACAAAACATGACTTGGAGATTCTTAATCAATCATTTGAACAGAATTCCTACCCAGATTTTGGGATCCAGGAAGAGCTGGCCAAGCAAATGCACTGGTCCATAAGCTCAACAAACGTAAGTCAACAATTGGAAAACTTGCATGAACGTTTTATATGAAACTTTTTATATAATATACAGGAAATACAATCATTGTTTGAAAATGTCTCATGTCAGTTCTTCACATATGATATTGTTGATCCTTGTCACATATTCATTTCAGTATGGGTGTGAATTTATTATGTTACTTTTATGAAAAAATCAACAACTTTGAGGCAACTTTGGGACTAAGCACTCACTAACATGCTCAGTAATTATTCAGAATCGGAACTGTGCCAGTTTTTGATCATGGTGCTGGCTATGGAATTATGGAGAACTGGGAAGGTTGGGTGTTCTAAAGGTGGGCCAAGTAGTTTGCAGATATTTTGAATATTCAGTGAGAGGATTTAAAGATGGCACTTCAATTTTTCCTGATTTGTTTTCTGGCAGAGACGTTAGAGGTTTTTATTTTTGATCTGCTAAGTACGGTATGCCAATTTTACTGCCAAGAGGTGATAACTGAAGGTGCAGGAAAAAGGACTTGGTTCAATTATGTCCCACATGTGGCACCTCACAGCATTAGTAGGCAATTTGTAGTCATTTGGTACATGAGCCACTAATTTGTTTTGGGAATTTCTGATATGATTATTTTTGTGAATTATTGTTTAAGCTGCACAAAGTTTTACTGTATTGGGATTGCCCTACTATACAGTAAATCAGGTTTGCATATATATATCTTCCATCATTATCCATTGGTTAATGAAGATATTTGTTGCATGAGACCAGGAGAACATTTTCTTAGAGAAAATAGAAAAGGGAATGTAATAAAGTGTTGCAAAATAAAAGAATAGCAAATTCTCTGTAAGCTATGAAGTTATTATATTACAAAAGTTCCATGAAATGAAAACATTTCAAACATCCTGCAAATAGTGATGCTATAAAAATAAGTAGAAAATATTAACAAGATAATGACTGGAGGGGAACATGTTTGAAAAGTAGTGCAACTGTTTAGAATTGGCCCATTTGTTCCAGAAGAATATATGGTCATGGAGAGGATCCTAGGAGACCTGGAAATGAGACAGGGAGCACCTGCCTTTTGGTCTCATCATTTTTAACAAACATGCTAACTGTTGACAGATTATGGATGTCTACATCTTATTTTATTTGTGTTTAATTATGTTTGAAGAGAAAAAAAAGAGCATGGGTTTAGAGGTACCAGTTTTGTAAATATAGAGTTACAATTGTAAGCAACCTAAGTGTGAATCAAAGATTCTTCTACATGCTAATCTAAACTCATGCTGATTTGGAGATAGGTTTCAGGAGAATTCAAATACCAAAAGCCTTCTGAACACTATTGACTGTGACTCTCTACAATACTAGACAATTAAGTTGCATAGTCTGAAAAGCATTTTGTCATTTTTAATCACATACCTCAAAGCTTTGTGGACTATGGCTGGCATTGCAATTATCCTCAATTGATGCAGGAGGGAAAATGTAGACTTTAGGGTTTTTCTATTCAATTCGTAGGATCACATCTATAATGCACTTTCCAGTTTTGGCAAACCTTTGTTTATTCTGTTTATGGCTTTTAAATACAAAAAAAACAATTATGAATAACCTTATAGTACATGGAGTCTTGAATGGGAGTTAATGGGTCAGCTTGAGAAAAATTAAGAAGCTGTGGGAAAGTGTGTAGGACACCTGGAGGTCTTCAAGGTTACAAAGAGTTTACTGGGAGACTTTGAAAAGCCTATGTTAATATGGACAGAAGGGTTTGTGCAGATTCTGGGAAGAGTTGGAAGTTTGGGATTGTGCACTGTTTATAACCTGCACAATGACCTCTATGATTCAGCCCAGGATGGATTGCCTTTTTTTGTTCTACTACAGGTCAAAAAGCAAATCAGTGATAATGCTGAAACTAAGCTTTAGTATGAAATATTTATCTGAAAATATTTTTTTTTTTCAGATTTGGTTTCAAAATAAAATATCCAGACTATGACTTAGAGAGAAACAAAGAACATTTGTTGCCAGGAGATGACTTCAGTTCCTGGTCCAAGGGCATCATCCTGTTTTAGATCACCAGGCCGTCAAGATGCAGTATGACAGCAGCACCACTGCACAGCCTTCTTGCCTCCAACTGGCTCCACAGGGAAAAGCTGGCTATTTTCCTGTGGAGACATGGAGACATCCCAGTGAAAAGAATGGCTCATGTGGTGCTGTGTTCACAGGCATTAGAATAGAACCAAGTTGTGATTCACTGGTTCAAGGAGCCAGAGGAACTGGACCTTCTCCCAGCTTCAAAAAAAAAAAAAAAAACAATTTATAGTCATTCTGCTTCATCTGTGCAGAATTTTGAGAAGGCCATGATCATAACAGAAAAAAGCCATCAGAGCAGGCACTTGCAATTGGCCTATGTTGACAGTTGCAGTGAAAGATGCAGCAGCAGCAGGACATGGAGCTCTTTGATCTGTGTGAAGGACAGCAGCAGAGTGACTAGGTTTATTATAATCCACAATTGCAACAGCCCCAGAATTACCACGAGAAGCTGCCAGTTCAGGACCCACTTCTAATGTCTCAGAAGCATGATGACATAGGGCACCAGGTGCCCTCTCTTCTACAAGAGCAGGATGCAGGATATCAAAAGAATGGAGAAGACTCCAGTTCTCAGATTTAGTGTTCATCTCCTCCAAAAAAGGAGATGAGTTTTGTTCCAGAGTCTTTTGTGTTAGATGGACAGCAAGTTGCTAGAGAGCAACACAGGTCTCCAACTCAACACATCTGGGATGAGGGGTATGAAGAATTTGATGAATGGGCTAAAAATATAACTGCAGTACTTGACTTCTAGTTTTAGAGAGCTATAAGCCTAAGTCATCCTATAATCATCCACTCAGGGTAAGGGCTATGACTCTCTTAAATATGCATATAAAGATGCTCAGTTCAGGAAACTTCCATGAAACATATATAAGAACAAACAAACAAACAAACAAAAACCCACAAATGACCACAATTTTTAAATTGCAAAACAGAAAATAAAAAATAACAACTCCCCAATTCTTAATACAGCCCCCTTTATCCCAGCTACCACCCCCCTTCTCACAGCTTCCTGAACTCTCAGTGTCTTCTGGAGGGGTAGCAGTACCCGCCAGTGGTCGATCCCTGATGGTGCTTCTTCTACAGGCAGCCACTTCCACAGCAGAAAGACAGCTCTTGCCATATTTAAACCAATGTGTGCTTTAGGTAGATCCATCTTGCACAGCCCTGTCTCACAAATAATCTCCACCTTTGAGATAAGATCCTCTAAAGTGCCTTTGTATGGAGGAATCTTCAGACCACTGCTCTCCTCCCTGAACCAGAACAGTATACTCAGGATATTATAGTTTTCCAGGACAGCCTGTACCCTATGAAATTTGACAGTGTCATTGACATCACATGGATTTTGATGTATATCAACCCTCAAAAACAAACAAACTAAAACCAAGCCTAGACGTTATGAAGGAAGACATCTCAGCCAGAATTGCTTGACAAGAATTCACAAGAGTCTGTTGGAATTTATCCTTTTAGAACAGACTTCTGCAGGTATGTGTGTCCAGTAACTGTCTGTTTAAATTTGGACTCGCATCTCCCTTGTTCTTTACCACAGATGCCAAGACTTATTGTTTGGAAATATGTGCTGTAGTTCTTATTATTTTTTCCTTTAAAATTTTCCCCCAGCCCTCAACTCTCCCACTGCACTCACAGTCAATGTGCCAGGGCTGTACTGTGTCAGACATGTGCCTGTTGCTGTCACTGCATTTCCAATTCACATTCTTGGCAGAATCTTTCTCTGACCATAATTAAGTTAGATACCTCTATCCTCCTAAATGGGCTCCCCGCATTTTGGCACTGAAAGCAGAAACTTGTACTGAAGCCACAGCACTGAGATGAGAGGCCCTGTTTGTAAATCCATAGTTTTATGATAGTCACCTGAGCATGCAGGTAAATGATATCTGAGGGTGCCCAGGGGAGCCCTTGAATATTGTTGATCTGAGTTTTTGAGACAAACTTTGAAAACAGCGGTATGATGGAACTTTTCACTTGGAACCAATTTCACATTTTGGGACTTTAGGACATAGAACACCTTGAAGTCTTCAACCAGAGAGTTTCTTGTCTCTCCAACAGCTCCTGTGGACACAGCTCTGTAGGCTACATCCCTCAGACCACGAGGGGGCACCATTCACACATTGCAGCTGGTGATGCTCTTTCTGAATATCCTGTTGACTCCTGGGGTGTTTTGTGTAGAACCAGGCCAAGGCTAGAGAATTTTTTGTCAGTCATTTTTACTTTTCTATTAAAATGTTTTATTACAAAACAGCGTATACTCGTTATTGTCATTTAAGCAACACTAGGAGTAGAGGAGAAATCTTACATCTATGCATATTATCTTTTGCCCACCCTCCTGGAACCATTGTGAAGTGTTACAGATGCTATGTTTGTCATGTGTTTCATATTAATTTAAGTGTTAAATTATAATATAATATTGAATGACATAATAAAACGTGTTTTGCATGCATTTACAAGCATGCAAACTAAGTTTGTGTAACATAAAAATCTTTTGTGTAAATGTCTTCCTTCATATAGTGAAGGAAGATGTTTAGATTGGAAATAAATTGCATGTGTACTTTAAGCTTAAAGTTTAATGATAGGTTAAGAGACTTAGAGTCTGATTATGTAGTTTGGCATTAGTTAATAATAAAATAATACATTTTGGGAAACATAGTACATTTTGGGAAATTCTGAAAAAAGTAAATTAGTGACACATTTTGTTAATGATTCTGTATCCTCAATAATTGATAACTAAAATCACATCCTGAAGAAATGTAAATTGACATTACATTTTTCTATACCCCTAATGATGGTTAAGTAAATGCCACATCTTGGCAAAGTTTTTAAATTGTATAATTAATGATGTATTCTGGATCCATAATGATGAGAAAAATTGCAATAAAAGATGACCTAGAGAAAGCTGCAGTAGAGCTCTCTCTCTCTGGAGATTGCTCCAATGGAAGGACTCCTATCTCATCCTTTTCACTGATGCCAATCATCCTTCAGGACTCCCTGGACCCTGCTAAGGCAGGACCCTCAGTGGTTAGCTAGCCTTTGAGGTTAAAGAAATACTAAGTTAGAATGTACTCATAGTAACTGGAGCTATGTAATTTTGGGGATAATAAATGCAGATGCAGAGAGAAGCAGCCACATTTTCTTCTTGACTCTGGACTTTGTGTGTGTGCCTCTTTCTTCTGTTTCCATTTTTAGAGGTTTCTTTTAAGAATATTCCTTACATGAAATGAAGCCTTAGCAGAAAGAAGCTGGCACTTTATGATTTCTGGAGATGAAACCAGGCTTTAGCAGTGTGAGTTACAATCAGGCATCATTTGCCAGCTCTCAGAGGGGATTTTCTGCACAGAATAGCAAGGTCAGAAGTGCAAGGTCTGGCTGGAGTGGGGGACTGAATCCTCAGGGGTTCAGTTGAAAATTCTCAGATTCCCATATTCAGGAGTTTTTATCTGGTCACAAACAAATAATGCTTACCTTGCCAAGTGTATCTAAAGGACTTTTTCCAGCTCCTGCAGTAAAATCAGTTCCCCAGGGAAATAGTATGACAAAGTACATGTGATACATAAGTAGCCTGACAACGTATCTCAGCTATTTTTAGTAACAACATGATATCTCCTTAAAGTTTTCTGGGTACTCCAGGTGGGCAGGAATCATTCTAAAACCTCTCATGTTCATTGGAAACTACATGGTGCAGAAGTTTCAGGTGAATGAAAGATTCAGTCTTTTGAAAATTGAGTCATTTGGCTCAGATAAGATGTGTTTCAAACAAATTCCCATATAAAATTTCACAGGTATTCCCATAAATTTAGAGTTGCTCCAAGTAGATTTTGTTTTATTTTATTTAAGTATCTGTGATACATGGGGTTATTAATCACTGAGCCACATCTATAGCAAATAGTTTTTATGGGTTGTGTCCCCCCCACCCCGAGACAGGGTCTTGCTATATTGCTTAGAGCCTTGCTAATTTGCTGAAGCAGGATTTGTATTTGTCAATTCTCCTGCCACAGCCTCTGGAGCTTCTGGGATTACATTCATGCCCCACTGTGCCCAGCTTCATGTAGCTTTTTGATCTCAATTCACTTCATGTTTGGTAGATGATCACAACACTGGTTCAAATGCAGAAATATTTTAGACACATGTGAGATACATCTATCTATCCATCTATCATCTATGTTCTTTATCCATTCACCTGAAAAATGAATACTGGAATGGTGCATAGGCCTTCCCCTCAGAACCACACTGACATCCTTGGATTATGGAAAATGGACTCAGCTGTAAAAGAACACTTTTTAGTTCAATAGAAAGCGCTTGAAAGAAATATGACATGAAGGATATGTGTCCTATGTGCAAATTGTAAAGAATAAGCTGGAAATAAGAAAGCAAAATGGCCTGACCTTTGCAGTGTACCATGATACCCCATGATTGTGACTGAGCATCATGGGATTGCTTGTGGTTCACTCCCTGAGGCTGACCATGCTATCTGCTATGAAAGCTTTGTTGAAAGCGATGGGCTGTTCTCAAAGATCTGCATGCAGAAAAGATCCAGGTGCTGCACAATATCTCTACTTTGAGTTTAGTAAAGCCTCCTTAATGAGCAGGGGCTGACACATCTCTCATGGCTTGTGTGCAGGAGCAGTCTAGTTCACAATGTTGTGTTTGGATTGCAAGTTCCTGCTCTCTTTTTCCTCATTGAGAAAAAATCCACCTAGTACTACAAAAAAAGTGGCAATACCCGTCCCCTAAATGAACATATAAATGAGCTATGATCATATCGCTTTTTAATATCGGCCATGGTCTTTCTTTTATGAAGAACAGCCTATGATTTGGTCCTTTATTTTTTTTAATATTTACTTATTTATTTTTTGGCAGATACAACATCTTTGTTTGTATGTGGTGCTGAGGATCGAACCTAGGCTGCACACATGCCAGGAGAGCATGCTATTGCTTGAGCCACAACCCCAGC
The DNA here is from genome assembly GCF_048772815.1 of Callospermophilus lateralis. NCBI lineage: Eukaryota > Metazoa > Chordata > Mammalia > Rodentia > Sciuridae > Callospermophilus > Callospermophilus lateralis. The sequence goes on along the minus strand of NC_135316.1, from coordinate 19,895,605 downwards.
CCTGATTTGGTCCTTTAAAAGGTAAAATATTAGACAAGGTTAATTTGAAATGAGTTCATTTAAGAAACAAACAAAAATGATTTGCAAATCATGCTGCCCTCAGAATCAGAACAAGTTCTCAGAACTGTGGGCAATAACATATTTAGGCAGCATTTATAGCACATTGAAGTTAGGTATAGAGTAAATTTAATTGGTTAGAGCTTAAGTGGTTTAAAAATTTCCCACATGAAATGAAACTTACTCTTATGTTTTCATGGTTTTGTCAAAAAGTACCTGAGTCAATCAACTTCAAAAGAGTTTCTGAGGTTTCAGTCCATAATATCTTTATCTTATCACTTTGGCCCTGTGGAAAGGCTGAAAATTACAGTGGGGAGCATGGGGTGGAACAATACTTTTCATATCATGCTGGCCAGAAAGCAAAAAGAAACCATAGAAGAAAGGTCAGGATCCCAACATTGCCTTCAAGAACATGATCTGAAAAATCTAATGCCCTCCACTGAGTTTCTACCTAAAGGTCTACCTAAAGTTGCCTCCTAAAGTTTTTTCCTCCTTCCAGTTATACCACACGGTGACAACTCAACCTGCAGCACATGACCTGTAGGGCCATTCAAGATCCATAGCACTCAGCTACTGTGATGCAACTCCATATTCATTTAGTCTGTTGAATATATTCTGGAGCCTAAGAAAAATCAATGTATTCCCTCACGTTTTATTTAACAATCCTTAAATCAGTTCATGTACATGATGTAAACACCCAAGCAAATGTCTTTTCTTTATTCTGGAAGTAGTGTGGATCTTGAGTCCTCTCTCTTCATTTTTGAGCCTGAGAGGAGAATGAGCCTCTTGGAACATTTCAGTTAGGAAATTATAATGAATGTATTTCTGGAATTCCAAGAAATACTTGCAAAGACTCAATTGTATGATTCAGTTTTATAATATCACAGAAGTTTTGTAAATCTCTCATTTTTAAAAATACTGCCATGATAATAAATAACTGCAAACATTACATTAGATTCATAAATACAATACAATTGTTATGTATAAATTTAAAGAGAAAAGAAATATCCCTAACAGAAGATAACTTTTTCTCATTATTCACATAATATAATCTACTTATATTTCATTGGTTGATGAAAGTCACAGGACAAATCTTAAATTCAAAGCTCTAAAATCTACCATTCTTAGAAGACATAGCTTGTCCTCTGACCATAAGAAATAAACATGTTGCCCTTATAAAGAGACCATGGTACATCTCTTTAGTCAGATTATTAGTTTTCATCTCTGTGCCTGTAAGCTTTATGTTACTATAACAAATTCCTGAGATAATCAAATCATAAAGAGAAAGGTTCTTTGGCTCTCAGTTTTGGAGATTTCATTCCATAGTCAGTTTGGCCCCCTGATTCTGAGCCTGGATAAAGACAGCACTTCATGATGAGAGTATGTGTTGAAACAAAATCATTCACCTTAGGCCTAGGGTTGTAGGTCTGTAGATTGCTTTCCTAGCATGTGTCCTTGACGCACTGGTTTGGCTCACAGAACTGTATATAAATAAATGAATAAAATAAAAACAAAAATATTTCTCCTTTAAGAGCACACCCCCAATGACACAATAATTTTTCTCTATGCCCCACTTGTGAATTTTTCATGATCTCCCAATGGCACCACACAGGGGACCAATCCTTGAACACCTGGACCTTTGAGGGACTTTGAAGATCCATCTATGGCATTCCTTTAAGTTTAAAATTAATCTTCTGCTTCTTTGTATGAAAAAAATAAAAAAAAGACTTTCCAAATAGCTGGGGCTCTAATGTCTATAACACTTTTAAACTTCTGGCAGATTCACATAAATATCCTTTTCTAGTAGATATCTAGGAACAGAATTATCAATGAAACACACTAGCATTATATAGAAGGGACAGGAAATGGGTCACTAAAATAAAAATTAACATTTATGATACAAAAGGAAGGGGAAAATACAGCAAATGTAATATGAAACTGTTTCTAGGGAGAAGTTTTGGTATCCTTTTTGCTTGAGAGGTGTTTCCCCTTATTAGGTTAATTGCTGCTCTCTGAATGAGTAACACAGTCTACATTATTGTTTTCCCCTTACCTTTCAGGGTCTCATTTGTAGGGGTATTGGAACTCATGTTTCTCTTGATATTTCATTATCTGAAGAGTGTCACGAACTTCCATGTTCTGTGTCTCTGAGCTATGTGCGTTGGTGCAATATGAGGGGACAGGTCTGACATTGCAGGCTGATTGGGCTATGAAATGCACATGGGCCTCTTCCCTTCTTGTGCCTGTGATCCCACACAGCACCTGTGATTGCTGTGACTTGCCAAGATTTCAATTAATCTGGTGACCACAAGATAGCAAGAAGCAAGACTCCACCTTTGAAATCTTATCCCCTGCCTTAGTTGGTGAAGAACATTCCATTGAATTCCTTTGTGGATCCCCTCTACAAAAATAAAAAGATCCCATCCCTCAAGATCCTGGTCTCTTTCCCATCTGACTCTTAAGGTCACAGAGCCATTCTATCCTCAATCTGAGAAACCCATGTCCATGTGTTGCATTATTTATTCACCATTTTTTATATTAAGGTTGCAGCCAGGTCTTTTGAACCCAGTTCATCTTGTCAGCATGGGCAGATGGCAAAGAGGTAAGATTCTGTGAGTCCATACAGTGTTATTTCTTTAATCAAAAATATGTTTTCTTTTAGTTCAATCCTGTTTCCCCACACACCTCAGTACTAACATACGTGGACCATACACAGACACTTGTAACATAGCCAATAAGGGCTAATTAAAGTAGATAATTGTGTTTAGCTTCAGATGACATTAGTCATCCCTCAAAAAATTTTCTAATTTTCTCTGTCGTATTAAATGTCTAATACTTATTATTTGTATAAAAATTCATACTGTTTACCTTGTAGAATTAAAGACCATTGAAATCATTTTTCAGTAGATGTTTCAGAATAATAATTTTTTTAAACCTAAGGTGTGACAGGCATTTCAACCTGGCACAAATACAAATATTCTCAAGCCATACTGAAAATGACCACAAGTTCTTCAAATAAGAATAGTAGCAAAGTGACACCTCTACCTAAAGTTGTATAACTGTCCTGTGCCTAACCCCCACATTTTTTTTCCCAGAAGAAGAGGGAGAAAAATATGTATGAATCATCATTCAACCAGAAAAACAGAAACAGTGATGTGTGTGTGTGTGTGTGTGTGTGTGTGTGTGTGTTCATATTTCTAGCCCTATATTTTCATGTTTTATGTGGTCATATTTGTCTTGTTTTGCTTTTGTTCCCTGTAGTTTTAGTGTCAATCCAAGAGACCGTAAATAAATCCCAAGTCATTAAGTGATCATTTCTTATAGGATTTTTACAGTTTCAGGTTTAAGTCTTTCATCTATTTCATGTTAATTTTTATATATGGGGTGAAGTAAGAACCTAACTTCATTATTTGAGTGTGAACATCAATTTTAACTATACTATGTGTTGAAGGTCCTGTCCTTTCCTCATTGTGGTGTTTGACACCCTTGTTGAAGACCATATTTCCACATATACATAGGTTTCTTTTTGCCTCCTTGTTGTTTTGCCAGTACCATAGTTTTAGTTACTATAGAATTGTGAAGTGTTGAAGTTAGAATTCGTGAGATCTTTTATTTCTTCCATTTCACGATTGCTTTGGCAATTCAGACTCTCTTGAGATTCCATATAAATTTTAAGATTTTTCTTATATACAAATATACCATTGAGGTTTTGATAAGAATTGCATTGAATCTGTACAGCAGTGTGGGTTATATGGAAATATTATCAAAATGAAGCCTTTCAGCCCTTGAATATAAGATACCTTTTACTTCTTTATTTCTCATTAATTTTTTTTTTTAATAATTTTCTGAAATTTTGAGTAATTGAGCTTTTTCCCTCCCTGGTAAGTATGTTAACTATTCTACTCTTTTTGATGCTTTTTTAAATAAGATTTATTTTTTTATTTCTTTTTTGAACTGATCATTGGCAACATGTAAAAATATAACTTATTTTTATCATATAAATTGTTGAATTTTTAAATTTATGTCTGAAAATTTTGTTGAATATTTAGGTTTTTTTACTTCTCATCTATGAAGAGACAATTTTATTTCTTCATTTTCTAAGTTGGAGATGTGTTATTTCTTTTCCTTGCCTACTTGCCCATTGAACTTCTAGTACTATGTTGAATAGAAGTGGCAAGACTAGGCATCTTTGCTTTCCTTCTAATCTTTTTTTTTATTTTAAGTTTTTATTTGTTTTAATTAGTTACACATGACAGTACAATGATCTTGACATATCATACATTTGAGTCATATGGAGTATAATTTCTCATTTTTCTGAGTGTACAGGTTGCAGAATCACATTGATCATGCAGGCATGTATATACATACAACAATAATAATGTTTATTTTCTTCTTTCTAATCTTACACAAAAAGACTTTTAGTCTTTCACTGCTATGTTTGGTGTAAGCTTTGGACTTTTCCTATATGGTTTTCATGATGCTGAGACTGATTTATTTCTTTTCCTGCTGTATTAATTGTTTTTATCATAAATTACTGTTGAATTTTTTTCAAGTGCTTTTTCCCCTCATCAGCTGAAATAATAATGTGGTTTCTGTTCTTCCTTCCATGAATTTCATAGATTTCACTGGTTTTTCACATGTTGAGCCATCCTTGCATTTCAGGAATAAATTCCATTTGATCATGATGTATAATAGTTTTATTTCAATTTCATTGTGTGTAAATATGAGTATGTGTATGTGTGTTTGTTGTTGCAGCTCAAACCCAGTACCTAGTAAGCATTAGGTAAATACTCTCTCACAAGTTATTGTCTCAGCCTTATAGTTTCTTAACATGTTCTTAAATTAAGTTTGTTAGAATATGTTGAATATTTTTTTACAACATTTGTCAGAATTTGTGGGTCTATAGTTTTTTGTACTGTGTTGAGCTCTGAAATCTGTGTCATTCTGACCTAAAAAATTACTTTTGAAGTATTAATTCCTCTTATATATTTTTTGAATGGACTGAAAAAATTTATGTTAATTTTTTAAAAAATGTTTTTTAGAATGCACCAGTGTAGCTAATTGATCTGGGTTTTTATTTTCTTCAGGATTTTTTGATCATTGATTAAATTACATTACAAGCTAAGGGCCCTTCCTTTTAGATTTTAATTATTTATGTTTGCATGCTATGTTTATAAAGCATATTAAATTCTGGGGTATCCATTGTACTGGCATATAATTGTTCATAATAACCTCTTTAATTTTTCTCATTTCTGTGGCATAATTTTAATGTATCTTCCTTCATTTTAGACTTTAATGATTGGAGACTTCTCCTTTTATCTTAATTAAACAGGCTAAAAAATTTTCAATTTTTTCATCAATTAAAAAATCCAGCTTTTTGTTGTTTTATTTATTTTTTTTTTGTATTGCATTTCCAGTTTTATACTTTCTTTCTGCACTAATCTTTATTATATTTTTCCTTTGGATAATTTATGTTTAGGTTCTTTTTCTAGTGCCTTGAGGTATAAAATTAGGTTATTCTATTGCTTATTTGAGTTCTTTTATTAAATGCCAATGGTTCTGGCAAAATCTTCCTTGTTTAATTTTTTCCCATTGGGTTTATTAAGTTCATTTGAATTGAGGTTTTGTCCACCCTTTTTTTTCATGATTATGGGGATTAAATTTAGGGCATTGTTCTTTGTAGGCAAGCTCTCTCTTGCTAAGCTACATCCCTACCCAGTATTTTTATCATGACACATGATGTCACTAACTTATCCATGTTGGCTTTCAACTTGTGATCCTTTTGACTCATCTTCCTGAGTTGCAGGGATTACAGGCATGCACCACAATGCCTGACCTAGTTATCTTTTTGGAAAAAAAAATTTTTGAACATTGGTTCCTTCCCTCAACACAAATTCTCAATGAAGTATTAAGGGTACAGAGATAATACGCACAGGGATTTTCTAATGTGGTGCTTATTTGCTTCCTGAATCTGTTTATATAATTCATTTTCAATGTGTTCTTTCATTGTTTGAATTTGCTGTCTCATGTCCTCTTTAAGATTCCATTTCTTCTGTATAAGGTATTCCTTGAGTTCTTTATTTGAACATTTTTCTGATGCCTCTAGGTTCTCCTGTAGATTCAGGCTGTCCTGCTTTGTTTGTACTCCTTTTCTTCCTTGCTTTTTCATGCTGCTCATGTTACTTCTGGTTCTGTTTGACTGCTGAGCTTCTGTTTACTCCTATAAATTTATTTTGGTTTTGTGTATCTCCGGAGTCTCTCCTTTGTGATGGGAGACTATGACTAGAGATGATGAATTTTATTGCACTTTAAAGCAGATTCATTCGTTTCATAGAATGCATACGGATTCTGATGGCATATAGAAATCTGCAGTTTGGTCTTGAGACTTATGTTTAGGTCGAATGATGTGATGACATAGAGGTTGGTATATCTTGGTAACCTTGGAAGATTGCTCTACTGACGAGGGATATTAACAGGAGAATGGTCCAGAGTATTTGGGGATAGCTAGGGAATTTCTAGCACCATATAACACCTTGTAACATTTACCTATACACATTTAGTAAATAACACATAAACAGCACCGTAATGCTTGGGAGGAAAGGTATTAGAAGGGGAGGGTAGAAGTTGCTAAAGAGAATGAGAGTACACAGGTAGAATTCAAGAAAAGGGGAATAAGGAAATTGAAAAGAAATGAAAAGACAAAAAATAAAAATAATAAAAATAAAATTAATTAAAAAAAAAATTAAATGCAGTCTTAGAGTTCTATTAACTTCTCTTCCAGTAGATGGAGCTGTGCCCACTGGGCCAAACTTCTTCTCTCAATTGGCAGGAACCAATCCCTGTGAGGCTGCTCCTCCTCCCCCACTGGGAGGCTCTCCCATCCTGGGCACCCAGGGCCTTTCCTGGTCTCCAGGCACTTCCCTGCTTTTCCTCCAGCCAGGTCCCGCTCACAGATGATGTTCACCAAAAAACTGGCTACACACTGGGTCTGCCGGTCCTGGGAGCCCTATTTTCTTTAAGACTGGGCACAGTCTCTCTGTTTGCCATTCCCCCAGACCCTAAGGTTGTGGAGTGCGGGTTTGGGAACCCTCAGCTTATTTTGCCTGCCCTCCAGTAGCCACGCCCCCGGGATGTGGTGCAAGAGATCTCGGTTGTCAGCACTGGTGGGAGTGGTAGCTGGGGGTCAGGCGCTGCTCCTGACTCCCTCAGTCTGACAATGGTGCTCCCAAGAGAGCTGGGCGGGCCCTTGAGATATCCCCTCTGTGTGGAGAGGAGGGGCCCGGGCGTCACACACCTGCAGTCGCTGGTTTCAATGAAGCTATCCCCTCCACCAAGTTCTGGTGACATCAGTTCTCTGCCATGGTGGTGTCCAATGTGAAGGGTGAAGGGTGGCCGTTCGTTCCCTTTGCTGGGTGTCTGATGTGAAGGGTGGGTCCAGTCCTGCTCTCCCAGGGCCCGTCTCATTTCTGGGCCTGCTGCCTATGAAGGCTTGGTTGGTATCACCTCAAAAGGTTCATGGAGGAACCGAAGAGTTGTTCCTCTATTCTTCAGGAGCATCTGTAGCGCTGAGTTTGTCAGTGAGACACAGACAATCAGCCAGAAACTGGATATGGGGAGCCTAAATTCACTTGCTCCAGGCTCAGTGTGGGTTCAGAGGGGTGCAAACTGCTCTCCCCAGGTCCACCTCAGCCCAGCATTGCCAAGTGATCCTGAGCAAACAGCATTCAGTCAGTTTAATACTTTCTTTGCCCGTGCAGCCGAAGAGGTCACAGAGTTGATCTCCCAGTGCCCACCACCATGTTGGATCTCCCCCATGCACTTTTTAACAGGGTGTTTAACCCAGAGGACAGGTAAATAGAATTTGTAGACATCCTTTTCTGGATTTTGGAGGAGATAGTCTCTTGTCCATGTCTGTTTGTCTTTCGTTGGTTCATGCCTGTCTCTGACTGTTCCTGACACTGTCCTCTGACTGTTCACCCCAGCAACTACTTTTCTTTTATTGAGGCAGATTGGACTCATCAGGGACCAAATAAACCACCATTGTCTGACTTTAATTATGCTCAGTAGCTTACCAAATTCTTAAGTTTCTTCGTTCTTTTCTTTCTTCCTATTGTTTTAATTGTGAGCTTTGTCATGGGAAAGCCAAATCCTTACCTGGCAGGATTACCATCCATTGGGGGTGAGGGGATGGTAAAAATCCCTAGGCATCTTACTAAAGCTTCTACTGGAATATACATGGTGGCCAACAGGCTCAGGAGGGGACTAATTTTAAACTATAGGTTAAAAAAATCCAATTAACTTCTCCCAAGTTGAGACTCAGAAAAAAAATCAAAATGATTCCAGGGATCTCTTTTTTTTATATAGCTCTCTCATGTTGCTTTTATAAAATTTGCAAGTATGAATACCTCCTGGTGAGTGGAGGTGGCCCAGAACGTTTTTAACAACTGTGACAGCCCAGGTGATAAGATTGCAAACACCCAGGCTCAAATTTTAGTGACCACTATCCAAGAGACCAGAAAAACTGCTTTAGAATCAGATTTAAAAAAAAAAAAACAGAGATGTCTCTCTGCCCCCCATGAACCCATGGTAATAACCAAGATGGGGGGGGGGCAAAGTATCAATCTTGTAGTAGATACCAGAGCAGAATACTCTGTCATCACCTCTCCATTGTGTCCCATAGTCCCCAGGGAAAAGGTCACCATACAAGCTGCAATGGGACTCCAATCAAACACAGACCTCTCTCCAACAAAACTTGAACTGTTTAACTGATGTAAGCAGGCTCCCTTGCTGCCTCTTTGGGAAATTCTTTCAGGAAGAGATAGGTCCATGGCCTTTGTCTATATTCCTTACAATTAAATTAAAATCCTTCTTTGTCTGAGTGCCCACAAGCTCTCATTTCTCTTCTTGAACTCTCTTTATATATGAGAACGCATTAGGACCCTATCTCAAAATGAAAAATGAAAAACAGCTGGGATAAAGCTCTGTGGAAAAGCCAGTGAAACAGCTGCTAGTTTTATTTCCTGCTCTTCTAAAACAACAACAACAACAACAACAACAACACCAAAAAAAAATAAAACAAGCCACTGGAGGGATAGAGAAAGGTGAGGGGGAGAGAAGTGTGCTACTAATGCAATTTTCCTGGTTTGGTTTGTCTTACTTCTCTGTGTGTGTTTCTTCCTTCTTTTATTCTTATTGCTTTGATTTGGTTTCTTTCTTTCTTTCTTTCTTTCTTTCTTTTAGTGACATATTTGACTTTCATTTCATTTCCTTTTGTGCTTTCTGTAGCTATTCTCCTTTCAGAAAAAAAAAATGTTACAACATTTTATTTTAATGTTAATACTCCCTCAACTTCAATCTCATAAAATCTCTATTCCTGTACATTCTACCCCCACTTTATGTTTTTCCTTTGTTTTAGTTGTTGTTGTTGTGCTGGGGATTGAAGCCAGAGGTGCTCTAACACTAAGCTACATCAACAGCCTTTTCGCTTTTTCTATTTTGAGTGTGAACCAGTGGTAGAAGGTTTTCCTAACATGCCTGATGCCCTGGTCAAAAATCACTACCATGAAACAACAACAACAACAACAACAACAACAGCAACAACAAAAAACACAACCCTTGACACTCTATGTCCAGTGTTTTAAGACTGCCATTACTTTGGACAGGTGTTAGGAAAGAATCATGTAAACATGCTCCAAAAATTTTAGGTATTATTCTTGAATGCTATATTGAGTGATAAGTTCACATTGATCTTTATGTATAGATCCAAAACAAAAGTGGCCCTAATAATCAATACTTGTCCCATCCCAATGCTTCTTCCCTATTTTGTTTAATCTTACTTCTCATCTACTCTTCCACCAACCTTTTAAATTTTTGGTTATCAAGTAGATGTGAGCTGGTTTATTTGTTCTTCCTCAATTACTATCTTGTTTGAGCATTTTTTGGGGATCTCCTTTTATATATTTTAAATTTCTGTTAGACTAAAGTCCTTTCCTAACCTGAAGATTACAATCTCCCATTTTCTTCATATTTGAGGATTAGCCATTAATTGATTGTTGGTTTTATTATTATGAATAAATTGTGAGGCACATCTCCCTGTTGTAAAAATCTTTCTCTGGATGCTACTGGCCATTCTCGATTTTTTTTTTTCCTGTTCCTGCACTTTCAGCATCTTCAGTTGAACATAGTCCTAAGAAAATAGGAGAAACAAAACAGGAAAGAGAAAAAGAAAAACCACAGCACAAATTTACAAAACATGATTTGGAGATTCTTAGTCTATCATTTGAACAGAATTCATACCCAGAATTTTGGGTCTGAAAGGAGCTGGCTGAGCAAATTAATTGCCAAATATCTGAAATCAAAGTAAGTCAAAAGTCCAAAAATTGCATGAACATATTTTTTGTAGATGACACAGACAATACAAGAAAAATTTTGAAAACATTTCATGATATTTCTTCATACAGGATATTGTTGATCCTTGTTACATCTTCATTTCAGTGTGGCTGTGAATATATTATTTTAGATTTATAAAAAAAATATCTACTATTGTGAGGCAGGATTATTGTGAAGAGTAGGCACCAATTAATATGCTTTGTAATTATCCAGAATAGAAACCCTGCTGGATTGTGATCATAGTGCTGGCTATGGAAATATACAGATCTAGGGAGATTGAATATTTTAAAAATAGAACTGATAGTTTGCAGAAATGTTGGATATTCTGTGAAAGGAGTTAAAGATGGAACTACAATTTGTCCTGATCAGTTTTTTGGTAGAGACATTAGTGTTTTTACTTGAAATCTGTTAAACTTGATATGCTAATCATACTGCCAAGAGGTGATCACCTAAGGTGCAGGTGAAAGGACTTGGTTCAGTTATGTCCCACATGTGGCACCTCACAGCATTAGTAAGTACTTTGTAGCCATTTGTAATATGAGCCAGTATTTTGTTTTGGAAATTTCTGATAATGATTTTTGTGAACTATTATTGAAACTGCACAAAATTTTGGTATGTTAGGGTGGCTCTGATATACGCTGAAGAAGTTTTCCACATATCTTGATTCTGTCATTATCCATATATCAATGAAAATATTGTTTGTTTGAGACTAGGAGGACATTTTTTAGAGAAAATAGAAAAGGGGATATAAGAACATTGCTGCAAAATAAATGAATAGCAAAATCTCTGTAAGCTATGAAGTATTGTATTATAAAAATTCCATGAACTGGAAACATTTCACAGGCTCTGCAAATCAATGATTTTATACAAATAAGTAGAAAATCTGAACAAGAAAATGACTGGGAGAAAAATTTGCTTGAGAAGCTGTGTAACTGTTTAGAATGGGCCCATGTGATGCAGAAGCAAGCATGGTCAGGGAGAGGATGCTAGGAGGTCTGGATATGAGAATGGAAGCACCTTCCTTTTGGTCTCATCTTTTTGTAACTGACCTTCAAACTTCTCTCTATCTAACTGCAAATTAAGGACCCTCGCACCTTATTTCTTTTGGTCTAATTATATTATAAGAGAAAATTAGAGCATGTGTTTAGAGGTACCAGTTTTGTTATGTATAGTTACAATTTTAACCATCCTAAGTGTGGATCAAATGTTCTTCTCAATATTAACCTAAAATTCATTCTAAATTTGAAGTTTGGTTCCAGAAGTGGCATAATATCAAAAGGCTTTCACATATTTTTGCCTGTGCCCCTCTCCACCCCTAGATAGTTGGGTTGCATTTTCTGTAAAGCATTTTGTTATTTTCAAACACCCATCTCAAAGCTTTGGGGACTATGCCTGGCATTCCAATTATCTTGAGTTGATGCAAGAGAAACAGACGTAAACTAGAGTTCTGTGCAATTATAAGGATCATGTATAAAATGCACTGTGCAGTTTTCAGAGACTTTTGTTTGTCCTGTTTGTGGCTTCTCAGTACAAGAAATTTAAGAATAATCTTACAGTACATTGAGTCATAAATGTGTGTTGATGGGACAGCTTGAGAAAAATCAAGAAGCTGTGGGAATGTGCATAGGGCAGTTGGGGTTTTATTCAGTCTAATCGAAGAAGTTGCAGAGAGGCTGCTGAGAGATTGAAAAGCCTGGGTTCACATGAATACAATTCTGAGGACAGTTAGGAGTTTGGAATTGTGCACCATTCATAACCTGTATCTTAACCTCCATGATTCAGCCCAGGATGGGTTTCCTTTTTTGTGTCTACTTCAGATCAAGAAGCAAGTCAATGATAATGCTGAGACTAAGCTTACCTATAAAATATTTGATTGAATATGATTTCTTTCTTTTTAGACTTGGTTTCAAAATAAAATATCCAGACTACAACGCACAAAGAAACAAAGAATGTTTGTTGACAGGAGACATGAGTTTCCTGTCCAAGATCATCATCCTGTTTTAGGTCACCAGGATGCGCAGATGCAATATGACAAGAGTACCACTGAACAGCCCTCTTTCCCACAGCAGGCTCCACTGGAAGAAACTGGCTACTTTCCTATGAAGACATGTAGACTTCTCAGTGAAGACAATGTCTCATATATCTTGGTGTTCCCAGGCATGAGAAAGGAACCAAAGTGTGCTTTGCTGGGTCAAGAGGACAGAGGAATGAAACTTCTCCCAGCTTTGCTGCAGCAACCGATAGTAATCCTGCTTCATCTTTGCAGTATTTATAGCGGGCCACGTCCATGACAGAGAAAATTCAACAAAGAATGCCCTTGCCCTTGTTCAATGTTGACAGTGTGCAGGGAAAGATGAAGCAGCAGCAGGACCAGGAGCACTTTGGTCTGTGTGAAGGACAGCAGAAGAGTGACTGGGGATATTATAATCCACAGCTGCAACAGCCCCAGAATTACAAAGGGAAGCTGTGAGTTCAGGACCCACTTCTAATGTCTCAGAAGTATGAGAACTTAGGGCAGCAGTTTTCCTCCCTTCAACAAGAGCAAGATGAAGGTGGAGAAAAAAATGGAGAGGATTCAGGTTCTCAGATTCAGTACAAATCTCCTCCACAAATGGAGTTCAGTTTTCTTCCAGAGTCTTTTGTGTTAGATGAATAGCAAGTTGCTAGAGAGCAGCCAAGGTCCACAAGCCAGCAGGTTTGGGGTGAGGGGTATGAACTATTTGGCTTGCCTTTGCCCTGTGTTGATAGTGTGCAAGGAAAGATGCAGCAGCAGAAGGACATGGAGCTCATTGATCTGTGTGAAGGACAACAGCAGAGTGACTGGGGTTATTATAATCTGCAGCTGCAACAGCCACAGAATTACTAAGAGAAGGGGCTCTTTCAGAATCCTCTTTTAGTGGATCCACAGAAGCAAGGGGACTTAGGGAAGCAGGTGTCTTCCCTTTTACAAGAGCAGAATGCAGGTTGTCAAAGCAATGAAGAAGCCCTGAGCTTGGAATGACAGTTTACATCTCCTCCAAAAATGGAAGTCAATTCTCTGTCACTGCCTTTTATGTTATATGGACAGCAAGTTGCTACAGAGCAGCCCAGGTCCTCAGCCAAGCAGGAATGAGGGGTATGAAGATGTTGATGACTTGGCCAAAATTATAAGTGAAGTACTTGGCATTCAGTTTTAGAGAGCTATAGTCATAAATCATTCTATAATTATCCACTTAGTGTCAAGGTTAAGAGTCTTTATAATCTGCTTATAAAGATGCTCAGTTCAATAAGGTTTTATGACCAAAATAATTTTTTCAAAAAAATAAAAATGCCCTTCAATCCTTCATAGATCCCCCTCCATCCCAGCTAATGGAGAGAGAGAGAGAGAGAGAGAGAGAGAGAGAGAGAGAGAGAGAGAGAGAGAGAGAGATTTCTGAAAGATCAGTGTCTTCTGTTGGGTAGTAGAACCCACCAGTGGTAGGTCCCTGTCCCTGATTATGCATCATCCAGTACTCTGGAGAAAGTTTGGTTTATGCAGCCATTACCACAGCAACAGTCACAAAGACAGCATTGCTAAATTCAAACCAATGAGTACTTTAGGTAGACACTTCTTACATAACCCTGTCTAACAAATATCTCCCCCCTTGGATATAAGATCCTCTAAGGTGCCTTTCTATGGAGGAGTCTTTAGGTTTCTGCTCTCCTCCTTGGCCATGACAGCAGCTTCAGGATATCGTAGCCTGGCAGGACAGCCTGAATCCCCTGAAATTTGACGAAGTCATTGGCATCACAATGGATTTTCATATATGTGAACCCTCACAAACAAACAGAATCCAAGCTATTACATTTTGAAGGATGTCATCTCAGCCAGGATTGCTTGATAAGAATTCAACCCTTCAGAAGAGATTTCTGTAAGGATGTCTGCTTAGCAACTATCTGTTTAACTTTGGACTCACATCTCTCTTGTTTTTTATCACAGTTTCTAAGACTTATTGTTTGGAAATATGTGTTGTAGGTTTTTTTTTTTACTTTTGTCTTTAAAAATCTTCCCCAGTACTCAAATCTCTCACTGTGCTTACAGTGAATGTGCCAGGGGTGTACAGTAGCAGGAATGAGCCTGTTGCTGTGTCATTCCATTTACAACTCACAGTCTTGGCATAATCTTTATCTGACCATAATTTAGATCAACAACTCCATTCACCTAAAATGGCCTACCTGAATTTTGCAACTGAAAGCAGAACTTCTACTGAGGCCACATCTTTAGCTCCTGTGATCCTAAGGACCCCTGAAGGCTCCTGCTCTGGGATGAGAGCCCCTGTTGAGAATCCCTAGTGTTCTGACAGTCACTTTGAAATGTAGGTCAATGATATCTGAGAGTGGCCAGGGGAACCTTTGGATATTGTTGATCTGAGGCTTTCAGACAAAACTTCAAAGACGGTGATATCATGGAACCTCCCACTTTGGAACCATTTTCACAATTTTGAGCTTTATGATATAGAACAGCTTGAAAACTTTTAGAGAATTTCTTGACTTTCACAGGTCTTGCCAGCACCAGCTCTGTAAGCTATATCCCTCAGACCACTAGGGGGCACCATTCATGCAGTGTCATGGAGGAGTGGAGGTGCTCTTCCTGAATTTCAAGTTGACTCCTGGGATGTTTTGTGCAAAAGCAGGCCAAGGCTAGAAAACACTTTGTCAGCTCTTACATTGTGCTGTCATACTATTTAATCATAAAACAGTGTGTACAGGTTACAATCATTTAAGCAACACTAGGGATAGTGAAGAAATCTTGCACTTATGGTTATTGTATTTTGATGACCCTCTTAGAACCCTTGTGTTGAGTTCACATACTATGTTTGTCATGTGACTCATATGTATTTAAGTGTGAAATTATGAAATAATATTAAATTGCACAATAAAGCAAGTTTTGTATGAATTTATAAGGTGTGTAACATGCAAATCTTCAGTCTGCAAATATTTTCACTCTCAAAATGAGTCAGAGGACATGTGGGGAAATAGCAACTCTTCAACAGCAGAAATGTGGTATTCGCACAATCACTCTGTACAGTCACTTGGAATGTTGATTGTGCCTATTGTGCCTATTGTGTCACTTGGATTGGTGATTATGCCTATTGCAGGGTCATTCCATTTCCAATTCCCATTCTTGGCAGAATCTTTTTCTGACTGTTATTTAGATGGACACTTCCATCTACCTAAAAGGCACAATGCTACCTGAGTTTACCACACTGAAGGCAGGGCTTACACTGAAATGACAGCTCCAGCTACTGTGATCACAAGAACCCCTGAAGCACTCACACTGACCTGAGAACCCCTCCTTGGGAATCCAGAGTGTTCTGACAGTCACCAGGGCATGCAGGTCAAAAATATCTGAAGGGTGCCAAGTTGAATATTTGGATACTGTTGATCTGAGTTTTTGATACAGAACTTCAAAGTGGAAAGTATCTGGAAAACTCTCACTTTAAAAATATATTTTTTTTTAATAATTTGGGGCTTTAGGAATTAGAACACTTTAAAGTATTCCTGAGAGTTTCCTGTCTCTCCCACAGCTCCTGCCAACACAGCTCTGCAGGATACATCTTTCAGGCCACTGGGGGGCACCATTCACACAGTGCCAGTGGAAGAGAGGAGCAACTCCTGAATTACCAGTTGATTGTTGGGGTGTATGTGTAGAAGCAGGCCAAGGCTAGAGCTCTCTTTGGAAGCTCTTTTCATTTTGGTCTGACAATGTTTAATTTAAAAATAGTGTATACTGATTATGATCATTTAACCAACACCTGGAGTAGTGACTAAAACTTGCACTTGTGGTTCTTACACTTTTCCCACCCAGTTGGAACCATTGTGAAAAGTCTCATATGCTATGTTTGTCAGGTCTCCTATTTTTCTGATTGTGAAATTATGAAATACTAATTATATTGCACAGTAAAGTATGTTTTCCATGAATTTCCAAGGTTTGTAACATACAAATCTTAATTTTGTAAATATCTTTCTTCCTATAGTGAGACTGAGAGGTTGGGAAATAGCAACTCTCTAATATGAGAAATAAAAAAAAAATGTTTGCACAATCACTTTGGGGAGTCTGTTGTAACGTTTATTGAACTTGAAGATGCCTAGCAATTCTACTACTAGATTTTTCCAAGAAACCTTTTTATCTCTTCTTGCAGAACACTGAATCCCCCTATAAGAAGGCTCATGAAGTAATCAAGCTCTCTGTTTTGGTCAGCTGTCCAGCACTATAATTAATACCTGAGAGAAGGCTTATTTTTCTTTATTTTCTTTCTTTCTTTCTTTTTTTCTTTTTTTTTTTTTTTTTTGGTCTAGTGGTTGAATCCAGGGGTCCTCTCCACTGAGCTAGTTTATCTGAGGCATGTTTTCACTAATTTTCTCAGGTAGGCATTGAATTGTGACCCTCCTGCCTCGGCCTCCTGAGTTGCTGGGATTATAGGTGTTGTCCACCACTAAAGGTTTGGTATATGTTTTTGGAGGTTTCAGTTCCTGTTAAGTTGTCCCTGTTGCTTTGGGCCCAAGGGGAGACAGCACATCAAAGTAGATTAAAACTGTCAAACCCATGACCAAGAATTTTGGGGAAAAAGAAGGAGAGGCTCAGGCCGCACAATTTTCTTGAATGCCTATCTGCAATGACCTAAAGATCTCCCACTAGGCCCAATCTTTTAAATATCCCACCATGTCAAAGTGTCACCACAGTAGGGACTAAACCTTTGCACCATGTAGCTTTAAAGGACATTTATGACCTAAGCTACAAGCAGAGCATAGTTAAAAATAATATTCTAGTACTACATTATTATGAGGGTGTTCTATGTGACACTGTGTGGTGAAATATGTTTCCCAACCAGTTTTATAGTTTGATGTCTGTAAAAATGAAACAGCAGTTGAAATGGTAATGAGTATACTGGATTCACAAATATGCATTCACCCAGTAAAAGTACAAAGACATGGATTGGATTTATATACACTAAATTAGTGAAAGTTAAATTTGGACATGAAGGAAAGGATTTTTTCTCTAATATTATGAGAAATTCTTAACTGAATTTTTTTATACCTTCCCTCCCTATAGATTTAAAATTTGAAAAACAGTTTACATTGATTACAAGAATATAACCTAGTTACACTGTTTTGCATAGATTTTTCTTAAAGATCATAGTGTTCTTGGAGAAACCTAGGTAGGTCATGATACGTGTATCCTATTTATGTGTTGCTAGGTTAAGGTCCTTAATATTTCTCTTAAAATTTTTGCATTTATTTCAGAAATTACCTCCAACTCATGTTTTTGCTGGCATTATGGTCAGGGATTTGGGTCATGCTAACTTAGCCTTAGTATCAATCAGGTATGTTGCTTTCTTATTATTTTCTAAAATCTTGTTCAAAATTATATGTACACCACTATTAAATTTATGAATTTTCCAGTGAATGAGTCCTACCTTTATAGGAGGATTTTTACTACTGATTTCATATTTTTCAATGATTACACCTGGTTCTCCTTGAGTCATTTTTGGGAAATTGAATTTTTTCAAGAATATATTTGTGAAATATATCAAATCTACTGTCATAGAGTTGTTCCAAATATCCTGGTAATTTTCCTACCTAGAACATGGGTCATGGTGTGTTGTTTCCATGATTGATGTTTGTAACATGCATTTTCTTTTGCACAGGTTGGTTTCTCAGGCCAGCATCTGTGACAGGCTCTGGTATTCTGCTGGGAAAGGGTTCCTGAGGCAGGGGTGGTGCTAAGACTCAGGGGCAGTTTTCATCAGGGGATCTCTGTGTGTAAGGGTGGGGTTTTGTCAAAAGTATCTTGAACTAGAGGGAGGCAGCTCTGGACTAGGCCTTATGTGTCCTAGGTGGAAGAGGTTGGTGGCCAGTATGGCCCATGTTAGTGTCCAGGGTTCTTCAGGTCTCTGCAAAGTCATCCGCCCACAATACGGGTTACCTAACTGACCTCATGGTGTGATTCCTGCTATTACTTTTGACTAAGAACTGAGGAGATAATATAGGAAAACTCAGAAATCTTGTGTTGACCCAGTTCTGCCCCAGTCATGAGCCTCAGCTGTTTGATTGACCCTCCTGCTAAATAACGAAGAGCTTGCTGATCCCAGATGAGCTTCCTGCTTTCATTTTTTTGGGCTTACATTCTCTGCTCTCCTAATGGGAACTCACTTGAAGCCTCTTTGTGCTTACAAAATTTACTTTTAATGGTAGTGATTCACAAAATATTATAACTTACTGAATCACAACATAATAAATATCATAATTAAACCTCTAATTTGTTAGATGCAGGACAGGCTGATAAGTTGTCTGCAGGGCATGCCAAACAAAGTTAGCTGCAGGATGACCTGGCCACTCAAATCCTCTGTCTGTTTCTTTATCACATGTTTGCTTCAAACTCCAATACCCAAGCCCCTGCTGAAGGCTGAACTCACAGCCCATCACTCAAGGCCGAACACTTAACCCCCACCTTGTGCCAACAAGGCAGCTTGCAGACCCAGAGACCCCATTAGATTTGGGTTATAAAAACTCCCTCCTGCTGGGCCCCTCTCTCTCTTGCTCTTTCTGTCTCTCTTGCTCTCTCTCTCTCTCTCTCTCTCTCTCTCTCTCTCTCTCTCTCTCCTTCTCTCTCTTTTCTCCTCTGTTGCACTGCTACAATGAAAATCTCTTGGTCGCTAAGAGTGTTGTAGTCACTTTCCTTTCATAATTAATTGGTTATTTTTATATAAGTTTGTAAGAAAGCACAGTTGTAGGAAACTTTAGATTGGAGACATTAGCTTAGCAGAATGTTCTTACAATTCTTATGTCTTAAAGGCATATACTTGGGAAATAAAAAATTTTAGTAATTGTAGAAGTCAATCAAAGTATCACAATTGCATTTATGTTTTTTATATTAACTAAGTTTAATTTTTAAAGAAAAATTTGTGTAAGCACAAAGAGTCTTTTGGTGGATTCCCAGTAAGGGAACCAAAAACTGTAAGGACAAAAAATGGAGGCAGGAAGCCAACCTCAGATCAGAAAACTGTTTATTCAGCAAAGAGTCAATCAAACAGTGAAAGCTCATCTTCCAGGCAGAAACAATAAAATTGAGACAAGTCAAGGGTCTGAATTTTACAGGCCTCATTTATGGTGGGGCAGAAAGGTAATTTCTAGAATTTATTAGAATCAGCTGATCCATTAGGATGGGAAAGAAGATCAGGTAGGGAAGTTTCTAAGGTTTACTAAGCTTTGGGATCAGCATATCCATTAGGCTAGTGAGTTAAGGGCTATTCCGGTTCAAGTTCTTTTGTGTTTTCTCATTTTTTTCTCCCTTCCCTCAGGCTTAACAAAAGCTCCAATTACCATAAACAAGGCCAGAGGGGAGAGAGCTTTGGATAAGTGAAATGTCCTGAGGCCTATTTTCCATATCCTTCAATTTGAAATCTGGAATATAATGAGATACTTTAAAATAAAAGTTACTGTTTAACCAAGATTTTACAAACCTTAATTCCTTTAAGACTAGTATTTTTTGTGTGATATTAATGAAAGTTATTTTATTAAAATGCAAGTATACTATTGTTTTAGCATTTCTCCCTTCTCTCATTTTTAAAAGCCCCAATTAACATGGGTCTGAGAAAAGAGCTTATATATACATTTAAAAAAAGCCTTAGCACAAAGCCATACTTGTCTTTTTAAAAGAGGGAGGAGGTATAAACAGCATTATCTGTTTGTGCTAATTGTATATAAGCAATATAATTACGTGAAAACTGTTTGAAATTTGTTTTGTCCCAATTTTGTTTAATGTACCCAAACACTCACAGCCTTTTCTTTTACCAGTAGAAAAATTTCTTAGATCCTTGTTCATGAATCACACCTGACAGAAGCTGAACTCCCAGGAAGTCCTTTATCAGTGAAAACCTAAAGAACAATAAGATTTTAGACCATTTTATATTAACAAAATAATGAACATTGTTACATTTAAATATCTTTTAATTAAGATTGCTTGATATTTCTATATTTACTAGATGATATTTAGCACTTTAACTTTGTAAATTAATATGTATTTTTTTAATAAAGACATTTAAGATAAATGGTAAAATTAATACCATTTATCTTAAATTTATCTTATTCTTAAAAAATAAAAGCTAAGACATCTAGCAAAGGTAGATAATAAAATTAAACATCTCTTTCCAGTTAAAGAAAATTGTTAGATGGAATTTATAGTATATTTTAGAGATTTTACATTAATCAGCACTTTATTAATTATCTGATTACCTGGAAAACTTGTGAGCTAGCAATATTAAAGCCATTTTTATATTTATCTGTTTACCCAGGTTAAATGAAAATTATTTGTAAGTTACTTGAATTAATTAAAATAAATTTGGATACATTTTTATTTTAATTTTAAATTATGAGCACTCATTTATGTATATGCCAATTTTTAATCTCACATACATACAAACAGCATGAATACAAGATAGTGTGTTCATGCATACACAAAATAGACAAATAAACAAAAATAATTATAACTTTTGTAGATAGAGTTCTATAGATTGGAAGTAATGGTATATATTTTTATCATTGCTTTTGTTTGATTAAAAATTAAAATAAAGCAAATCAGACTTTTACATTATGACTTTAAAATAGAATAAAATTGTACAGATGGAAATGTCAGGTTTGAAATCTGGCAATAATGGGAACACTGAAATAAAAGATTTCAAGTGTGCCAGCTTTGTCCCCATGACTGCCAGACACACTCCCAGCATTGTCCTCTCTTGAAATTGGCCTTTAAATAAAGAGAGGGCAAAACCCCTCCATAGTTAGATAAAATAAAACTGATTAGAAAAATGCAATAATTTTAAAAGACCAGAAATGCAAAGAATGCAAAAGGCTGAAAAAATTTTTGTTTAAAATAAGAAAAAAAAAATTTTTACATTTAGAGACTTTCCATTTCTCTATCCTGAATCTGCTGAATTAGAGAGGGGCTTATTAAGAAACCAGTGTGGTTGTCAATTCTGCAGGATCAAGGCAGAAGTTCTGGTTGCTTTCTGTTGTTGTTGTTGATGATGATAATAATGGACCTTTAAATTTTTTTATTTGTATGTAGTGCTGAGAATCAAACCCAGGGCCTCACTCATGCAAAGCAAGTGCTCTACCACTGAGGTACAACCCTGATCATTTGGTTTGTTTTTACAACAAGGCAGCAGCCAGCAGTTTTGGGCCAAATCACCATTAAAATATTTTCTTTTGGAGTTTTATCTCCAGAATGTTTGAGAAGTTCTTTTCTAAAAAAAAATTGCCAGAATTTTATTGCTTTCCTCCACTTTCTCCTGTCCACTCTGAGAAGACAAAGACTGTTGCTGAGAAGGAGAGGGAATAGAGAAAATGCCAGAGGCTGAAGATCCTTAGTTTACATTTTGTAGCCTTTAAAATCAGAAACTGAGTTAGAAACCAAACATTGTATGCTATTACAAGGTGAGTGAAGACAGTTTCTATTTCACAAGATAAATGACCAGAGACAAACTCTCTCATGTGGATTTTGTCCAGTCACTTGGCCAGTGGTACCAAGTGCCTCCAAAGAATCTGTATCTACTGCTCTTTTCTTAAAAAAATAAGGACAAGTTTGAAATGCAAATTCTAAAAGCTGAAACAACTGTGTGTTCCTTGTCATAACCATTAAAGAGCTTTCTTTTCTTAGTTATAGTTTCAGAAAATACTGCATGTTTCACACCAGGCTGACTAAACAGTTTATTTCATCCCTCTCTATATTTCAAAAATGATGTGGCATCCCCTTTATGAGGAGTGACCCAGCTCACCTGAAATTTCTCATTCTGAATGACTCAAGGACAGATCCCTGTTCAGGCACCAAATTGTCACTCTGTCCTGAAAAATGAGGGATCACATAACCACATGGTGGTGTGAGCTGGCTGGGAAATTAAAAGTCTGAAATAATTTTTAGAAATAAAGACAAAATACAAGGGAAACAGTTTCCCAGTGGGTGCCTGTTGAGTGGATAAGATCTGATGAGTCTAATATCTAAGAAAGAGTAGGGCTCTGCATGGTATATTTAAGGGGAAGCCCATCAAAGGGATATACTGTCAGGAAAGGTTTTTCAAGGTAAACAAAGTGGGCAGCAACCGGCGATTTGGGACTTATATATTTATATGATACATTCTTCTTCTGGACACCTGGCACCTCAAGGAAATTGAACTGTGCCAATATTTCTTTCACTGCAGGGCAGCAGGCATCTGAATACAAAATAACCAAATTCATAAATCCCATGCCATGCGTGGAATCTGCACCATAAACAGTGGTAACCTGCAACTGGTCGTGTCTTTCAGCAACACTGTACTGAGAGAAACTTAAAAGGGCTTTGGAGTTTAAAGCAATGATTCATTGGTATCTCCCAAAAGCCATTAGAATCAGAAGAGGTACTGTAAACTGTGGCCAACAAATAGGTAGTTTGTGTAGAAACTAGGTAGTTTGTGTAGAAAATAGAAGTGAGGTGTGTAGAAAATAGAAGTGAGTTATATAGAAAATTTATTTGGTTACAGCTTAAGTGGTTCAAAACTTTCCGACATTAACTGAAACTCAATATTAGATTTCTATTGTTGTAACAAAATACCTGAGTTAAGCAACTTCAAAGGAGTTTCAGGTTTTCAGTCCATGATCTCTTGGCCTCATCACTTTGGGCCCGTGTTAAGGCTGAGCATCATTGTGAGGAATATGTGGTTGAACAAAAATTCTCACATCATGGTATCCAGGAAGCAAAAGCGATCAGAGAAAAAAGGTCAGGATTCCAACATCCCCTTCAAGGACATATACACAAAGACCTAACATGCTCCAATGAGATTCTGCCTCATAAAATTTCTATCACCTCCCAGTAATACCAGAGGCTGGCCACAGGCCTACAGCACATGGCCTTTAGGGTCATATGAAATCAATAGCACTCAGCTACTGAGATGGAACTTCATGTTGATTTGGTCTATTGAATCTATGAAGGAGTATAGGACAAATTAATGCTTCTCAAACATTTTATTTCAAAATCCCTAAAGCAGTTTCTCTACATCATGTATGCACTAGAGCAGTGCCTTACCATGATCATGGATGTGGTGTGGATCTTAAGTCTGACATCTTTATTTTTGAGCCTGAAAGGATGACCAGCCTCTTGAAACATTTCAATTAGGAAATGTTTTTTCTTTCCAGATTTCACGTAAAGCTTACTTCAGTTTAAAACAGGCTGATAAGATGCAATTATAATGAATGTATATCTGGAAATTTGGGAAACACTTTCAAAGACTCAATTGTATTATCAAATTTTAAAATATAACGGCAATTTGTAGATTCATCATTTTTGTCTAAATAGTACCATGGTAATGAATGAACTCCAGACATTACATTTCAGTTCACAAATTGTTATTTGTAAAAAAAAAAAAAATTCTCAAATATATGGTTGTAGGGCATGATGTAACATGTGGGGAATGTTGCATCAGAAAAAAACGAAAACCTAACTTGCTGGCTGTTACCTGATTCCCAGTCCTGGGGCCACATATGGCTAAGATAGCACCTGGTAATTAGCCAGAAGGCATTGCTGTGGTTTGTGATGAAGATTTGGACTACCTCTAGGATAAGCTCAGAACCCTTCTGCCCTCATGGACAGCTCGTGTCTCCCATTACTGCCTGTAGGAGGGGTGTAGACATGAATTCTCTCCACCCTGCTGACCTTTATCCTGATTGGGGCCTTTACATTATATTAGCTGTGTGTTTTCTCAATAAACAAGCTCCTACTTTGACTAGTCTCCCTGGCACATATGATTGTCCTCCATGAGGGAGAACTGGGTGCGGGCGGCCTCTCCTTTCTTGGCTTGACCTGGTTAGGGCATGCTTTCCCCATCTCTCCCGCAGGTCAGGAGGAAATGGGGGCCTAAAAACCCCAAAAGATGATAAATTTTCTCATTATTATACATAATGTTATCTACTGATATTTCACTGGCTGATTAAAGTCACAGAAATAAGCTTAAATTCAAAGCTGTAAAGTTTATAATTCTTGAAAGCCATAGCCTGACCAGGCTTACCCTATGAAAATAGGCAAGAAACATTTTGTCCTCATCAAAAAAATCACGGTCCATCTATTCAGTCAGCTTTATTAATTTTCATCAATGTTTTGTTGGCTTCCTGCCACTATAACAGATACCTGAGGAAATCAAATTATAAAGAAAAAGGTTTTGTTTGGCTCACAGTTTTGGAGATTTTACTCCATAATCACTTGGCGCCATTACTTTTTGCCCTGTAGAGAGGCAGCACTTCAAGGTGAGAGTATGTGTTGAACAAAATAAGTCACCTTTGAGAGTACACTCCCAATGACCCAAAGACTCTCCTTTAGGCCCTACTTCTGAAAATTTCATCTCCTCCCAAAAGCACCACACTGGGGACCAATCCTTGAACACCTCGGCCTTTGGGGGAATCTCAAGATTCAAACTGTAGCAGTCTCTTAAGTACAAAAAATAATGTTCTGCATTATTGTCTGGAAGAGTAGGAAACACTGTCCAAAATAGTTTGGACTCAAATTTTTATAACACTTTCAAATTTCTTGCAAATTCACACAAAAGTCTTCTTCTACTAGATATCAAAGAACAAAATTATCAGTAAAACACTCTAGCATTATATAGTAGGAATAGAAACTGGGCCACTAAAATAAAAATAATATATTATGGGACAAAGAAAAGGATAGGGGGTGGGGATGTGGTTCAAGCGGTAATGTGCTCTCCTGTCATCCGCGGATTGCTGGGTTCCATCCTCAATCACCACATAAAAATAAAATAAAGATATTGTGTCCACTGAAAACTAAAAATAAATAAATAAATAAACATTAAAATATTCTCTCTCTCTCTCTCTCTCTCTCTCTCTCTCTCTCTCTCTCTCTCTCTCAATATAAGAAAAGGATAGGATAGAGCACTGATATAATACCAAGATATTGTTGGGGATATATTTAACCAGATGTGTTTTCCTCTGATCTGGTTAATTTTTGCTCCATAAGTGAGGCAACCAATCTAGATTCTTGGTTTTTCCTTATTTTTCATGGTCTCCTTTGTAGGAGCACTATAGGCCATGAATGTTTTGGTATTTTTTCATATGGGTAGGATTCTGTTGGTCAAGGGGACACTATTTCTTTATCCAAAAATATCTTCTTTTAGGTCAATCCTATTTGGTTTGGTTTGATAGTTTGATATTTTCTTTCTGGTACTATCACCATACACAGACACATTTAACACACTCAACAACAGTGTTTAGCTGTAGATGACCTTAGTCAACCCCAAATATTTTATCTTATTTTCTCTGTCATCTTAAATATCTTGAACTTTTTAGTTGCACAAAAAGCACACACTGTTTTCCTTCTAGCAGTATAGACAAGTGAAATTATTTCTTGTTAGAAGTTTTAATACAAACATTGCTTTAAAACAATGCTGTTTATGCTTGCTTCGGCAGCATATCTACTAAAACAAAGATGTGACTTTCATGTCAACTTGGCACCCATACATATCTTCTGAAGCGATACTTCAAATAAATTCAAGTTCTTTAAATAAAGACAGTAGCAAAGTCATATTTTGGCAAAAACTTGTATAATTATTCTGTGTCAAACCCAAAAGCTTTTGCCCAGAAGAGAGCAAACTATGTATAAATAATGGTTCAACCAGAGAAACAAAATCAGTAGTGTGTGTGGGTGTGTGTGTGTGTGTGTGTGTGTGTGTGTGTGTTTGTGTATGTGTGTGTGTTTGTTTATTTACTTGGGCTTGATCCCATGCTTTTATACATGCTATGCTGATACTTCCCAAGGTGCAAAATCCCTAGCTCTATATTTTCATGTGTGATGTAGTCATATTTGTCTTGTCTTTCTTTTGTTGCCTGCGTTTTTAGTGTCAATCTTAGAGACTATGACCAAACCATGAAGCTATCATTTCTTATAGTATTTTTACAGCATTAGCACTTAGTTTATATTTATTCTCTACTTCAGGTTAATTTTTATATATGGTGTGAGATAAGGATCTAACTTCATTCTTTCAATGTGAACAATAAGTTTTCCTATACTATGTGTTGAAGATACTGTACTTTCCCCATTGTATACTTGACACCCTTGATGAAGACCATTTACCCATATACAAAGGGGTTTATTTCTTTCTGATTGCTCTGTTTCATTGGTCTGTGTGTTGGTATTCATGCCAGGACCACACTTTTAATTACTGTAGAATTGTAA
Source organism: Callospermophilus lateralis (assembly GCF_048772815.1). NCBI lineage: Eukaryota > Metazoa > Chordata > Mammalia > Rodentia > Sciuridae > Callospermophilus > Callospermophilus lateralis. The sequence goes on along the minus strand of NC_135316.1, from coordinate 19,868,928 downwards.
GCATTGGAGTTAGAAATTGTGAGATCTCTTAGTTCTTCCAATTCAAGATGGTTTTGGCAATTCATAATATCTTGAAATTACATATAATTTTTTTCCTATTTATACAAAAATAAAACTGAGATTTTAATAAGGATTGCACTGTCTCTGTTCAGCACTATGAGTTATATGGAAATATTATCAATATAAAGTCTTTCAGTCTTTGAACACAAGATACCTTATACTTATTTGTGTCTCATTCAATTGCTTTCAAAAATGTTCTGAAATTTTGTATATTTGAATCTATTTGTCTTCTTGGTAATTTGTTAACTATTTTATTCTTTTTGATGCTTTTGTAATGAGACTTATTTCTTTATTTATATTTTTACTGTTTATTGGTAATATGTAGAAACATAATTGATTTTTATTGTATAATTGTGATGAATTTTTAAATTAGTCCTGAAAGTTTTGTGTGGAATATTTAGTTTTTGTTATTAACCTGTGCAATCATGTCATCATCATGAACATAGAATTTTACTACTTCTATTCTAATTTGGATGTTTTCTTTCTCTTGCCTACTTACTCATAGAACTTTTAGTACACATTGTATAGAAAGAGCAAAACTGGGCATCTCTGCCTCCTTTGTGATCTGAAAGGAGAGGCTTCCAGTCTTTAACTGTTGAGTTTGGCTTAAGTTGTAGACTTTTCTTACATGGTTTGTATTATGCTAAGACTATTCCCTTCTATTCCTTGTTTGTTAATTGTTTTTATCGTGAACTAGTGTTGAATTTTGTCAAGTACTTTTCCCTCTGGAATCAGCTGAAATAATCTTCTGGTTTCTGTTGTTCCTACCATGAATGTAGTACACTGCATCAAGGAAACTACACAAAAACTCACTCTAACCATAACACAAGCTTGTAACCCTATCTGTTAAAATAACACAAACCCTGAACCAAACCCTAAAATGTTTAGAAAACCATTGATTCTTGGAGTCCAAAACTTGTGGAGACTAGTGGGCCATCAAACAGAGAAATTCCTGTGCCTTATCAAAGAAATCTGACCAAAAAATTGGGGAAGGAATTTCAGTAACTTGGTATTTCCATGTTTTCTTAGAGTGCTCTTGGATAAATTTATTTATTTTTGCTTCATATTTGGAGGTCTTCTACAAGAAACAAACAAGAACAATACACATGGAAAACTGAATGAGTGTGTGAAGTTTCAAGTAGCTAGCACAAACTCTCTTTGATTTCCAGCTGAATTTCCATTTATCCATAAAGTCTAAATGCAGTGATACCTGAAAATACAAACTGGTCCTGACATTGAACAGTTACACCTAGAAGGCCCATTTGGGTGAGCATAGTGAGACTAGGTATAAGATGAATCCTGCCCAGTATCAAAGAAATTGGCCCCAAACTAACTCTAATCCTAACACTAGCTCTAACCCTAATCCTAACCCTAACACTAACCCTATTCCTAACCCTAAACTTTTTAAAGAACCATTAATCCCAGGAGACTGAAAAGTGTGGAACAGTGGGGAGCCAGAAAACAGATGAAGGCTGTGCAGTATCAAAGACCTCTGACTAAATAATTTCATTTGGTATTTCAATAAATTTGTATTTTCCTAATTTTTCATAGAGTGCTCTTGGATTAAGGTGTTTTTGAATGCTTCAGCTTAGGGCTACTTTAAGAAAAAGAAAGAAGACACTGCATTCTGAGACTTGATTTAGTGTTTGAAGTTTCAAGCAGAAAAAAAAAAGTCAAAATGCTGTGATACTGGAAAATTCAAACTGTTCCTGACAGGAAAGCATTGCACCTAGAAGACCCAAACTTGGCAAGCATAGTTAGGCTAGGTAAAAGATAAAACTTGCACAGTATCAAAAAAATTAGCTTAAAACTAACTGTAACCCTCACATTAGCGCAAACCCTAGCACTAACCCTAAACCTAAACCTAACAATATCCCTAACTGATTAGAGAGCAATTGATCCTGGTGTCCCAGAAGTGTGGAGCATAGTGGGGCCAGCAAACAGATGAATCCTGTGCTGTATGAAAGACAACTTTCTAAATTTGGTTAGGTATTTAAGTAAATGGGCATTTTTCTTTTTTTTTTCATACATTGCTCTTAGATTAGGTTGTTTTTGTATGCTTCAACTTAGGGTTACTTCAACAAGAAAGAAACAAGACAATGTATTCTGAGACCACATTGAGTGTATGAAGTTTCAAGTAGCAAGAACAAACCCTGTTTGATTTCCAGCTCCATTTCCATTCACCCATATAGGTCAAAATGCAGTAAAACCTGAAAATGCAAACTGTTCCTGACAGCAAAAACTGGCATTTAGAAGGCCCAAAATTGGCGAGCATAGTTAAGCTATATAAAGGGTAAATTCTGCCCTATATCAAGGAAACCAGACAAACACTAATGCTAACCATAACACAATATGTTACCCTAGCACTAAAACTAACACAAAACCTGAGAGTAACCCTAAACTATTTAGAGAACCATTAGTTCTAGGAATCCCAAAGTTGAGTAGCCAAGTGGGATAGCAAAAAGATGAATTCATGCACATTTTCAAAGAAATACAACCAAAGAATTAGGGGAGGAATTTCAGTAAATGGGATGGGTTTCCCTCTTATAGAATGCTCTTAGATAAACTAGTTTGCGTATGCCTCAGCTTTGGGCCTCTTCTACAAGAAACAAACCAGACAATGCTCATGGAGAACTGATTAAGTGTGTGAAGTTTAAAGCAGCTAGCACAAACACTGTTTGATTTCAGGCTGGATTCTCATTTACACATATATTTTCTTATACAGTGAAACCTGAAAATACAAACTGTTCCTGATATCGAACACTTGCACCTAGAAGACCCATACATGGTAAGCATTATTAGAAGAGGTAAAAGATGAATCCAGGCAAGTATCAAAATAATTGGCTGCAAAATAACTCTAACCCCAACACTAGTTCTTACTCTAGCCCTATCAATAAGCCTAACCCTAAAACTATCCCTAAACTGTTTCGAGAACTGATGATTCTAGGAGTCTCAAAATTGTGGAGAAAAGTGGGGCCAGCAAACAGATGAATCCTTGCAGTATCAAAGACATATGACTAAATAATTTGGTTAGATATTTCAGTAAATCTGTATTTTCCTCTTTTATCTTAGAGTGCTCATGGATTAAGTTGCTTTTGCATGCTTCAGCTTAGGGCTACTACAATAAGAAAGAAACAAGACAATGCATTCTGAGATTTCATTGAGTATGTAAAGTGTCAAGCAGCAAGCAAAAACCCTGTTTGAATTTCAGCTCTATTGCCATTCACATATATATGTCACAATGCAGTGAAACCTTAAAATACAAACTGTTCCTAACAGCAAACACTTGCACTAGAAGGCCCAAACTTTTAAAGAATAGTTAGGCTAGGTATAAGGTGAATCCTGCCCAGTATCAAAGAAACTAATCTAAAACTAACTCTAATCAAAACACAAGCAGTTTCCTTAGCCCTAAATCTAACAGAAACCCTGACACTTACCCTAACCTGTTTACAGACCCATTGATCCTTGGAGTCTCAAACTTTGGGAGCCTAGTTACCTAGCAACCATATGAATTCCTGAACATTATCAAAGAAATCTGACCAAATAACTAGGGGAGGAATTTCATTAACTAGGTATTTCCATGTATCCTTGTAGAGTGCTCTTTTATAAACTTGTTTTTTGTGCTTCAGCTTTGGACTTATTCTACAGGAATCAAACCAGACAATGTTCATGGATAACTGATTGAGAATGTGAAGTTTCAAGCAGCTAGCACAAATGCTGTTGATTTCAGGCTGGATTACCATTCAGGCATATAAATCCAAATGTAGTGAAACCTGAAATTACAAACTGTTTCTGACAGCGAACGGTTGCACATAGAAGACCCAAAATTGTTGAGCATATGTAGGCTAGGTAAAATATGAAACCTGTCCAGTATTAAATAAATTAGCATAAAATTAACTCTAACCCTATCACTAGCTCTTACCCAAGTCCTAACTCTAATACTAACCCTAACACTATCCCTAAAGTGTTTATAGAACCAAAAATCCAAGGAATCCCAAAAGTGTGTCAAATTGTGGGGCCAGCAAACAGAAGAATCCTATGTAGTATCAGACATCTGACTAAATAATTTGGTTATGTATTTCAGTAAATGGGTATTTTCCTGTTTTATTTTTTCATAGAGTGCTTTTGGATTAAGTTGTTTTTGCATGCTTTAGCTTAGGGCTATGTTAACAAAAAATAAAGAAGACATTGCATTCTGAGAACTGATTGAGTGTGTGAAGTTTCAAGCAGCAAGCACAAAATATTTTCTATTTCCAGATCAATTTCCTTTTACCCATATTATTCAAAATGCAGTGAAACCTTAAAATACCAACTGTTCCTGAAAGTGAACACTTGCACGTGGATATCCCTAACTTGGAGAGCACAGTTAGCATAGGTAAAGATGAATCCAGCCCAGTATCAAAGAAACTAAACAAAAACTAACTCTAACCATAACACAAGCTCCTCACCATAGCCCTAAAACTAACACAAACCCTGAAACTAAATCTAACCTGTTTAGAGAACCATTGATCCTTGGAGTTCCAAACTTGGGGAGACTAGTTGGCTAGCAAACACATGAATTCCTGCACCATATCAAATTAATCTGATCAAACAATTGGTGGAAAATTTCAGTAACTCCTTATTTCCCTGTTTTCACTTACAGTGCTCTTGGATAAAATTGTTTTGGTGTTCCTCAGCTTTGGGACTCTTCCACAAGAAACAAACCAGACAATGCACATGGAGAACTGATTGAGGGTATTAAGTTTTGAGCAGCTAGCACAAACCCTGTTAGATTTTCAGCTGGATTTCCATTCACCCATATAGGTCAAAAAGCAGTCATACCTGAAAATATAAACTGTTCCTGACAGCAAACAGTTGTATGTAAAAGGTCCAAACATGGCAAGCATAGTTAGGCTAGGTAAAAGTTGAATCATAATCATTGTCAAAGAAATTAGCCCAAAACCAACTATAACCCTAACAGTAGCTCAAACAATAACCATAACCATAACTCTGACACTAAAACTATTCTTAAACTGTTTAGAGAATCATTGATCCTAAAAGTTTCAATAGTGTGGAGCATACTGGGGACAGCAAATAGATGAATCCTGTGTGGTATCAAAGACATCTTACTAAAAAATTTGGTTAGGTATTTCAGTAAATGTGTATTTTTCTGTTTTTTTTTTCAAAGACTGCTCTCAGAAAAAGTTGTTTTTGCATACCTCAGTGTAGGACTACTTCAACAAGAAAGAAACAAGACACTGTATACTAAGACCTAATTGAGTGAAGTTTCAATCAGCAAGCACAATCCTTGTTTGATTTCCAGCTCGATTTTCATTCACCCATATTGGTCAAACAGGGAAACCTGAAAATACAAACTGTTCCTGACAGTGAACACTTGAACCTAGAAGGCCCAAACATGTTGAGCATAGTTAGGCTAGGTGGATTTACATTTAGCCTTATAGGTCAAAGTGCAGTGATATCTTAAAATACAAACTGTTCCTGAAACTGAACATTTTCACCTGGAAGGTCCATACAAGGTAAGAATACTTAGGCTAGGTAAAAGATGAGTCCTGCTCAGTATCAAAGGAATTAGCTCAAAACTAACTCCAACCTTAACACTAGCTCTAACCCTAGTCATAACACGTACCCTAACCCTAACACTATTTCTAAACTGTTTAGGGAACTTATGATCCTAGGAGTCCCAATAGTGTGGAGCATAGTAGGGGCAGCATACAGATGAATACTGTGCAGTATCAAAGACATCTGACTAAAGAATTTGGTTAAGTATTTCAGAAAAATGGTATTTTCCTGTGTTTTTTTTTTTTTTGATTGAGTGCTCTTGGATTAAGTTGTTTTTGCATGCTTCAGCTTAGGGCTACTTCAATAGAAAAAAAAGAAACAATGCATTCTGAGACCTGACTGAGTGTGTGAAGTTTCAAGCTGCAAGCACAAATCCTGTTTGATTTCCAGCTCAATTTCTCTTCACCTGTATAGGTCAAAATGCAGTGAAACCTGAAAATACAAAGTGTTCCTGACAGTGAACTATTGCACCAACTACATCCAAACTTGACGAGAATAGTTAAACTAGGTAAAAGATGAATCCTGCCCAGTATGAAGGAAACTAAAAAAAAACTAATTCTAACCATAACACAATATTTACCCTAGATATAAAACTAGCCCAAACTCTAAAACTAACTCTAACCTGTTTAAAGAACCATTGATCTTTGGAGTCCCAAACTTGGGAAGACTAGTGAGCTAGCAAACATATGAATTTCTGTGCATTATCAAAGAAATCTGACCAATGATAAGTGGAGGAATTTCAATAACTGGGTATTTCACTTTCCCTTATTGAGTGCTCTTGGATAAACTTGGTTTTGTGTGCTTCAGATTTGGGCCTCTTTTACAAGAAACAAACCAGACAATGCACATGGAGAATTGATTGAGACTGTGAAGTTTCAAGCAGATACCACAAACCATATTGAATTTCCGTCTGGATTCACATTCACGTGTATAGTCCCAAATGCAGTAAAATCTGAAAATACAAACTATTCCTGACAGTGAAGATTTGCACCTAGAAGGACCAAACTTGGTGAGCATAGTTAGACTAGGTAAAAGCTGAAATTGGCCCAGTATCAAAGAAATTAGCCCAAAACTAACTCAAACCCGAACACTAGATCTCATCCTACAATATTCCTAACCCTAACCACACACCTAACCCTAAACTATTTAGAGAACCCATGATCCTAGGAGTTCCAAAAGTGTGGAGCATACTGGAGCCAGCAAATGGATGAATCCTGTGCAATATAAAAGACATTTGACTAAATAATTTGGTTAGGTATTTCAGTAAATGGGTATTTTCATGTGTTTTTTTATAGGGTGGCTTTGGATTAATTTGTTTTGCCTGCTTCAGCTTAGAGATACTTAAACAAGAAAGAAACAAGACAATGCACTCTGAGACCTGATTGAGTGTTTGAAGTTTCAAGCAGCAAGTACAAACTCTGTTTGATTTCCAGCTCAATTTTCATTCACCCATATAGGTCAAAATACAGTGATACCTAAAAATACAAACTGTTCCTGACAGCAAAACTTTGCACCTAAAGGGCCCAAACCTGTCAAGAATGGACAAACTAGTTAAAAAGATGAGTCCTGCCCAGTATCAAAGAAATTAGTGCAAAAGTATCTCTAACACTAACACTAACTTTAACCATTGCCCTAACTCTAACCTTAACCCTCTAACACTTTCCCTAAACTCTTTAGAGTACAGTTGATCACAGGAGTACAAAAGTGTGGAGCATAGTGAGGAAAGCAAACAGATCAATCCTGTGCAGTATCAAAGACATCTATCTAAATAATTTGTTTAGGTATTTCAGTAAATGGGTATTTTCCTGTTTTTTCATAGAATGCTCTCAGATTAAGATGTTATTGCATGCTTCAACATAGGGTTACTTTAACAAGAAAGAAACAAGACAATGCATTTTGAGACTTGATGGAGTGTGTGAAGTTTCAAACAGCAAACACAAACCCTGTTCTATTTCCAGCTCAATTTCCATTCACACATATAGGTAAAAATGCACTGAAACCTGAAAATACAAACTGTTCAGGACAGGGAACACTTGTACCTAGATGGTTCAAATTGGTGAGCATAGATAGGATAGGTAAGAAATGAATACAGGCCAGTATCAAAGAAATCAGACAAAAACTAATTCTAACTACAACAGAAGATTTTCACCCTAGCCCTAAAACTAATACAAACCCTGACACTAACCCAAACCTGTGTAGAGAACCATTGATCCTTTGAGTGCCAAACATGGGGAGACTAATGGGCAAGCAAATAGATGAATTAGTGTGCATTATCAAAGAAATCCTACCAAACAATTGGGAGAGGAATTTCAGTATCTTTGTATTTCCGTGTTTTCTTGTAGAGTACTTTTAGATAAACTTGTTTTCTTTTTCTTTTCTTTTCTTTTTTTTTTTCCTTCAGCTTTTGGCCTCACAACAAGAAACAAACCAGGCAATGCTCAGGGAAAACTGATTGAGTGTGTGATGTTTCATTCAGCTAACACAAACCCTGTTCGATTTCCAGATGGACTTCCATTTACCCATATAAGTCAAAATGCTGTGATAACTGAAAATACAAACTCTTCCTGACAGCGAACAGTTGCACCCAGAAGGCCCAAACTTGGTGAGGATAGTAATTACAGGTAAAAGATGAATCCTGCCCAGAATCAAAGAAATTATCCCCAAACTAACTCTAACACTATCTCTAACACTAGCACTATCACTAAACCTAAACCTAATCCTATCCCTAGACTGTTTAGAGAACCATTGATCTGAGGAGTTCCAAAAGTGTCGAGCAGAGTAGGCCAGCAAACAGATGAATCCTGTGCAGTATCAATAACATCTGACTAAATAATTTGATTAGGTATTTAGTGAATGGATATTTTACTGTTTTTTCATAGAGTGCCTTTGGAATTTTTTTTACATGTTTCAGCATAAGGCTACTTAAACAAGAAACAAAACAATGTATACTGAGACTTGATTGAGTGTGTGAAGTTTTAATCAGCAAGCACAAACCATGTTCGATTTCCAGCTTGATTTTTCTTCACATGTATACATCAAAATGCAGTGAAACCAAAAGATACAAACAGTTCCTGAGAGTGAACAATTGAACGTAGAAGGCTCAAACTTGGCGAGCATATTTAGGATAGGTAAAAGATGAATCCAGGCCAGTATCAAAGAAACAAGACAAATACTAACTCTAACCATAATACAAGCCTCTCACCCTAAAACACAAACCCTGACACAAACCCTAACCTGTTTAATGAACCATTGATCCTTGGAGCCCCTACCTTTGGGAGACTAGTGGGCTAGAAAACAGATGAATTCTTGTGCCTTATTAAAAAAATATGACGCAAAAATTGGGGAGAAATTTTAGAAACTGGCTGTTTTCTTCAATGTTTTCTTATAGAGTGCTCTTGGATCACCTTTTTTTGTGTGTGCTTCAGCTATGGGCCTCTTCTACAAAAACAAACCAGACCATGCTCACTGAGAACTGATTGAGTGGGTGAAGTTCCAAGCAGTTAGCACAAACCCTGTTTTATTTCCAGCTTGATTCATATTCATGTGAATAGGTCAAAATGCAGTGAAACCTGAAAATACAAACTGTTGTAGCAGGGAACACTTGCAACTAGATGGCATTAACTTGGCAAGCATGATTAGGCTAGATAAAAGATGAATCCTGCCTAGTATCAAAGAAATTAGACAAAACTAACTCTAACCCTAACACTAAATCTAACCCTAGCTCCAACTGTAACTTAACCCTAACCCTAAACCTAAACTGTTTAGAGAACCATTGATGCTAGAGTCCAAAAGTGTGGAGCTGAGTGAGGCCAGCAATCAGATGAATCCTACGCAGTATCAAAGACATCTGACTAAATAATTTGATCACATATTTCAATAAATTGGTATTTTCCTGTTTTTTTCATAGAGTGCTCTCAGTTTAAGTTGTTTTTGCATGCTTCAGCTTAGGGGTACTTCAACAATAAAGAAAAAAGACACTGCATTCTGCAACCTGATTGAATGTGTGAAGTTTCAAGCAGCAAGCACAAATCTTGTTCGATTTCCAAATCAATTTCCATTCACCTGTATACATCAAAATCCAGTGAAATCTGAAAATGCAAACTGTTCATGACAGGGAACACTTACACCTAGATAGCCCAAACTTGAAGAGCATAGTTAGGCTAGGTAAAATAAGAATTCTGCCTATTATCAAAGACAGTAGACAAAAACTAACTCTAACCAAAACACAAACTGTCACTCTAGCCCTAAAACTAACACAAGCCTTGACACTAACCATAACCTGTTGTTCCTTTGAATTCCAACCTTGGGGAACCAAGTGATCTTGCAAACAGATGCATTCCTGCCCCTTAACAAAGTAGTCTGCTGAAACGATTTGGGGAGGAATTTTAGAAACTGGTGTTTTCCCTGTTTTCTTAAAGAGTGCTCTTGGATAAACTTGTTTTTTGTGCTTCAGCTTTGGGCCTCTTCTACAAGAATCAAAACAGAAATGCTCAAGGAGAACGGATTGAGGGTGTGAAGATTCAAACTGCTAGAAAAAACCCTGTTTGATTTCCAGGTGGATATCCATTGACATGTATATGTCCAAATGCAGTGATACCTGAAATTACAAACTGTTCCAGACAGCAAACAATTGCAAATAGAAGTCCCAAATGTGGTAAACATAGTTAGGATAGTTAAAAGATTAATACTGCCCAGTATCAAAGACATTAGCTAAAAACTAACTCTAACCCTAATGCAAGCTCTAATCCAAGCCCAAACCCAAACCCTATCCCTAAACTGTTTAGGGAAACATTGATCTTAGGAGTTTCAAAAGTTTGGAACATAATGGAGCCACAAAACAGATGAATTCTATGCAGTATCAAAAACATCTGACTAAATAATGTGGTTAGGTATTTCAGTATATTGGTATTTTCCTATTTTTTCATAGACTGCTCTTGGAAAAATTTGTTTTGCATCCTTCAGCTTAGGGCTAATTTTACAAGAAAGAAAGAAGTAAATCTATACTGAGTCATGATTGAGTGTGTGAAATTTCAAGCAGTAAGCAGAAACCCTTTTTAATTTTCAGGTAGAATTGCATTCACCCATATAGGTCAAAAGGCAGTAAAATCTGAAAATACAAACTGTTCCAGACAGCAAACACATGCACAAAGAAGGCCCAAAATGGCTAGCATAGTTAGGTTTGGTAAAAAATGAATCTTCCCCAGTATCAAACACACTAATTCTAACCATAACACAAGCTGTCACCCCAGCCCTAAAATTAAAAGAAACACAGACTTAACCCTAACCTGTTTAGAGAACCATTGTTTTTGGGAGTCCCAAACTTGGGGATCCTACTTGGATAGCAAACATATGAATTCCTTCACATTATCAAAGAAATCTGACCAAAGAATTAAGGGAGGAATTTCAGTACTGGGTATTTCCCTGTTTCCTTACAGAGTACACTTGGATAAACTTGTTTTTGCGTGCTTCAGCTTTGGGACTCTTATAAATAAAACCCAAAAAGACAATACTCAAAGAGAACTGATTGAGAATGTGAAGTTTCAAGCAGCTACCTCAAACCCTGTTTGATTTCCAGTTGGATTTGCATTCACACATATAGTACCAAAATAAGTGAAACCTGAAAATACAATGGTTCCTGACAGAGAACAGTGGCACCTGGAAGGCCCAAACTTGGCAAGCATTGTTAGGTTAGAAAACAGAGGAAACCAGCCCAGTATCAAAGAAATTAGCCCATAACTAACTCAAGCCTGAACACTAGATCTAATCCTAGCACTATCCTTAATCCTAACCCTAAACTTATCTCTAAACCGTTTAGAGAATCCGTGATACTAAGAGTCACAAAAATGTGGAGCATGTTGGGGCCAGTAAACAGATAAAGCCTGTGCAATATCAAACACATATGACTAAATAATTTGGTTAGGTATTTTAATAAATTGGTATTTTCCTATTTTTACATAGAGTGTTCTTGGATTAATTTATTCTTGCATGTTTCACCTTAGGGCTACTTCAACAAGAAAGAAATAAGACAATGAATACTGAGACGTGATGGAGTGTGTAAAGTTTCAAGCAGCAAGCACAAACACTGTTCGATTTCCAGCTCAATTTTCATTCACCCATATAGGTAAAATGCAGTGAAACCTAAAAATACAAACTATTCCTGACAGCGACCAATTGCACCAAGAAGGTCCAAACTTGGCGAGCATATTTAAGCTAGGTAAAAGATGAATCCTACCCAATATCAAGGAAACTAGACAAAAACTACCTCTAATCATAACACAAGCTGCCACCTTAGCCTTAAACTAACACAAACCTTGACACTTACTCTAATCTGTTTAAAGAACCATTGATCTTTGGAGTCTTAAAATTGGGGAGTCTAGTGGGCTAGCAAACATATGAATTTCTACACATTATTAAAGAAATCTGTCCAAAGAATTAGGGGAGGAATTTCAGTAACTCGGTTTTTCCATTTTCCTTATAGAGTCACTTGGATAAACTTGTTTTTGTGTGCTTTAGCTTTGGGCTAATTCTACAAGATACAAACCAGACAATTCTCAAAGAGAACTGATTGAGAATCTGAAGTTTCAAGCAGCTACCACAAACCCAGTTTAATTTCCGGCTGGATTCCCATTCACGCGTATAGTTACAAATGCAGTGAAACCTGACAGGGAACAGTTGCACCTAGAAGGCCCAAAGGTGGAAAGAATAGTTAAGCTAGGTAAAAGATGAAACCAGCCAAGTATCAAAGAAATTAGCCAAAAACTAACTCAAACCCAAACACTAGATCAAATCCTACCCCTATCCTGAACCCTAGCCCTAATCCTATCCCTAAACTGTTTAAAGAACCTGCCGCAGTCTGGCTGGGCACAAATAACCGAGCCGCCACAAAGCCTTATAGATTCAAACAGCAACTACTTTTTTCAACTCTCACTGGCACTGCACACACGCTTTTCCACCATGTCACCCACAAGGTCCTCCCAGAAACGGCCCACACAGGAAATCCCTCCTCTGGCACTTCCCCAACCAATGGGAACTCTCCAGGAATCCCCAAGAATTCCAAAGTAGCAGGTGTCTGAGGCAGCAAGAGCCGCCCCATTGCCTGACAGTAAAAGTCAAATATACAATACAATCAATCCAGCATCACAGCAATTATATATAGCTTAACTCAAATAATCATCTCAATAGTTCGCTGGCATCACCTTTCAAACATTCCCTCTGGCAAATGCCAGGCCTTATTCTGACCGGTGTGGCTCTAAACAAGAATACATAATTCTAGGAGTCTCAAAAGTGTGGAGAATTGTGGGGTGAGAAAACAGATGAATCCTGTGCAATATCAAAGACATCTGACTAAATAATTTGTTTTTTTTTCAGTAAATGGGTATTTTCTTGTTATTTCATAGAGTGCTCTTGGATTAAGTTGTTCCTGCATGTTTCACCTTAGGTCTACTTCCATAAAAAAGAAACAAGACAATGCATACTGAGACCTGATTGAGTGTGTGAAGTTTCAAGCAGCAAGCACAAACACTATTTGATTTCCAGCTTGATTTCCCTTCACCCATATAGCTAATACTGCAGTGAAACCTGAAAATAAAAACTGTTCCTGACAGCGAACAATTGCACTTGGAAGGCCCAAAATTGGTGAGCATAGTTGGGGTAGGTAAAAGATGAATCCATCCAAGTATCAAATAATCTAGAAAAAAAAACTAACCATAACATAAACTGTCACCCTAGCCCTACAACTAACACAAACCCTGACACACACCATAACCTGTTGAGAGAACCATTCATTGTTCCTTTTACTCCAAAATATGGGGAGCCTAGTAGACTAAAAAAAAAAACAGATAAATTCCTGTGCCTTTTCAAAGAAATATTAGCAAATAATTGGGGTAGGAATCTTATTAAATGGGTATTTCCCTATTTACTTATAGAGTGCTCATGGATAAACTTGTTTTTGTTTGCTTCAGCTTTGGGCCTCTTCTAAAAGAAACAAACCAGACAATTATCAAAAAGAAAGGATTGAGTATATGAAGTTTCAATCAGCTAGCACAAACCCTGTTTTATTTTCAGGTGGATATCCATTCACCCATATAGGTCAAAATGCAATGATACCTGAAAATACAAACTCTTCCTGACAGCTAACACTTGCAACTAGATGGTGAAAACTTGGTGAGCAATGTTAGGGTAGGTAAATGATGAATCCAGGCCAGAATCAAAGAAACTAGAGAAAAACTAACTCTAACCAAAATGCAAGATTTTCACCCTAGCCCTAAAACATACACAAACCCTGACACTAACCCTAACCTGTTTAGAGAACCATTGATATTTGGAGTCCCAAAAGTAGGAGACATAGTGGGCTAGGAAACAGATGACTTCCTGTTCATTATTAAATAAAACTTACCAGAGAATTATGGGAGGAATTTTAGTTAATAGGAATTTACCTCTTGCATTAGTAGAGTGCTCTTGGATAAAGTTTTTTTGTGAGCTGGGGATGTGGCTCAAGCGGTAGCATGCTCACCTGGCATGTGTGCGGCCCGGGTTTGATCCTCAGCACCACATACAAACAAAGATGTTGTGTCTGCTGATAACTAAAAAATAATAAATATTAAAATTCTCTCTCTCTCTCTCTCTCTCTCTCTTTAAAAAAAAGTTTTTTTTTGTGTGCTTCAGCTTTGGGCTTCATGTACAATATTAAAAAAAAAAAACAACAGATAATGGTCATGGAGAACTTATTCAGTGTGTGAATTTTCAAGTAGCTAGCACAAACCATGCTTAGTTTCCAGCTGGATTTCCATTCACCCATAGGGGTCAAAAGGCAGTGATACCTGAAAATACAGAGTGTTCCTGACAGGGAACAGTTGCACCTAGAAGGCCCAAACATAGTGAGCAGAGTTAGGCTAGGTAAAAGATGAATTCTGACCCAAACCAAAGAAATTAGCCCAAAACTAACTCTAAACCTAACACTAGATCTAGCACTAGCCCTAACAGTATTCCCAACCTTACCATATCCTGAAACTGTTTAGAAAATCATTGATCTGTGGCTTCCCAAAAGTGGAGTATAGTGGGGCCAGCAAACTGATGAATCCTGTGCATTATCAAATCATCTGACTAAATAATTTGGTTATATATTCAGTAAATTGGTATTTTTCTGATTTTCACAGAGTGTCTTGATTTTTGCATGCTTCACCTTAGGGCTACTTCAACAAGAAAGAAACAAGACAATGCATACTGAGAGATGATTGAGTGTGTGAAGTTTCAAGCAGCAAATACAAACTCTGTTCAAATTTCACCTTGATTTCCATTCAACAGTGTAGGTCAAAATGCAGTGAAACCTGAAAATACAAACTGTTCCTCACAGAGAACACTTGTACCTAGAAGGCCCAATAGTGGCAGCATAGTTATGCTATGTAAAATATAAATTCTGCCCAGTATCAAAGAAACTAGAAAAAAACTAACTCTAACCATTACAGAAGCTGTCACCCTAGCCCTAAAACTAACACAAACCCTGACATTAACCCTAACCTTTTAGAGTACAATCGATCCTTGAAGTCCCAAACTTGAGGAACCTAGTAGGCTAGCAAGATGATGAATTCCTGCATATAATCAAAGAAATTTGACCAATGTAATAGCAGAGGAATTTTAGTATAACAGAATGCTCTTGGATTAGCTTGATTTTTCTGCTTCAGCTTTGTGTTTCTTCTACAAGGTACAAAACAGACTATGGTCACACAGAACTTATTGAGTGTGTGAATTTTCAAGCAGCTAGCAAAATCCCTGTTTGATTTAAAGATCAATTCCTATTTACCCATATAATAATAAATGTAGTGAAAGCCGAAAATACAAATTGTTCCTGACAGTAAACAGTTACACCTCGGAGGCCCAAACTTGACAAATGTAGTTAGGCTAGGAAAAAGATGAATTCCACCAAGTATAAAAGAAATTAGCCCAAAACGAACTGTAACTCTAACACTAGCTATTACCTGAGACCTAAACCTAAACATATCCTGAACCATCTCCCTGAAATGTTTAGAGATCCTTTGTTCCAAATAGTCCCAAAATTGTGTAGCATAGTGGGGCCAGCAAACTGATGAACCCTTTACAGTATCAAAAAAATCTGACTTAATAATATGGTTAGGTACTTCAGTAAATGGGTATTTTTCTGTTTTTTCATAGAGTGCACTCAGATTAAGTTGATTTTGCATGCTTCAGTTTAGGGATACTTCAACAAGAAAGAAAAAAGACTATGCATTCTCAGACCTGATTGTGTGAAGTTTCAAGCAGAAAGCACAAACCCTGTTTGATTTCCAGCTCAATTTCCATTCACCCATATAGGTTAAAATGCAGTGAAACTTGAAAAAATAAACTGTTTCAGACAGAGAACACTTAGACATAGAAGAACCAAACATGGTGATAATTGTTAGATTAGGTAAAAGATAAATCCTGCGCAGTATCAAAGGAACTAGACCAAAACTCACTCTAACCATAACACAAACTCTATTCCTGGCATGAAAATTAACACAAACTATTACACTAACCCTAGAGAAACATTGATACTTGGAGTCACAAAGTTCAGGAGCCTAGTGGGCTAGAGAAGAGATGAATTCTTGCACATTATCAAATAAATCTCACCAAAAAATTGGGGAAGGAATTACAGTAAGTTGGTATTGCCCTGTTTTTTTTTTTTAATAGAGTGCTCTTGGATAAACTTGTTTTTGTGTGCTTCACCTTTGGGCTTCTTCTACAACAAACAAATCAGACAATGCTCATGGAGAACTGATTTAGTGGGTGAAGTTACAAGAAGCTACCACAAACCCTGATTGATTTCCAGCTGGATTTCCATTCAGCCATATAGGTCAACATGCAGTGATACCTGAAAATACTCAACTGTTCTTGGCAGCAAACAGTTGCACCTAGAAGGCCAAAACTTGGTGAGCATAGTTAGGAAAGTTAAAGGTGAATCCTGAACAGTATCATAAAAGTTAGCCCAAAACTATATTTAACTATAACAATAGCTTTAACCCTAGCCCTAACCCTAACACTAACCCTAAAACTATCCCAAAACTATTTAGAGAACTGTTGATAATATGAGTCCAAAAAGTGTGGAGCAAAGTAGAGCCAGCAAAAATATAAATTCTGTGCAGTATAAGAGAAATTTGACTAAATATTTTGGTTAGTTATTTGACTAAATTGGTATTTTCCTGTTTTTTCATAGAGTGCCCTCAGATTAAGTTGTTTTTGCATCCTTCATCTTAGGGATACTTCAACAAGAAAGAAACAATGCAATGCATACTGAAACATGAATGAGTGTGTGAAGTTTTAAGCAGCAAGCAAACCCTGTTCAATTTCTAGCTCTGTTTTCATTCAGCCATATAGGACAAAATGCAATGAAACCTGAAAATACAATCTGTTCCTGACAGCGAACTCTTGCACCTAGAAGGCCCAAACTTAAGAAGCATAGTTAGGATAGGGAAAAAGATGTATCCTGTCCAGTATCAAAGAAACAACACAAAAACTAACTATAAACATAACATAAGCTGTCAACCTAGCTCTAAAATTAACACAAACCCTGACACTAACCCTAACCTGTTTAGAGAACAATTGATCATTGGAGTCTAAATTGGGGAGCCTAGTGGGATAGCAAACAGATAAATTCCTGTGCATTTTCAGGAAAATCTGAACAAAGAATTATGGTGAAATTTCAGAAACTGGGTATTTACCTGTTTTCTTATAGAGTGCTCTTGGATAAAATAATTTTAGTGTGCTTCTGCTTTGGGCTTTTTCTATTAGAAACAAACCAGAAAATGTTTATGGATAACTGATTGAGTGTGTGAAGTATAAAGAAGATAGCACAAACCCTGTTTGATTTCAGGCTGCATTCCCATTCTCAATTATATTTTCCAATTCAGTGAAACTTGAAAATACAAACTGCTCCTGAGAGTGAACAGTTGTACCTAGAAGACCCAAACTTGGCAAACATAATTAGGCTAGGGAATGGTTGAATCCTGCAGAGTACCAAAGAAATTAGACCAAAATTAACTATAACCCTAACACTATCCTTAACCCTAGCCTTAACACTAACCATAACACAAAAACTATCCCAAAACTGTTTAGAGAATGGTGGATCCTAGGAGTCCCCAAAGTGTGGAGCATAGTGCAGCCGGCAAATAGATGAATCCTGTGCAGTATCAAAGACATATGACTAATTAATTTGGATAGGTTTTTCAGTAAATGGGTATTTTTTTTTTTTCATAGAGTGCTCTTGAAAAAAGTTGTTTCTGCATGCTTCAGTTTATGCTTACTTCAAGAAGAAATAAACAAGGGAATATATACTGAGACCTGATTGTGTGTGGAAAGTTTCAAGCAGCAAGTTAAAACCCTTTTTGATTTCCAATTCAATGTCCCTTCACCCATATAGGTCAAAATGCAGTGAAACCTTAAAATACAAACAGTTCCTGACAGTGAACAATTGCACCTACAAATATGTGAGCATAGTTAGGATAGATAAAAGATGAATCCTGCCCAATATCAAAGAAGCTAGACAAAAACTAACTCTAACCATAATACAAGCTTTCACTGTTGACCTAAAACTTACACAAACCCTGACAATAACCCTAATATTTTAGAGAACCATTGATTCTTGGAGTGCCAAAATTGCAGAGTCTAGTGGACTAGCAAACACATGAATTCCTTTGCATTATCAAAGAAATCAAACCAAAGAATTGGTGGAGGTATTTCAGTAACTGGCTATTTTCCTTTTTAGTAGTAGAGTGCTCTTGCATACATTTTTTATTTGTGTGCTTCAGCTTTGAGCTTCTTCTACAAGAAGCAAATAAAAAAAAATGCTCACAGTTAACTGATTGAGTGTGTGAGGTCTCAAGCAGCTAGCAAAACCCTCTTTGATTTCCAGCTGGATTTTCATTCACTCATATAGTTCAAAATGTAGTAAAACCTGAAAATCCATACTGCTCCTGACAGTAGGTCCACACATGGTGAGCATACTTAGGCTAGGTAAAAGATGAATCCTGAACAGTATCATAGAAGTTATCCCAAAACTAACTTTAACCCTAACACTAACTTTAACACTATCCCTAACCCGAAACCTAACCATAACCCTAATATTATCCCTAAATTCTTTACAGAACATTTGACACTAAGAGTCCTCAAAGTGGTGAGAATTGTGGGACCAGCAAACAGATGAATCATGTGCTGATATGTTTAGGCATATCAGTAAATTGGTATTTTCCTGTTTTTTTTTTTCATACAGTGCTCTCAGACTAAGTTGTTTTTTGCATGCTCTTGCACAGTGAACAGTTGAACCTAGAAGGACTGAACTTGGCAAATATAGTTAGGCTAGTAAAAGTGAAATCCTGCAGAGTATCAAAGAAATTAGCCCAAAATTAACTAGCCCTAACACTACCTCTAACCCTAGACCTAAACCTAACAATAACACAAACACTATCCCCAAACTGTTTATAGAACCATTAATCAGAGGAGTCCAAAAAGTGTGGAGCATAGTGGGTCCAGAAAACAGTTGAATCCTGTGCTGTGTCAAAGACATCAGACTAAATAATTTGGTTAGTTATTTCAGGAGATGGGTATTTTCCTGTTTTTTTCTTTAATAAAGTGCTCTCTGTTAATGTTGTTATGGTTTGCTTAAGCTTATGGCTAATTTAACAAGAAAGAAACAAGACAATGCATACTAAGATTTGATTGAGGGCATAAAGTTTCAAGCAGCAAGCATAAACCCTGTTCAAATTCCAGCTGATTTCCACTCACCCATATAGGGTAAAATGCAATGAAACCTGAAAATATAAACTGTTCATGACAAGAAACACTTGCACCTAGAAGGCCCAAACTTGGCCAGAATAGTTAGGCTAAGTAAAACATACATCCTTCCCTGTATCAAAGAAATTAGACAAAAACTGACTCTAACCATAATACAAGCTGTCACAATAGCCCTAAAACTAACACAAACCCTGACACTTACCCTAATCTGTTTAGAGAACCACTGATCTTTGGAGTCCCAAAATTGGGAAGCCTAGTTGGGGAGCAAAAAGATGAATCCCTGGGCATTATGAAACAAATCTAACCAAACAATTGGGGGAGGAATTTCAGTAACAGAGAATATCCCTGTTTTCTTATAGTGTGCTCTGGATAAACTTGTTTTTGTGTTCTTCAGCTTTGGGCTTCTTCTATAAGAAACAAACCAGACAATGCTCATGGAGAAATGATTGAGTGTGTGAAGTTTCAAGGAGCTATCAAAACTTGGTGAGCATAGTTAGGCTAGTTATCAGATGAATCCTGCCCAGTATCAAATAAACTAGTCAAAGGTAAGTTCAACCCTAACAGTAGCTCTAACCCTAAGTCTAAACCTAACCCTAACACTATCCCTAAAATGTATAGGGAACCATTGATCCTAAAAATTTCAAAAGTGTGGAGCATACTGGGGCCAGCAAACAAATAAATCCTGTGCTGTATTAAGGACATCTGACAAAATAATTTGATTAGTTATTTGAGTAAACGGGTATTTTCCTGTATTTTCACAGAGTTCTCTAGTATTAAATTGTTTTTGCATGATTCAGCTTAGGGCTAAATCAAAAAGAAACAAAGCAGACAATGATCACCAAGAACTCATTGAATGTGTGAAGTCTCAAGCAGCTAGCATAATCCCTGTTTGATTTCAGGCTCAATTCCCATTCACCTGTATAGTTTCAAATGCAGTTAAATCTGAAAATACAAACTATTCCTGACGGCAAAAACTTGAATCTAGGAGGCAAAACTTGGTGAGCATACATAGGCTAGGTAAAAGATGAATCCTGCTCAGCATCAAAGAAACTAGACAAAAACTAGCTCCAAACATAACACAAGCACTCATCCTAGACCTAAAACTAACTCAAACCCTGAGACTAATCCTAACTTCTTTAGAGAATGATTGATGTATGGAGTCCCAAACTTGGGGAGCCTCGTGGGCTAGCAAACAGATGAATTTCTGTTCCTTATCAGAAAAATCTGAAAAAACAATTGAAATAGAAATTTCAGTAACTGGGTATTTTCCTGTTTTTTTATAGAGTGCTCTGGGATAAACTTGTTTTTATGTGCTTCAGCTTTGGGATTCTTCTATGAATACAAATGAGGCAATGCTCACGTTTAACAGATTGAGTGTGTGTAGTTTCAAGCAGCTAGCACAAACCCTGTTTGATTTCAGGCTTGATTACCATGAATGTCCATAGTTTCAAATGCAATGAAACCTGAAAATAAAAACTGTGCCTGACAGCATACTGTTGCACCTAGAAGGCGCAAACTGGGTGAGCAGTTAGCCTAGGTAAAAGATGAATCATGCCTTGTATCAAAGAAATCATCCCAAAACTTAGTGTAACCCTAACAGTAGCTCTAACCCTAGTTCTAAACCTAACCCTAACCATAAACCTAACCCCATCCTAAACTGTTTAGGGAACGTTTGAGTCCTAGGAATCCCAACAGTGTGAGTCAGAGTGGGGCCAGGAAAAGATGAATCTTGTGCCGTATCAAAGACAACTGACAAAATTATTTGGTGAGGTATTTCAGTAAATGTGTATTTTTTTTTCATAGAGTGCTCTCGAATTAACTTGAATTGACATGCTTCAGCTTAGGGCTACTTCAACAAGAAAGAACCTAGACAATGCATACTGAGACCTGATTGAGTGTGTGAAGCTTCAAGCAGCAAGCACAAACCCTGTTGAATTTCCAACTCGATTTTTATTCACCCATTTAGGTCAAAATTCAGTGTAATCTGAAGATACAAACTGTTTCTGACAGTGAACACTTGCACCTAGAATACCAAAACTTAGAAAGCATAGTTAGGCTAGAGAAAAGATGAATCCTCACCAGTATCCAAAAACTAGACAAAATCTAATTATAACCATAACACAAGCTGTAACCCTAGCCCCAAAACTAACACAAACCCTGACATTAACCCTAACCAGTTTATAGAACCATTGATACTTTGAGTCCCAACCTATGGGATCCTAGTGGGCTAGGAAACAGTTTAATTTCTGTACATTATCAAAGAAATCTGACAAAAGAATTAGGGGAGGAACTTCAGTAACTGAGTATTTCCCTGTTTTTATTATATCGTGCTCTTGGATTAAGTTGTTTTTGAGTGCTTCAACTTTGGATTTCTTCTACAAGAAAAAAAATAGGCAATGCTCACAGAGAACGCTTTAAGTGTGTGAAGTTTCAATAAGCTAACACAAACCGTGTTTGATTTTACACTAGATTCCCATTCATGTGTATAGTTCCAAATGCAGTGAAACCTGAAAATGCAAACTGTTCCTCACAGTGAATAGATGCACGTAGAAGGCCCAAACTTG
Organism: Callospermophilus lateralis; assembly: GCF_048772815.1. Taxonomy (NCBI): domain Eukaryota; kingdom Metazoa; phylum Chordata; class Mammalia; order Rodentia; family Sciuridae; genus Callospermophilus; species Callospermophilus lateralis. Next base: position 19,846,966 of record NC_135316.1, on the reverse strand, counting down.
GTGAGCATAGTTAGGCTAGGTAATACATGAATCTTGCGAAGTAACAAAGAAACTAGACAAAAAGGATCTCTAAACATAACCTAAGATGTCACTCTAGCCCTAAGATTAACACAAACTCTGACACTAACCCTATCCTTTTTAGAGAATGATTTATTCTTGGAGTCCCAAACTTGGGGAGTGTAGTGGGATAGCAAACAGATGAAGTCCTGTGCATTTTCAAACAAATCTGACCAAAGAATTAGAAGAGGAATTTTGGTAACTGAGTATTTCCCTGTTTTCTTATAGAGTGTTCTTTGATAAACTCTTTTGTGTACTTTAGCTTTGGGATTCTTCTACAAGAAATAAACCAGACAATGCTAACAGGGAACTGACTGAGTATGTGAAGTTTCCAGTAGCTAGCAAAAACCCTGTTTTATTTCCAGCTGGATTTCCATTACCCCCTCTAGGTCAAAACACAGTGATAATCTTAAAATACACACTGTTCCTTAAAGAGAACAGTTGTACATAGAAGGCCCAAACTTGGCAAGGCATAATTAGGCTAGGTAAAAGATTAATCCTACCCAGTATCAAAGAAACTAGACAAAAATAACTCTAATTATAACACAATGTCTCTCCCTAGCCCCTCTCTCCCTAGCCCTAAATCTAACACACACCTTGACACTAACCCTAACCTGTTTATAGAAACATTGATCCTTGTAAACTCAAATATGGGGAGCCTAGTGGGCTAGCAAACAGATAAATTCCAGTGCATTATCAAAGAAATCTGACCAAAGAATTTAGGGAGGAATTTCAGTAACTGTGTATGTCCCTGTTTTTTTATAGAGTTCTCTTGGATAAACTTGTTTTTGTATGTTTCATCTTTGGTCTTCTTCTACAAGATACAAACCAGATAATGCTCATGGATAACTGATTGAGAGTGTGAAGGTTCATGCAGCTTGCACAAACACTGCTGAATTTCAGGCTTAATTCTCATTCATGCATAGAGTTCCAAATGCAGTGAAACCTGAAAATACAAACTGTTCTTTACAGCAAACACCTGCAAATAGAAGGCCCACATTTGGTGAGTATAGTTAGAATAGGTAAAAGATAAATTCTGCCCAGTATCAAAGAAACTAGACAAAAATTAACTCTAACCATAACACAACTGTCATACTAGACCTGAAAATAACAAAAACCCTGAAACTAACCCTAACCTATTTAGCAATGAATGACCCTTGGAGTTCTGACATAGGAGCCTAGTGGACTAGCCAACAGATTAATTTCTGCACCTTATCAAAGAAATCTGACCAAAAAATGGGGGGGGGGGGGAATTTCAGTATCTGAATTTTCCTATTTTTTTTTTTATAGAGTACTCTTGGATAAACTTATTTTTGTCTACTTCGGCTTTGTACATTTTCTACAAGAAAAAAAAAGATGATGCTCATGGAGAACTTATTGAGTATGTGAAGTTTCAAGCAGCTAACACAAACACTGTTTTATTTCTAGCTGGATTTCCTTTTACCAATACATGTCAAAATGCCGTGATACCTAAAAATACAATCTGTTTCTGAGAGTGAACACCAAGAAGACCAAAACTTGTTGAGCATAGTTAGGCTAGGTAAATATTGAATCCTGCCCAGTATCAAAGAAATTGTCCCAAAACTAACTGTAACCCTAACACTAGCGCTAAGCCTAGCCCGAGGCCTAACCCTAAGCCAAACACTATAGCTAAACTGTTTAGAGTACAGTTGATCCTAGGAGTCCCAAAAGTGTGGAGCATAGTTGGGTCAGCAAAAAGATGAATTATGTGCAGTATCAAAGACATCTGACTAAATAATTCTATTAGGCATTTCAGTAAATGGGTATTTTCCTTTTTTTTCAGAGTGCTCTTGAAAAAAGTGTTTTTGCATGCTTCATCTTAGGGCTACTTAAACAAGAAAAAAAACAAGACAATGTATTTTGAGATCTGATTGAGTGATTGAAGTTTCAAGCAGCAAGCACAAACCATGTTCGATTTCCAGCTCAATATTACTTCACACGTATAGGTCAAATTCAGTGAAACCTGAAATTACAAAATGCAGTGAAACCTGAAATTACTGACAGTGAACACTTGCACCTAAAAGGTCTATTCTTGGTGAGCACAGTTAAAATATGTAAAAGATAAATTCTGCCCAGTATCAAAGTAACTAGAAAAAAATTAACTCTAACCAAAACACAACTGTCACCCTAGACCTACAACTAACAATAACCCTGATACTAACCCTAACCTACTTAACATTGAATGATCTTGGAGTCCCAAAATTGGCGAGCCTATTGGGCTACCAAACATATGAATTCCTGCACCTTATCAAAGAAATCTGACAAAAAAATTGGGTGAGAAATTTCAATAACTGGGTACTTGTCTGTTTTTATATAGATTGTTCTTGGATAAACATGTCTTTGTGTGCTTCCAATTGTTGATTCTTCTACACCAAATAAACAAGAAAATGCTCATGGAGAAAGGATTTAGTGTGTGAAGTTTCAAGCAGCAAGCACAAACACTGTTGGATTTTCATCTGTCTTTCCATTCACCCATATAGGTCAAACTTCAGTGAAACCTGAAAATACAAACTGTTCCTGACATCCAACACTTTCACATAGAAGGCCCAAATTGGTAAGCATAGTTAGGTTTGGAAAAAGGTAAATCCTGCCCATAATGAAAGAAACAAGACAACAATTACCTCTAATCATAACACAAGCTCTCATGCTAGGACTAATAAAAACACAAACCCTGACACTAACCCTAACCTGTTAAGAGAATATTTGATACATAGAGTGAAAAACTTGAGGAGCAAGTGGGCTAGCTAACAGAAAAATTCATGCACATTATCAAAAAATATGACCAAAGAATTAGGAGAAGAATTATATTTACTGGGTATTTCCCTGTTTTCATACAGAGTGCTTTTGGATAAACTTGTTTTTGTGTGCTTCAGCTTTGAGATTCTTCTACAAGAAACAAGGCATAAAATGTTCGTGAAAAATTTCAGATGTGTGAAGTTTCAAGCAGGTAGCACAAACTCTCTTTCATTTCCATCTTTATTTACCTCCACCTGTATAGGTAAAAATATAGTGAAATCTGAAAATAAAAAAGAGAAAACAAAACAAAACAAAAAAATTCCTGACAGCAAAATCTTGAACCTTGGATTTTGTGAGCACAGTTAGGGTACGTAAAAATGAATCCTGCACAGAATCAAAGAAACTAGACAAAAACGTACTCTTCCCTAAACACAAGCTCTCACCCTTTCCTTATAACTAACACTAACCATGACACTAACCCTAACCTGTATAGAGAGCCATTGAACTTTGGAGTCCCAAAATTGGAGAGCCTAGTGGGATAGGAAACAGATGAATTTCTGTGCTTTATCAAAGAAATCTGACCAAACAATTGGGTGTGAAATTTCAGTAACTTGGTATTTCCCGGTTTTCTTATAGAGTGCTCTTGGATAAACTTGTTTTTGTGTTCTTCAGCTTTGGACCTCTTCTACTAGAAACAATCCAGACAATGCTCATGGAGAACTGATTGAGTGTGTGAAGTTTTAAGCAGCTAGCAAAACCCCTGTTTGATTTCCAGCTGGATTTTCATTCACCCATATACATCAAATGAAGTGGTATCTAAAAATAAAACTGTTCCTGACACAGAACAATTGCACATAGAAGGCCCAAATTTGGTGTACATCTTTAGGCTAGGTAACAAATGAATTCTGCTGAGTATCAAAGAAAATAGCCCAAAATTAACTCTAACCCTAACTCTAGATCTAACCCTAGCCCTAACCCTAACCCTTAACCAAAACTATTTCTAAACTGATTAGAGAACCTTTCACCAAGGACTCCCAAATGTGTGGAGCAAACATTGGCCAGCCAACAGATGAATCCTGGGCTGTATCAAAGACATCTGACTAAAAAAATTGGTTAGGCATTTTAGTAAATGGGTATTTTTCTGTTTTGTCATAGAGTACTCTGAAATTAAGTTGATTTTTCATGCTTCCAAATAGGGCTAATTCAAAAATAAAGAAAGAAAATATATAATGAGACCTGATTGAGTGTGTGAAGTATCAAGCAGCAAGCACAAACCCTATTCAATTTCCAGCTTGATTTCTATTCAGCCATATTGGTCAAAAAGCAGAGAAACCTGAAAATATAAATTGTTCCTGAAAGCGAGCACTTGCATCAAGAAGGCCCATACTTGGCAAACACAATTAGGATAAGAAAAAGATGAATTGTGCCCAATATCAACGAAACTAGAAAATAACTAACAAGCTGTCAACCTAGACCTAGAATTAATACATACCCTGACACTAACCCTATCCTTTTTAGAGAACCAATGATTCTTGGATTTTCAAAATTTGGGAGCATAGTGAGATAGCAAACAAATGAATTCCTTTGCATTATCAAAGAAATCTGACCAATGAATTAGGAAAGAAATTACAGTAACCTGGTACTACCCTGTTTTCTTATGGAGTGCAGTTGAATAAACTAGCATAAGTATGCTTCAGCTTTGGGCTTCTTCTACAAGAAATAAAATAGAAAATGCTCATGGAGAACTGATTGAGTGTGTGAAGTTTCAACCTGCTAAAAAAAGCACTGTTAGAATTCCACCTGGATTTCCATTAACCCATAAAGGTGAAAATGGAGTGATACCTGAAAATACAAGTTGTTCCTGACAGCAAATGGTTGCATCTAGAAGGCCCAAATGTGGTGAGAATAGTTAGGCCAGGTAAGTGATGAATTCTTCCCAGTATCAAAAAAAAATGAGACCAAAATTAATTCTAACCCTAACACTAGCTGTAACCTTGGACCTATCCCTAACCCTAACTCTAACAATATCCCTAAACTGTTTAGAGATCATTTGATCCCAGGAGTTTCAAAAGTGTGGAGCATAGTGAGACCAGTGGACACATGAATCCTGTGCATTATCAAAGACATCTGACTAAAACAATTTGGTTAGGTATTTCAGTAAATGAATATTTTCCTGTTATTTCTTAGAGTACTTTAGCAAAAAGTATTTTTCCATGCTTCAGCTTAGGGCTACTTCAACAAGAAAGAAACCAGACATTGTTCACTGAGAACTTATTGAGTGTGTAGTTACAAGTAGCAAGCACAAACGCTGTTGAATTTCCAGCTCTGTTTCCATTCACCCATATAGGTCAAAATGCAGTGAACCCTGAAAATACAAATTGTTCCTGACAATGAACACTGGCACATGGAGGGCCCATACTTGGCGAGTATAGTAAAGATAGGTAAAAGATGAATCCTGCCCAGTATCAAAGAAACTAGACAAAAATTAACTCTATCCATCACACAACTATAACCGTAGACCTAAAACTAACACAAGCCCTGACACTAACCCTAACCTCTTTAGCAAAGATTGATCCTTGGAGTCCCAAACTTGGGGAGCCTAGTGGGATAACAAACAGATGAATTCCTACATGTTATCAAAGAATTATGACCAAAAATGGAGAGGAATTTCAGTCTCTGGGTATTTCCCTGTTTACTTCTAGATTGCTTTTGGATAAACTTATTTTAGTGTGCTTCCACATTGTGCTTCCTGTGTAAGAAGTAAACAAGACAATGCTCATGGAGAACTGATTTAGTGTATGAAGTTTCAAGCAGCTAGCACAAACACTGTTTGATTTCCATCTTTCTTTCCATTCACCCATATAGGTCAAACTGCAGGGAAACCTGAAAACACAAACTGTTCCTGACACCCAACACATTCACATAGAAGGTTCAAATTGGTAAGCATAGTTAGGCTTAGCAAAAGTTAAATCCTGCCCATATTGAAAGAAACAAGACAACAATTAATACTAACCATTACACAAGCTCTCCTGCTAGCACTAATACTAACACAAACCCTGACACTAACCCTAACCTGTTAAGAGAACCTTTGTTACTTGGAGTGAAAAAATTGAGGAGCCTAGTGGGCTAGCTAACAGATCAATTCATGTGCATTATCAAAGAAATCTAACCTAAGAATTTGGAGAGGAATTATCTTTACTGGGTATTTCCCTGTTTTTTATAGAGTGCTCTTGGATAAACTTGTTTTTTTCTGTGCTTCAGCTTTGGGCTTCTTCTACAAGAAATAAGGCATAAAATACTCATGAAAAATTGTGGGGGTGTGTGAAGTTTCAAGGAGCTAGCACAACCCTGTTTCATTTTCATCTTGATTTCCCTTCACCTGTATAGGTGAAATGTAGTGAAACCTGAAAATACAAAATGTTCCTGACAGCAAACACTTGCATCCAGGACTTTGTGAGCATGGTTAGGTTAGTTAAAAGATGAATCCTGCCCAGAATCAAAGAAACTTACTCTACCCTAAACACAAGCTGTTACCCTAGCACTCAATCTAACACAAACCATGACACTAACCCCAACCTGTATAAAGAACCATTGATCCTCATAGTCCCAAAATTGGAGAGCCTAGTGGGATAGTAAACAGATGAATTCCTGTGCATTATCAAAGAAATCTGACCAAACAATTGGGGGAAAAATTTCAGTAACTGGGTATTTTCCTGTTTTCTTTTAGAGTGCTCCTGGATAAACTTGTTTCTGTATTCTTCAGCTTGGGGCCTCTTCTACAAGAAACAATCCAGACAATGCTCAGGAAGAACTGATTGAGTGTGTGAAGTTTTAAGCAGCTTGCAAAAACACTGTTTATTTCCAACTGGATTTTCATTCATCTATATACATCAACTGAAGTCGTACTTAAAAATATATACTTTTCCTGACACGGAACAGTTGCACCTAGAAAGCCCAAACTTGTTGAACCTCCTTAGGCTAGGTAAAATAAGAAATCTGCCACGTATCAAAGTAAATAGCCCAAAACTAACTCTAAACCTAACTCTAGATCTAACCCTAGCCTTAACCCTAATCCTAAACCTAACCCTATTTCTAAACTGTTTAGAGAACCATTGACCATGGACTCCCCAAAGTGTGGAGCAAACAGTGGCCAGCAAACAGATGAATCCTGTGCTGTATCAAAGACATCTGGCTAAATAATTTGGTTAGGTATTTTAGTAAATGAGTATTCTTCTGTTTTGTCATAGGGTACTCTGAGATTAAGTTGATTTCCCATGCTTCAAATTAGGGCTACTTCAACAAGAAATAAAGAAGACAATGCATACTGAGTCCTGATTGAGTGTGTAAAGTATCAAGCAGCAAGCACAAACTCTATTTGATTACAGCTCGATTTCCATTCACTCATAAAGGTCCAAAAGCAGAGAAACCTGAATATTTAAACTTTTTCTGATAGTGAATACTTGCACCTAGAAGGCCCATACTTGGAAAACATAGTTAAGATAGGTAAAAGATGAATTGTGCCCAATATCAATGAAACTAGACAATAACTATATCTAACCATAACACAAACTGTCACCCTAGACCTAAAATTAACACATTCCCTAACACTTACCTTAACCTTTTTAGAGAACCAATGATTCTTGGATTTCCAAAATTGGGGAGCCTAGTGAGCTAGTGAACAAATGATTTCCTTTGCATTATCAAAGATATGTAACCAAAGAATTAGGGGAAATATTACAGTAACATGATATTTCCCTGTTTTCTTATGGAGTGCTATGGGGTAATTTAGTTTAAGTATGCTTCAGCTTTTTGAATATTCTACAAGAATCAAAATAGCAATGCTCATGAAGAACTGATTGAGTGTGTGACACTTTAAGCTGCTATCAAAAGCACTGTTGGAATTGCAGCTGGATTTCCATTAATCCATATAGGTCAAAATGCAGTGATACCTGAAAATACAAGTTGTTCCTGACAGCAAACTGTTGCACCTAGCAGGCCCACATTTAGCGAGAATAGTTAGGCTAGGTAAGTGATGAATTCTGCCCAGTATCAAAAAAATGAGACCAAAATTAATTCTAACCCTAACACTAGCTCTAATTCTATACCTGTCTCTAACCCTGACACTAACAATATCCCTAAACTGTATAAAGAACATTTGATCGCAGGATTTTCAAAAGTGTGGAGCATAGTGAGGCCAGTGAACTCATGAATTTTATGCAGTATCAAAGACATCTGACTAAAAAATTTGGTTAGGTACTTTAGTAAATGAATATTTTCCTGTTACTTTTTAGAGTGCTTTTGGAAAATGTATTTTTGCATGCTTCAGCTTAGGGCTACTTCAACAAGAAAGAAACAAGACATTGTACTCTGAGACCTCATGAGTGAAGTTTCAAGTAGCAAGCACAAACACTGTTTGATTTCCCGCTTGATTTCCATTCTCTCATATAGGTCAAAATACAGTGAAACCTGAAGATACAAACTCTTCCTGACTGTGAACGCTTGCACTTTGAAGGCCCAAACCTGACAAGCCCAGTTAGGATAAGTAAATATGAGTCCTACCCAGTATCTCAGAAACTAGAGAGAAACTAACCCCAACCATAACATAAGCTGTCACCCTTGCCCTTAAATTAACACACACCCTCACACGAACACTAACCTGTTTAGAGAACCTTTGATCTTTTGATTCACATGCTTGGGGAGCTTATTTGGGAGCAAAGAGAAATTCCTGCGCATTATTATCGAATAAATCTGACCAGAGAATTAGGGGAGGAATTACAGTAAATAAGTACTTCAATGTTTTCTTATACATTGCTCTTGGATAAACTTGTTTTGGGGTGCTGCAGCTTTGGGCTTATTCTACAAGACACAAACCAGACAATGCTCAGGGAGAATTGATTGAGTGTGTGAAGTTTCAAGCAGCTAGCACAAATAATGCTTGATTTCCAACTGGATTTTCAGTCATGCACATAGATTAAAATGCCGTTATACCTGAAAATACAAACTGTTCGGCTAGTTAGTTAGGCTATGTGAAAAATAAATCCTGCCCAGTATCAAACAAAATAGCCCCAAACTAACTTTAACGCTAAATCTATCTCTAACCCTAGGCCTAACCCTAACACTAACCTAAATCATATCCCTATATTGATTAGAGAAACCTTAATCCTAGGAGTCCCAAAAGTGTGGAGATTAGTGTGGTCAGCAAACAGATGAATCCAGTGTAGTATCAAAGACATCTGACTAAATAATTTGGTTAGGTATTCCATTAAATGATATTTTTTTCTGTTTTTCCATACAGTGCTCTCATACAAAGTTATTTTTGCATGTTTCAGCTTAGGGTTATTTTAACAAGAAGGAAACAAGACCATATATACTGAAACCAGATTCAGTGTGTGTAGTTTCAAGCAGCTAGCAAACCTTGGTTTGATTATCAGATCGATTTCCTTTCACCTTTATATGTCAAAATGAGGTGACATCTGACAACAAAAACTGTTCCTGACATCAAACACTTTAATTTTGAAGGCCCAAAGTTGGTGAGAAGAGTTAGGATAGGTAAAACATGAATCCTGCCCAGTATCAAAGAAACTAGACAAAAACTGACTCTAAGCATAACATAAGCTGTCACCCTAGCCTTAAAACTAACACACCCTCAACTCACCCTAACCTTTTTAGAGAACCATTGATCCTGGGAGGCCCAAACATGGAGAGACTAGTGGACTAGCAAACAAATGAATTCCTGTGCATTATCAAAGAAATCTGACCAAAGAATTAGTGGAGGAATTAAAGTAACTGGGTATTTCACTGTTTTCCTCTATTGTATTCTTGGATAAACTTGTTTTTGTGTGCTTCCCCTTTGGGCTTATTCTACAACAAACAAACCATACAATGATCACGGAGAACTGATTGAGTGTGTGAACATTCACGTAGCTAACAAACTCTCTTTGATTTCCCGCTGAATTTCTATCCACTCATATAGGTCAAAATGCAGTGGTACCGGAAAATACAAACTGTTACTGTCTCATACAATTGCAGCTAGAAGGCATGATTTTGATGACCATAATTAGGCTAGGTAAAAGATGAATCCTGTCCAGAATCAAATAAATTAGCCTAAATCTAACTCTAACCCTAACATTAGATCTAACCACAGCCCAAACCCTAACCCTTACCCCAACCATATCTCTAAACTGTTTAAAGAACCATTGATACTAGGAGTCCTAAAAGTGTAGAATATTGTGGGACCAGCAAACATATATATCCTGTGCAGTATCAAAAACCTCTGGTTAAATAACTTGGTTAGGTATTTCAGTAAATGGGATTTTCTGTTTGTTTGGGGTTTTTTGTGTTTTTTTTTTTTTATAGAGTGCTCTCAGAAAAAGTTGATTTTGCATGATTCAGCTTAGGTCTACTTCAACAAGGAAAAAACATGATAATATATACTGAGACTAATTGTGGGTGTGAAGTTTCAAGCAGCAAGCACAAACCCTATTTGATTTCCAGATCGATTTTACTTCGCTCATATAGGTCAAAATGCAGTGAAACTTGACAATACAATCTGTTCCTGAGAGCAAACACTTGCACCTAGAGGGTACAAACTTGGCAAGAAGAGTTAGGATAGGTAACACAAGCTGTCACCCTAGCCCTAAAACTAAACACACGGTGCAACTAACCCTAACCTGTTTAGAGAACCATTGATCCTGGGAGTCCCAAACTTGGGGAGCCTGCTGGCTAGTAAACAGATGAATTCCTGCACATTATCAAAGAAATCTGACCAAAGAATTAGGGGAGGAATTACAGTAATTTTATATTTCACTCTTCGTATAGAGTGCCCTTGGATAAACTTGTTTTTATGTGCTTCCATTTTGGGCTTATTCTATCAAACAAACCAGACAATGTCATGGAGAACTGATTGAGTGTGTGAAGGTTCAAGCAGTAAACACAAACTCTGATTTCCAGCTGGATTTCCATTCACTCCTATAGGTCAAAAGGCAGTGATACCTGAAAATACAAACTGTTCATGACAGTGAACCATTGAACCAAAAAGTTCAAACATAATAAGCATAATTAGGCTAGGTAAAAGATAAAACCTGTCCAGTATCAAAGAAGTTTTCCCAAATCTAAATATTACCCTAACACTATCTCTAACCATAGCCCTAAAAGTATCCCTAAGCTGATTAGAGAACCCTTGATCTTAGGAGTCCCAGATATGTAGAGCATAGTGGGACCTGCAAACATAAATAGCTAACACAAACTCCGTTTGATTTCCCGCTGGATTTCCATCCACTCATATAGGTCAAAATGCAGTGATACCTGAAAATACAAACTGTTCCTGTCAGTGAACAATTGCACCTAGAAGGCACAATCTTGATGAGCATAAGTAGGCTAGATAAAAGATGAATCCTGTCCAGTATCAAATAAATTAGCCCAAATATTACTCTAAACCTAACACTAGATCTAGCCAAAGCCAAAATCCTAATCCTAACTCTAAAAATATCCCTAAACTGTTTAGAGAACCATTGATCCTAGGAGTCTCCAAAGTGTGGAGTATTGTGAGGCCAGCAAACATATAAATCCTATGCAGTATCAAAGACATATGACCAAATAATTTGGTTAGGTATTTCAGTGAATGGGTATTATCCTGTTTTCTTTTTTTTTTTTTAAGTTCTCTCAGTATAAGTTGTTTTTGCATGCTTTAGCTTAGGTCTACTTCAACAAGAAAGAAACAAGACAATACATACTGAGACCTGATTGAGTGTGTGAAGTTTCAAGCAGCAAGCACTAACCCTGTTTTATCTCCAGCTCAATTTCCATTCACTCATAGAGATCAAAATGCAGGAAAACCTGAAAATACAAACTGTTCGTGAAAGCAAACACATACACTTAGAGGGCATAAACTTGGCAAGCAGAGCTAGGATAGGAAAAGATGACACATTCCCAGAATCAAAGAAACTAGAGAGAAACAAACTCTTACCATAACACAAGCTGTCACCCTAGCACTAAAAGTAACACACACCCTGACACTAAATCTATCCTGTTTAGAGAACCATTGATCCATTGAGTCCCATACTTGGGGAGTGTATTGGGGAGCAAAGAGAAATTCCTGTGCATTATCAAAGACATCTGACCATAGAATTATGGGAGGAATTACAGTAACTGGGTTTTTCCCTGTTTTCTTAAAGAGTGCTCTTGGATACACTTGTTTTTGGGTGCTTCAGCTTTGGGCTTCTTCTACAAAAAACAAACCTTAACATGCTCACAAAAACTTTTGAGTGTGAGATGTTTAAAGCAGCTAGCACAAAAACTGTTTGATTTCCAGGTGGATTTCCATTGACCCATATAGGTCAAAATGCAGTGATATCTGAAA